>NC_049228.1:68393076-69018076 GCF_011100685.1 Canis lupus familiaris
GCACACACGATGATGCCTGTGAAATTTACATTTGCATGCTCTTTCCTAACTCTGCCACACGTGCTCCTCATGATGCCCCAAACCTCGCTAGGCAGTAAGCACATTGCACTCATGCTGTGCCTGACGATAGTATATACTTATCAACAGCTATATTTGTGAGTGGTGGCCACCCAGACTTTAGAGTGGACACAGTAGCTCCCAGAGTAGTACAAAGGGGAAAATTTGAGGAACCATTGCTATTTTCCATCAAGCAAGTTCAATAAATACAAGACAAGGCCATTCAATTGAATTTGGCAACCTTCCATGTAGTATCTTAGGTCTAAATTGCTAATTCTATCATATTTCTATAATTTACACAGTTTTTTTTTTTTTTAAATGACTTTTGCTGGCTTTAGCCTTCATTTAAATAAAACCAAACGACAGGAGCGCTTCTGGCTCCTTCCCCTAACGTCACGTCCGAGATGCAAGCTTACTAAGCAGCCCTAACTGGTCTACTTCACTGGTGCACTCCAGTCTTCCACTGAGCAGTGGTCAGCCCGCATCCTTCTAGTAGCTTTCACCCTCCTCAGCCTCGCTGACTTTAGTCGCTACCTTGGGCCGTCTGTACAGCGGAGTGAGGGCGGGTTGGTTTTCCAGAGGTCACTATCTTAAAGTGAGGCTGTCTATGTACCTATCAAGAATAAAGGAAAGAGATTGTATCCAACAACGGCAGGGAAAATCCTTCGGCATTTCTAATCCACTTTGGCTTTTCAGCGATATATACATCTGAAGCAATAGCAGACTAGAACTGAATTCTTGTCTATACTGTAAAATAACAATTGTGCAATTACAGGAATTCTGGTGATGATATTAAAGTGAAATAACCAAAACACACATACAGAAGGCCCCATTTTATCAACTGGTGTGAGAAGAACTTTTAATAAGAGAGAACCTAGAACGTCTTTCTGGAAATGTTTTCCCACCAAATAAGGGCTTTCCCCCTATTATTTAGGAGCCAGATGAATTAGAAGCCGTAGAAAGAGGCAGCTATAGAATTTGATCTTCCAAGTACCCCATTTACCTTTATTGAACTTAATCATAATACTGTCAAATTGCCATGATCTCACTAAAGGATTTCTATTGCTGTCAGTTACAACCCCAAATGCATTTTTATTCTTTCTACTGGGTGCATTGTCTGTTTTCTTTATAAATGCAGTACAATAAACAAATTATTTAATAACCAAAAAAATTATTATTAATGGATTAAAAACTTCTGATAGTCTTCCTGCACCAGGATTCTGTGGATACTAGGTTCCTTTCTATGCCTTTCTTATTTGATCTTTTGTTCATAAACATAGCTGTGCAACCAAATCTTACACAACACTCACATGTACACACACACAGAAATTGTCGACATTCATCTGCAGGAAATATGACATCATATACCAGGGACAAGGCATCTCTTTGGTGATTCTGATATTCTTCCCACTTTAGGATATACTTTCCATGGTCAGTGTTTCTGAATTCTAGTTGCACATTAGAATTACCTGTGGAAATTTAAAAAACTGATGAGCATGTTCTGACCCCAGAAAAAAAGATAAAAAGCTTCTGCACAGCAAAAGAAACAGTCCACAAAACTAAAAGACAACCTACAGAATGGGAGAAGATATTTGCAAATGACGTATCAGATAAAGGGCTAGTATCCAAGATCTATGAAGAACTTCTTAAACTCAACAGCAAAGAAACAAACAAAGAAACAATCATGAAATGGGCAAAAGACATGAAGAGAAATTTCACCAAAGAAGGGGGCAGCCCCGGTGGCTCAGCCGTTTGGCGCTGCCTTCTTCCCGGGGTGTGATCCTAGACACTTGGGATCGAATCCCATGCCGGGCTCCCGGCATGGAGCCTACTTCTCCCTCTGCCTGTGTCTCTGCCTCTCTCTCTCTCTCTTTAAAAAAAAAAAAAAAAAAAAAAAAAAAAAAATTCACCAAAGAAGAATGTGAACTGGTACAGCCACTCTGAAAAACCGTGTGAAGGTTCCTCAAAGAGTTAAAAATAGATCTGCCCTATGACCCAGCAATTGCACTGCTGGGGATTTACCCCAAAGATACAGATGCAGTGAAAGACGGAGACAACACCTGCACCTCAGTGTTTATAGCAGCAATGTCTACAATAGCCAAACTGTGGAAGGAGCCTTGGTGTCCATGGAGAGATGAATGGATAAAGAAGCTGTGGTCTATGCATACAATGGAATATTACTCAGCCATTAGAAACAATGAATACTCACCATTTGCTTTGATGTGGATGGAACTGGAGGGTATTATGCTGAGTGAAGTAGGTCAATTGGAGGACAAACATGGTTTCATTCATTCAGGGAATATAAAAAATAGTGAAAGGGAATAAAGGGGAAAGGAGAGAAAATGAGTGGGAAATACCAGTGAGGGAGACAGAACATGAGAGACACCTAACTCTGGGAAATGAACAAGGGGTAGTGGAAGGGAGGTGGGTGGGTGGGGGAATGGGGTGACTGGGTGACAGGCACTGAGGGGGCACTTGATGGGATGAGCACTGGGTGTTATGCTATATGTTGGCAAGTCAAACTTCAATAAAAAAATATATATATATAAAATAAAAGCAAGTACGGCTTATGTCTTTTCATATTTATAGACCAGTGCCTGGTACAGGTAGGAATTAATGCATGTATGACATATATAGTGAAAGAATTAATGTCTTAACACATTAAGAACATCAGCATGTTACAGAATGATAAAATTATTAATGTCAAGGCAGAATGTTATCTTTTCTAGAGAATATTAACTTGTATTCATCATACTCTGGGGAAAAACATTGATATATGTGTATATATGTATATGTATATACACATATGCATACATATATCAGTCTGATTACTATCTTGAGATATTTTTCATTAACAAGAATTTGCAACATTTTGTAATTAAGATAATCAATTTCCTTTATCCACCCCCCATTCATGCATTTGGATCAAATCCAGCCACCCACCCCCACTCATGCATTTGGATCAAATTCCTTCTCTGCTCACACCATATATATATATATATATATCAGATACAATCATATATATATATATATGTATATATGAGTTGGTGCCCTGATTGTATCTGATTTAAGCACTATGACAATGCTTTGGAGTTAAGTATTAAATTATTCATTTTGATTCTTTTCCAAACCTTCTGTGTAATCATTTGTGCAGTCTGCTCTGACATTGTTGGCAGTGCCAGTCAAATGTCAGCACAAGAAGTAAAGCCACAAACAAATCTCAAGAGGCCTATTCACAGCTATTGTATATTATTATGCATTTTTTACTTTAAGAACATAGACTTTTCCATTTTCAAAGCTTTAGCGAATTATAGAATTGGATCTGACATTGTTTCCTGACATTGATAGCAGTAGGGTGTCAGTCCCTTAACTCATTTGCAGGAAGTTTCATTAGGAGGAAGACTCTGCTGAGCTGATTCAGGAGATACTACACCACTGGTTGGGCAGAGTAGTTGAGAGTATGTGTGATGAAATTAAAAATATGTGTTTCTGAACCTGCTTTTGCTACTTACAAATAATATGACATTGGACAAATCACAGCCTTTCTCTGTACTTCTCTTTTATCATCTGCAAAATGGACATAAAAATAATATTCACAGGATGCCTGGGTGGCTCGGCGGTTGAACATCTATCTGCCTTTGGCTCAGGACGTGATCCCGGAGTCCCAGGATCCAGTCCCATATCAGGCTTCCTGCATGGAGCCTGCTTCTCCCTCTGCCTATATCTCTGACTCTCTCTCTCTCTCTCATGAATAAATAAATCTTTAAAACAAATAATATTCACTTCATGGCATTCTGAGGTTTAGAATTAATTCATGCTAAAGGTAGTAACTGGCATATAAAAATATACATGTCTATTATTGTTTTGTTTAATTATTGCTATTCTTTTCTAAAATTTTTAAGGTTTACATGGTAGGTATTTTTGTCACTAGAGAAATAGAAGAATAATTATATTTAGCTAGCTCATATGTTATCAAGCAATTAATTAACCAGTATATTAATGTTAATCATATGTTCTGATTGATTTCAGAAAAGAGAAAATCACATTCAGGAAAAATGACCTACTTTGTCATTCAGTGGATGCAACTGACTGGATTGACTCCCCCACCCCCACCCCCCACCCCTTGCCCCATCAAGTTAATTAGACTTTGGGTACTACAGGTTAGTTGTATGAGACTAGTCAGAATGTAAGGTGAATATAACAGAAGAAATCAGTAATTAGGGGAGAGAACTTGAGAGTACTGCAGGGTTTGTTCTAGCAGAATTGGAAAGTTAACTACGTGTGTCTTGCAAATTGCCTTTCTTTTTGATATGCCTTCCTGATCCTGGGGTACACTTAAAAACTTATCTTGAAGCTTAGGGCTACAACTTTCTCCATCTTCTAATAATCCTAATAATCCTTAATGGCTATTTTCTCTAGTCCTTTTTCTTTTTTTTTAGACTGGAAACATCTATTCCATATATAAGTCCAGTTGTGAGGGTTTTTACTTATTTGTTAGCTTGGACTAAACTTGGAAATCTTCTCTTTGTTCCTGAAAATAACAAACATGAGTAACCTTCACTTGGCATTTTTTATAATAGACTCCAAGTTTTTTAAAAACTAAAATTAAAATGTTTTTCATTGAGCCTCTATTCTGGAAAACAAGTTGTTTGATGAGAGTGTGTTTCTTAAAGCAAATAAATGATTTGAGAATGCTAATTACTTCTCTATATTTTTTCCTTTGTGCATGTTCATCAATTTGCCTACTGCATATGTAAAATGTAGAGTAAATTCTGTTTTGTTTTATAAAATTGGATTTTAATGACTTATTTGGATCTAAATATATTTTATTATGCTAAATTTTAATTAGTAGTATCAATCTGGATGCCACTAAACTGTTTCAATCAAAATTTGAATAAAATTCAAAAATCCACAATTGAACATTTGGGATCTCCTGATTTCTAAAGTTAATCAAAATTGATAGTTTGAGAAAGACAAATACCATATGATTTCACTTATACATGAAATATAAAAAACAAAACAAATGAATAAACAAACAAAAAAGCAGAATCAGACCTATAAATAGAGAATAAACTGATGATTGCGAGAAGGTGGAAGGTGGGCAAAATGGATGAAGGGGAGTGGAAGGTACAAGCTCCAGTTATAGAATGAATAAACTGTGGAAATAAAAGGCGCAGTGTAGGAACATAGTCAATGATATTATAATAGCATATGATGACAGAAGGTAGCTACACATTGGTGAGCATAACAATAATGTATAGAATTGTTGAATCACTATGTTGTACATCTGAAACTAATGTAATGTGTCAAATATACTCAAGTAAAAAAATATTTTAGATAAAATTCAGAGAGAAAAAACCTGATAGTTTCAATTAGAAGTTTTATGCCCTTTTTATTTTTTAAGAGAGAGTGCAAGCTTCTTGGGTCTTAATTGGGATTAATTCAAAGTTGCATTTATTTATTATTTTTTATTCCAGTGTTTCTCAGCATATGGTCTATTTTCTACAACTATTTGAGCATGCTTGTTAAAAAACTTAGATTCTTGGGCTCCATTCAAGACTTACTGAATCAGGATGTCTGATGCTAGAGCCAAGGAATCCAGTTTTTTTTTTTTTTTAAGTATCCCATATAACTCATACACATTAAAATTTGATCTGAAAACAACAAATGTTGGAGAGGATGTGGAGAAAGGGGAACCCTCTTGCACTGTTGGTGGGAATGTGAACTGGTACAGCCACTCTGGAAAACTGTGTGGAGGTTCCTCAAAGAGTTAAAAATAGACCTGCCCTACGACCCAGCAATAGCACTGTTGGGGATTTACCCCAAAGATACAGATGCAATGAAATGCCGGGACACCTGCACCCCGATGTTTCTAGCAGCAATGTCCACAATAGCCAAACTGTGGAAGGAGCCTCGGTGTCCATCGAAAGATGAATGGATAAAGATGTGGTATATGTATACAATGGAATACTACTCAGCCATTAGAAACGACAAACACCCACTATTTGCTTCGACGTGGAGGGAACTGGAGGGTATTATGCTGAGTGAAATAATTCAATCGGAAAAGGACAAGCATTATATGGTCTCATTCACTTGTGGAATATAAAAATTAGTGAAAGGGAATAAAGGGAAAGGAGAGAAAATGAATGAAAATATCAGTGAGGATGACAAAACATGAGAGACACCTAACTCTGGGAAATGAACAAGGGGGGTGGTGGAAGGGTAAGTGGGCAGGGGGTGGGGTAACTAGGTGATGGGCAATGAGGGGGGCACTTGGTGGGATGAGCACTGGGTGTTATGCTATATGTTGGCAAATTGAACTCCAATTAAAAATAAAAATAAAAATAAGTAAATTTGGGTGAAGATTCAAGACAATGTTTAGGCGATTCTCCAAGCTATCTGTATACCAAAGCAACTCTGTTCCTGCTCACAGTACTTTTGGATTGGCTAAATACGGACCTTCATTTCCATTTCAATTCAAAAAGAATTTTCTCATATACATGTAAGAGAAAAATGAACAATCTATGATTTAAATAGAACTCTCTCTCTCTATATATATATATGTATATACATATATATATATATATATATATACCAGCCTCAAATAAAACTGGTATTCATACCATAAAAAAAACAAAAATAAAATAAAATAAAATTTGATCTGAGTGCCACTGGCAAGAATCAATGGAGACGCCAATGGCCATTAAATGAGCTTGCTTAGGGAGATGTGGGTATGAAAAGGGCAAATCAATTCAACCTCTGTTATCAATTGTATGAATGGTAAAAAGTCAAATGCTATTTTCTGTCTTTTTATTTGAAAATCTTTTACTTTGTATGAACAACTGATATTCAGTACAGTACTTAAAAATTGTAGTCACTTCTTAATTCACAATAGAGTGATGAATGCAGAAAAGGAGAATGTTTAGAGGACAAAAATGAGTGAGATGTGCATTTCAAAGGAGAAAACAAAGCTGTAGATACGAAAGACAGGCTATAGAAATGTGATAGTATCATGTCGATTTCCTATTAGAGTTCTGTGTATTGTCCATTAAACATTCAATTTCTGAAGCCAAGGTAAGTTCCAGCTAATTTGTCCTCATCTGATTATATTAATTTTTAAAAATTATATATTAAAGTGAAACAAATACATCTTACAACTATAAAACACTGTTATTCAATTAATTGCATATAGAGCTATATATGAATATAGCACTTCAAGATTTGGATTGAAATGCCCACTCTCATCCTGTAAAATAGTTCTAATCAAACAACTACCTTTTGGGGAAGATTTTCTTTTATTTCAGTTTTACTTTGTATTTAATTAAGAAGTTTGTTGGCATTCTCCAAATATTTTCTCCTAAGAAAGGGAGAGAATAAAAGAATTATCTTTTTAATCCTTAATATATATAAGTTGCAAAATATTTGATATTAAGCCAACATGATATGATAAATAATTCATGTAGTCTATTGGTAATTGGCAGTGGGAGATGGGAACCACATAAATGAAATGTATCTTTGCTATCATTTGCCCAATGTAATATATTTTATAGACACTAATGATACACAAACAGTAAAGTTTAATGATGTTTTGAATGCTGATTATACCTAAAAGATGCTTCAAGTCATACAAATATTCCAGAAGTGATCACATAGTGAGCTATTTGTTGAAATAAACATTACAGGATGGCTTAAGGTCAATTTAATTAAATATATATGGAGATCTTTTTGTAGTTGCATGAATCTCACTATTAGTCACTTAAATCTGTTTACTTCTCAAATAAATCAGTCCTGGAAAAACAGTAAAATGGAGTGTGTCACCAATTAGTGCAACTGTTCCTCAAACTTAATTAACCTTTGATTCAATCAAAGGGCACACCTGCAGGTTCCACTTATTTGGGGGTTTATGCTGCTATTTCCCAGTGACTCTCTCAGGACTCAGGACCTTCTAAGCAGGTGCTTAGATCAAGTACGATATTTTTTATGTCAGAGAGATGGCAATTCATTAGACTAAAAGTAGATAAAATGGATTAATTAACAAAGTTGCCCTTGAAAAAAATGCCACATTTTCTTTAAAAACCCAATTCTATTTTAGAACATTTTCACACTGTATTTGACATTTAAGAAGAGTTTTTGTTACCACTCAAATTCTCACTATTAGTGAATAAAAGAGTAGATAGCAAATAAATAAGATAGACTAAATATTAGAAAGGGAAAGTTGATTATGCCTTGTCCACGCCCATCGTATTCTATAACTTTTTTTTTTTTATTTATTTATGATAGTCACAGAGAGAGAGAGGCGCAGAGACACAGGCAGAGGGAGAAGCAGGCTCCATGCACAGGGAGCCCGATGTGGGATTCGATCCCGGGTCTCCAGGATCGTGCCCTGGGCCAAAGGCAGGCGCCAAACCGCTGTGCCACCCAGGGATCCCCATCGTATTCTTATTTATCCAGCTGCTCTATGATACATCACAACTTTGTGAAATAACAATTGCTAGATTTCAGTTAGCATAACAAGAAAATATCCATTCTTAATCAGTGAAACTGAATTATGCTGCTTCACTGAATTGATCTGGGCAGGTTGCTTGTAATACTCAAGGTATCGTCATCCAGCTGCAGTAATAGTGACAATCTGCATAGGAAGTGGGATCTCAAAAGCCTTTCACCAGATGGGAGATTTTATTTATTCCTCGCAACCAGATGCCACCAACTTCTCTTTCTGATGAGGCTGTTTACTTACTTTATGTGGAGAGGCGGTGGTTGCTCTTGGGAATGTTTACTGAGAATTTCAACTCCCAGTTGAACAAAAGAGTCCTCGCTTAATAACAGCTAATTATATAAAAACAACATTCATTTGTGATTTATGAGAACCATTTAACTGATTCTTTCCTCTCTTTCATTACCAAACTGTCCTAACTATGGTTCTTCAGGGCTGGTGGCAAATGTGCAGAAATGAAGGAGGCAACATTCAACTGATCTCACCTGCTTGACTCTGGAACCAACCTAGAGGCAGCCCAAAATGTGACCTAGCATAGGGTAAAGCTGACATAAGGAAGGGGACCCATCAGTCCACAGAAGCCCCAATCCTAGAATCCCTAAGCATTGGTATGAGTTCTTAAGAGAAGTACTAAACAGTTAAATTAATTAGTAGGACTGACAACATGATTAGTCTGAAAGTAGTTCCCCCTAGAGTGGACTCTGGAATCATGGGCTTCCTGTATTCTCTCAGAAGAACTCTGCCTGAGCCATCCCAAAACTTGTATGTTTCCTCCTTCTACTACCAGCCAAAGAAATCCTATGTAGAAACACATGTAAAACAGATGAGAGCAGTGTAGCTCAGAAGGGTGTGGAGCTTCAGCTCTTTAGTATTTCCCCTTGTAGTTTTGCAGCAGCTCCTCAATACCCTTGGGCCTTATTGCTCCAAACGTCCTTGCATTAGACCAAAACTGCTTCAGATATTTGTCAGCTCTTCTTTGTCCTAATACACTGTAATAGCGAAACAGGTGGTCCCCAGCCAGGCCACCATGTGTGTCATCAAACCACACAATCCATGTTCCTTGACACCAATAAGATGAAAGCCATCTAACCTCTCTACATCTCAGTGTCCGTCTATGAGATTAATCACTCATTAAATGTGTTCTATTATCATACAGATCCACAAGTGTTATATATAACTGCAGAAAATAAGAGCCTGTTTCAGTAAGTTAGACCACAGGGCATGCATTGGATTTCTAATGTTGCTTCTCTCACTGCATATGTACATTCAGATTCTATGAATGTTCCCATGAGGAACATAGAATTAAATTATCTCTAACATATTTAATACATTTATATGAAAATGGTCTAAAATCAAAAGCAGTTGTGGAAGAATGGCCTCATAGCTTTGCCATGTTTAGGGTAGCAAGGGTAGCAACAGTGGCTCATGTGGTTACTACCACAAGAAGGCTATGGAGGCATCCAGATCTTGGTTTGTTTTTTGGTTCTCTTATTCATTGGGAAGTTAATAAATCTCTTTAAGCTTCAGCTTCTCATGTATGAAGTGGAATATGTAAATAGTGTGTACATAGAGGGCTGTTATGAGGACTGCATATGAAGCCCTTAGCACAGTTTCTAACACATACAAAGTATTTTTAAATGTTTGCTATTTTAATTATTACTAAAATTATTTTTATTTTAGTTTATTATTTTTAAAAAGATTTTATTTATTTATTCTTGAGAGACACAGAGAGAAGGCAGAGACATAAGCAGAGGGAGAAGCAGGCTCCTCGCAGGAAGCCCAGTGTGGAACTCCATCTTAGAACTCCACGATCATGCCCTGAGCCGAAGGTAGACACTCAACCACTGAGCCACCCAGGTGTCCCTAAAAATGATCTTTATTATTGATAATCCAATTCTACTTTCTCAGTTTATAGGCTAAGATTACTGTATTAATTTCCTGATGCTACTATAACAAATTACCTCAAATTTAGTGGCTTAGAACAACACATATTTATTCTCTTATAATTCTGGAGCTCAGAAGTCTAAATTCAGTCTGACTGGGTTAAAGTCAAGGTGTCAGCAGGGTTGGTTTCTTCTTTAGGCTCTAGGAGAGAAATCATTTCCTTGCCTTTCTACCTTTTAGAAGGCAACCAAATTTCTTGGTTGGTGGTTTCTTTCTTCATCTTCAAAGGCAGAAGCGTAGCATTTTCCAATTGTAGTCTCTGTCTTTGTCTCTCTCTGTCTCTCTGTCTTTCTCCTCCTATTATCACTTCACCTTCTCTTTGACCTTCCTATCTCCTCTTGTAAGTCTTTGTGATTACATCCAGCTGACAGAATAATATCCCCTCTCAAGATCTGCAAAGTCCCTTTTAAATATAAGGTAATATATTTACAGGTTTCTGGGATGAGGGCCTTGACATCTTTGGGTGGCCGTTATTCAACCTACCACAATAACTGAGATCCATGAATTTGACTGTCCAGTTGTGTGACCCATCTCTCAAGGTTCCCAGCCAAACTTTTGTTCTGCTTTGCTATTCTGTCTCTTGTTGGCAGACCTAGTCTTGTTTTAATTTGAAAACAGGTTCATAGACTCTTATTTGTTATCATTTTTAAATTAACACAAGTAATACATGTATATAATTTTATTATATAGAATAATGTGAAAGTTCCTTTTTCCCATCCTTTCCCCAGAAATAATGACACTAATGGATTCATGGCCAATCTTCTGTATCCTTCTATGTAATTACATAATTATTACATTTTATGTAAATATACATGTGTATAACTCTTTTTTCGTCTTAATTTTTTACATAAATAGGATATTACCATATGTATTACTCTGTCCCTTTTTTCACCTCACTTACAATAATGTTATTTTTTAAACATGGAATATAGGATTCTACTGAGTAGATTCATCATATTTTCAACTACTGGTTTTCAGATAGACATTTCTATTCCAACTTTGTGCTATCACCTCAGCACTATGATGAATAGATGTGTTTGTGCACATGTGAATGAATGGTGGATTTTTAGAAGCTGCAATGTAAGTGTGTGTGTGTGTATGTGTGTATTTATAGGTGTTTTTTAACTCTAAAATCTAAAGATTTGAAGGCTTAACCAATATACAATCCAACCAATGTTTGAATAAGACTGTATGAGTATATCATAATGTCTTTAATTACAATTGATATCCTCAATTTTTGTCCCAATTTGATAGGGGGAAATCATGGTTTATTATGGTTTCAATATGTGTTTCTTGACATAGTAACATTAAAAATTTTTAATGCTTCTTTAGAAGTATGATTCAAATATGAATATACGAGGGATTCACTAACTGGCCCAATAATGAGCCACATGGCAAGTCTTCATATATATTTCATAGCATTTTCCCATTGTCTGACTCCATATTTTATATGGAGGTTACATAGAATTCTTCTGTAATCAATCTCTCAGTCAGTGAAACATTTATTCTTATTTTGTGTCTAACCACTGTTCTTTATATATGGTTATTTTGCTCACCATCATCCCTTAAACCAGTCTTGTTTGTTGGACAGGTTTGGAATAACTGAATTCATTGTTACTTCATAATTACTATCATTACAGTTCTTATCTTCCCATTATTTTCAAATTGGTTTGGGTTCCTCACTGATCATTTAAAAGTAATTAAGCTACCCTACTACACTATGCACAGTCTATGATACCTAAGGTTTTACATAGTAGTCTGTTTATATATAAAATAACATCAGGTTGAAACTAATTTACCAAATACCATGGCTTTTCACCTGATCAATGATCACTTTTAACACAACTGGAACCAAACCACTCAAAAGAATGACAAAAAAAGACATCTAATTTGCACTTGCTTAATGTTGGCAGAAGTGCAGTGGAAACTGGTGTACTTTTCCATCAATATCTCTTGAATGAGGTCATCTGGAAGCTCAGTCGCATTGATTAGGTGAACTTGCGTGTGTCCTTTGATTACAATCATGTTGTTAGGATTCAATTATGCTTCACTGGTAAAACAAAAAGATGACAATTATAACCTGAACTATTTTAAGAACTGAAATTTTCAACTACTTGAGCAAGTTTCTGCTTCTATTATGTAGTGGACAAAATTTTATACTATAAGCCAGTAACTGAACTTCAAATTATCCATGTAAAAGCAAATAATGACCTCAATATTGGACTCATAAACTCAGGATTCCATACTGAAAAAATTGAGATGGTCAAGAACTAGTCTTTATTTATTTATTTATTTATTTATTTATTTATTTATTTATTATTTTTTAAAATTTTTTAAATTTATTTCTGATAGTCACACAGGGAGAGAGAGACAGAGAGGCAGAGACACAGGCACAGGGAGAAGCAGACTCCATGCACCAGGAGCCCGACATGGGATTTGATCCCAGGTCTCCAGGATCGCGCCCTGGGCCAAAGGCAGGCACCAAACCGCTGCGCCACCCAGGGATATCAGGAACTAGTCTTTAAGGGGGTTGATATTTGAGTTGTTATCTGAATGATGAGAACAAAATAGCCATGCAAGAGTTTGGGACAGAGTATTTCTAGCAGAGGGCAAATGTTGTAAGGCTGGAATGAGCACAGTTGTTAAAAAAACAGAATTTCAGATGTGGCTAGAGCACGTGAGCACAGATGAAGGTGAATTAAGATGAGGATGGAGGATGGTGAGATTGGGTGGACAAAGTTGGAAACAGAATGGAGCACCATGAGAGGGCACTTTTAAAGGAGGAGTCATATGATTCTATCTACACTTTGGAGGGAACACTTTGATTATGGTGTGAAGAAGTGACCACAAGAAGTTGTGGGAAGTTGTGCACACACACAAAAAATTATTACAGCTGGATTAAAGTGTGTTCAGTGGAGATGGGCAAATTTGGATAACCCAGATAAATATTAAAGGTAAAGTAGGCAGTACTTGATTCATTGTAGCGAGAAGGAACAGAATATAGATTGAAAGTTGTTGACTCCTGGAGTTTTGGCTTAAACAACAATTTGGGCAGACAGTGTGGCCCTTTATAGAAATAGGGAGGATTCATAAAGAGGCAGATTCATCTTTTGTTTTGAATATGTTAATTTCAAGAAGCCTGTCAGTTGCAGATCTCAAGTAAGCAATTAAGAGTTAAAACCAACACTTCATGGGGAGGCCTAGGCCAGAGTTAGAGTTTTATTTATCAGCATATAGAGAGTATGGAAAGGCACAGTAAGAAGTGAAATTAAAATTTTAAAGGTACACTGAAGGAGACATTGAAAAGAAATGGAGGCACAGGATAATTCCTGAAAGATTCAGACCATTACAATTCTAGTAATAAGGGAGAATCAGATAAGAGAACAGGTAGGAAAAGTGAAATGTAGCAGATGAAAAATGAGAATAGGAAGTTTCACAGAATACAAGAGTCAGGGAAGGAGTATGAGAGACCAGACAAGAGTATTTAAGAAAATGACTACTGGAAAGCACCCATTTGAATCAGCAATGGAGTGATAGTGATACTGACTTGAGAAACTAATTGCTTGATGGGACTAACTTTTTAAATTAGTGGTATGGGAGATCACTGGTAGATAAGGCAGTAGAAAATTGTAGAAAATTATTCCAAAACTTCAGGAAGAGAAGTAGAGAAACGGAGGAGTAGCTGGAAAAGAATGTGGAGACAAAGAAGCTATATTTAAACATGGGAAACTCTGGAGTGGATTTCCACACTTACAGCAGTGGTCCATAGAAACAAAGTGGTAATGCAGGAGAGGAGATATCAAAGAGAGTAAAGCCATCAAAAAGGTGAGCTAGGATATGATAGAGGGAATATATGAAGCCATTAACCTTTGCCAGAGCATTGCTCCTTTGAAGGAAGAGGAAGGAGAAGATGGGACCAGATTTGGCCATGAGAATATGTAACATATTTCTTTATGAGGCCTTCAATATTTCAATGGGATGCGATCCAAAGGCATTAACTAAAAATGAAAAGGTGATTATAAGTGGCAGGAGGTTAGAAAGGAAGGAAGAGGTGTGAAATGTTTCTTGCTGAGAGTAGAATAGAACCCTTACTTAAAGAAACAGGATAGGTTTTTTAGTATTGAGAACTCATTCGCAATTCAAGATCTTTGAATTTGTAGTGAATTCAATTTGGCCAGTTTCAAACTTTTTCTTGCAAAACTTCACCACAGGAGTCTATATACAAAGAAGATAAATGTTTAAATCTCAGCTTGCAGGTTTTCTGGATGAGTATAATGGAAACATAGAAGATTTGCAAGAAGATGCAATGGAGTGCTTATATTGAAGGATCTTTACATTGAAACTGGATTAAGAGGATGTGAGGTCTCAAGTAAGTGGTAAAGACACAGATTTGAGGGTCTAAAAGAGGTGGAAGCATTGTTTCCATGAGACTACTTGACAAAACAACCAGTAATAATAGGACATTTGTGTTTTGAGGTAAAATGATTTCTAGAGAGAGCAAAACCTAGGAGGTAACTATGGCTGAGGTGCAATGAAGGAAATGGACACAGAAAACTTATTCATTCATTCATTCATTCAACAAATATGTTTTCAGTTCTTTCTGTGTACCATGTACTGTTTTAAGCTACAGGTGTATAGCAGTGAACAAAACAGACAAAACCTTCCTGCACAACAGATTTTACATTCTAGTGGATAAAAGAGATGACAAGCCAAAACATATATATAATAAAATGTCAGGTGTGATTAATGACAGGGACTGAGAAGGAGAGGAAATCAGAGGCTTGTTCAGATAGAAGGCCTTATCAGTGATAAGGGTTTTGAATTTTTAACTTAGTGCAGTGAGATGCCACGGGCAGATTTTGAGAGGGGTGTGTGTGTGTGTGTGTGTGTGTGGTGTCAGGGCTGGGAAGATATGATCAGATTTACATTTATAAATAGATCACTAGAGCTACTACCTGAAAAGTAGACCTTTTGTGGTAAAAAAAAAAAAAAAAAAAAAAAAAAGTGCTCAGAATCTCCTGCACTGGTCCAGGTAAGAGTTAAAGGTTCGGGCACAGCTGTGGTAGAGGTTAGCAAAAGAGGTTGAATGCAGGGAGTATTTTGGAAGAAGAATGTAAAATCATCAGGTTCTTGAGCAGCAGTGTTTGAAAGGAGGTTCTTTGTAATCTCAGCCTATTCGACCTCAAGAGACCAGTTCTGCACCAAAGCCTGGCATGGTCAAAACTCAAATTTGATAACTCTCTTCACATTTATGATTGCATGTAATCATTGCAACAGTTCTATGAGGTAGGTTTAATTAACCATCTTGCAAATCACTATGCATTCTGGACCTTGTGAGTTGCTTGAGAAGAAGCATTAATTTTATAGATACAAGGAGAATACTGTACTTATCTTCTATTATATATTATTGTTTGATTTAATAGCAGCCTGGAGTCAAATTCTGTTTTGGGAAGTACACAAGAGGGTGTATACATTTTTGGTTAAAAGTCAGAACAGTCTATATTGTTGAATTCCATGAGAATATCAAGAGACAAATATGACTCTTCACAAAATGTTTACTACCCACAGAAATACACTACTTTTGTTTCACAGGTCAGAGTTTTTGTGCATTCAGTTATTCTTTTTTAAAGGTTTTATTTATTTATTCATGAGAGACACCGAGAGACAGACATAGACAGAGGGAGAAGCAGGCTCCATCCAGAGAGCCCAATGTGGGACTCAATCCTGGGACTCCATGATCATGCCCTGAGTCGAAGGCAAATGCTCAACTCCTGAGCCATCCAGGTGTCCCTGCATTCAGTTCTTGATCTTGCTCCCAAATTGTAAGACCTATGAAAAATAGAATAGTTTTAATTCAGCAAAGTAACCTTGATTTGAAGTTATTTTTACTTTTTGTGTATTCTTATGCATTTAACATATAAAATTTTGGCACAAGCAATAACCATCATTGGCTTTCATCCCTATTTTCCCAAGCACTAGTTTCTTTATTGGTTGAGCCACAAAAGCAATTAAGAGCATCAAAAGAAATGAATCAAAATTGTGTTGGAGTAAGACTAATGGCTCACGGAGCTGAGAAGTAAGGGTTTTAGAGAGCTTCTTTTATAAGTATTACAATTACTTATCCTATCAGGAAAGATGTGATGAGGAGATTGTGACCCATGTCCTCAAAAGACATCAATAAAAAAAGAGAATTGGCAAAGAGGTCAGTGGAAGCCAGTGAAGATGGGAGCAAAGTATTAAATGATAATGGGATCAATAGACCTCAAAGTAGTAAGGGCTTCTGTGAGAGTTAGGGAGAAGAGGTAAGGATGTGTTAGTGTGTCTAGAAAGGAGGAAGCTGCTCACTCCATTATGCAGGTGTGAGCTTAAAGAATGTGGGAAATAAACACATTCTACTTGATAGCAAGTATTCTCAGGGAATGGCCAGCATTCAGTTGGAGAAAAGAGGTGGAGGGAACTTTCAGAAAAAGATTAGGGACATACAGGTGTATGCTAGTCATAAAGATGAACTTCAGAGGACACAGAGCAAATTGTTTTTATCCTCATTTACCACATTGAGGTAAACTGAAGCCCAGAAATGATCATTTATTCAGAATCACAGGGCTTCTAGGTGGCAATTGAATTTGATTCATTATACTCTTTTATGACTCCAAAACCTATGTTCTTTACAGGGGAAATGAAGTTAATTTAGTGTCAAAGAAATGCTGTTATTTACCATGCTTTAGCTGACAAAGTATTGCAACACAGACATGTAACAGTGTTTTTGATGGTAATATAGACATGAATTCACCACCCCACTTATGAGAGGTCTCAATGTGTTGATAGATTTGTTGACCGCCTATTAAGAAATTTTTTCACATGCTGGTCAGGCAAACTCTAGACTTAGACAGTCTTTAGTTCCTGCTTTAGAATAGGCCTGAAAAAAAGCAAAGAAAAGATAGATTTGGTTGTTGAGTAATATTTGGCCAATTCACAACATCATTAAGGGCCAGCTATGTACCAAGCTATGCAACATTACTATGCAGAACCATGAAAAATAAAGTTTCATATCATTGACGTCTTTTCTGTATCGCTCTTCATTCATCAGTTTTGCTTTTCTTTTTCAACCATAAAATTATGGAAATGTTAATCCTTACCAGAGTGTAAAATCTAAATTTAGCTTAAAAAAAAAAAAAAGCTTACCTGGTCAAAGGGTGATCAATAGAGTGGGTAGGGTTACCTTAGCAACTAACACATACAACAATCAGTTGACATCCCTATGAACTTTGGGGCAAAGGTTTTCTATGGTTCAGAATATAAATTATTTTTAAAAACGTAACTATAATGTTTTTCTCCAACTGTCTGAAAAAAATGTATAGTAGTTCCATATTTCAATATCATTTTACATAGCAAAGTAGAGAAAGCTAAACCTAAGTGCCTTCACAGAGAGATAACGATAAAACTTTGATTTACTTTAGAGAGATCCAAAAACATGATGTAGACTGAGTCTTGAATCTAAAACTCAAATGAGAGTTGATTTTGTACAGTAGAAGTGAAACCTTAGATCTCTTCCTCCTCCTCAAGCAAACAGCTGGGTGACTCTCCTTCCTCACCCATCCCCAGCAGGTGGAAAATAACTATTCTCTGGAGAAATTGAACTCTAGATGCTTGGAATGTGGGGGTTAGGCTTACTGAAGATAAAACAATTAAGTGAAAATCTGCATAGAAACCATGAAACTCCCGCAATCATTTCTCATCCCTGGTCCAAGGACAGGCCAACAATAATATGCCCTCCCAGCCATCAAAGCAAGAAAATAAAAGATTAGTTTCTGGAGAGACTGCTCTAGAAAAAGACATTTCTCGGTTTTGAGATCTTCTGACATTTGGGGTCACCTAAGGAAGAGGTCGCTCTGCTAGACTGTAAAGTATTGTTTATCCATTAAAAAGTCATGCCTTGTACCTGGGTCTCCCACAGGATCTTTAGTGCCTTACTCAAATGGGAATTTAAAGTCAAGGGTCATAAGATACTTCTAAAAAATCCTCTAAAATCAAGGCCATGCCTAAAATAAATAAGAAAAAATGACTTGGAACAAGAAGGTAACTCAAGATAGACAAAAGCAAACTTTATAAAACTATTATTAATATCCTTAGTTTGATAAACATGAATAATGAATCTATGAAATGAGAATAAGTGAGAATAGTGCCAGTAAAATGTGACAAATCAAAAAAGCACTGATGAAAATTAAAATTATGATAGTCAAAATTAAAAAAAGAAGTATCTAAAGATTTAAAAAATAATTCTCTTGAAATTAGAACAAAAACAAAGAATGGGATAATAGGAAGAAAAAAGCCTTTTTAAAATTAAATACTTCTCCAGAACATCCAGCACTCTCATAATAGGAGTTTCATAAAGAGAGAATAGTAAAGAATGAAGATCATACAATTCTAAATAAATTGTCTATTTAATAACTAATAAACTATTCTATAATTGAAAGAGGAAATTTTTCAGATTTAAAGGATTGCTTGGTCAAATCAGTGAAGGAAAGACATCCATCCAATTACATCATTAGAGATCTTAGAATAAAGAAAAAAATGAACAGATTAATAAAATCTCCCTGAAAAAAGGTGGCTTACCTTTGGAAATGGAAATATGAATGGCCAATAGCAACATTCTATAGTTAAATCTGGTGAAACTTCAAGGATTCAAAACCAGGGGCACCTGGGTGACTCAGCGGTTGAGCATCTGCCTTTGGCTCAGGACATGATCATGGGGTCCTGGGATTGAGTCCTACATTGGGCTCCCTGGATGGAGCCTGCTTCTCCCTCTGCCTGTCTCTCTCTCTCTCTCTCTCTCTCTGTCTGTATCTCCCATGAATAAATAAATAAAACCTTTAAAAAAACAAAAACAAAAAGAATTCAAAACCAACCTCAGTATCTGGTCCTGAGACTAATTCTTAATCTCTCTGTGCTCATTTTTATTATTTGTAATATGCATATAATAATACTACCTTGTTGAGAGAATTAAATGGGATAATACACAGGGATTTCTTAATTAGTATTGGCTATTTTTATATTGATAATATGGTGGCCATACTTAGCAACAAGCACTTCTGAGTAGAAAGAATTGTCTGGGAAACCATAGGTGTGAAAATAACATTTAAGTTATTATGAAAAAAATAAGGACTTAGTAAACATGGAATAATAATGGGGGAAAGATTAAAACATTTAACTTAAATATTTGAACATATAAAAAAACCAAAGCCATACCTAATAATTTCACTATAATAAGATAAATTGGCAAACTAAACTGTAATTGCAACAATCATGTATAAAGGGTAATATCATTAATTTGTAAAGAATATTTTTAGTGAAAATTCTATACATTAATAGAAAATGGTCAAAAGATCTGAACAGAAAGATCATAGGGGATATTAAAAAATAAGTATGTGAAGCCAAATATTAGCTGTAAAAATAAACAAATATATACCAAATGAAAAAATAATAATGTGCTTAAGTTTTTGGTCTAAGATTTGGCAAACAACAATAACAATAACTCATTTACTTCCTAAGCATACTTTCATTATACTAATAGGTACTTTCCCAGATAGGCTCTAGGCTTTATTAAAACAGAGAACTTTTCTTTTTGTATAATCTTTTATTGGAGTTCAATTTGCCAACACCCAGTGCTCATCCCATCAAGTGTCCCCCTCAGTACCCAATCACCCCATCTCCCCACCCACCTCCAGTTCCACTACCCCTTGTTTGTTTCCCAGAGTTAGAAGTCTCTCATTTCTGTCTCCCTCTCTGATTTTTCCCACTCATTTTCTCTCCTTTCCCCTATAATCCCTTTCACTATTTTTTATATTCCGCAAATGAATGAGACCATATAATGTTTGTCCTTCTCTGATTGACTTACTTCACTCAGCATAATACCCACCAGTTCCATCCATGTTGAAGCCAATGGTGGGTGTTTGTCATTTCTAATGGCTGAGTAATATTCCATTGTATACATAAACCACACCTTCTTTATCCATTCATCTCTCGATGGACACTGAGGCTCCTTCCACAGTTTGGCTATTGTGGACATTGCTGCTATGAACATTGGGATGCAAGTGTCTCGGTCTTTCACTGCATCTGTATCTTTGGGGTAAATCCCCAGTAGTGCAGTTGCTGGGTTGTAGGGTAGCTCTATTTTTAACTCTTTGAGGAACCTCCACACAGTTTTCCAGAGTGGCTGGACCAGTTCACATTCCCACCAACAGTGCAAGAGGGTTCCCCTTTCTCCAAATCCTCTCCAACATTTGTTGTTTCCCATCTTGTTAATTTTCACCATTCTCACTGGTGTGAGGTGGTATCTCATTGTGGTTTTGATTTGTATTTCCCTGATGGCAAGTGATGCAGAGCATTTTCTCATGTGCTTGTTGGCCATGTCTATGTCTTCCTCTGTGAGATTTCTCTTCATGCCTTTTGCCCATTTCATGATTGGATTGTTTGTTTCTTTGCTGTTGAGTTTAATAAGTTCTTTACAGATCTTGGATACTAGCCCTTTATCTGATAGGTCACTTGCAAATATCTTCTCCCATTCTGTAGGTTGTCTTTGAGTTTTGTTGACTGTTTCTTTTGCTGTGCAGAAGCTTTTTATCTTAAGTCCCAATAGTTCATTTTTGCTTTTGTTTCCCTTGTCTTCATAGATGTATCTTACAAGAAGTGGCTGTGGCCAAGTTCAAAAAGGGTGTTGCCTGTGTTCTTCTCTAGGATTTTGATGGATTCTTGTCTCACATTTAGATCTTTCATCCATTTTGAGTTTATCTCTGTGTATGGTATAAGAGAATGGTCTAGTTTCATTCTTCTGAATGTGGATGTCCAATTTTCCCAGCACCATTTATTGAAGAGACTGTCCTTTTTCCAGTGGATAGTCTTTTCTGCTTTGTCGAATATTAGTTGACCGTAGAGTTGAGGGCCCATTTCTAGGTTCTCTATTCTGTTCCATTGATCTATGTGTAAGACAGAAAACTTGAGTGTGTTGTTCAGTATTTGTTTCTCAGCCCCAGCCTCAGCTCTCTCAGTCCTGCATCTTATGTAGGGAGGTCTATCTTCAGGGCTGCTGTAGGCTTCCATCTAAGAGAGGCTAAGCTGCAGGGCAGGGTAATGAAAACTCTAGTCCAAGGTAGAGGCAACAAATGTGATGGTTCCTGAAGGCTGTTTAGGGGCCGCAGACCACCCCCTATGGTGAACAGGGCCCAGTGCATGGATTTGCATTAAAGCTAGTTAAGTATTTACTGACTGACTGAGGAAATACTATTCAGGATGCAGAGCAGTGATACAGGTAGTGTGTCTCTGTGTGTGTGTTTGTGTGTTTGTGTGTATGTGTGGTTTTTAAAACATTTTGGAAATCTGTAGATCTGTATATCAAGAACCATTCATAACTCTTGCCACAGAAATCTTTTCGTTTTTGGAATCTATTCTGAGAAAATCATCCAAGGAATGCCTGGGTGGCTCAGCGGTTGAGCATCTGCCTTCGGCTCAGGCCCTGATCCTGGGGTCTGGGATCAAGTCCCGCATTGGGCTTCTGTGAAGAGCCTTCTTCTCCCTCTGCCTATGTCTCTGCTCTCTCTCTCTCTCTCTCTGTCTCTCATGAATAAATAAATCTTAAAAAAAAAAAAAGAAAATCATCCAAGAACTATTTATTTGTGTGTTCACGTCAGGTTTTAATAATAGTGAAAACAGGGAAATTACTTATATGCCTAATAACAGGGGAGATGTTATGGTAGGATGGAATATTACGTAGCCATTAAAACCAACAATTTCAGAAATTACTGGATGATCTGGGAAAGTGCTAATTATATGTTAAAGGAAATTTGCAAAGTGTGAAATTATGATTTCAGTATAAGGCAAATGTTTTAAAGCACTTACATTTAATAAGGAACTGTACTAAATTTCTTAGTAGTAATTGCCCCTGGGTGTAGAATTATGGTAGATTTAATTTCTATAGTTTCTAAAACATTTTTTTAAAAGTTTGAGCCATAAATAAGCATTATTGGATCGTAGAAGGCAGATAAGGATAGTAAATTGTAAACATTATATGATTGCACAGCATTTGATTATTCCCTCTGGGGATCACTGCCATAGGTTTTAATTTGTTTATGCCAGAAACAAGAAACAAAAGCTTTCATAAAAGAGATGGTAACTTGCCTATTAGCAGCCCATTGCTTTGGTATCTCCAACTGAACTCCTCTAGGGGAAAGAAGAAAGAGGCTGATTTTCTAATCACATAAGCCAGCTCTTGGGACTGCTTGCTCATAGAGCAAAGCCATTCTCTTTTATGGCACACAGCTTCCTCTGGAGCAAAGAAGGAATCTGCCCACCATTCTGAAACAAGAAAGGCTCATGCACAGCATAGGTGAGGTAGTGCAAGGTAAGTCAAAGACAAACTTCATATTCTGACAAATAATTCCTTGAACCACCAAGGCCACTTCTCTGGTTAATTTGTTGTGCAGGCTGTTGAGTCCCCAACTGCCATTAAATAGTCATAAAAAAAAATGTGATGTGTGAATAAGTTTGATAAACACTGGATTTCATTACTATAGCATGTCTAGGAGCTCTTCATATGCTAAAGGGCCTTGTAAATCTCAGAGATAGAAATATGATTTGCAGATTTTCTGAAACTTAATAGACTCCTGGGCCTGTATTTTGCAATGCATTTCTTTTGCACCGAAGATATTTAGGAAATGACAGCCTTGGTGTTCCTTGTAGAACTCTAAACCTAGATCTCCATCTCCAGGAAAAGAGTTTATCCTAAAATTTCCCTATCAGCCCTTTTTTTGAAGACAGGTGTGCATCACAGTAACTGTAGGAGTACCAGGGTTGTCCAAGGTAAATCTTGGAGAGTGGAAGAAGGTTGAAGTGTGTGGACTTAGTGTAGAAAAAGTAGCAGTGTTATTAGAAAGTGGATTTGGACTAGTAAATGTTTATTGCAAACTCAAGGGCAACCACTAGAAAAAAGTATAAATGACATGCTAAGGAAGGAGAGAATATGGAATCATGTAAAATGATCCATTAAAACCACAAAAGGCAGAAAAAGAATGGAAGACAAAAACGGGAACAAAAAACAAGAGCAACAAAGGGAAAAATAGTACAAACTATAGTAGACATTAATCCCATTATAACAATCATCACTTTGAATGTCAGTGGTCTAAATGCAACAATCAAAAGGTAGCAGTGGCTGGCTTTCAAGAAGTCAGCAGACTGCTGTAAGTAAGGAAGCCAAGGAGGAGACGCTCAGAAGATGCAAGGCAAGTGTGAAGTGAATTGCCAAGTATATACAATTCTACGGAATTGCCATGAACAAGGTTTTGAAAGTATTAGATGCATGATTAGCTTTTGTTTTCTATGGTATCTAACTTTTCAATGAGATTATGAATTCACCAGTCCCATATCATACACCATTACATTATTTATTAGGAAAATAGTATTTATTAAATGCTTCATTGTTTAATGTATTTCCAACTATTATTTTATGATGAAAGGATACTGAGAATACAATCTGGTCTTTGATAACAGCAAATGTTGTATTCCTTCCCTAATTGGTTTTTAGTTTCTGCCTGGTAAATTTATTACCATCAATTTATCTTTGAAGAGTTTTAAGTTTTAGCAAATACATTGTTTCCCATAAAAATTAAAACTTTGCTTTAACATCTAGTTTGAGAAACTATGTTGATAAACATTCTTTGTTTTCAAGCTCACTCTATGTAATATATTTGGGCAGGAAAAGAAGGAGTTTGCTTCACAGAAGTGTTCCCTCTGTTTTCACTTAAACTAAATTGGCTTAGAAACACTATTTCATCAAGAATGCAATATTAATAAGTGAACTTGTGTGAGCAGTAGAGACAAGGTCTTATGAGATTCGGTTATATTTGGTAGGACAGTCAATTATCTTATTCATGGCCCTACTAAGGAGTTAGTTACTACAGATGTATTTTAATCCCTAAAGGAGAATCAATGACTATACCCAGACATTATCAGAAGGGTACACATAGGTCAAATCATTATGCTAACATTTTCTTTCACAATCTACCAAAGCTTTACCATGTGTATTAAAAAATGCTACTCAGGGCACACTCGGTTTCAGTTTGGCTCAGGTTATGATCCCAGGGTCATGAGATAGAGCCCCAGGTCAAGCTCCGTGCTCAGCATGGAGTCTGCTTAAGATTCTCTTCTCCCCGGGATCCCTGGGTGGCGCAGTGGTTTAGCGCCTGCCTTTGGCCCAGGGCGTGATCCTGGAGACATGGGATGGAATCCCAAGTCGGGCTCCCGGTGCATGGAGCCTGCTTCTCCCTCTGCCTGTGTCTCTGCCTCTCTCTCTCTGTGTGTGTGACTATCATAAATAAATAAAAATTAAAAAAAAAATTCTCTTCTCCCTCTGTTCCCCCACCCCCACCTCCACGCGGATGCATGTGCTCTCTCAGCCTCTCTCTCTCATAAATAAATAAATCTTTAAAAAAATGTCTTTTGGGCAACCAGTAGGGGAGGAAGTGATGAAGCCTTTGAGCTGAATATAAATAATAGTTGGTGCTAAGTATGGTTTAGAATCGAACATTTCAGACAATTGTATGGGGGGGGGGGGGGGTACATATATGAGAAAAGTGGTGCTCACATCCAGAAAAGAAGTATATCAATTTAACCAATGGAGTTTAGTTCAGGCTTACCCTAGATCTGTAGACTCAGCGCCACCTAGTGGTTAATCATAAGTTGAAGGCTATGCCCAAGTCTTAATTCAGGCGGCATTCCCAGCTCCGTCAGAAAGAACTACTTCATAAAATAGTGCAGACCATAAAGAGCATTTATACTCATTCTTACTTTGAAGGGGACTGTTTTTGATACATGTACTACATTGCTTCAATCTTTACTGAATCTATAGCCACTAAGCCCAAGCCACATTGCTTATAACAGAATCAGCCTCTGGTGTATACCTGTTTCCATCATGCTAGCTGGCGTATGTCATCACAAATTGATTCCTGCTTAGTGCCAATGTATCTTTAAAATAGACTCTTAGACCCTATTTACAGCATAGAATGTGAACTTTGCTTAGAAAATCAAACTCTGAAATTCATTGACATTCTAATTCCAGCTTAAAAACTGACATATTATATGGCTTTGAACAAATTATTTAACTTTTCTGAATCTTATTTCCCCAAATCTTTAAAAAAGAGACTCAATGTCTCTTAATGCCATTTTAGATATTTATACAAGTAAAATTATCTATGTGGAGCCCTAGACATACAGTATATAGTATATGTTCAATAAATAGCAACTATTATTATTTTAAAGTCTTTGAAGAGGGGATTCCTGGGTGGCTCAGCGGTTTCACGCTGCCTTCGGCCCAGGGCCTGATCCTGGAGATCCGGGATCAAGCCCACATCGGGTTTCTTGCATGGACCATGCTTCTCCCTCTGCCTGTGTCTCTGCCTCTCTCTCTCTCTGTGTCTCATGAATAAATAAATAAAATATTTTAAAAAATAAAGTCTTTGAAGAAGGAAAAGATGCATTAACAGACATTTTATCTCATTAAATATTTTGTAATTTCATACATAAGGAGATCAAATTTTTATACTCTTCACCCCACTGTGCCTAAAAAAATGCCTACCTACTAGAAGTTCAAGGCAATATATTGTGTGGATGGAGATAGTGTCTGTTTTAAGACCAGATCAACCTCTCTTACTCTCCCTTTCTTGCAGTAGACTTTATGATAATGGTATTCACCTTGCTGTGTTCATGGAATTCTTTCAAAAACTGGAATTTTTAGTGGAACATATGAAGAGATTAAATTCCACTCACAGTAATTACATTGTTTACTCAGTCACTTGTAATCACCTTGTTGCTATTTTAGAACTGCCTTGGCTGCACTGTCTCATAAATTCAGAACACAAATTAATCACACATTCTTGCTAAGTGAGATATTCTCCTGACCCTCCTGTCATGGTATTCCATTTGACATACACTATCTTAAAGTATATATTCCTCCTGGTGGCCAAAAATAAATCTTGTAGAGGGATAGTACCTTGATCAAAACTGGTCAGAGAGACACACACAGAGAGAGAGAGATTGGCAGAGACACAGGCAGAGGGAGAAGTAGGCTCCATGCAGGGAGCCTCACATGGGACTCAATCTTGCGACTCCAGGATCAGGCCCTGGGTTGAAGGCAGCGCTAAACCGCTGAGTCACCTGGGCTGCCCAATTGGTGATATTTTCAAAATGAGTAGAGAACTATTCTTAGAACAAGCAGTATTTGAAACCTTCTCATTACTTCTTATTAGCAATAGTTGAGCCGTTGGAAGATAAAAAGTTTACTATCCAAAATATAATGATAAGTTGAATTGTGGTTTAAGACTCCAAAAGGATCATCTCTTGCATGGAGATGGATTATATTTCTCAATGTCAGAAATCTATGTGTTTGCTGGGAGGCAAGGTAACTCTAAGTTTTAAACTGAAGACAGGAAGATGAAGGGGGAAAAAATTCCAGGACGACAAGAATACAGAAAGAGAATAGTGCAGGAATTAATAGTGAGTAACAAACAGAGGAGACAGAAAATGCCCTGAACACCAATTTTGATGAGCAGCACAGCAGAAAGAAGAAAAGCACATTTTAGTTTATAAAAGTTATTAAAATAATAAGTAAAATGCATCTATGGGACTGTGAGGAGAGGATCAAGACTGGAAAGGCATGTCCTACTTATACTAAATGATGCAAGGGTGAAAGCTCAAAGCACTGTTTAGCATCAAAGGGAAAAGAAAGCTGTTACATGATTGTGGGAGTTGACCACAAATACCTACATGATGCACCACACAAAGCCAGCATAAGTGAAAAACTTAACAGTGAGATTCCAATATCCTCAAATGCTTCTAAATGTCATACCAGTTTTAATCAGAACAGTTCATCTTATGCAATACATCCCCGACCAGTGATCCTTACAGGGTAGAGGAAGCAACTAAAATGATGCTCAAGATTTAGTTTGGGTTGACAAAGAAGAATTATAAGACTAGCTAGGAGAAAAGAGAAAAAGAACATGAGCTTGACATGTACTGGGGAAGCTAACAAGATTTATACAAACTATTGATTTGTGACTTTGCTATCTGAATCAGAAACTCTAAAGATAACCTCAGATTAAATGAAAATGTTATGTAAATACTTGGGAAATTTTAAGCTTAATCTGTGTTTTCTTTTATTTTGAATACTGTTGCATTCCCTTATTTAAGAGTGCCGTAATTTACTATTTTACCTCTTATTAGATGTCTGAATTTTTCCAAGATTTTGTTCTTAAAATCATGTTGCCATAAATGTTGAACATGTCTCTGTGTATACATAAGCAAGAGATGCCTTGAACTGTAGCCATGGCACTATATCCTGATCTAGGTATGTATTTGGACTCTAGATATTGTTAGACTATTCTCAATAGTTGCAAGAATGTATACTCCCATTAGTAAAGTATGAGAAGTTTCATTACTCTATAGATTCACCAATATATATATATTGTTTGATCATTTAACTTTGGCTAGTCTAATGGCTTAATATTTTATTTTACTGATTCTTAATGATTTTAACATTTTTATGTATGTTGGTTACTTATGTTCCTTTGTTTGTGCATTTATTCTTGATGTATTTGCCCATCTTCTCTTGGGTAGTCTCTATTCTTATTGTTTTGTAGAAGTTTTTTTTTTTTTTTGTATGTTCCAATTATTATTCCATTGTTGGCTGTATGACTATATGTTGGCTTTATGGCTATATTCCAGCATGTGGTCTTTTGGTTTTTTTAAATACAATCTTTGTTATGAATTAAATTCTTAAAGTCAAGTTTATCAACAAAGATAATAGTTAGATAAGCAATCTAGTTGTTCGATACTGCATTTAGAAATCATGGAGAAGTATTTAGTGAGAGTAAAATGAGGACTAAAATAATAGCTAGAAATGATGAAATTATGTTAAAACATTCATCACTTATTTTGTTATTATTGCACTCCTTGATTTATTTTGTAGCTATGTCATTCAGGTATTAGAAAAATGATGCATTGTAGCAAAACAAACTTAGTGACTTACAACAATGAGCATTGTTGGTCTGAAGGTTAGCTGTGGTTTTGTCAATCTTGGCTGTAGTTGGGTGATAACTGCTTTAGTCTGTGGTCAGGCTGAAGGTTAGGTTCAGGTTACTTCATGTAATTCTGAGGTCAGCAGTTATCTGGGACATAATCATAGAAATGGCAGATGTCATGCAGTAAACCAAACTCTTCAAGCACATTCTTATGTCTCTGTTTGTAGCACCTTCTACTCACATGACTTGTCCAAACAAGTTACATGACTAATTCTAAAGAAGAGTGAGAAATTACTTCCTAGCTCAAAAGAGAAGAAAGTATAAGTGAATATTTTTTGAACAACAGTTTATCACAGTTAATAAATATTGGACAGTATGCACTTTCAGGCTGAATTTTTCTGGAGGGACATTAAGATACAATACTTTTTTTTTTTTAAAGATACAAATACTTTTAAACAGATTTTGGCATGTTTGTGTTAAAGTAATAATTTTGCTTAATAATTTCACTTTATAATTTGTTATAAAAAAGGAAAGTAGGAAAATGAGAAGACACATTGCACATATATCAAAGTTCTCTATTCAAAATAAATGTGTAGAATCTAATAATTAAAAAAATGTTTGGCCATTTTTGTTTGTTTTAGGAAGTTCATATTTATTTAGAAGATTTATTCACAAATGTATCCTCTCTGATGATCTTCACTCATTCCTACATTATATCAATTTAATTTGAAGTCACATTCCAACATTTTATCATGAAAATATTCAAATATACAGCAAAGTGAAAGTATATATAGTGAACCATCATATAACTACCTACCATCTGGATTCTGCAATTAAGACTTTTACCAAACTTATTTCATCACATATTTATCTAACATTCCACCCCTTTAATTATCTATGCATTTAAAAATTTGATTTATGTTTAAGTAACTTACAAACTTCACTATGCTGCTTGCTCATAATGCACACCATCAAAATTTATTCACAATTACTTAATTTGAGTAAAATTGTGCAAAGAAATGCACAAATCTTAAGAGTACCATTCAATGAGGGTGTCTAGGCCATTACATTTAGACTGGAGCAGCTTTTATTGAATATACAAACCTTCGAGGTTCTAAAGTTCTATAAGAGTATGATGAATACAGGATACAATGCCACTAACAGTTCTACAAAGGGGCAATAAAAATGGCTCTAGAATTCATGTTTTTCATATCCCCTGGTAATTCTGTCATCTAAGTTATAAAACTTGCAAAGCATCCACAAATAAGTTGAAAAATTGTTAAGCACAGGGTGATATTTACATTCAGTTGACCATTACCAGGCAACCAAGACTGGTAACTACTTGTTCTCAAAAACTAATTTTTGGTATACAACTCTTGAGGGATACTCTAATTATGCTTTATAAGAAAAACTATAGTGATAAATATCCCCAGGTAGCTCAGATGGGCAAATAATATTGGGAAAGAAGAAAAATTAATCTATTTCCACACAGCGTTTATCAGAAAAGTCAAACAGCTTCACTGTAAATATACATTATTTATCTCATTCACTTTTTTTTCTTACTTCTATGGATGATTATGGCAAGTTTTAATACTGAATGAAAGAATCTCAATTACAGTATAAATCTCTTTTATAATTTTAACAGTATTTGGAGGTATCTATGTTATGCTCTGATATTTTTTTTTTTCCCCAGCCAAAAAAGCAGAGAAAAGTAAATATGACCTCTGCCCATGAAGTTCCAGAGTTCTGCAAGGGGCATATATTGCTTAGAGCTTCATTCCTGTGTATCAGGGGCTTGGGAAAGCCGTTTGTATAGCTGGGAACACAGGGACAAAAACCAAGGTAGAAGATAGGGGGTGGGAAGGGGGGGGGGGGGACAAAGGACATTTGGGGAAAAGGAAGCCTGAGCTGGATCTTGAAGAACAAGTAAACCAAAATGCAGAAGGTCATTCAAAGCAGAAGGACCAAACAAAATGGAGGTACACAGTGGAGAGAAAGCATGTCATTGTTATCCAATGATTCAACAAAGATTTAATGGGAAGTACTGTATGTTAAGCACTAAAGATTTATTGTACAGGGGTGAAGAAAGTAAACATGACCTCCTAGAATCCAGAATTTAGTGGGTAGTAGACATTGAATATAGAATCACAATGTGATAAATGATATAAAAAATATTGTAGGAGACTATTTTGTATAAATGGGGTAAGAGATGGCAAAAGCTTCTCTGGTAAAATGATTTTAGGAAGATATCTATGATAAGTAGGAACTAATAAGGGGTGGGATGGGAAAAAGGAGGAAGAGATGGAGGTAAGTTAATATAGCTGTTTGGCCATGAAGGGGAGAGAGTATCTTTAGAGCCCTGAAGCAGTAGAGAAGCCTAGGTAAATAGAGTTTGGCTTCAGAGTAGCTTGCAAAGGGGAAAGCAGAAAATTGAGCTTAGAAAGGAAGGCAGGAGCCTGATTTTGCATGACCTCTTTTTTCTTTTTTAACCATTGTCCACAGATAATGGCAAATGCTTGTTTTTCCCTAAAAACAATTGTGTGGAAAAAATAGTCTAGAACAAAAGTATGGATACATAAAAAATAAGTGTTACATATGTGTGATTCTAGAAAGACACATATTAGAAAGAGTTACATATGTGTGATTCTAGAATGATACATATTAGAAAGAAGAAAGAAGGAAAGAAAAGAAAAGAGAAAAGTGAGATGTACCTAAGGGAAAATGGGCATGTTTACCTTGTTTGAGATGGGATTAAGTCGTTACAGATTTACATAAAAAGTTGTGGAGGGTTTTGTCTTGAAACAGAAGGTATCTTATAGAGGTCAAGCTGTTGCTTCCTTACCATTTCAATTTGACTATTCTCTCACATGCTTGTGAAAAACTTCTTATTCTGCTAACCTATCATCAGCTGCATGCTTCTGTGTAAGCTACTTTGCTAATCATTTGATATTCCTTTTCTCAAAACAATGACACAAAATAATGAGCCTATGTTCAGCAGGAGCTGTCAAATTAGCAACTTGCAAAACAATAATCAGAGAAAATGGATTGTGGTGTTCATGCTCTAGCAATGACTATTCCTCTGTGGAGCTATTAGCAAAACCAAGTGATTTGATCAGTATGCAATTTTAATGAAGTCAGGAGTACACAAATGGATAATGATAATGACATGGGAGAAGTTTTATTTCTTTTAGGAAGATATACATTTGCCTTTAGTTTTTTACAAACATTAGACCTTTATCACTGTAAGTTCTTGGCATCAAGTCACAGAAATCATTAGCACTAGAATTTTTGGGAAGGTGATATTCATCAGATATTACACAGGACAGGTCATCTACAATTGTCACAGATTAGTACCCCTGGCTTATTTTAATATAATTTAATTTTAAATTAAAAGTTGCAACTTATTAACCAGGAGAAGAGTTAATACTGAACCCTCCAGGCATGAATTAGGTACAATTCATGCATTTGCTGGATGGTTTAAGAGGTTTTCATAATCTCATTTTGTTTTAGTTTCCTCACATGTAAAAAGAACTGGATGAATAATTAAGATATAATAATTTCTTTTATCTTGGATTTTTAAAACTGCTATACAAAACAGATACATCAGAGCATAAAATCTGAGGAATGCATCTTTCTTTCTTTCTTTCTTTCTTTCTTTCTTTCTTTCTTTCTTTCTTTCTTTCTTTCTCTTTCTTTCTTCCTTTGTGTGTGTGTGTGTGTGTGTGTGATCTTGCATCAATCCTTGAACACTTCTGCTAAAGCATCAAATTCTTTGGCATTAAATAGAAATGGACCAAATAATGGCCAGCCTACCAAACTGCTTCTTAGGCATAGGTCTGTCAATACATATTTATTTGGAACTAAAAAGTGACAGGCAGTATTCTGGACTTTGCAAATACATTAGTAAATGAAACACACTGATCCTGTCTTCCTGATATAAGAAAATCAAGGGGGAAAACAAAACAAAAGAAACAATAGCAACTGATTTTTTAAAAAAGAAAAAGAAAGAATAATACAGAAAAAAGAATGAAGAAAAAAGAAGAAAAAAGAAATGAATAATACAGAAAAAATAGAACAGAGAAAATAGCAAAGGAAAGCAATGTAACCAAGTTCAAATATACTAAAATTACAATAAATGTAAATGGGTGAAATTGACAAGTTAAAAGACAGCGATTTTTCAGAATGGATTTTAAAAATTCAGCAAATGTCATTAAAAAGGACGAAACTAAAATACAAGGACATAGAAAAGTTTACATTAAAAAGATGATGAAAGATACCAGATAAATATAAAGTATCTAGGAAAGTGTAAGTCACCATATTTGCATCTGACAATACAGTCTATAAAAACAAAAGCATCATTAATGATAGAGACAGTAACTCTATATGGATAAATACTTCAGTTCAATAGAAAGATAAAAAATAATTAGAATTTAATATAATTAGAATTTAAAATTCTAGGTTTATACATTTATAGTAGAATCTCAAATTGTGCTGAGGCAATTGGATAGTCACATGTAAAAGAATAAGCTTAAATCCTTATCTAACACCACATGTAAAATTATTTCAGAATGAATCAAGGACCTAGATTCAAGAGCAAAACTCAAATTTCCTTCAGATGATGAATGGATAAACAAAAGGTGGAATATCCATATAGTGAGAGGTTATTCAGCTATAAAAATGAATGAGGTTTTGATATATGCCACAATATAGATGAACCTTGAAGTACTGTGCTAAATGAAATAAGCTAGTCACAAAAGACCCATATTATATGATTTGATTCATATTAAAGGTTTATAATAAGTAAATACACTCAGAAAGTAGAGGTTGATGGGGGTTAGCTGGTAGGAATAAGGCAAAGGAAGGTGATAGCAAAGGAGTATGGGATTTTTAAAAAATAATTTATTTATTTATTTATTTATTTATTTATTTATGAGAGACACACACAGAGGCAGAGACATAGGCAGAAAGAGAAGTAGGCTCCTGCAGGGAGCCTGATGTGGGACTTGATTCCAGGACCATGGGATCACACCCTGAGCCGAAGGCAGGCGCTCAACCACTGAGCCACCCAGGCATCTCTGGGATTTCTTTTTAAGGTAGTGAAATATTCTTAAATTGGCTGTGATTAAGGTTGCATATATCTATGACTATACTAAAAACCAATGAAATGTATACTTTAAATGGATGAAATGCATGATATATTAATTATATCTCAACAAAGCTGTTAAAAATATAACCAAAACTATACAAAGAAAATTTGATAGATTTGCACAATCATTGTGAAAGATTTCAACATGTCTCCTACAATTTTATATTATTATAGGGTTAAAGATTATATTTAAAAACATAAAAAAATTTCACACCCAACTATTAGAGAATAAAAATTCTTTTCAGGCTTAAATGAAACATTTAGAAAAATTGAACTATTTTTAATGTGATTAAGTAAATCCCAAATTTTTCAAAGAATCATGCATGCTCTATTATTTTGAATTTATGCAATTAAGTTAGAAGTCAATAACAAAAAGATAAATTAAAAAATATATTGGACTTTACAAACATAATTCTAAGTAACCCTATCAAATAAGAATTCAAAATGAGAATTAAAAACATTATTAGAATGAAAGATAATTAAAATGATAAATTTCTGAAATTCTGGAATGTAATAGAAGTACTACATCAAGAAATATTTATATCCTTAATCACTATATTAGAAAAGAGGCTAAAAAAGGACTTATGTCCAATTTGAAGAATATTAAAAAGGAACAAAGCAAACAAAAAGAAAGTAGAAGTAAAACATGGAGGTAGTAGAAATAAATGCACTAGAAAATAAAAACCCAATAAAGAAGATCAAAAAGGCTACAAGTTTGTTATTTAAATAATCTTCTTAAACTGATAAACTTATGGCAATCTAAACAAAATTAAGATGTTACAAGTATACAGTATGAAGTATGAACAAAGAAACACTAAAATGCATCAGAAATTAAAAATATAAAAGGATGCATTAATCAACAGAAGTCAGTAATGAAAATGTTAACATAAAGATCAAATTTCTAGAAAATTAAAATTTACCAAAACAGATTTAAGAATAAGTAGAAAGTCTTTATATCCCTATAACAATGAAAGAACTTGAATGTGCTATTTAAGATAATTCTAAAAGGAAAACACTAAGCCTAAAAGATTTTTAGAGTGACTGCTGGGCAGCCCCTGTGGCTCCGCGGTTTAGCGCCACCTTCAACCCAGGATGGGATCCTGGAGACCCAGGATTGAGTCCCGCACCAGGCTCCCTGCATGGAGCCTGCTTCTCCCTCTGCCTGTGTCTTTGCCTCTCTCTCTCTCTCTCTCTCTCTCTGTCTCTCATGAATAAATAAAAATCTTTAAAAAAATAAAGTGACTGCTAATTTTCAAAGATAAGACCATTACAAATTTACGTAAACTTTTCCAGATGTTAAAAATAAAACAGCACCAATTCACTATATGAAGCCAATATAATTTAAGAAAAACAATTACAAAATTCCCCTAAAATAACAAAATAATAAATCCAGCTATATATAAAATGGATAATGACTGAATTATTTTTAATCCAGGCATTCAAGGGTATAATAACTTTAGAAATACTCATATGTTATCCCCCATTTTATGATTATAAAAGAAAGAGAAAAAAAAACCCTATAATCATTCCAATTAACTAGAGAGAGAGATGGAGTCAAGGGAATGTTTGAATGTTGGTGGGAATGATCCAATGTAGAGGAGAAAAAAAAAATGAAGTGGGAAAGGAAGTAGAGAATTCTGGAACACTGTCCTTAAGCAGGTAGATATTCTAGTATATATCTACCCATTCAGAATATTCATGCTAAAATGAAGGAAAGGAAATACAGAAACCAATGTGGAGGTGGGAGGGAGTGTGTATTACTTTTCTGATTGCTTCTTTTTTTTATCATTTTTAAAAATTTTCATTTATTATTTATGATAGTCACACACAGAGAGAGAGAGGCAGAGACACAGGCAGAGGGAGAAGCAGGCTCCATGCACCGGGAGCCCGACGTGGGATTCGATCCCGGGTCTCCAGGATCGCGCCCTGGGCCAAAGGCAGGCGCCAAACCACTGCGCCACCCAGGGATCCCTGATTGCTTCATTTTTTTCTTCATAAGGAAATATATGCATTTGTGTGTGTTGTTTATTAGAAAAGTACAGACTTTTAAACCCTAATAAAACAAGACCATTTTCAGACAATCTGGGTATGAGTGAGTATTTAGATTATCCTCAAAAAAGTTTGATTCTTGATTATAAAATATTGCCTTTAGTTGGGTAGTTAGATTTGTTTCTAAGTGCTCTGTGTCATCTTTATCATGGAAAAAGTTTCATACCTTCTTTTTAAAGCTCAATGTAGAGGCCCCTGGATGGCTCAGTGGTTGAGCCATCTGCCTTTGGCTCAGGTCATGATCTGGGAGTTCTAGGATTGAGTCCTGCTTTTCTGTGTCTCTCATGAATAAATAAATAAAGTCTTTAACAAAAAGCACCCAATGTAGCATGTGACTACATGGTATAGGAGTTAAAAACAAAGACTGAAGTCAGACATTTGATTCCTACAGCCTGCAAGTCACTGGCTGTGAGATTTTTGGAATGTGGAGGGGTCCAATCACTTCAGTTCTCTTGTTCTAAAAGCACCTATTCCACTGGGCTACTGAGACTCAGAGATAAAGTATATATAAATACTCCATGAGACAGGGTTTCAGAAAACAGAAGCCATACTACATATCGCAGGTATAAAGAGTTTAGTGTATATAGTTAAGTTTAATGACTTGTAGAAATGCTGGGGAAGTGAAGGTCCGAAAAGTTGCTTCTGAAATTTGTGAAGTTGATACCAAAGATCTCAGTTGGAAGCACCAGGTGAGGTGGTTCCTCCATCTCACCATGTAACTGCTGCAATTCTTGAAACTCTGAGAAGACATCACCAACTATCTCAGTCTCCAGTGGCGAAGTAGGTGGGAACTACTATGGCTCTCTTGTCTACCCAGGCATCTTGCTGCATCTGCCTCCTAAGATTAATGGCTTCTTCACTTTCATGTCACAAGACTCTTGAGTTCCTCTCACTGGTAAACTCTAAGCCAAAATCATGCAGGGGAGGAGATTCTGAGAAATATAATTCACAGTCTTAGAAAGGAGTGGTGTGGTGCTAGCCCAACACCTACTTAACCTGGTGCTGGATATAAAAGAAATTGCTGAATAAATGGTAGCTATTCTTACCACCTACCACAAGACAAATCCCCATGTTGTGTTTATATCACAGCTTCATTGTGCACTCAATTTTAATTAGTGAAATTAGGAAAAAGTATTGCAACATATGGTCATGTCAGGTTTAAGAGAGTCCTTTCAAATCATTAGCCTATTTTGATGTGGCAGAGAAAATCATCTCAGATCACGGTTACTATATGACAATCAACTGCACACATTAAGTTTATGATTCTTAAAGTAGTTATTGTGCATCCTGTATACAATCACTGCATTATATAACCTGAGGAATACAAAAATAAATCTAAAATCTATCCATTCTCATTTTCCACCTGCTCCTCTTAACTAACTTGTATTTTTAATTGAGAGTTCTTATAGTGAAGGCATAAAGTGTCAAATATGCTTAGATGAATTCACATATGGGAAGTAAGCACTCCTGCCATATCATCATCAGAACTAGAATATTCCATAAACCTTCTATTTAAATAAAGATAGCATCTTCTCCCTAAACCATCTCTAACAGTTCTAAAACTTTTGGTTTCTTTTTCTAGAATATTGAGGTTTGCTAAACAAATTCATAGTCAGTTAAAAATGAATTTTCCAATTTGAGTGTTTTTATTTTTTTAGGCATTTGTTCTTTCAGCCTGGAATGAATTTCCCTCTTTTGTCTGCCTACATATTTTTCAAGACTTATCTTGAACACTGTCTCTTGTAAGGAAATCTATCTCATCTCTCCCAGCCAGAATTAGATTCTTCCTTTACTGTGTTTCCCTACCATCAGAGAATATTTATATCATGCTGTGTTATAATTATGTATATTTTCATACTCTATTGTCCCTGTTTAAAACCACATCTCCTCCATTGCATACTGGTTTCCTTAATCTGCGGATGGTGTCTTGTTCATCTTTGTGTCCAGTGCTTACTTCATTACAGATTCTTCCATTAGTTTCCTATTGCTACAGCAAAAAATGACCCCAAATTAAGTGAATTATAACAACACAAATTTATTTTCTGGAGGTCAGAAATTTGAAATGGATCTTACTGGGCAAAAAATTAGTATCAGTAGGGCTGTGTTTCTTATGAGGGCTCGAGGGGAGAATTTATTTCCTTGCCATTTCCAGTTTCTAGAGGTTGTTTCCATTCCTTTACTCCTGGCTCCTTCCTCGTCTTCAAAAACTAGTGTAGTTTCTTCAAATACCCTTCTACCTCTTTTACTTATAACCATCCTGCTGGTTATATCAATCCACAATAATCTTTCTCCCAGATCAAGATCCTTAACTTATCATATCTGCCAAGGCCATTTGTCATGTAAGATAACATTTCTGAGTTTTGAGGATTAGGATGAAGTCTACTTTGGCAACCAAGAGGAATATTTTTCTGCTTACCATAGTATCCAAACAAAGTCTAATCAATGAGTGAGGCATCCACATACCTGAGCCCCTTCCATTCCCTTAATAATGATTTCTTTGAACTCTGTGGACCTCTTTCAACGCGTACAATTTTTGTGGCATAGAGCATAGAAATTTGTATGATTCTGGGTATGAATTCTCTGTGTTTTTTAGATACATTTCTACAAGTGATGATTTTAATTATGCTTCCAAAAGAAACAGTACCATTTGACTCTCCTAAAGAATAAAAACATTGTAAAGTTTGGATTTTTATTTTTTATGAAAGTATTGTTTTCTTAGGCCTCATTTTTTTTTTTACACAGCCCCTCTCCCATAATTCCATGTGAAAATACTTTATCAGACTCATAGATAAAGGAAGAGTAGAAGCTCAGGTAGTGTTTGATGAGAAAAACAAAATAAGCCATTATTATCATAGGAAATACACTGAGATTTGATGTCTTTTAGGTTTTAAAATTAACAAATGAAGAAGGAAATACAATCGTATAGTTTCCAGACTGCTTTGCCTTGTTTCTGCAGCTTTTCTTTTTTTTTTTTTTTTTTTTTTTTTTTTTTTTGCATTTCCAGGCAGGTTTTAATCGTTTTCAATACCTTCCCCGGTTCTTTACATCAAGTCCAATGGGGTTCTTTTCATACATGACAAATGTTTCCATTTATTCGGCATATGTCAATGTGCACAGCACATACATCACAATAGGGCTCAGCACCTGTATAAAACTACAGACAGATCCTGCAAACCGCGGAAAGTACAGAAACCTTAGATCCCATCACGACAGTAGAAAACACTTTGCAATATTGCAGAGGTCCAATGACATCTCTATACGCTTCCCACAAGGCTCGCTGACTAGCAAGTGGCCAAGGATCACCACATTCTGCACTTAAGACATCTTCATTCCTGACAATCGGATTGGGCTCTGAGATGAGACATCGTGCCATCATCCCAAGGCAGCTAAGACTTAGGAAGCGAGTATTTGAAATACCGAATGTCCACACATTCCAGCCCCGCCCCCTCCCCCCCATCAGCACCGAGACCTGGGAGCATCCCCTCTGCTCAAGACTCCTGGAGCCTAGGACGCAATTTAAAATTGAAAACATTTTTTATTTCACCGCACGGACGGGGACGGCCGGTTGAGATGTACAGTCCAGCCATCAGGCTTCACAAGCGGCTTCCTTCCTCCTCCAAGGCCTTGGTTTAAGGACAGTATTTTAAGTAGATGATTTGCATTCGAACAAAGAGTTTTAAAAAGGAATGTGAAAGACACAAACTCCAATCAGCCTTTTCCAGTCTTGCTGTCTGTAGACTCCCATAAAGTTAATTTGGGAGGTGGTTCAGAAACATCCTAGGAGAGCATTAAAGTCTTGACAAAACATTCGGAGCATTTCTGGTAGCGAGCTAAGGTCATTTTGTATAAACTCTAAAAAGTCATTCATTAAAATTAAATGTTTGCCATCACCTCAGGACTTTTTTTAAACATCACCGACCCTGCCTCTTCCATCTTTGCTGCAGCGACAGGGGTTACATTTGTAAAATATATAAAGAAAAATATAAGGTTACTTGGTGACCATATAGTGCACTCTAACAGCTGTCTGCAAATATTTTCACCATGATTATCCTTACTAAAAGTAAATCACGGGGTAAAGATAGCTCAAACGTGACAAGGTTTCAATGGGACGCACCGACGCTATCTTTCTGCAGCTTTTCTAATCTTTTTGTCCTTTCATATACTTCTCCCTTCTTTTTAATTATTCTTTGTTTTCTTTTTGGTCATATTTGATTTAAAATAACCTCCATGGTGTTTCTTTGGATTCTCTCATTGTTTTAAAATTTTTCATTTTTGGATTCATGTTATTATTTATCCATTGTCTATTTTAATCTCTGGAAGAATTCTAATAAAAAATAAATAAATTTGAAATCACATTTTATTACAAAGACTTCCATTTACTTTATATGGCTACTATCAACATTAATACTGTCCCTTAAAGTCCAAATTGTCAGCATCAATGTCAAAATAATTATCGATAAAATGATGTCATTTATTTGCATTCAAATCACCAGAGTAATAGTGACAAGTTAGTAGGTGAAAGAAAATAATTTGAATGCCATAGGATATGCAATTCTCACTGGTGTCAGTTTAAAACCAATTCAATTTTAGAAGAAAATATTATTTAAAGTCTCTGAATTTATATCTGGCAATCCCAAGAAAGCTTTGAAGTCACAGAAGGGAACCAGGGTAGAAAAGTAAACTCTCACAATGGAAAAAGATGAGTAAGGGATGCCTGGGTGGCTCAGCGGTTGAGCACCTGCCTTTGGCTCAGGGTGTGATCCTGTGGTGCCTTGATCGAGTCCTACATCCGGCTCCCTGCATGGAGCCTGCTTCTCCCTCTGCCTATGTCCCCCCCTCTCTGTGTGTGTGTGTGTGTCTCTCATGAATGAATAAATAAAATCTTTTTTTTAAAAAAGGAAAAGATAAGTCATTCTTATGGCATGTATTCTATTAATTCTTAACCTTTTGGGAAATCCATTCAAACTTCCTAGTGCTTTCTACCAGCAGCCCCGTGGTAAGGGTGACTAGGTAATATAGGGCACAGAAACAAATGTCACACACACATAAATCCAAAAACACAGCATAATGAATTACAACTGCTAATTTTGGTCACCAATAAAGTAAGAGACAAGATTAAAAAAATACCCTTCTCTGGCCACTAATATTGAACATGGCATTTGAAGAATTAATCAACACTACTAATAGCAAATAGGGCATACATGTTGAAAAATAAGAGGTAAAACTATTTCTATTTGCAAAATATATGATTCTCTTTCAGGAAAACTTAAGACAATCTGCTGATATCTGCCAAAAATTTACCATCTCCCAGGGAATTGTTTTATAAGAAGTAAGTAGTATTTATCATAATAAATTATTATATTTTGCTTGAAGACACTCACTGCTTATCTTCTTAGAGTATACCATGGCATGAAACTTTTGAACAAGAAAACATTATCCATTCAGGATTGATATATTTGAAATTGAAATTTTTGATGTTCTTGAAAATCTATGATTCTAAAGTTAGTTTTAAAATAGATATAGAGTTGTCTGGATTTATATAAAACTATATAGAGTTTTATAATAAAGGTAATAAAAGGGAAAAAATTTTCTTCCAATTGAGGCTTGAACCAAGAAATTCATATGATGTGCCATATCTGTAGCTTCATATAGACTACTTGAGAGAATCTTGTTATCATGTTAACTTCTTGTCTTAAATTCACACTAGAGGTATGGACTTTGAATTTCTGCTCAGAGGTATGCAGAAAGGAAATGACATATAATATATTTACCTTCAATTTTTCCTGCCTTTTATATTATGTATGTTACCTTACATTAATACTATAAATGTAGAAATTCAAGGCCATTAAGAGCAGAGACAGTAAAACAACATTGTCAGAACTGGGTAGAGTTTAATGAATAGTTTTAAGAGTTCCTTCTAATAAATTATTTGTAAACTCTTAGGATCCTGGTGTCTCAGTCAGTTAGCTTCCAACTCTTGATTTCAGCTCAGGTCATGATCTCACGGTCAGATCAGAGCCTCAACTCAAGCTCTGTGCTCAGGGTGGAGTTTGTCCCTCTCCCTGCTTGTGCATGTTCTCTCTTTCTCAAATAAATAAATAAAATCTTTATAAAAATATAAAATGAATTACTTGTAAATTCTTAAACTTATCCTAAATATACAAATATTAAGGTTATCCTGTTATATAGTAGACCTATAACTAGGAAAGTTCAGATGCAAATAAGCAACTCTTTATTGGTTAACACATGTCTTAGATGTTTTCTTCAGTTGCTGGATTGAGCTAAAGTTACAAGAAAAATTGTGTCCACACACACACTTATTTAACTACTTATACTATTGATATTTTTACTTTATAATTTAACATGATTTTGAGTTACTATGACTTCTAAAGGAATCAAACGAGATAATAAACTGAGAAATCACAAATTCCCTTTTGTGTTCAATTCTGGACTAGTCTGAGTATATAAAGATTTGTGTAAAACTTAATGTAGCAATCATATAACTACTCTGTTCACATTTTCAATCTCTATTTTACATTACTATCATTTAAAATAATCTTATTTACATATTTTTATTAATATACCATAGCATAAATTGAAATTTTAAAAATTTGCTAGGGCATTAACAATTAAAATTATAGATATTTCCTTTACCTATTGTACACAAATTGAAATATATTGGTGTCTTATATTTTTACAATAGATCTCATTATTTATAATCATAGAGAAAGATCATTGTTGTCAATTTAATTGCACACTTAAAATACCATAGTAACAACCCAGACATTTTTTTTCCCTCCTCCATTTCCTAGTTTTTGATAATTCCCTCAATTACTTGCTTTAAAAACTTTCTGGAACCTGCCATGTAGTTTGATGTTGTAAAAATATAAAGGTTAATTTGCTCAATTGCTGAGACTTTAATTACAATACATCAGTTATTTAGACTGTTTGACATTTCCTGTAAATTCTTCTAATTAGGAAACCCTTAGAGATTCCTTTGAAGGGAGATGAAATCACCAAAATGTGTTGGCAGAGATACATATTTTTCCTCTTACTGAGTGAGCTCAAAACAGTATAAACATTAGGAAAAACTTAAGAATTATAATTTTATAGTTAAAATGCTGAGTGGTACGACCAGAAATGTTTTCTGAGTTTGTTGTATTTGCTCTATTGCCCCCCTTTTTTGTTGAGAAAAAGACTGTGCTTGCATTGATGTGGGGAAAATTATGGTTTAAGAAGGATAATTCGGGGATCCTTGGGTAGCTCAGTGGTTGAGCGTCTGCCTTTGGCCCAAGTGTGATCCTGTAGTCCCGGGATCGAGTCCCACATCAGGCTCCTTGCAATGGAGCCTGCTTCTTCCTCTGCCTGTGTCTCTGCCTCTCTTTCTGTGTCTATGATGAATAAATAAATTTCTCTGTGTCTATCATGAATAAATAAATAAAAATCTTAAAAAAATAAAAAATAAAGAAGGATAATTCATTTAAAAGTATATTACAGAAGAGGACCCATAAATTATTACACTGGAAATTCAGAAAACTCAGAGTTCAGGGATCCCTGGGTGGTGCAGCAGTTTGGTGCCTGCCTTTGGCCCATGGCGTGATCCTGGAGACCCGGGGTCGAATCCCACGTTGGGCTCCCGGTGCATGGAGCCTGCTTCTCCCTCTGCCTGTGTCTCTGCCTCTCTCTGTCTCTCTCTGTATGACTATTGTAGATAAAAACAAAACAAAACAAAACAAAACAAAAAAAAACAAAACTCAGAGTTCAGGAGGGGAAAAGATACCTTAGATATTAAAGTAGTGTTATTTAATTATATTTTATCTGTTTAATTTTTTACCCAAAATGGAGAAGTGTTTGCTTCAGTCTGCAACATATGTATGTAATGTCAAGAACAAAACAAAAATACAGATGGACAATCAGCCTACCTTTTAGTCTACTCCATGTGAAACATATGTAGGCTTCCTCATAGACAATTATCCTGTTATTACAAAGCCTTGCCAAATACTTATACCAACTATCTGTATGTTTTCACATATACTAAGGAAATCTCAACACCCTGGCACTTGAAAAAAAGTGCACAGTTAATCATGGGTAAGACTCCAATATTGGAATGTTAAAGAGATTCTTAACCTACTCCTGTTTTGACTGTATTTCTGAATCATTTCCTATGTGAATAAGAGAATAGACTTGAGGCCTGGTTTATTCCATCAAGGCACTTTTCTGACAAATAGCTAGGTTTTAACTACAAACCCAGTATCTGTTGCAAAGTTGAAAGAGAGAAATGGGGTAGTGTGATACTCACAGTCAGTACTGAGGCCCAGAACAGAGAAAACCAGAAGTCTTCCTTAAGAATTGGATAGCTTCATGCCTGGAACTGATGAAAAAGCCAGTGTTTTCTGACAAATCTAGGCAACAAGACATGATTAGGTTTCTGAGGTTTCTTGTGGCCAAAGGTAATCTTAGTAATGTTTTACTAAAAATGATAACTAAAATTTGTTAATTCCATTATGCTCCAGGTTGAGCCCATTATCCTCACCCTAATCCTGAGCCTGTGTTTATATGCACTAGGGTTATCCTTATTTACACACAGGGAAAGTGAAACACAAAAAGTTTGAAAATATTGTCAAGGGCACATGACAAGCTAGTATCTGAGCCTTATCTCCTGCTAACTACTTTTACCTGCAGAAAGTAATAGAAGGAGTTATAGTTAGGTTGACAGGCCAGAGACTAGTGTTCAGAAATTCAAAACACTGAGCAGAGTTCACTGGTAGAAGGTCAAATTCATCACATACCTGCTGTCCAGCAGAGTAAATAAAATGCATCAACAAAACACAGTTCCCATGTAGACACTCAAGGAAGAGTTTAAAGCTTTATGTAGGCAGTCTTAAGTAAACATAGAAGAATGGAGTTTAGAATGAATATCAGTGTTTCACAATATCAGTTGTGTTTGCATCAGCTGCTTAGACTCATAGCTGATGCAAACACAACTGATATTTGACAGCATGCCACAAAAAGTGCAACCTAATCTCTGCCTTCGTAACCTTTCTTTTTTTTAATATTTCATTTTATTTATTTATTCATGAGAGACACACAGAGAGAGAGAGAGGCAGAGACACAGGCAGAGGGAGAAGCAGGTTCCATGCAGGGAGCCCGACGTGGGACTTGATCCCAGGACTCCAGAATCATGCCCTGGGCCAAAGGCAGGCACTCAACCACTGAGCCACCCAGGGATCCCCCTTTGTAACCTTTCTAATGTGGATGGAGGGGAATGAGTGTAGGTGGCTGGTTGCAGAGAAAAGGAATGGTTCAGGTGCTGAGTAGCAAAGAATCAATCTATGTTTAAAATATTTTATTAACTAAAAATTTCATAATTATTTTCAGGTTCCTTTTTAAACTTAGTACTATTTTTTTTTCTGTTCCAGAATCATCCATGATTACATCCACATTACATTTAAGCATCATGGTGCCATAATCTCCTATTGACTGCAACAGTTTCTAAGACTTCCCTGTTCTTCTGAAAACCTTAACAGTTTTGAGAAATATTGATCAGATATTTTGTAGAGTTCACTTTTTTTTCTCATTAAACTTTTGTTTTAATAGGTCTCAAAATTCTGTGACAGATTTTTGGTCAAGTTGTTTCCATTAAAAAGTACTGATTTTGGGGATCCCTGGGTGGCTCAGCGGTTTAGCACCTGCCTTTGGCCCAGGGTGTGATCCTGGAGTCCCGGGATCAAGTGCCACGTTGGGCTCCTGGCATGGAGCCTGCTTCTCCCTCCTCCTGTGTCTCTGCCTCTCTCTCTCTATGTCTATCATAAATAAATAAATATTTAAAAAAGTACTGATTTTAAAAACTAATAACTTAAAATTGCCACACACGCACAAAACAAACAAACAAACAAAACATTCTCCTTTCCTTCTGAAGGTTTTACAATACATTATTATCATTAACCAGTCTTTTACTATTAAACTTAAATAGCCAATTGTCACAAACAGTTCTGAGACTGTTCTTCCACCACTGATTAAGACTGGGGTGGCAGGTATTGGGGCTAACATTCATTTAGCCTTCTGAGCTTCCTGGGCAGACTTGGTGACTTTGCCAGCTCCAGCTGCCTTCTTGTCCACTGCGTTGATGACACCCAGAGCAACCATCTGTCTCATGTCACGAACAGCAAAATGGCCCAGAGGAGGATAGTCAGAGACGCTCTCAACACACATAGGTTTGCCAGGAGCCATATCAACAATGGCAGCATCCCCAGATTTCAAGAACTTGGGACCATCTTCCAGCTTCTTTCCAGAACGACGATCTATCTTTTCCTTCAGCTCAGCAAACTTGCAAGCAATGTGAGCTGTGTGACAATCCAGCACAGGGGCATATCCAGCACTGATTTGGCCTGGATGGTTCAGGATAATCACCTGAGCTGTGAAGCCAGCTGCTTCCATTGGTGGGTCATTTTTGCTGTCGCCAGCCACATTGCCACAATGAACATCTTTGACAGATACGTTCTTGACATTGAAGCCCACATTGTCCCCAGGAAGAGCCTCACTCAAAGCTTCATGGTGCATTTGAACAGACTTTACTTCAGTTGTAACACTGACTGGAGCAAAGGTGACCACCATGCCAGGCTTAAGAACACCAGTCTCCATTCGACCCACTGGGACAGTACCAATACCACTAATTTTGTAGACGTCCCGGAGAGGCAGATGCAAGGGCTTATCAGTTGGACAAGTTGGTGGCAGAATGCAATCCAGAGCTTCAAGCAGTGTGGTTCCACTGGCATTCCCATCTTTATGGGTGACTTTCCATCCCTTGAACCAAGGCATGTTAGCACTTGGCTCCAGCATGTTGTCACCATTCCAACCAGAAATTGGCACAAATGCTACTGTGTCGGGGTTGTAGCCAATTTTCTTAACGATTTCCTCGTATCTCTTCTGGCAGTAGGGTGGTTCAGTGGAATCCATTTTGTTAACACCAACAATTAGTTGTTTTACACCCAGTGTGTAAGCCAGAAGGGCATGCTCACAGGTCTCCTGTTCTTGGAGATACCTGCTTCAAATTCACCAACACCATCAGCAACCATCAGGACAGCACAGTCAGCCTGAGATGTGCCTGTAATCATGTTTTTGATAAAGTCTCTGTGTCCTGGGGCATCAATGATGGTCACATAATACTCGCTGGTTTCGAATTTCCACAGGGAGATATCAGTGGTGACATCACGTTCACGTTCAGCTTTCAGTTTATCCAAGACCCAGGCATACTTGAAGGAGCCTTTTCCCACCTCAGCAGCCTCCTTCTCAAATTTTTCAATAGTTTCTTTTGTCGATCCCACCACATTTGTAGATCAGATGGCCAGTGGTGGTAGACTTGCCCGAATCTACATGTCCAATGACGACGATGTTGAAGTGAGGCTTTTCCTTTCCCATTTTGGTTTAGGGTTAGCAGTGGTTTTCATGACACCTTGTTCTGGCAGCAAACCCGTTGCGAAAAAGCTAGAGTTCACTTTAATTGATATTTCTCTGATTTTTTTCCTCATGACTAAACTGAAGTTATGGGTTTAGGAGAGGAAGATCACAAAGGTAAAATGTCCTTTGCATTCTATCAAAATGACATTGTTGACGTTAGCCATGATCACCTGGTTCTGACAGTGTTTGTCAAGTTTCTTTAAAGTTAAGCTACAGTTTCCTATTTCCATACTGTACTCTTCAGAAAAAAGTCACTATGCACAGCCCACACTTAAGGAGTGAGAAATTTTACTCTACCTCCTTGAAGGTAAAGTCTCTACACAAATTATTTAGAATTCTTCTGCATGGGAGATTTGTTTCCTCTTCCCATTTATATATTTGTTCAATAATTTGTTTCCACCAATCTGGACTCAGGTGTTTAAGTCATACTTTAGGTTATAATCTAATATTGCTTTATTTCCTTTTTTGCTCAAATTATTCCAACTTTGGCTTTGGGAGCTCTTTTAGTTGATACCTGTGTCCCTTTTATACCCCATCATTGTATTTTCTTTTTTATTTTTAGTGTTTGTTACTTTCTAACATCACAGAATGGCTTAAGCTCATTTTGTATATTCTCTGCCTCAGTCTTAGATTCAGCTAGTTCTTCAAGAAAACCTAATTCCTTTCACTGCTAGTATCATTTCCTCTAGGACCTATGAGCATCTGAACGTGCACATATATTTATCTATAAATACTTCATGATTATTTAATTATTATTATATATTATGTTTCTAAATTAAGCCAAACATGACTTCACACTGATTCTCCAACTCTAATTCATTACCACATAGATCATGCTAGCTCTCTTTCCTTGCTCATGTGGAGCCTCCTTCTCCAGAGAGAAGACAGACTTCCACTATTCCTAATTAATTCACTCGATTGTTCAATTCCAGAATAGAAGACACCCATACACCCATGGGAAACAACTTTATTACCTAGAATACAGTGTTTATTTAGTTTTTTCCACCTTTAATCTTACATACTTCATCCATTTCCAGAGTTACTCAGGTCAGCACCATCTTCTCCCTCTGCTTTCAGTGAAGTTGTTTCATACATTTGCAATACAGTTAGATCCTTTTGTAACATCACATCTTCTCTCCTAGGAGCCTAAGATTTACTAAAAGATTTTTTTTTAAGAATTTGTGTGCATTAAAGTTATAGCCATCTGTACTATAAAGTTCTGAGATTTGACCAAACCATAGTGTCATTTATTAATCATGATATTATTATACAGAACAGTTTCACCATCCTAAAAATGACTTGTGCTTCATGTATTCAATCCTCATCCAATGAGCTGTTGACAACCACTGATCTTTTTACTGTCTCCATAGCTTTGGCTTTTCCATAATGTCTATAGTTGGAAACGTATGCTATGTGGCCTTTTTAGATTGGCTTCTTACACTTAATTATATGAATTTAAGGTTCCTCCAGCCTTTTCATGGCTTGATGGCTCATTTCTTTTTAGTGCTGAATAATATTCCATTGTCTGGTTGTACCCAGCTTATTCATCCATTCACCTATTAGAGGACATCTTGCCTGTGCAGATTTTTGTGGGGGCAAAATACCATGGAGCATGATTGGTGGATTGCATGTTAAGAGTACATTTAGTTTTGTAAGAAAGCACCAAACTGTCTTTTGATGTGATTGTACCATTTTACATTCCCACTAGCAATAAATGACAGTCCCTGTTACACATTGTCACCAGTATTAGGTGTTGCCAGTGTCCTGGGTTTTGGATTTTGGTGGGTAGTAGTGTTTCATTGTTGTTTTAATTTGCATTTCCCTCATAACATGATATGGAGCATGTTTTCATATGCTTATTTGCCATCTCTATATCTTCTTTGGTGAGATATCTGTTTAGGTCTTTTTAAAAACTGGTTTGTTTTCTTAATGTTGAATTTTAAGAGTTCTATGTATATTTTGGATGAAAGCCCTTTATCAGATGTGTCTTCTGCAAATACTTTGTTCCAGTGTGTAGGTTGTCTTTTCATTCTCTTAACAGTGTCTTTCACAGAGCAAAAAAATTAATTCTAGTAAAGTCCAGCTTATTAATTCTTTACTTGATAGATCATGCCTTTGGTGTTGTATCTAAAATGTCATTGCCAAAGCCAAGGATCATTTATTTCCATTTTCTCCTATGTTATCTTCCAGGAGTCTTATAGTTTTGTGTTTTACATTTAGGTTTGTAGTTCAGTTTAATTTTTGTGAAGGGTGTAATATCTGTTTCTAAGTTCTTTTTTTTTTTTTTATTATGTGGATGTCCAGTTGTTCCAGCCCTTTTTGTTGAAAAGACCATCTTTCTTCCATTGTATTGCCTTTGTTCCTTTGTCAAATATCAGTTGACTAGATCTATGCAGGTCTCTCCAGGACTTGTATTCTGTTTCATTCTATTTGCCTATTCTTTCACTAGTATCAATCTTGGTTACTAAAGATTTATCATAAGTCATGAGGTTGATAATGTAGTCCTCCAACTATTTTCTTCTCCCTCAGTATTGTGTTGGTTATTCTGGGTCTTTTACTTCTCTGTATAAACTTTAAAATCAGTATGTAGATATCCTCAGGATAACTTGCTGGGATTTTGACTGGGATTGCACTGAATCTCTAGGTCAAGTTGGAAAGAACTGACATCTTGACAATTTTGAGTTTTCTTGTATATTTAGATGACTATTTCTCCATTCACTCCTTGATTTCTTTCATCGCAGTTTTATAATTTTCTCACAATTTTGTAAATATTTTGTTAGTTTTATTTTTATTTCAGTATTCTTATTCAGTATTCTTATTTCATTTGTTCTTATTCAGTATTCTTATTACAGTACCATTTACACTTCATGATAATGTAAATGGTACTATATTTTAAATTTCAGTTCCTCTTGTTCAGTACTGGTATATAGAAAAGCAATAGATTTTTATGTATTAACTTTGTATCTTGCAACCCTGCTATAATTCTTTTTAGTTCCAAGAAGGTTTTTTTTTGTGTGTGTTTTGGGTTTTTTTTTTTTGTGGGTTTCCCCCCCAATTCTTTCAAATTTTCTTCATAGATAATTATGTCATCTGTGAATAAGGCAGTTTTATTTTTCTTCCAAATCAATATACCTTGCATTTCTTTTTATTTTCCTAATGCATTAACTAGGATTCATTTTCATTTGTAATTTTTAATAACAAATGATATTAAGCATCTTTTAATTTACTTGTTTGTCATTTGTAGGTTTTTATTGTAAAGTATCTGTTCTTGTCTATGTTTTAATCAGTTCTTTTTGGTGCGAAATTTTGGAGGTCTTAAACAATGTTTTTGGCAAGCTCAAAAATATCTTGATAAGTCTTTTATTAGATATGTGTTTGATGTACTTGCAAATATTTTCTCCCAATCTGTTTTTTGTCTTTTCGTTCTTTTAGCAATGTCTTTTAAAGAAGAGAATTTTAATTTTAATAAAGTTCAATCTATCATTTTTTTTTCATAGATTTTGCTTCTGGTGTTGTATCTCAAATTTCTTCACCAAAAACAAAGTCATGTAGATTTTTTTTAAGATTTATTTATTTATTCATGAGAAGCAGACAGAGAGAGAGAGAGGCAGAGACATAGGCAGAGGGAGAAGCAGGCTCCTCGCAAGGACCCCGATGTGGGACTCGATCCTAGGACCCCAAGATCACACTCTGAGCCAAAGGCAGACACTCAATCACTGAGCCACCCAGGTGTCCCAAAGTCATGTAGATTTATTCTGTGTTATCTAAAATTTTTATAGTTTTACATTTTACTTTTATGTATAATTATCTTGAAGAACTTACTTTTGTGAAATATGTAAGTTCTTTGTCTAGATTTTTTTCTTTTTGCATATGATGTCAAATTGTACCAGAACTACTTTTTGAAAAGACTATTCTTTTTCTACTGATTTGGAATTGTCCAATTTTCTACTAAATGTGTATTAGTCAAAGATCCATTGACTACATTTATGCAGCTTTATTTCTGGGTTCTCTATCCTTTTCCATTAATCTATTTGTCTAATATTTTACCAATACCTCATTGCCTTGATTTCTGTAGTTTTATATTAAGTCTTGAAGTTGGCAGATTTAGTCTTCCAATTTTATTTTTCTTCTTTAATGTTGTACTGTCTAGTGTGGATTTTTTTTTTAAGATTTTATTTATCTATTCATGAGAGACATAGAGAGAGACACAGAGACACAGGCAGAGGGAGAAGCAGACTCCTGCAAGGAGCCCAGGTGTCCCTAGTGTGAATTTTTTAACTTTTTATATAAACTTTAGAATTATTTTGTTGACATCCAAAAATAGTTTGCTTGGTTTTTGATGGGGTTGCACTCAATCTATAGAACAATTTGAGAATTATTAACATATTAATAAGTCACTTCATGAACATGGAATATTCTCCCATTTATTTAGATCTTCTTTTTTATTTCTTTCACCAGCGTTTTAATTGTTTTTCGCAAAGAGACCATGTATTTCAATTTATAGCTCAGTATTTCATTTATCTCATTGCTATTATTAATGGTATATTTTTATTACAAATTTCAATTGGTTGTTGTTAATGTATAGAAAAGAAATTAACTTCTGTATAGTAATCTTTTATCTTACAGTTTTTCTATATACTCACTTTTTAGTTTCAGGATTTTTTTCTTTCTTTTTTTTTTTTTTTTTTGATTCTTCAGGATGTTTTACAAAGACAAGTATGTCATTTGCATATAAAGACATTAATTAATTTATTTCCAGTTTGTATATCTTGTATTTCTTTATCTTGTCTTTTTTCACTGCATAGGGTATGATGTTGAATAGGAGTGGAAGAAGAGTGCATCTTTGCCTTGCTTTCTACTTTAGAAGGAAAGTGTTCAGTCTCACTATAAGTATGATTTTAGCTGTAGTTTTTGTAGGTGTTCTTTATTAAATTGAAGAAGTCCCCCTTTGTTTCTAGTTTGCTAAGAATTTTTATCACAAGCCCTGGATTTTGTCACTAATTTATATGATTGTATGATTTATCTTCTTTAACCTGTTGATGTGATGCATTGTTTTGATTGATTTTTCTTTTTTTTTTTTTAAATAATTTATTTATTTACTCGGGAAAGAGGCAGAGATAGTGACAGATAGCAAGAGAGAGCACAAGTGGGGAGGAGATGGGGAAGCAGGGCCCCAGTGGGGAAGGACCACTTCCTGAACTAAAGGCAGATGCTTAACTGACTGAGCCACCCAGGCCCTTTGATTGATTTTTCAAATGTTGAACCAATCTTGCATCCTTAGAATATATCTCACTTTGTCCTAAAATGTAATTTTTTATATTGTTGGATTCCATTCACTGCTATTTTGTTGCTAATTTTTATGTCCGTGTTTATAGGAGATGGTAGTCTGTAGTTTTCCTTTCTTGTAATATCTTTATTAGCTTTGTGTACTAGGGAAAAGATGAACTCATAAATTCAGTTCTGTTTTCTGGAAAGGATTATAGAAAACTGTTATTATTTCTTACTTAAAAGTGTGCTACAATTCACCAATGGTACTATTATTTCCACCTCTTTAATAGATATAGTGTTATTATTATTATAGTGTTATTCAGATTATCTACCTTTCCTTGTTTTAGTTTTGATAGTTTGTGTATCTCATGTAATTGGTTTATTTCATAAAATTTGTCAATTGTGAACACAAAGTTACTTTTAGTATTCCTTTTAATGTCCATGAGATCAGTAGTAATAAACTTTCTTTCATTTCTGATGAAAATAGTTCATGTCTCTTCTCTTCTTTCTCTTCAAAGAACTGTCTTTTAGTTTCATTGATTTTGTCTATTGTTTTCTGCTTTCAATTTTATTCATTTCTGCTATAATTTTTATTATTTTTTATTTCTGTTTGTTTTAGGGATATATTGTATTATTTCTCTAGTTTCCCAAAGTGAATGCTCATGTAATTAGTGTTAGGTCTCTTTTCTTTTCTAATATAAGCATTTATACTATAAATTTTCTTCTAAGTGCCACTTCCTTATGTCCTTCAAATTTTCATAAGTAGAATTTTCATATTAACCTAATTAGAAATATTAAAGGGTATTAATACTTCTTTTGATTCATGTGTTATTTAGAAATTGTTTAAATTCTATTTGGAGATTTTCCAGCTACTTTTCTGCTATTGATTTCTAGTTATTTTTATCAATAACACACAGTAGAATTTCTATTTTTTTCAATTTGTAATACTGAAAACTGTTTTATGCCCCCCAGATGTAGTCTATCTTGGTAAATTCTCCATGTGAGATTGAGAAGAATGTGTATTTTTGCTGCCATTAGATGAAGTAATCTATAAATGTCAACTGGATTTAGTAGATTGTTAGTACATTCATTTAATCAAATCCTTATTGATTTTCTACACTGCTTGATTTGTTAATTGTTAAAAGTGGAATCTTTCCTTCAGTTTTTGTTTTAAGTATTTTGATGATATGTTGTTAGGTAATGCACTTTTAAGATTTTTGTGCCTTCTGTAAAAATAGACTTATTGTCATTATGCCCTTTTTATAGCTGGTAATTTTCCTTTTTCTAAACTCTACTTTGACTGAAATTAACATAGCTACTGCAGTGTCTATTTGATTATTGTTAGCCTGATATACATTTTTACTTTTAACTTATTTTATTCTTTATATTTCATAAGGATTTCTTGTAGAGAACATACAGTCAGATCTTTTGTTTGTTTTAATTCATCTGACAACCTGTGTCTTTTAATGAATGTATTTATACCATTCACATTTAAAGTGGTACTGATATAATTGTAGTAATATCTACTCTGCCTGTAACTGTTTTATATTCATTGCATTTGTTCTCTTGTTTTTCCTCTTTTTCTGCCTTCTCTGATTTTAATTGAGGATTTTATGACTCCATTTAATTTTTCTTAGTGAATCAATTATAGATCTTGTTTAAAAAAACAAAGTGCTTGCCATAGAGTTTACAATGTACATTTTTAAGTGAAATAAGACCTCCTTCCAATAACACTATTACATTTAATGTAGTGTAGGTATCTTAAATCAGAGTATTCTCAATTCATGCCTCACACTCCTTACATTACTGTTACTCATTTCACTTGTCAATATGCAATAATTTTTGTCTCTTCAGACTCTATTTCTTCTTGCCTTTTGTCATACTGTGTAATTCTTTTGTCTAAAGCTGGACATGTTGTATTGGGTAATAAAAACTACTGAAGTTAATAGGCCTTTAGGTCAGCTGTATTGGGTTTAATGTTTGCTGTTATAGTAAGTTTCAGAGGCTTCAGATTCATCTTGTGCACTTGTGTTTGTTCATCCTGTTCACTTAGGGCTTCCCTAAGTACTCTTCCTCAGGCACAGTCTGTGTTTTGCAACCCTCAACTGTAAGTCAGTTACTGTATTAGAGTCTTGTTGGTTTGGCAGAAAGGTGTAGGGAAGGGAGAACATTTTACAATTTTCTGGTTAAATCTCAGTCTTTTAGTAGTCCTAAGACTCAGATATGAACCCCACAAACTTTTACCAGTTAAGTATAGCACTCCTCCATGTCCCCAATCCCTTCCCTGGTTGCAACATTCCCAATGTAATGTTTGACACTTTGAACTCTGTTGACTATTTTTCTCCTTTGGATGAGAAAGAAAGATGAGAAGGCTGGTTTGGGAATAATGTCTTTCTCCAGTTGGGATAAAGTTCTGGAAAAGGGGGCCCCTGGGTGGCTCAATGGTTGAGTGTCTGTCTTCGGCTCAGAGTGTGTTCCTGGAGTCCCGAATCGAGTCCCATGTCAGGCTCCCTGCATAGAGCCTGCTTCTCCCTCTGCTTCTGTCTCTGCCTCTCTCTCTCTGTCTCTCTCATGAATAAATAAATAAAATATTTTTTTAAGAAGTTCTGGAAAAGTCTTTTCCCTCTTGAGAGTAGGTGAAGTTGTGGAGAGGGCTCTTTGCATATTTTACAATAACTGTTCTTCCCCTTCTGCCAGAGCTATAGGTGAATCTTTTGGGATTCACCATAGGAATCTTATGGGCTTCCTGGAGGTGAAGCTGATGAATTGTGGGATCCCTCCTCCCAGAGTTTCTTACTCTGATGCTCATCTACATTCAGCATCCAACAGTTTCTAAAAATTACTATTTAAATGTTCTTACAGTTTATGATGCTAGTAATTTCTGCTTCAGTTATGCAGATCTTCTCTGTTTCTCTCAATTCACCTGTCTCTATAGACTTCCATATGGCAATCTGCCCTGCAACTTCACTAATCTGATGGTTTCAAGAAAAGTCACCCATTTTCATCTTGTCCAGCTTTTTTTTTTTTTTTTTTAATTTGTGATAGAGAGAGAGAGAGAGAGAGAGAGAGGCAGAGACACAGGCAGAGGGAGAAGCAGGCTCCATGCACCAGGAGCCCGACGTGGGATTCCATCCCGGGTCCCCAGGATTGCGCCCTGGGCCAAAGGCAGGCGCTAAACCGCTGCGCCACCCAGGGATCCCTTGTCCAGCTTTTTAGTTTTTACTGCAAAGACAGAAGAGATGACTTCCAAGCTATTTACATATTGGAACTGAATCTAGAAGTCACTGAGAACTTTTTAAAATATGTCTTTTCATCACTTATTTCCATTTTAGACCTCTTAAGAAATTCAAAATAAACAGACAATATATTCTTTTCTTTTAAGAATTAACAGTTTAGATAGAAAGATCATGTATACATACATACACACATACATACATATAGGATTTTTTGGAGTGCATAATTAATTTGTAGTCTCTCATCTGTCTGGGATGTGAATTTTTTGGACAATTGATATTTCTGGAAAATCTTGGGTTTTTATTTTTAAGATTTTATTTATTTATTTATGAGAAACACAGAGAAAGAGGCAGAGGGAGAAGCTGGCTCCTTGCAGGGAGCCTGACACTGGACTCAATTCCCAGACCCAGGAATCATGCCCTGAGCCAAAGGCAGACACTCAACCGCTGAACCACCCAGGCATCCCATCTCCCTTGTTTTAATTATGATTTATACTTCTCTTGATGACACAAGTTGTTTATATATACATACATGTATCTATAACACATATACATATATTAACCTAAGATGCCCTGAGAAAAACCTTAAGTCTTGTTTCCCTTTATGTTGTCTTTCCAGACTATTCTGTATTCTCCATTCTATATTTCTTGGCTTTCACACTATTTGGTTTTCCTATTAATTTCTGGTTTCAGTCGATACTTCTTCCTGCTACCTATTTGCTTCCATTAGGAGCAAGTCTGTGAAAACTATGTATAAAATAATGCACATTGTGCTGAAAGGTCACTCCATCGGCAAATTAGTAAACTTTGAGATGTATATTTTGGCTATTTTTAAACACTTTTAGCTAATTTTAATGTTCTCACTTTGCCTTAATTATTGCAATTCTCTAGGTAAGAAATGTCTGGATAAATGGAGTGCTACCATCTATCATATGAGGCACTGTGAGTTGCCTCAAATCCTTGTGGGATAAACAAAATAACTCTGAAGACCCTTACAATTGTGGTTAATATTCAAAATCTGCTCATTAATTTTGTATAATTTGCTTCATTAAATTTGTGAGAATTTGAATCCTCATGTTTTATATATTCAAAGTCTGACTTTATGACTTTAATTAAAGAAAATCATTTAATATCAAGTCTTTGAAAGAAAACATAATTTTCTCACTAATATGTTTAAAACAAATTTCCTAGACTATCTCTTTAAGTATTATTAATACAACAAGGGAATTGCCTACAAGCACATTTTTAAACACAACTGGGCTCTCAGTGACTACTCAAATTTCCTTTGATGAAAGAAAACAGGTGTGATCCTCGACATCTTTCAAAGATGGTGTAACAGGATACATATTCATTCTTTCAAATTTTATTTCTGTTGGCAATGGTTACTTTTTCTAATACTCTCCATTTCCCTTACTTAATGATGTTTTGCTAATAGCATCATTAAAGCCCACTTGGACAGAGGTAATATTTGATAAAAGTAGATGGATCCATATTAAATTGACCTGGAGCCAAGGGAATGCTTGAGGTCAATTGTTCCAAACAGGCTTTCATTATGCGTTTGTATTCCAGGAAATACTTGCCTTCAATGAACAAAGCTAACTGTGAAAGTCATCGGTAAGCCTTAGTTTTGGAATTTCCTGATAATAATACAGATTTATTTTGGAATCATAAAGATAGCTTGTTCACTTGACAGCAAGCTGGGATACATAAGGGATTGGGTATTAAAGGGCTACGTGTCATCTCTTATTGCATCAGTACCTCCCGTGACCTTCTGTAAGGAAAAGCATACTCTGCCAGAAACCTTCACACTCCTAGTACATAATGCTCTAGAATTCTGAATTTAGTAATAGATGCACAGGTGTGATTTGAGGTTAGTGAACAGTAAGAGACTGAGTCACCAGCATTATATTATATGAGTCATAGTTGGAGAAAAAAATCACAATTACTGAACTCAAAAAGTTATGTGCTTAATTTCTCCTGAGCCTGTAATTTTAGAGCAGTACTCAGGGATACTGCATACTTTTTAAGTGCCCATAAGTTTATACATCCAATTCCTCTGGAATGTAGAGACTCATTTTTTCTACTTTGGCATCTACTGAAGCCATATCAATGAGTTAACAACTGAAGTCTATTTTCATTAATAAAATAACAGCCATTTTGTTAAATAAACACAAGAAAATTTTGAAATTATCTTGTAGTATATTTATCAAAGATCATTCTGTATTTATCAGTTTAACTTATTTATATTTTATGTGTACTCTTAAGGTTTTATTTGAAGGTTATATTATGATTAAGAATTAATATTAAGCTTTACAATGCCATTGTATTTTTTATTTTTTAAAAGATTTTATTATTTGATGGAGAGAGTGGGAGTGCACAAATAGGGGGAGCAGCAGAGGGAGAGGAAAAAGTAGGCTCATTGCTGAGTAGGGAGCCTGTTGTGGAGCTCGATCCCAGGATCCTGGGATCATGCCTGAGCAAAGGCAGACACTTAACAGAGTGAGCCACCCAGTCTGACCTCTATGAAAATGAAAATTTTTGAATTTCTCATGTCCTATAGGATCCTCCTCCCCCGCCCCCCTTCAACCTCTGCCAACCAAACCTTCCAAATATCTGTTTGATTCCTTAAGTGGGCCAAGAGGAATGAGCATGATCTGTCAAATGACTCAGAGTCAATAAAGGAAACTGGGTACTGTCGAGGGGAGACCTAGGTCAGCAGATTCCAAGCTGCACCTGTGTCTCCAGTCAAAATAGAAATGGAACATAAGAAATTTCAGGGACTTGTCAAGATCAATCTTCTAATTGTTGGCAGAGGCCTGTACTCTATGCAAGAATGCCTGTCCAAACTAGCAGCAGGATGTTTAATTCTATATATGAGAATCACAGCAAGAAAAGCATCACTCTTTTACTCACTAGATGCTGTCCCTTTTAACTCTAATAGTGAATCTAAACCTACTTCATACGTGAATTTTTAATTCATGGATTATGAAACTTACTCTTCAGTTGTAGAATGTCTTATAAAAACTTCCTCTTAACCTCTAGAATAAAAAGGGAGCAGATAATTGGTTAAATACATTAGAAAAGATTTGTAAAGAATTATAAATATCAACATGGTAAGGCTTTTCATCAGTCTTTCCCAAACTTTTTTTTCCCAAAAAATACATACTGAAAAACCAAGTAGCTATTCTTAAATGGAACACACATTTAGCAGTCAAGCAAAAACTTCCTGAATTTCTTTCAGCATTGTAAACCCAAATGCTTCTTATTTTAAGAAAAAATTTCCTTTTTCCCCTTAGTTTTATCTTAGTAAGAAATAATATTGTAAGTTTTCCTAAAATTGAGCAAACATTAACCTCTAGAGATTTTTTAAATAGCAGCCTAAGCCCAATACACATATTTTAATTTCACATGTACACTTACCAGTTAAAGATCATTTTTTTTTGTAAGAAAGTAGGTATTCTAAATGTATTCTTCAGCTCATTATTATCAAAATAAATTCTATTTGAAATTTTTTTCGTGTCAGTATGCATACTTGAGAATCAAGTACTAGAACTTTTAAGTAAGACAATTTTAACCATTATCTTTATTATTGATCCTACCTGAGCTGGCTCATTTGATAAGAACAAAAAGATCATGTGTCAGTGGATGAGCTTAATATTATAAAGCTTTTCTCTCCTCATTTTTATAGGGATATGCATTGCCCTCCATCTGGCACTCAGAGCAGTGCCTAGAGATCACTATTGCAATTAGGAAAGTGATGAAATATCTAAGTTAGGAGTTGGACAGTTACAGGAAAATAACCTCATGTAACAAGCCTTTATGGTTTATCATTGTAAATTTGCTCACATACATATATTTAACCCCTCAAGAGGAGTAGCCATTTAGATTACAAACCATTAAACTAAAGTAAGGGATCCCTGGGTGGCGCAGCGGTTTGGCGCCTGCCTTTGGCCCAGGGGCGATCCTGGAGACGCGGGATCGAATCCCACATCAGGCTCCCGGTGCATGGAGCCTGCTTCTCCCTCTGCCTGTGTCTCTGCCTCTCTCTCTCTCTGTGACTATCATAAAGAAATAAAAATTAAAAAGAAAATTAAAAAAAAATAAACTAAAGTAAACTTCACAACTTGGATACTGTTAATATTTCTGCACTCAAGTTACCAGTATTTTAAGGTGAGGTTTGTTGAAATTTTGTTCGAGACTTTGTACTTCTTTTTTTTAAAGATTTTATTTATTTATTCATAGAGATGCACAGAGAGGGAGGGAGAGAGAGAGAGAGGCAGAGACACAGGCAGAGGGAGAAGCAGGCTCCATGCAGGGAGCCCGACGTGGGACTCGATCCAGGGTCTCCAGATCACTCCCTGGGCTGCAGGCGGCGCTAAACCGCTGCGCCACCGGGGCTGCCCACGACTTTGTACTTTTTAGTTAATCACATACCATTTGATGTAAAAGCTTGACTAGTGATTTAGATATTGAAATCCATGCAACTGATACAGGAATATAATTCATTAGGGACTAAAATTGGATCACCAACCACTTTTGTGTGGAAGGAAAGAGAAAGGCTGAAAATTATGGCTATAATTTTACCTCAGTTAGCTAAACTAGTTGCACTTGCATGTCCCTTTCTTCTCTGTTCTTCTAGGACTTTACCATGAATTGTGGTCACATACCTGGAATGAGCTCAAAATGGCATAAAGAAAACTTTGTCTCCGAATATGTCACCTGACTCACAGCTAGAGCCAATAAAACCAATGCTAATAATTGTTAAAGTTCAGAGACTAATGCTAGATTTTTCTAATTAAAAAATACAGAATTATTTTAGATGCATGGCAAAGAAAGGGGAGAAGGGGTGGACAAAGTATGCTGAGTGTGGAACGATGTAAATCTTCTCTTCTACTTCTATTCACACTCCCCAGAGTAACACTCTTAACTGTGTATTTTTACTTTTCTGGTGGATGACACCATAATTCTAAAAAAAAAAAAAAAAGCTCTATTTTCAAACGTTCTTTCTCTTTAGCCTCTGGCTATTTATTCATTTCCTGATATAAAAGGTAAGAATTTATCCCATTTGTCATACTACTTATTCCCTTCTATGATTCTCCTATGTTTAAATAGTTGCCTTATAATTTTTAATTCTCCTATCAATTCCATTTACAACTCCAAATGATTACTATTTCTTATTGCATTAACTTTAGAAATTATTATATCCTAAATAAAGAAATTGTACATTACACTGCCCTATAGTACCCCACTGCTCTTTTGTTAGCACATATGTTTTTTTTTAATGTTATCAAATATCATTTTTGCCTTTTTTCATTATAATAGTGCAATATTTAGTATTGGAATATAGGTGTCTTTTCCACTCAAGCTGCTGCAACAAAATACTACAGGCCAGGTGGCTTATATACAACAGACACTTATTTCTCACACTTCGGGAGGCTGGCAGTCCAACATTAAGATACTGGCATGGTCACATTCTGGCAAAGACCATCCTATGAGTTGAGGACTGTCAGCTTCTCGATGTGTCCTCACATGGTGGGAAAAGCAAGGCATCTCTCTTGGTTCTCTTTTATAAGTAATTAATCTTATTTATGAAAGTTTGGTTATCATGACCAAAGGCCCCACTCCCTAATGCCATCAGATTGGGCATTAAGATTTCAATGAATTTGTGGGATCATGTTGAGCCTATAGCAATAGATTTATTCTAAAATTAAAAACCAACCAAAATTTATGATTATATAAATGTCATTTCATGCCATATTCACTCACCCTTAAAGGAGAACGTCCAGATTATAGTTCAAATGTACTTTTCTTTCAGTGACCGAATTATACCATATATATCGCTTAATCCTTATGCATTTGTGTTGTTTTTATTCCTGGTATTTCTAATCACTTTCTTTTAAAGATTTATTTATTTATCTGAAAGAGATAGAGATAGAGAGACCATGAGTGAGGGGAGGGGCAGAGGGAGAGAATCTCAAGCAGACTCCCTGCTGAGTGTGCAGAGGACTTCATCTCACCTCACATGAGATCATGACCTGAGCCAAAATCATGAGTTAGTGGCTTAATTGACTGAGGCACCTCTCTAATTGCTTTAAAGAAAAAGATCAAGCATATGATTATTTACAAATCACTCATATTCGGACTCCTTAATATTATCTTTTCAGTACTATCTGCTTGATTGTCGATATTTTTATAGCCCCTTTCTTTTCTAACTTGGATTATTTAATTCCTAGGACTGCTGCATAACTAGCACCCTGAAATTCTTTATGTTGAAATACTGATTTAATACTACTATTGATTAGATCCAATGTCTTTCTCCTTTATTATTTTGAATATTTTTTTTTCATTTTTTTCTAGAGTGTTTCTTCAAGTAATTTTTTTTTTTTTTTTTTTGAAGTAAAGTGCATAGGGATGCCTGGGTGGCTCAGTAGTTGAGCAGCTGCCTTTGGCTCAGGGCATGATCATGGGGTCCTGGGATCCCTGAAGGGAGCCTGCTTCCCCCTCTGCCTATGTCTCTGCCTCCCTCTCTGTGTCTCTCATGAATAAATAAATAAAATCTTTTTTTAAAAAATAAAATAAAATAAAAGGAAGATGCATAGTATTAAAGTTTCCTAGTTTTTGCCTTTTACAAAAATATTTCTACTTTGTCTTTACATTTGGTTGATGACGGATTACATATCTGGATACATATTTTAGATTCAAGGTTATTTTCCTCCAAAACGTTGAAGTCTATTCCATTTTCTTGTGGTCCATAGTATTACTGTCTGATCTTAATGTCTTTATAGGCAAATTGTTGTGTTTTATATTTCCTCTCAGGGAGCTTTTTACACAGTCTTTTGATCTTTGAGGTTTTGATTTTTCACCAGGAGATATTTAGTTGTGTGTCTTTTGTCATTCCTCCAGATAATGAGGTTTTATCTTTCTTTATCATTGGGAAAATGTAAACTGCTCTTTCTTTCATTATTGCCTCTTCTCCATTTTCTCAGGATTGCTTGTATAGCGGTCTTCTTAGATGAATACTGAATTTCCTGGATTGAACCTCTATCTATAATGGTCTTCTTAGATGAATACTGAATTTCCTGGATTGAACCTCTATCTCTTTTGCTGGATTCTATATCCTAAAGTCCTTTCCTGTGCCCTACATTTAATCTCTTTTCTTCCAGATTCTGCTCTTTAGTTTACTTATTTTGATCCTTCTCTTCTGTGCTATCTCTCTTTACTGTCTGGTAATTCTGCTTATCCAACCTTATTTATGAAAGAAGAACTAGGCTAAAAATCTTAGTAGCTGTTATGGATCTCCTCAGGATACTTTTAGGCCTATATCTCCATCTTCCACCCTGACTGCCAAATCTGTGTACATGGTAAGCAAGTGTCTCCTTGTTGCCTTTGCTTTAGGGAGAGCAGGGTTGGATTTAGATAGACTACACTCCACTTTCACTGCTAGAATAAAGATGTCTTTATTCTAGAATATCAATTCCCAATGTAGGAGCCTCATTTTCCCCAGGAAAATGATCCCATGCCATTTTCATCAATGCCATCCCAGATTTACCTGGGGAGCCACTGACCTTGCAGGGACTCTCTAAGTGGGGACACTAGAAGGCTAGTTGGCACAGTAGCTCTTCCTGCAGACTATCTTTCAATTACCAGCCTGAATGCATTCTTCTCCCTACTTTAGTTCTCTAACTGAGACATATAACTCCCACCTTTATTTAGGATTTGTCTTCAGTGTTTTCTGGGCTGTAGTTTATCTTTACAGACTGTCAATGTACTTCCATATGTTTATGTTTTCTAGAAATTCATAAAAATAAATATCTTTGCTCTTCTGGACTTCTTTTTCCAGTATTGTTACAGACCTTTTTTTTTTCTTTTCATTTATTTTCACTGTGTTTTCATTGAAATTTTATGAAAAAGTAGCTAAGTGTTTATGTTCAATTGTTCCTTTTGAATGAGAAATGCAGAATCAATGTTTTGGTATTATATTGAGAACTCTTGAATGCTTTTTCAGAGAATGGGCTCTAGAACTCAATTACCTGGATTTAAATCCTGGTTCTGCCTCTTTAGTGTTTGCAATTATACAAATCACTTAATTCTTTAATTCAATTTGTCTTTAAAATGTACATGTCCTAATAGTATTTATCTCATAAGCTTGTTGTTATTTTATATATATATACATATATCATATCTACAAAATGCTTATTATTATACAGAAGTGGTCAATAAATATTAACTATTATGATAATGACTCATGTTGCACGGACTTACAAAATTTCATGAACTTTATACCTTTTCAAGAAGAGTATCAAATATGACACCAAGAGTATCCAGCAGTATATAACAATCTTTTTGTGTGTGTGTTTTTAATTTAAGTACTTAAGGAGATACCAATCATAGCAAATCCCTTTGACTAGCAGTTCTAGTACTCAGTCATGATTTATGAAGTGAGTATCTTCTCAGAAGTAAATACTTTTAGACTCTAGTTACCTTAAAGAGAAAGAGATAATGAATAGCTTGCCATGGTTTTTAAGTATCACAAAACAGTTGAGATGAACGCATATGGAGTAAGATGCGTATTATGGTAGGTGTAGTTCACCTTAAGAGATGTAACATTCTAGTTAAGATTTTGAAAATTAAATTTAAAAATTTAACTATGAATCTAGAAATGCACTCTGTTTTGAACACTGTATTACTAACTGACCCCAATCATAAATCTATCTTTTTCTGTTACTAACAGTTGAACACCTGCTCTCTATACTCTGTATTTTGAAAATGACTCAGTAGGTTGTGCTTTGCACAGCAGCTTCTTTTAGGATACAGGTGTTTAGTATATAGGACACTAAACACATTCAGCAGACTCCAAAGTCACAAACTTCCAAAGTTACATTGGAACCTTTATGATTTTTGAAAATCAAAAAGCGATCTGAAGCAATGCTCTGAAGAAGTTAATTCCTATGAAGGCAACAGCACAAGGTGATCCAGGAGATAACACGAATCCACAATTTTGTAAATAATGCATTCATATCTCCCAGTAATGCAATAATTTGAAATTTGTAAAAAATGAAGAGAATGGCCAAAGAAAAGAATTATCATTATCTTCTAGGCATGGCTTATGGTTAAAAATAAAACAATTTTCTGTAGGGAAATCTTTTTAGTAGCTTACTTCAATTACTATATTTGCAGCAAGCTAGAACACAAACTATAATTGTCTCCATTTCAGGAGTTTTATTCTGCTTAAAGTTCAACACTTACTTGACTGGATTGGAACCTGGATTCAGTTTATTCATATCCCTGTGTTTAGACAGAGTCTTATTCAGGAAATTTGAAATGAACAAGAGAATTAAATTTATGCAAATTAAAACCACAATGAGACACCCATCACATCACTAGGATGGCTATACTAAAAAACAGCAATGGCATCTGTTGAGTTGTTATAACTGGTGAGTTTGTGGAGAACTTGGAATCTTCATCTTTCCTGGTGAGAATATAAATTGGTGCAGCCACTTTGGAAAACACTTTGGCAGGTCTTCCAAATATTAAACCTAAAGCTACCATATGACCTAGCATTATATTCCCAGGTTTTCCATTCTAGAGAGAAATGAACATATATGTCTACATAAAAAATGAACATATATGTCTACATAAAACTTGCACATTAATGTTGATAACAGCATTGTAATTCATGATATCCAAAAAGTGGAATTAACCCAAATGTCTGTTAACAGACGAATAGATCAATACAATGATACATCCTAAGAATGGAATACTACTCACTGATAAAAAGGAAACGGATTACTGATACATGCTACAACATGGATAATCCTTAAGAAAATTATGCTCAGTGAAAGCAGTCAGCTACAGGAGACCACATATTATATTATTCTATTAATTCAAGATGTCCAGAATAGGCAATAGAGAAAAAGGATTCATGGTTGCCAAGAGTGAGGGAGAGGGAGAATGGAGAATGGCTGCTAATTAGATCATGGTAATGTTACATAATTCTATGAATACAGTAAAACCACTTGAATTGTATACTTTAAATTGGAAAATTTTATGATACGTGAATTATACCTCAATAAGGCTGTTACAAAAGAACATTATAGTTTAAAAAAGACAAATCAATTTTTAGACACATCAGGTGCAACTTTCAACACTATAAATTGTGCTCTGAGGATAGAGATATAAGTCAGAATTTTTATTTCTGTCTTGCACAAAATAAGCTAGTATACAAAGGTGATTTTCCTCAAAATAAAAAATAACTATTACCTTACTGCTTAGTTCATTCTATTTACAGAAATTCAATATATTGCTTTTAGCTAACTTGAGACTTCTTATGTTAAAATGTTTATATGTCTACAGCAGGAACATTAACTGTTTGGAGGGTTAATCTTCTTTCCCCAGAAAAGTGCAAGTGGATGTAAACCACAAAATTCTCCATGCAGTTTCATAAACTTTAGATTAATGCTGATAATTACATAGTGTGGACCAGTTCATCATAATGATCAGTAATGCCAAATCTACAGAAAGCAATAGGGAATTGTGATAAACATGAATATGAGCTCAGAATTTTGGCCTTCTTTTTAAATTAGCATTAGGTAAATTACAGTAAAAACTACTTTAAACACGCTAAAAAGAAAAAAAAATGAGCTCAAAGATAGACACCTCAAACTTAATTGTGTCTTGTAAAACTTTTTCTTTTTCTTTCTTTCTGTTTTCTGCTCGTTTCGTTATTTATTTCTGGCGGGAGGGAGGGAGGAGGGGGGTGAGGGGGAGGAGTGAGGGAGGGCGGGGGGGAGGGAGGGGGGGGATGGATGCGGAGGATGAGGATTCTGTTTGGTGGAGGGTTTTGCGGGTTGGGGGTGGTGTGGTCGGTAGTGGCTGTTAGCGGATGGGTGATGTGGGTGGTATTTCTGAGGTCGTGTGCTTTCTGTTGATTTCTTTCCTGGCTTCTTTCTCTTTTCTTTCTTTCTTTCTTTCTTTCTTTCTTTCTTTCTTTCTTTCTTTCTTTCTTTCTTTCTTTCTTTCTTTCCCTTCCTTCCTTCCTTCCTTCCTTCTTTCTTCTTTCTTCTCTTTCGAGTTTATTTATTTATGAGAGACACACAGGCAAAGATGTAAGCAGAGGAAGAAGCGGGCTCCCTGCATGGAGTCTGATACAGGACTCAATCCCAGGACCCCAGGATCATGGCCTGAGCCAAAGGCAGATGCTCAACCACTGAGCCACCCAGGAGTCCCATAAACTCACAGTTTCTAACATAGTGCTTCATATATTAAAAATTCCACAAATTCTTGTAAAACAAATGAAGTAACAAATGAATCCTTCCTGTGTGCATAAATCTTACATATCCATTGACTAGCCTAGGATTGAACATTTCAAACTCTGATTCAATGAATCAAAGTACTTTATTTTTTTAAAGATTTAAAAAAAAAAATTTATTCATTTGAGACTGAGAGAGAGAGAGCATGAGCAGGGAAGAGAGCCAGAGGGAGAGGGAGAAGCAGACTCCCTGCTGAGCTAGGATCCTCATGCCTGGCTTGATTCCAGGACCAGGAGATCATGACCTGAGCTGAAGGCAGCTGGTTAACCATCTGAGCCACCCAGACGACCCCAGAGTACATTAGAAGTACCAAATGAGCCAGACAGCTATCCTGTGTCATTTCATATCTGCCTTTCTAACTAGTAGTTCATTTTAAATCTGAGTATGAAATTATTTAAAATCACCTGTAGAGTATTAGACTGGGATCAAGAACTAACTACAACCTCTGTACTTCCATTTAGGAAATACAAACATTCTTTATAAACTAAACTAGCTATAGGCAGCATTTTTTCTTTTTTACTTGTTAGTTATCATCTATTTGGAACAAAAATTGTTGCTGGTTGCTAAAATAACCATTGGATGATTGTATCACATATCCAGCATTATTTTACATACAGAGTTGTTGTGTTATAATTAAATAATGCTATCAGGATTTACTATTTTGAGAATGGCAATCACATTTGAGCATTTGAGAGAACTTGAGAGTTAATGGCCAATAGGATGCCCTAAATTTAACAGAGATGTTGGGAGAAAAAAATTATCATGGGCCACAAGGATATGTCAGCAATGACATGATTACATGAATTCTGACCGAATGCAAGCATGATCCTCTGTCAATGAATTTAGCATCCTGAAGATCTACCACATGATAAAGAAACATCTGTCATTAAGGGACTTGTGTATCGAAAAATCGTAGTGCTTCAGTTTCCTCTCTGGTCAAATAAGATGTCCTTGATTAGATAATCTCTACCTCTGAGTTTCTGGTAATATAAAAAAGTGGCCTGCTCACTGTATATTGTATAGACCCTTCCAAATATATGTCATTCAGATTAATTAAAAATCTCAGCACTCTGGGATACATGTATTACCAGCACTGAATTATGTTCTGACAATATTAAAATGTGCAAAACCTTCCTTATGTATAACACATTATCCATGAGGAGAGAGACCAAGTCAGTTTTGTTAACCATTGTACCCCTGATACCAAGACACATGCTTGATACATCATAGGTGCTTGTTGAATATTTGTTGAATGAATGAATGAATGAATTAACATGGTAATTATCATACCTTACCTGAGAAAGTTTGAGGGTAGAACCAAATTCTTCTGACTGTTCAGTGTATTATTTCATTTTATGGCTGGGTAGACTAGAATTCAGCAACTATGATGGTCATGTACTAGTGAGTTTTTAATAGGTTGATGTTTATTTAGTTTTTGATTTGTGTGGTGTACAGCAAGAGTCAAAGCCTCAGAACTTTATACTTAAAAGAAACCTTAGAACTTATATAGTTCTACCACTTGATATAACAAATGCTAATGGTGAGACCTACAGAAGTAACAAGTTTGTCCGAAGTAATAAAGCAAGTGAAGATTTAGGAAAAGCAGATAGAAATTCTAATGATTAGCCAAATCCTTACAATTTTTTATAGTAGTTGTATTAATAACCTGTTGCTGAAGAGCAATAAAGCACCTCATATGACTAAATTATTCTCTGACATGCAAGATAATCTTAATCTTAATTTACTTATTAGGTGGCATTCTTGGAAAATGTGAACAAGATCAAACCCCAAATTGGATTCACTTTCCATAAATGCATTGCTCAAGACTATTTATCTTCTAAGGAAGCTACTTTAAAATGTTGTCTCAAAAGTATTTCCCCCTCATGCTTTATATCGATTACTTTATTTGGTTTCCTCTTGTGAAGATTTCCCATGGATAAATTACTTTTGTAAATTGAAGATTAGAATTTTTAAGTAAATGTCTTGAAAAGGACCTTTCGATTTGTTGCCAACAGACAGATCGGAGTATGAGACTTCATTTATTTTGCAGAGGTCCTGTGATTAGAAGGTCCTTGAATAGTATTTATTTACAATCTTCTGGATATACTACATGGTGTAGGATACCAGTCTAAGTGTCAAAAGGAAAGTGATTTACCCCCAAACCTGTCTGCCTGAACTTGGGCAAGTCACAAAATGATTCTATACCCCAATTCACTAATTTGTAAAATGAGGGAAGTTTATAATGATCTTTAAAAAATCTTTCAATTCTGAATACTGTGCAATTATGATGAGGAAAAATTAAGGTAAATTCATTGAATTATAATGGATAATGCTTATTCTGGTAGTTACTAGTGCTATTCACCAATAAGTCTATCTCCTCCTTCTAGGCACACGATAGTTTTGTTCTTCCTTATGTCCTTAAAGTTATACATTGCTGTGTAACTTGCTTGGCCAATAGAATGTAAGTGGAAGTTCAGTAGGACATAAGACCCATAACCACCAAATACAAGTTTCAGGGCACCAAATATACTCTGGACAAAATGATATGGAGGTTGAGACTTTGCATATATTTTATGCTGTTTTATGTATGTGCATGGAATACTATTTGTACATTTGTTTATTTGCCTCAAAGGTAGAAATGCCCTAGTGTCTAGAAGGCAGGTGTTCAGGACCCATAATTAGGTAAGTATAGAGATCAAGTACTGATATATTATACTATCTAGAATTGGAAAATTCCAGCATCTAAGAAGCAGTAAAGACTGCCCAAGGACCCTACTTCCATTCAAGAGGACTCTACATCAGAAAAGAGAATTTGTGAATAAGAATTTTTTTTTTTTTTTTGCTTTGGGAAATCAAAGTTTAGATTAAATCTAGAATTTATTTGTATGTTTTATCTTCAGGAGCCCCAGCTTGTTCTCTATGAGAACAAGGGCTATGTGAAGATGAGAGCAAAATCTCTCATGTCTCCATCAGATAGAGAGGGAAAAGTAACCACCTAGAAGTACACCTGGAGGAGGGGAGTAACCATTTTGCAATATGCTCCCAGTGTTGTTATGCTCTCCATAAATGCCCATCCTTAGGCAATGAAGAAAAAGTTAAAAATTTCCAGTGATTTTCTAAACAATTGGTTTCTAAAGAAAATGGAAGGACAAATGATCAACTGGAGCTGAGAAAAGAACATAAAATCTTGGGCAGTTTCACAAATAAAACAATGAGAGGAGAATGGGAAATTTCAAGGGACAAAAATTTGTAAATGTAATCTATTAAAGTTGTGGGATTCTGAAGTATTTCTTTTCTGTCATATGGGAACATTGGATATTAACTCTAATTTAAAAGTCCATTGTTTAGAACTTGGAATAAGAATTTCTTATAGGATGTTTTTATAAATAGCCTTCCAAGATATTATGGTCAACAAACATATTTCAACACTAATGTCAATGATACCCTATTTGTAAAAATTGTTTCTAGCATGTGAAATAGTTATAAACATGATACATACAGAAAAGATAGGTCTGTGATATTATTTTGCCAAATTATATGGAAATAAATCTGAGGATAGGAATGAAACAGATGACTTGTAAGGAAAATATGTAAATAAAATTTGTATCAAAAAAGTTAGAAATCTTAAATCAATAAGAGAAGGAAGGAACTGAGAATGTTATGAATTGATCCTGCTCTAACCCTGGAGCTGAAAAAAATTCAAGCCAGGTAGAGATATATTTACAAATAAATTATTTCTTAAATGCAACAAATAGAAATTTACCAATAACAGGGTACCTGGGAGGTTCAATCCGTTGAGCGTTCAACTCTTGATTTCAACTCAGGTCATGATCTCATTGATTGTGGAGTCAAGTCTCCTGTTGGGCTCAGGAGGGAGTCTGCTTGAAGATTCCCTCTCACCTCTCCCTCTGCCTTCCCCTAACTCATGTGCACTGTCTCTTTCTCTTTCTCTAAAATAAATAAATAAATATTAACAAAAAGAAATTTACCAACATCATACTCATCATAGTGTTAAACTGAGAGAAAAATAATACTGATATTAAAGCCTAATAAAGAGAGCAATAGTCCAGCCTCATTCCAAAATATTATAAAATTTTAAACAAAATATTAATATGATTTGGCAGCACATTAAAATGAGAAATTAAATAAAATGAATTCTACCTTAAAATTCAAGGATGACTTAACATTATGAATTAAGTAGTATTTCTTATAAATAGTTTAAGGGAAATGAACATGTGATCATCTCAAAAGTAATGAAACACTTTCTCATCATATCTCATGTAGTGCATACTTTAGGTTGTCTACCTATCTGTAAATAGAGTTATCTATTTTATCCTCATATTATTTATCCATATGTTATCCATCTAGTTATATATCTCAAAGTATCAGTAAAATGTTTAATGATGAAATAATATGATCATTACAATCGAGGCAATAAACATATTAACATTTAGCATAGTATTGGATTTTGTTATATGCTTTGTTGAATCTACCAAGATTATATTGTTTTGTCCTTTATTCTGTTGATATGGTATATTATATTAATTAATTTTCTGATTTTAAAACAACTGTGCATTCCTGTGCTAATAATTACTTAATCATGATGTAGAGAGAGAATCCTCTTTATATGTTTCAGAACATGCTTTGCAAAACTTTTTAAGACTTTTTATGTCTGTTCATGAGGAGTTATTGGTCAACTTTGGCCATTGGGAGCCTCCTTCATGCTATATCATACTTTTTTTTTTGACAAGCACCACCCACCATTTCTTTTAGTACTTCGTGACTTTTTGCCACTATACCACGTTCCAGGTTCATTTTATGTTCTGCATGTCCCAGCCTTAGAATCAGCCAGCTCTTCAAGGATCCCTGGTGCCACTTATTGGAGAACAGTATTAAGTATTAAGAAACCAAGATCTGGGCACTGGGTATGATGTATCCCTATTTCTAGACCCTCTCAGCTAGCAAACGTATACATGTATGCTCATGCACATGTATATATATATATATCTAAATTATTTCTGCATATATCTGTCTATATATACATTGGTATGAGTTTGGGTTCATACTGATATTGCCGTAATCCAACACCACAGGATTCATTCTAGTCTTCCCCCCCCCATACTTATTTGTAATTTCTTTCTATAACACTGAGAACCTGGTTCCCACTATCATTCACTTTTTTTCATTCAGCTCTAGTATATATATAATGTAGTTTCAGAATTACTAACTCATAGCCCTATGAGAAATACATTTAACAACTAGAATATAGTATTTATGTAGAGTTCTTTTTGTATTTAGCATTGCAATATCCCATCAAAGTATAGTGCCTGTTTTCCATACCTTCTTCGATAAGGTTACACCATACATTTGTAATACAATCCAATTCATTGTCACTGTCTATATTCTACCCGTTGAATCCCCTAACACCTGACTGATTATAATGCATGCAGTAAAGTTCACTATCTGATGTACATTATAGATTTTGACAAATGCATAGTGTTTATACACTACCACAGTATCATACAGAACAGTTTTATCACTTTAAAAGTTTCATTGTGTGGCCCCTTTTTGGTCAACCGCTTCCTTCATCACCAACCCTTGGCAATCTCTATTATCTGTTTATACAGTTTTGTTTTTTCACTCCTTACCAGTGGGGATGCAAAATAGTACAGCCATTCTGAAAGAGTTAGTTTGGCAGGCATATATTTATAAAATTAAATGTACATTTACCAAACAACACAGTAATCTCAAACCTACATATTTATAGTCGAGTGAGTTAGACTTTAATATGATCACAAAAACCCGAGACAAAGTTGAAAGGGTATTTGGGGAAGTGATCCTAAGGAATAGGAGTTGGTGTGAATAGTAAAAGTAAAGCAGCATAAGAAGCCAAGTAGAAAGGGAGGTCGGCGGGGGGTGGGGGGTAACAGGGTGACAGGCACTGAGGGGGGCACTTGATGGAATGAGCACTGGGTGTTATTCTATTTGTTGGCAAATTGAACACCAATATAAAATAAATTTATAAATAAAAAAAAGAAGCCAAGTTGAGTCAAGTGTACATTTTAAAGCTAGTCACTGCTGTGGGTAAGGGAAGCTCAATTCTACTAGGAACTTTATGAAACACTGTTGAAATTCCTAATTATTGGAATTATCTGCCTGAAAGACATAAGGGGATGAACTTATCACTAGTTTACACTGATCAAAGGTTGCTCTGTAGCGTCTAAACCCCTTTGCACTCCCAGAAGTACAGGCCAGGAGGCAAGATATGTAGCACCAGAAAGTGAGATGCTCCTCTGTAGATCTGGTGGTCCCAAGAGTAGCTGGAATTAAATACCTGGCCAGAGGATACCTGCCCTTTATATTGAGGATATTCAGTATCACATTCTAAATAGCTATTACCCAAATGCCATCTGGGCCTCTTTTTTCTTACTTCCTTCTCCAAACAATGTCTGTTCCTGCTGATATACTGATTTAGTTTTCTCATTTACATTTCAAATGCATTCAACAAAGTTAAACAAATTGATCACACTTCTTTGTTAAAACATTTCCTTCTGTGGCTTTTCTGACAATTTTTTTTTTTTCTGATTTTATCCTTCTTTCCTGGCTTTTTCTTCCAAATTCCTTTGCCAGCTCCCTGCTGCTTTCATACCTTTATACAGGATATATTCAGTTACTTGGGCCTTGGTCTTACTTTAATCTTTTTATAAGACAAATCTGGTTATTTCTGTTTCTATCAACTTCCTTTCCGTCTCACACATTTTATCCATACTGTTTTCCTTAACTAGAGAACACTTTTACCTGGCTAGTGATAACCTGGCTAATATGGCTAGTTTACTCCCTGCTTTTTCCCATAAGAGCCTGTAATTTGTGTGTGTGTGTGTGTGTGTAATTAACATATTTCTCTTGACTAATGTATTAATTGCACAATCTTTCTACATTATCTTTTCTACTAGCCTCTTAGTTCTTTACAGATTGAAGTGGTACCTCCCTTGCTTCTGTGCCTTGATTCCACAATAATTCAGCACATGAAAATCTCAATAAATCAGATTAATAAATTCAAAGAGTCATACCTATGACTAGATATTTGATATTTAAATGTAGTGACTTATTTCTCTGATAATTTAATTTCCCAAATATTCTCCCTCTGCAGAAAGCTGACATATAAATTTCATTGCCATTAGTTATATTCTCTTCTTTAATGAGTCTATTAGCCTTGGGTGTTATTATTTTATTCCTTTAAAATGACCAATGGAAATAGTTTCTTGGCCTGGATACTTGTTCAAAAACTGTTATACTGTTCTAACTTACATTTCAATTTTCCCAACTCCATGAAAAATACTTATTTCTAGATATTCAGAAAGAAATAATTTTCTGCTCCATCTTCTCTAATTGCAGGAAAAGAAATGCTTTGGGCACTATTGATTGACTCAGCGATATAAAAAACCAAGGATGTTATTAGGTCATATTTCTTCCTTGCTCCTATTCTTATTGTCAATTTTATTATTATTTAACTTTACCAATGTTTATGACAATTACATTCTCTCTTGCAGCCATAGTTCCCATTGCATTTATCTTAATTTGATATTTGAATGATTCCTTTGCTCAACATCAAAGCAATTCACCATGGCTCTTACATTCATTAACTCTTCATTTTGATTCATCTTTTTACTAGATACAGACCATCATTAAATATATATATATGTATATATATATACATATATATATATTTAAAAGATTTATTTACTTACTTGAGAGAGAGAGAGAGAGAGCGGGGAGGAAGGGCAGAGAGAGAGGAAGAAAGAATCTCAAGCAAACTCCTTGCTGAGTGCAGAGCCCCATTAGGGGCTCAGTCTCACAACCCTGAGATCATGACCTGAGCTGAAACCAAGAGTCAGTTGCTCAAATGACTGAGCCACCCAGTCACTCCCAAATATATTCCTTAATCGAACATGTACATGGGCATTTTAGTCTCTAAATCCTTCCATGCTTAAGAATGTCTGAATACACATTTCAATGACATCTTTATTAAGTGTAATAGTCTTGGATTATATTTTGTCTCACAAATGTGTAGATATGGTTCCATTGTGTTGTATCTTTGAATATGGTTGTGGAAAGGTCTTGAGGCCTGCCTACAGTTTTTCCCTTTGGTCATATAATTGCTTACTGCATGAAGGTATAAAGAATTATTTCTTTCTCCTTCAAGTTCAATAATTTAACCAAGATGTGACTCAGAACCTATTTTTGCATAACAGTTTTTCTGAGATGATAGCATGATCTTTAAAGCATCAGCATCTTTTTTCAAAGTTTAAAAAAATCATGAAATATAACACATATAAAAAAGTATGGAATAGTTAACTTCACCCCAGGATTTCTTATTTTCCATATATTCACATAGGGATGATCTATTCTAACACAAAAAGTACTCAGGAATTCTCACTCTCATTCTTACAAGAAAAAAATATGAACAAGCTGAAAACAGAAAATCCTAGCTCCATAAGAGAACTGAGGTCATAGGGCAAAGTGCTGCCTCTAAAACTGGAGAGGCAAGGAGATGCAAAGAATCACACTTACTGGGAGCAGAAACCTCTTGAAGCAGTCACCATTAGGAACACTTAAACAGAAAATGACAGACGGCTGGAGCCTGAGTATGGACAAGCTCAAACTGGTCTCCTAAGGGTCCATTATTGATGGATTCCATACTTTTGTATGTTTTATCTTCAGGAGCCCCAGCTTGTTCTCCATGAGAACAAGGGCTATGTGAAGATGAGAGCAAAATCTCTCATGTCTTCATCAGATAGAGAGGGAAAAGTAACCACCTAGAAGTACACCTGCAGGAGGGGAGTAACCATTTTGCAATATGCTCCCAGTGTTGTTATGCTCTCCATAAATGCCCATCCTTAGGCAAAATCATGTTCCAGAAAGAAACTAACGTGAGGAGAGGGAAATGCTAAATTCCAACCCCAGCCAGCCTTCTTATTTCATGTAAGTGGAGGAAATAATGGAGAAACATTTGTAAATGTTATAACCTAAAAAATGTGCTCATTAAAAGACTGACCTCATCATAAGATTTTAGAATATTTCATAACTAAGAAAAAATAGACAAGATACCAATTACTAGTATCAAACATGAAAGAGGAGCCATCACTACTGACCCGATGGGTAATCAAATGATAAAAAAAGAATATAATGAAGAATTTTATCTTCACAAAGTTGATCTAATGACTAAACTACCCAACTTCAAGGCTTATTATAAAGCTACTTATTATAAAGTTACAGTAATAAGATGGTGATACTGATAAAGGAATAGACAAACACATCAATGGAACAGAATTAAGAGCACAGAAATAGACCTACACAAATATAGTCAGCTAATCTTTGATAAAAAGCAAAGGCAATTCAATGGAGAATTCAACAGATACAGCAAGAAAAATTGGACATCCTCATGCCAAAACAATGAATCCAGACAGACCTTTCATCTTCCACACAAATTAACTCAAAATTGATCATAGAACTGAATGTCAAACACAAAACTATAAAACTTTGAGAATAGAATCTAGCAGTAACTCTATGTGACCTTACATTTGGCAACTAGCTTTTAAATACAACACCAAAGCATAGTCCATGAAATAAAAATATTGATAATTTAGGCTTCATTAAAATTAAAATTGTTGCATTTCTATGCACCAATAATGAAGCAATAAACAGAGAAATTAAGGAATCAGTCCCATTCATAACTGCACCAAAAACAATAAGATAGCTAGGAACAAACCAACCAAAGAGGTGAAAGACCTACACTCTGAAAACTCTAAAACACTGATGAAAGAAGCTGAAGATGACACAAAGAAATGGGAAAGCATTCCATGGTCATAAATTGGAAGAACAAATATTGTTAAAATATCTATATTATCCAAAGCAATCTTCACATTTAATGCAATCCCTGTCAAAATGCCACCAGTATTTTTCCACAGAGCTAAAACAATCTTAAAATTGGTATGGAACCACAAAAGATCTTAAATAACCAAAGGACCTTGAAAAAGAAAAGCAAAGCTGGAGGCATCACAATTTAGGGCTTCAAGTTGTTTACAAAGCAATAGTGATCAAAACAGTATAGTACTGGCACAAAAATAGACAAATAGATCAATGGAACAGAATAGAAAACCCAGAAATGAACCTACAAGTATATGGTCAATTAATCTTTGGCTAAGCAGGAAAGAATATCTAATGGAAAAAAGTCTCTTCAACAAATGATGTAGGGAAAATAGGACAGCAACACACAAAACATGAAACTGGACTACTTTCTTACACCATACCCCAAAATAAATTCAAAATAGATTAAATACCTAAATGTGAGTCTTGAACTCCTAAAAATTCTAGAAGAGAACACAGTCAGTAACCTTTCTGATATCCACCATAACAACTTCTTTCTAGATATGCTTCCTGGGCAAGAGAAAGAAAAGCAAAAATAAACTATTGGGACTGAAAAAAAAAAAAAAAACCCTTTTGCACAGCAAAGGAAATCATCAACAAAACTAAAAGGTAACCTATGGGATGGGAGAGGATATTTTCAAATAACATGTCTGATACAGGGTTAGTATCCAAAATATATAAATAACTTATAAAACTCAACACCCCAAAAATGATTAATCCAATTAAAAATGAGTAGGAGACATGAAAAGACATTTTTCCAAAGAAAACATACAGATGTCCAACAGACACATGAAAAGATGATCTATATCAATCATCATCAGCGAAATACAAGTCCAAACTACAATGAGATATTACCTCATACCTTTCAGAATGGCTAAAATTTAAATATGTCATTTTATAAATATTTCAGTTTAACTATTCTATTCTTAAAGGATATGAGTTGTATCCAATTTGAGAATATTATGATAAAGCTTGCTCTAAACATTCATGTTCATGTCTTCTAATGTAAATATGCATTCCTATCTGCATGGTATATATTTCAGAGTGGTTATCTGAGTCATGAGTAATAAGTTTTTTAACTTTACTAGACAATGACAGTTTTCCAAAGTGGGTTTATCAGTTTATACTCCCAGTAGTATATGCCTGATCTCACTGCTTCACATCCTCCCAAATATTTGATACTGTTTGACTTAATTTTATCTATTCTGGCAGATGTGTAGTGGTATCCCATTGTGATTTTAAGTGCATTTTCCTGGTTATTAGTTAGATTGAGAATCTGTCATTTTTTTTTCTTTTTAGCTATTTTGTTTTCCTCCTTTTGAACAAAGTCCCTAATCAAGTCTCCTCCATTTTCCCTTTGGGTAGCCTGTCTCTTTCTCACTGATTTGTAGAGGGTTTCAATATAAACCATTTCTCTGTTATGTGTGTAGCACACATTGTATATCTCACCGTTGCAGCTAAAAATGTCTCCACCTACATTTCTTTATCGTGGCCTGCTTTGCTTCTTACTTTATGATCTCTTATAATGAGGAGAGATTCTTAATTTTAATGTTGTTAATTTATAAATCATTTTTCTAATGAATACATTTTATGTTTTCAGGAAAGAATTGTATGTAAAGTTCATGCAGTTGTTTTCTAAAAAGCTTTATTTTTTAGCTCATCTTTCACATATATAATTCCCCTAAACTGATCATTTACCTGACTGGTTTACCAATTCTCTGATGCCATTTCACAATTCATGAAAAAGGTCATTATGTATATTCTTGGACTTTTCCTTCTGTCTCATTGTCTTGATTTTTAATCTTCATGACAACATGAACATGGACTTTTTCTCTCCTTCTACCCTCTCTCTCTGTAGCTTAATTAGAGAATGGTATATTTGTAATAATTTTTAGTACCTAGTATAGCAAGCATGTATGTGTTGTTTTTCTTCACGACTGTCTCAGATTTCCTTAGCCCTTTGCCATCTGTGTATAATCTTTGAATATTTTTTTCATTCTATGTGTTCTTTCTATTCACTAACTGATATTTTATTGAATCATTCTTATATGGATTCCATATTTGTTGACTTTCTGTTTTTAGTTTCACTTTATTTTTTCTGCATTCACCTTAACTTTTATAAAATTTTCCCCTATATCATTTATTTGATTTTCAGTTGTGTTCATTCCATTATTTGCTTAGAAATACTTTTTCCTTCTCAAATGATGATTAATCCATACATTTTTCTCTGTCCTCATGTCATTTTCTTATTCTTTTACTTCATCTTTGAGCTCCTATTATGATTTCGAAGTGTAATCCATTTTTGTTATTATATAGCTCTCTGATCAGAGGATGGAGTACTTTTTTTTTTCTGTTCTTAATCTTATCTCTTTTATTGCTATACTTTTACCATACTGAATTTCTTCTTTTCTTTTCTTTCTTCTCTTTCCTTTCCTTTCTTTTTAAACTTTTTTTGCTTTTGTCTTTCTTTTTTCCTTCCCAAAAAAGTGTTATTATATTTAGTATACCTAATACATTTATCTATTTTCCATGGTCATTTTTAAATCTTTTTTTTTTAAAGATTTTATTTATGTATTCATGAGAGACACACAGAGCAAGGCAGAGACACAGGCAGAGGGAGAAGCAGGATCCTTGTGGGGAGCCTGATGTGGGACTGGATCTCAGGACCCCGGGATCACGACCTGAGCTGAAGGCAGACACTGAACCACTCATCCCAAAGTCATTTTTCAATCTTATACTCAATATGGATAGCTCTTCCCAGGGTTTTTACATGATCTGTTATTGTAGGTGACTTCTTATGTCCTCTCCCAGTGCTTTTAAGACTGTTTTCTCTTCTGAGCTCCAGTTTGAAGGCTAGATACTCCTATATTACTTTTGCCTTCTGATAGCAAGGCATATTGAAAAACCCTGTCGGGTACTACATGGCCCTGTCTTCATTGATTAAAATACCTAGTCTGTGTTATCCCTCCTAAGATTCAGTGGGCTAGTCTATCCTGTGGTTTATTCTGTCTCTCTGGGGACAGAGTCTAAGATTCATTCCTTTTCATATAAAGGATCCTTGTAGTCTTAGTGAATTCACTTTCTGCTGCAATCTGCTATATTTTTCTCTTTTCCTTTTCCCCCATTTTCCTTAACATAATTGTCTATTATTTCAGAATAAGACAAAGAAAAATATAAATTTTCCCAGTTTATGTTATTTTTTATTGACCTGTCTTTGAATTCACTATCTTCTCTTTTGTCCAGTCTGCATTTAAATACAATACACCAAGTTCTGAATATTAAATAGTATGTTTTAATTATATGGTCTCATTCATTTGGGGAATATAAAAATTAATGAAAGGGAATAAAGGGAAAGGAGAGAAAATGAGTGAAAATTCAGTGAGGGTGACAAAACATGAGAGACACCTAACTCTGGGAAATGAACAAGGGGTAGTAGAAGGGAAGGTGGGCAAGGGGTTGGGGTGACTGGGTTACAGGTACTAGGAGGGAACTTGGTAGGATGAGCACTGGGTGTTATGCTAGATGTTGGCAAATTGAACTCCAATAAAAAATTTTAAAAAATAATATGTTTTAGTTTTCGAATGTTCATATAATTCACTTTTATAAGTTCCACATTTCTATTAAAATCCTTCATCCTTTCTTCTGTTTATCCTTCTTTTCCTCAATTTTCTTTAACATAATTAGTCATAGTCATTTAAAAGTCCTTGTCTGCTAATGCAGTTGTGAGTCTACATCTATTATGTGACTTTCCTCTTGATTATTCATCATATTTACTTTCATCACGTGTCTGGTAAAGTTTGAATACTAAACATTATGTATAAATGGAGTAGAGGCTGTAATATCTTCCTTCAGACAGGGTTCTCTTTTTTTATATATTTTGCAGATGGGGTGACAGATTGATTCCCTCAATCTAATAGGAAATTGACATGGATCAGAGCTAAATTGTAATGTCAGTAATATTTGCTCTACCATGCTTAATCCTTGATCTTCAGGTTTAGGCACTGCTGCACATCTGTGGGCAATCCAGAGGCTCTCTAGCTAACTTTCTGGAAGAATTTGGAAGATCCACTTCTCTGACATCCATCTTCAAAATCTGGTAAATGCCTTGACTGCCAGCCATTCTTTTTCCTAATCATTTCAAATTCTTGTAGGAATTCTCTTTTAAAGATTTTACTTATTTATTTTTTAGAGAGAAAGAGTACAAGCAGGGAAAGGGGCAGAGGCAAAGGGAGAAAAGATTCTCCATCAGACACCCTGTTCAGTGTAGAATTTGCTCAGGGGCTCAGTCTTATGACCCCAGAGCTCACAACCTGAGCCTAAATCAAGAGTGGCAACTCAACTGACTGAGCCACCCTGGTGCCTCTCACTATGCCTTTTAGACACAATAGGCCTAGTTCCCTAACACTGTAGTAGCACCAGGATTCAGCAAATATCCAAAGAGGGAAATTTGTTTTATGTTTGAATCCTCTTAAGTTTGCTGATTGTCACAGCAGCTACTTAGACACCTCTGTGTATAGCCTAGAGCACAGGAAATATCACAATGGCGTATTATTAAATAATTCATTTTTGTCTCTTCATTAAGTTGTGAACTTCTTGAAGGCAGAAACTATGACTTTTTCTCTATATTTTTAGAATATCAGGCACAAGTTAGGCATTCCATAAATGTTTGTTGATGGATGAAATAAAATGCGTGATCCTTATAAGAATCTCTCATTTTTATATATTTTGAATCCTAATCATTTTATTGGTTATATAAATGTAGCTAATCAATTTTATTTATTTGTAATTTATTTGTATATTATTATTAGTTATAACATTTATTAGTTATTCTAATTTTTCTCATTATAGGCAATTCTGTATGTTTTAATGTTCATTTACATGGTTATTATTCTCCTCTATTGAATTAAAGCCCAGCCATATATCTCAGAATTAAAGCATAAACAGTACTCTTGCAAAAAAACAAAACAAAACAGTGAAAATAGAAGTTTGGTTACAGATACAATAATATTAGTTATTTGTATTCATAATTTATTACTCATTTATTAAGTGTATAATTGTCTCTTTGGAAAAATTTATTTTCATTTGTTTTAAAGTTACTGATAAAGCTCCATGATATTGTCATATATTTTAAATATGGAATCATTTTTAACTTACTTACTCAATGTTGATTTTATCCTAAGTGTATTTAATACAGGTCAAGAATCTGAAATATAGAAAGTATGATTACTCTATACAGAAATGGAGGATATACTAATCTCATGCCCTTTAAAGTATCTTCCTAAATTTAAGCTATAATGACATTTCTGCATGTTCAAGAAAAAATGAGTGGAACACCCTTAAAAGTATCACTCTACTGACTTAAAAGGTTAATGAAAGAAATGATTCTTTCTAATTTATATAAATGCCATTGAAAGCATATGACAAAAGTGTTGCCCTGGTGGATGATAATTTCCATTACATGCAATGTGCTCTCAATGCTTTTCTTTTACTAGCATTCTGTTTTTCATCAATAGTCCATTTCTACAAATGATTGTGTTTCATTAAAGTGGAAATGCAGAACAGAACATCTAAGAGCAGATCCAAAGAGCAGTCTTTTCTTTTTAAACTTACAATATTACAAGATCCTTTTTGTACTAATAGTGCACAGTAGCTTTAGATGTGTTGCCCAGTAAGCTAGTCACTGGCTTCATCTGACTATTTACATTTAAATTAATTAAAGTTAATAATATTTAAAAATTGGTTCTTCTGTTGCTCTAGCCTCATTTCAAATCCTCAATAGCCAAATGTGGCTGGGGCTACCGTGTTGAAGAGTGCACATATAGAACATTTCCATCATCATAGAGAGTTCTTTTGGATAGCACTGACTGGAGTTTTAAACAGATTGAGGTTGAAATTTGTGCTTTTTATTGAAAGAGAACTAGATCTAAATGAAACCAATGAAGGTGCTTTTAAGTTTTAATTTACACTCACTCCACTTTGAATGTCATATTTTACATTGTACATGAGCTCTGAGATCACTTGGAGGTTGTTTTGGTCCAGACCTTTTATTAATCAGATAAAGATAGGACAGCCCAAGGAGGGTTATTACATGATGGAAAATAGGATGTTCATTGGTGAATTATTGGTAAAATTGTAATTGGTACCCAAGTCTCCTGAAGAAAAGTTCATTTCTCAATCTACTATACCCCACATTGTCTCATTTAAGATTATTTCACTCTTGATATTTTACTACTACCAGAGAAGCAAAAGAGTAAATAACCAGATTAGCAATAGATCAATGTGAAATCATCAGTTACTGGTTAATTACCTTACCTGAAGTTATTTCCATTTTAATAAGAAAACAGCACATTTCCAGACCCAAATTAAGCTGTATATTTAAGTACCTGCCATTTTCCAAATAATAATTTTTTTTTTACATCCTGCTGATAAACTTACAATATTATAAGATCATTAGTTTCATTCCCCTAATGGAGCTGAAAAATCCATATGAATTGTAAGTCATTAGAGAAAAATTACCTCATTCATCCCCTACAACCTGTACTCACTATTACAGTGGCATAAAACACAATGTGTTGGGTCCATTTATGTTTCTCCTAGAGATAATCTGAATTTTTCAAGTTACTGTATCACCAGGAATTTTCATGGTCCACAGTTGATATATTTATTTATTTATATTGAATACAAATGAATTTAAAAATGAGTGAATAAATCTATGGTACCAGTTAGCAATACTTAGCTACTTTCTTATCTGCCATTTCCTTATCTTTGGATCATGTGGGCTCTAAAAATATAATACAAACAATATGACTTTTACTTTTAGTTATATGGAAAGTAACTTGCTGATCTATATGAAAAATATGTTTCACTGGTTGTTATGGATCCTCCTGAAGCAAGAGGCTTCATATGCCTATGGGAGAAATTGTTAACTTCAAAAACAAAAAAACTAGTCTTATATATCCTCTGTATTAGAAACTTGGTGAGATAATAATGGCATTTATCTTTTTTTAAGTCAAAACTACTATAACAAATAGGCTTGAGTAACAATCCTACTATAAAGTTGCTTGCTAAAGGGTCGTTATAACTTTCTTATACTTGTGCTCAAAATGTTCCTCAGAAAGAGTCAGATGATGAAAAGGGTAATGATGGGATGTGAAAAAATCTTGTATTTTGTAACATAACATAGTACATTATAAACATTTTCCATAAAATTAATGAGCTTCATGAGAAACATGGGGGTTTTGGAACAGGAAGAGTAATTACATCCAGAAAAAATTTTCAAATGATAACCAAATTGAAAAATAAGCAAAGTATATTTTTGGTGGTGATAACAAAAATGCAGATTTAGGAAGAACTTTATTAAATTGTGTATTTTAATTGCATGCTGAAATACTTCCCACAATATTTATCACAAAAATATTTGAGGGATGCCTGGGTGGCTCAGCAGTTGCATGTCTACCTTCAGTTCAGGGCATGATTCCAGGGCTCCAGGATCGAGTCCCACATGGGGCTCCCCATGGGGAGCCCTGCTTCTCCCTTTGCCTATGTCTCTGCCTCAATCTCTGTGTCTCTCATGAATAAATAAATAAAATCTTTTTAAAAAATTAAAATAAATATTTTGGGAGTATCTTTTATGAAATAGTGCCTTTTAAGTCTGGGGATAGTCATTAAAAAATCATGAAATTTATATTCCAGTGATGAGATTCAGATGCTAAACAAATACAAAAGTAGAACAAGCTAGGTGATACTGTGAAGAAAAAGGAAATAGAGGTGATGAGTAGTGGCTGTATTATGATATAAAGAGGATTGAGAGAAGGTCTTTTTGATGAGCTGATATTTGACCAGAGTTTTAACTGAAATGTAGATAACTGGGAAAAGACATTCTTTTTTTTTTTTTTTAAGAGATTTTATTTATTTATTCCTGAGAGACAGAGACAGACAGAGACAGAGACAGAGACAAAGAGGGAGAAGCAGGCTCCATGCAGGGAGCCCGATGTGGGACTCGATCCTGGGACCCCAGAATCATGCCCTGGGCTGAAGGCAGGAGCTAAATCACTGAGCCACCCAGGGATGCCCAGGGAAAAGACATTCTAAGCAGAAAGCACAGTGAGGACAAAGACTCCGTGCCAAGAATGTGGTCTTAGTTGGGAACAGATTGAAAGAGAAGAGTGGTTGAAGGTGAAGTTAGAATTACCTACATCTGCAACAGCAGGTGGCTTTATTTGAAGACATGGTAGGATTTGGGGTTTTATTCTAGGTGACATGGTATGTCATTAGAGGGATTTGAACAAAGGATTGGCATGATCAGATATATTTTTTAAAGATTTCCTTGGCTGCTCTGAAAAGAATTGGCCTCAGAGTTCACACGTAGTAGCAGGGATTATCATTAACAAGCCATCACAAGAACCCAAGCAAGGGATGATAGTAGCTGTATGGAGTTTTATTGGTGAAAGTGATGAAAACCGGAGAGAAGTAGTGAGATAGTCTGCATTTAACATGCATGTTAAACTGTAGGATTGGCTATTGTATTGGATGTGAGAGACAAAAAAAAGAAGGGAAGAGATGTGGATGATTCTTCAATTTTCAGCCAGAACAATTACCACTGAGATTGGAAAAGTAGAAAGAAGAGCAGATTGGGAAGGTACAGAGCTTGCTTGGGGAGTATGTTAAATTTGAGGTGACTATTAGACATCCAAGAAGGGATGTTGGTATACAGTGGAATAGATAATGATGGCCATCTTGCTTAAACATTTATACTTAGAGATTTTGCTACTTTTGAGTTAGTCTAATCCCCTGCAGCCAATCCTAATTGTTAAAAAGTTTTATTAGGCTGAAATTATCCCACCTGTAACTTATACCTAATTATCATTATTCTCTTTTCTGGAGAATAAATATAAGTAATCTTAATCTCTCCTTCATTACAGCTTTGTGCAAATTTGCTAACAGATCATTTTACCTGATTGCTCTCCTCTTGCCCAGGCTAAATATTCCATTCTTTACCATTCCTCATCTTAAATGGCTTGCTAGTCATGGTTGTTCCTGGGTAAGCACTCCCTATTTCCTTACCAAATCAGTAATGAATATGAATACCAAAGATCTGGCCAGAGTTTGTTTGTGCATCTTTCTTGGGAATAAATTTACTTGTACCTTCTCCTTCTTTCTTGTGACATTATGGAGCTCATTATGTTTCATGGGCTACATGTTGTTTAATTCTTTGCACTGTAGCATTCAAAACTCATGCTTATAACTGTGAATTTTTTCTTCCGGTTAGCATTTATTTCTAACTTTATATTTTCCTAGGAAGGTCACCAATCTTTTTTCAGAATACTATTCCTGTGCAGTGGATTTTTAACAGAGAAGTATTAGCATGGTTGCCTAGAAACCATAAAGGCATTCAAAATAATAGGAAGAACAGGGAAAATAAATGGAAATATCATCTATGATGACATTTGATTTAGGTGAGAAAACAGCTATAGTGGTTTGTGCAGCCCTGATTTGATGAAACAACCTTTTTCATCAAAGAATCTTCTTTATAAATGTGAACTTCCTTAAAGATTAGTCACTGTATTGTTCTAATAGTTGTATATCATCATCATCATGACAATAAGCCTTTTAAATTATTTTAGTTAGCAATTCTTTTGTTTTCTTCACTATAAAGGATAAATGTTCATCCCCTCATGTTTTCTTTGATATCTGTTTGTATATGAATTCATACATTTTAATATTTTTTTACTAGCAAATATCTACTGCCAAATGCAATCAACAGCTACTTGATTTGGAAAAAGAAAGGATTTGATATACAGTATGGACAACAGATTAGACCTGTGGTTGAACACCCTTCCTTTCTTTATACACTTTAAAATTCTATAATCCAGTGAGTTTGCAACACTTAGTGTTAGAAATAAGAGATGGAATAAATGGGTTTGGTTCACTGAGTTTACAAGATAAGATAGATGTCCATTTTTGTTTGTTTGTTTGTTCTTTTTTTTCTCTTTTTTTAATAATAAATTTATTTTTTATTGGTGTTCAATTTGCCAATATACAGAATAACACCCAGTGCTCATCCCGTCAAGTGCCCATTTTTTAAAGCCACTTTGTGTCTCTGAAATCACTTAAGCCAACTATCAACTTTAAATTTCGCTGAAAAGCAGTTACTAAATTTAAAGTTCAGGGGTATGTAATAACAAAAGGCCAAAAAGAACTTTTAGGCCTGCAACACCAATTTACGCATTTTTCAAGAAACTGTTCTTCACATCATTCTTGGGTTTCTTTTGTGTAATATCACTTCGTATATATTACAAGTTGCTACCTCATCCACCGGATTCAATTTTGTTTTACAGTCTATTAAAAACTTTTAAAAGCTGAAATATTTCCATTATCCATTTCTAATTTGAAAATGTCACTAAGTAAAGGATCAAAAACTCAAAAATTGGGGCATTACAGAATGGGGAATAGCAAATAAAATCCTTGTTAGAGTGCTTTAAAGAGAATAAAGATTACAGGTAGGCAAAGACAAGGGATTCTTCTAATTATTTTTTTTATTACAGCACTAAGTAAAGTAATGATTATATGATGTCGTAGGATGATGGAGCTGTAAAGATTTTAAATAGAATTTAATTGATAAATTTCAGAGAAAACAGGTTGTCTATTCACTCACAGCCTCTTTTTTCTGGCAGATGATCATTCCCCAAACTACTGATGCTTGGGCAGAATGCTCTGTGATCCCAACTACAACTGTGGATTGAGGGGTGGGGCAGGAGTGGAAGTGCAATCATTTTCTATCAAGAATTCCAAGTATGAGGCCAAATGGTAGTAAGTCAATGATGGCTTATTGAGCTAAGAAGTTATTACAGTCAGGGCTGGAGTTGATAGCATGGCTATCTTATATAATAGATGTATTATCAATTCTTGAAGGGAAATTTTATAAAAACCATAAAAAAGATTGAGAGTAACTGAACTTTCTCTATGGAATGATCCATATAAGGTTATTAAATGATTACAACAGATAAACAGATTTACAACAAACTACAGCCAGATTGTAGTCTCCATGATGATATGATCCTTGATCTGAGTTTTTTCTGCAGTCTACCAAAAATAATTAGTATCTAGCAGGTACTAGTAAATGTGGCTCTGATACCAGCTTTTTGAATCCTTTCACCAAAGATAAATAGCTGATGTTTGTCTTTATCCTCTTAACCTCTCTTTTCCTTTTCTTGTACCTTATCATTCACTGATCCTCTTCTGAGTCTCTGACTGTTTTACATGCAAATTCAAACTGAATCAGAATGGAAACTTTTTACTAGTAACAGACAACTCAAGGTGTCTTTGTGATTCCTCAGTTCACAACATGGACCTTAGCCTTCAATTTAAACATATATCCACAAAATATCTTTGCTTTGCATCTGTCAAATACCAATGCTAACATTTAGTTAGATTAGTTTCCCTACATCAAAATAGTGATGGCATTAATTTCAAGCTGAAAAGGACTTTCTTTTCTTTATCCTTTGCCCTCTGAGCTTGCTGTGTGTACTCTCTGAATGCAGTAGCAATGAGAAGGGCTACCCAAGGTTGATCTCAAGGAAAAAACTTAAAAAATTTTTTTATGAAAAATTACCGTATGATAGGCAAAAGACATCAGTCCTCTTACACTGTTACACATTTCCCTTGCCTATAGCTCCTCCTTAAGTATTTATTACCCATCTTTACCTAGGATCCATTGCCCTTCCATATTGCTATGATCAAATAACTACCAATGGGAACTAAATTAGGTAACTACTAATGATTAGATATTTACTATGGGTCAGGCACTGTGCTAGGTACCAAACACATTCATCACTTTAGAGATTGAGACTTTTTCTGCTGCAAACTTGACCTTACTCTGGAAAAGTTCATGAAACAGCCAAGAAAGGGCTTGTGGAATGAACATGACTTCAAATCTCAATACATCAGGGGGGATCCCTGGGTGGCTCAGTGGTTCAGCACCTGCCTTCTGCCCAGGGCATGATCTTGAAGTGCCGGGATCGAGTCCTACATGGGGCTCCCTGCATGGAGCCTGCTTCTCCTTCTGCCTGTCTGTCTGTCTTTCTGTCTCTCTCTGTGTTTATCATGAATAAATAAATATTATTTTTTAAAAAAAATCTCAATACATCAAATATAATCAACTTTATTCCAATATAAGTTCAATGAAGGAAAGGAAAAATGTGATTCATTTTGCACAATATCCCAATGTCCAGGTTAGTATCTGGTTTATGGTAGGAACTCAATAAATATTTATTGAATGAATGAAAGAATGAATGTCAGATTACATGCTGTCCAATAGCCATTGGTAATAATAGAGGTAAAATCATCATTGTTCATGAAATGAAACAATATAAATGAGGAGAAGCATAAAGTAAGAATTAGGGAGGGAATTTGGACAAGACTTTCCATGAAACATTTCTGATTTATGTGTGTGCAGAGTCATGAATGAGTAAAAACAGATACTACTGACTGGGAAATTCTTTCTATTTGCCTGACTTTGGGGAAGGAACAGTCTCTTTGAGCATCAGTTTCCTATCAGCTAAATAGGACAATTACACCTACCTTTCAGGGTTGCTGTGAGGATTAGAGAAAATCGGCACAAAGCAGAAGGCCTGGTTCTTAATAATCATAAGTAAAGGGTTTATTTCTTTACTCATTTACTAAGCGAGTATCTATTTTTAGTGCCTACTGTGTGACAAGCATTCTGGTAGTCTATAAAGTGAACAAGAAAAACTATAGAGAGAGCAAGAAAAATACTAACTCACTGTCTCAGAGCTTAGATTTCTATGAGAGAAGAGGAAGTGAATCAAAAAAATCACTGAAATAAAAAATAATAGTTGCCTTTAAAATTAGTAATGTTTATATTAGTATCATTAATACTAATTATTTTATTTTTAATTCTACAGGTGCTTTTATAAAGAAATAAAGTAACTGAATTCAAGAATTGCTCACTTTGGTCATTGGATATTTTAGGCATGATACTTTAAATAAATTATATCATCAATCATGTCACATGTGAAGCTTTTAGAAAGTTTATATTTTTTAAAGGGACTATCAATTCAATGACCACATTCCCAAGTAGTTTTTCTTCATATTAATTTTAAAATACAATGACTAAAATATTAATTTTGAATGGTAAGATGGAAATTTTGAATAATATAAATTTTATACTAAACGACACAATGATCTCCCTTCATTATTACTTTTTTAAAAATTTTTATTTATTTATGATAGCCACACAGAGAGAGAGAGAGAGAGGCAGAGACATAGGCAGAGGGAGAAGCAGGCTCCATGCACCGGGAGCCCGATGTGGGATTCGATCCCGGGTCTCCAGGATCACGCCCTGGGCCAAAGGCAGGCGCTAAACCACTGCACCACCCAGGGTTCCCTCTTCATTATTAATAGAAGTATGTGTAACACATGTAGAATTGACCTTGATAGATGTTTTCATTCTCAAATTCACTGAAAACCTTTATAACCAAAGATGGCAGGCCAGAAATGGATATGACAGGGTAAGATTAGAAAAAGGGAATTGATAAAATAAAGCCCTTATTTTACTCTTTTTTTTTTCCCAAAAGAAGAATAGAACCTAGATGTAATAAAGTACAAGAAAATAAGACTTCCAGGACTTAACTTTACCATTATGTAGTAATCTTATTTTAGCAGAAAAAATACTACTATTGACCCCCTTTTTCATCTCAAACATACACAGAAAACAAAATATTTGTTGTAGGAAATATTTTAATCTTAGGTAACAATAATGATCTTTGTAGGAGCATTTAGTGAGAAAGTTGCCAAACTCCTTGTTCCACACACACGTACAGAGAGAGACACATGTATGTATACATATATACATTAGAGAGAGAAAGAGAAAGCAAGAGAGAGAAAGATTTATTAAACAAATTAACTTACATGATTGTGGATGTTAGAAAGTCCCATGATCTGTTGTCTGCAAACTGGAAAACCAGAAAAAGTCAGCGAGTGGCATAGTTTCAGTCTCAATTCAAAGGCCTGAGAACCAGAAGAACCAATGGTGTGTTCCAGACCAAATCTCTAGGCCTGAAAACCACAGAGCAGATGGTGTAAGTCCCAGTCTCAAGGCAGGAGAAGACCAATGTCTCTCCTGAACAGTCGGGCAGACTGAATATTTTATAGTGTAGCTGCTACTTCAATTACCAGTTTGTGATATAAATATATAAGATAATATTATAATAGAAATAGTTTGTTATTAAATGTTATTATATTCTAAAATTCACTTGTTTGTGACAGCAGAGACACGACTAAGTTAATTTTGGAAAAATAACTCTCCATTTTTTTAAAGTAAAAAATTTTTAGAAGGGTGATTTTCCATTTTTTTGAAAGGTATGATGAATAGTTTCTTTCACCAGTCACAGAAAGCTATATTGATAGTCATTAAGAAAGGCCTAATAATAATTCCATACCGATATGTGACAATTACAGCTAATGAACTGCTTCCATGTGTTACAGTTCCCCCCACTTATCTGCACGGGATACATTCTGAGACCTCCAGTGGATGCCTGAAACCACTGATGGTACAGAATCCTATATATACTATTTTTTTCTAGACATACATACCTATGATAAAGTTTAATTTGTAAATTAGGCTGGGTAAGAAATTAACAACAATAACCTCTAATAAAATAGAACAATTATAACAATATACTTTAATAAGAGTTATGTAAATATAGTCTGTGTGTGTCAAAATATCTTATTGTACTGTACATACCCTTCTTCTTGTGATGCTGTGAGATGATAAAATAAATACCTTCATGATGAGATGACATGAAGGGAATGATGTAGGCAACGTGACACAAAGTTAGGCTACTATTCATCTTCTGATGATTCATTAGAAGGGGAATCATCTGCTTCCGGGAAACTGAAACTGCAGAAAGTGAAACCACAGACAAAGAGGAACTACTGCCTTTCATTTAATTTTATCCTAAACCTGAGATTTATAATTTCTTTTTTCCTGAAGAGAAAACCAAGTAAACAGATTTGTCAGAGGTGACTTAACCATCTATAGCAGAATAGTGGTTGTGACCCAGGCCCCTGACTTCCATTCTGAAGCAGAGAGGTGACAGGAAGCAAACTGGTGGATGGCCTCTGGCCATCTTGAATTGCTGCTGGGGGATGCTAAATTGAATATAAAGTAGAACTACTTGCTTCCATCAGGGCCTATTTTCTTGAGAATGTGATTAAAGTGTGGAATATTCATCATTCTCCAATACTTTTCCAAGATAAATTTTTCAGATGAAAGTCACTGGGAGCATTTAATTTTAATATGATGAATAAATGTTCCTAACATTTTTGTGGGAAATATATTTCTAAAGAGCAAAAGTACAAGATTCATTTTAGAATTTATAATTGTTTAAGAATAACTTAAACCTAATATGCTAAATATTCTAACAAGTTACATTTGCTTAGGAAAAAAGTGCATTTTTTCTGCATAGGCGAAGGAAACAGGAGAGCAGAAAGAAAAGAAGGCAAGGATGGGGAATAAATGATAGGTATATATGTGTGGGTATTTGAAGAGATCCCTTCAAATCACTTATTTAGAAGTTTAAACAGCCCCAAAATCCATGCTTTGGTATCAAACTAGAGCATTTAAAACACACTGTGATCCTCTTGCAGTGATTTCAGTCTCTGTTACATTAATTGTGCATATTGCTACTTAATTTCCTCCTAGAAGTTGGCAGCTGAAATGCTCATTGCAGGCCAGAACTTTTCCAGCTTGCTTTAAATAAAACCCCAGGACTCCTTTGTTCAGACACAACTATGTGGATCAAGCTCAATTATCATGTTTTCTAGTAGAAACCAGTGAAATCAACTAAAACTCCCATCTGATAACGCTCAGGTGATCTAAATTAAGGTTTTTGGAGAAAGAGCTACAAATGATGTTCCAAGTCTTTCACAAGAAGCGTGTATTTTTGTGAGAGGTTAATATGTGTAAAGGGGGTTAAATTGAATATTCAAGACACTGAAAATCTGAATTTACCTTGAAAACCAAAGTATAAAATCACATTAAGCTGCTTCTGCTATCTAGGTGAAAGCTAGACCCACACAAAATCAGTGAAGCTACAGGGTTCTCCTTCTTCCTACACAAATAGAAGTAGTGGTGGTGGGAGGGGGGGGGAAGGAAAAGAGAGATTGGGCTTTCTGAGATGGACAGGAATAATCAACAGTCAGAAACAGTGTCCATGGCTTTCCTCTGTGACATTTATGGAAAAGCCATTAGAGAGGAAATATAACTAAGAATGTCAAATACAACGATGCTCCATTACTGTAACCAAGGATTGCTCTTAAATCCAGAATTAGCATTAAATTCTGGTAGAAGAAAGAGATTTTGCCTGCAGCTTCAAAATTAATCACATTTATTTTACTGGAATAAAATAAATTCTGCAAAAGGAAATACTTTCTGATGACTTTTACTAAATTGATAAGAGAAACCACAATATGTATATATATGTATTTGTAGATATAGATGTAGATGTTTAATTCCAGTTAGGTCAGTGAGGTCACCAGTTCATGACTGATAATTTCTTTTTTTTTTAATAAATTTATTTTTTATTGGTGTTCAATTTGCCAACTTACAGAATAACACCCAGTGCTCATCCCGTCAAGTGCCCCCCTCAGTGCCCGTCACCCATTCACCCCCCCACCCCGGCCCTCCTCCCCTTCCACCACCCCTAGTTCGTTTCCCAGAGTTAGGAGTCTTACATGTTCTGTCTCCCTTTCTGATATTTCCCACACATTTCTTCTCCCTTCCCTTATATTCCCTTTCACTATTATTTCTATTCCCCAAATGAATGAGAACATATAATGTTTACCTTCTCCGATTGACTTACTTCACTCAGCATAATACCCTCCAGTTCCATCCACGTTGAAGCAAATGGTGGGTATTTGTCGTTTCTAATGGCTGAGTAATATTCCATTGTATACATAGACCACATCTTCTTTATCCATTCATCTGTCGATGGACACCGAGGCTCCTTCCACAGTTTGGCTGTTGTGGACATTGCTGCTAGAAACATCGGGGTGCAGGTGTCCCGGCGTTTCATTGCATCTGTATCTTTGGGGTAAATCCCCAACAGTGCAATTGCTGGGTCATAGGGCAGGTTTATTTTTAACTCTTTGAGGAACCTCCACACAGTTTTCCAGAGTGGCTGCACCAGTTCACATTCCCACCAACAGTGTAAGAGGGTTCCCTTTTCTCCGCATCCTCTCCAACATTTGTTGTTTCCTGCCTTGTTAATTTTCCCCATTCTCACTGGTGTGAGGTGGGATCTCATTGTGGTTTTGATTTGTATTTCCCTGATGGCAAGTGATGCAGAGCATTTTCTCATGTGCATGTTGGCCATGTCTATGTCTTCCTCTGTGAGATTTCTCCTCATGTCTTTTGCCCATTTCATGATCGGATTGTTTGTTTCTTTGGTGTTGAGTTTAATAAGTTCTTTATAGATCTTGGAAACTAGCCCTTTATCTGATACGTCATTTGCAAATATCTTCTCCCATTCTGTAGGTTGTCTTTTAGTTTTGTTGACTGTATCCTTTGCTGTGCAAAAGCTTCTTATCTTGATGAAGTCCCAATAGTTCATTTTTGCTTTTGTTTCTTTTGCCTTCGTGGATGTATCTTGCAAGAAGTTACTGTGGCCGAGTTCAAAAAGGGTGTTGCCTGTGTTCTCCTCTAGGATTTTGATGGAATATTCAGTGATGAACATATACAACATAGATTTCTCTTTAGAATACATTTCTTCTATTGTGTCTATTTACTGCTTCCATTTTATGTTATCCCACATTACTTACTTTTAAGTTATCCTTTGCTCTTTACACTGTATAATATATGCAGTGTATTTATGTATGTGTGCATGTATGCATAAATATGTGCATATGTGTTCCTATCATTATTTCCTGGTGTTTTTCTTCTGTATTTTGAAAAGCTCTGGTTGGTTTTCATATCATTTGATATGAAATATTTGATTTAATATTTGATATTTTTGGAAATTTGATGCAGTTTGTTGTGCATTCCTAGGAGTTTTTAAATATTTTGCAATTTTTTTTAGTTTCCTTAAAATTTTTTCTCTGATTTTGCTCTTTTTTGCATTTCTGTATACCTTTTATCTGGATTTCTTTTTCTCTCGTGTTTTGTCTTCTAGTCTCTTTTTCATACTTCTTTCATGTTTTAAATTCATGACTTCTGGGATCCCTGGGTGGCGCAGCGGTTTGGCGCCTGCCTTTGGCCCAGGGCGCGATCCTGGAGACCCGGCATCGAATCCCACATCAGGCTCCCGGTGCATGGAGCCTGCTTCTCCCTCTGCCTATGTCTCTGCCTCTCTCTCTCTCTCTGTGTGACTATCATAAATAAATAAAAATTAAAATAAATAAATAAATAAATAAATAAATTCATGACTTCTGTTGAATGTACCAAAGCCGGGCAATGTCGCTTAGGGTCTCATTAGGTAACAGTCTCAATTTGAAGTCCTACCTTCAAACTGTAGGCAGGTGGGACACATGGGTGGCTCAGTGGTTGAGTGTCTGCCTTTGGCTCAGGGCGTGAGCCCCCCAAGATGGGGATCTGGACTGGTATCTAGGCTCCCTGCAGGGAGCCTGCTTCTCCTTCTGCCTAAGTGTCTGCCTCTCTCTTTCTGTGTCTCTCATGAATAAATAAATAAAATCCTTAAAAACAAAACAAAACAAACTGTAGGCAGGTAAAAAGAAAGTCAAATGTAGTGAGACACCCAGAAACTAGCAACAATGGGAAGCCATTACTGTCTCTTAGCCCTGAAGATCTAAGATTAAAATAGTATTTCTAGAGCCTCTTGTGAGTTGGAGCCTTAGGAAAGGAACCAACATTACAGATTATATAATCATGGCAATGGTCAAGCCATTGCCAAATCAGAAAAATGGAGAAGAAATATCCAGAGACCTTGCTTTTATCTCAGTCTCCAATCTCCTACCGATGCTTCTCATAGATCTAGACACCTGGAAGTCAGATGTCAAGAATGCTTGGGTTATACAATTGATAGGGTTCAGGGCAGATCTCAGGGCACAAGGCAATGAAGTAAGAAATGGATCATGGGAAGAAAATGAGAAATGCTTCTATGTATACATTCTAAAATATAATTCAGTTTTCTTTTTTTTTTTTTTTTTTTTAATTCAGTTTTCAATAGCAAATCATTTTCAAATTATGCTCTTATTCTTCCTTCTTTTTGTGTGCTGCTAAATTTTTCGATTTCTTAATTTCATTTACTCATCCTCATTCATGGGCCTCTCTATTATGTCCTACTGATTTAATGCATTGATAGAGCCTTCTGGTTGTTCAATCATTTCTTTCAGTGTCTAACTGATTGTCATCAATATTCACCAGATTCTTAAACCAAATATGTGTTATATGTGCTGAATTCTCATGTTTTCCGATTTTAAATTTGTATGGATTTTCTAGCCTCAAAAAGAATTCTCTGTTTCTACTATGATTTTTCTCACTATGAATTTTTATTCTTATACATAATCTGTGGCAGGCATTTCATTATTTTTCTTTGCAAAAAAAAAAAAATCACAATTTCTATAGTACTACAACCTTTGAACTATCCAAGTTAATTTCCTTTCAATACCATTATCCAAGTCTAAAGTGCTACCTATGTTTCACTTTCTCCTCACTCCTTATTTTTGCTCATATGATCTAGAAACCTCTGAGTCACTCTAATAAAAAAGAGGGATTAATGGAGGAAATTAGATCAAGAAACAGATGTCTATCATAGCACACAGGTCGTGTGTGTGTGTGTGTGTGTGTGTGTGAGCATACGTGTGTATGTAAGTCTTTATCCTCTAGATGGTGAAGATTTTCTCTGTGCAGTAAATTAATGTAATAAGGTAGGTTGTCTTTTTAGAAAGGTGGTTAATATCTCCCTGGCTTCATGTAAATGTGGAAATCCTCCAGCTGTTTGATGGCTCATTGATAGCAGGTCTACTTTTAGAACCATTTCTAGCGAAAGACAGAAAGGATGAAAGAAGTTGCATTAGGTACTACTAATGGCTTTCCATTATCATTACTCATTGTTCCCTTCAGTTAATCATTGTTTGCACTTTCCTCTATAGACAAAAAAAAATATTTTTCATATTTCCTGGGATCTATTCCAATTTCCTCAAGAAGTTAGGGAAAAAAAATTCTTTACTGACAGCAGTAAGTAAGAATCTACTTAATTTCTTTAGCCAATCCTTTCATTTTTTTGGATTTAAACTCAGACAAGTATCTTTAAGATAAGAACCTGGAATAAAGATCACATTTTATATTAATATCATCATTTTGTTTTCATTTGAATTTTTGATATTGTGTCATATCTGCTGAAAGCCTAGATAATATATTTTTTTAGTTAGAATCACATACTTTATTATTTGAGAGAATGGTTTGGAGCATTATAAAATATTGTCTCATATGAAAGGATTAGCTTTATTTCCTTGATTAAATAGTACTGGTTTTGAAAATAAGTTTACTCTTTATTGGCTCTATATAAAGCATATCTGTAATCTCCTCAATATTCTCTATGAAGTAATTTATAGTCTTATTAATTTTTTCAATATTTTGAGATACCTTGCTTTCTCTAATTCTCCTAACATTCCCCAAAGTTTCACATGCCCACACATTTTAAACATTTTTTTAAATCATCAAAAACAGAAAGCAACAAAGCTAATCATTTTATAATGACTCTCATTCTTAGGGTAGAGTTATATCAATAACTCTTCATACTTCTGTTAGTATGTAGTCTTATGGCTTACTTTTAAGGACAGATTTCTAAAAGATGAGTACAACATTACAATAAGTAGTTGTTGATAAAACACAGGAACCCACTATATGTACGCAACTTCACGGAGAGGAATCCAGTAGCACATTACATTGCATGGAGAACACAGCTATAAAAAGGGAAAGTATGTTTTGAAATTCCAACCAATGGAATAACTGACAGGGGAAAATAAGCTAACATCTTTCCATCTTTACAAATTGCTGATCAATAAATCACACTTTAAAAGGGGCTGAGTAAGTAATTACTATATGAGGCTTGAAGCAATGGAATCCGCATTTACATATTAACAGACACTTTCAGCAATAATTTCTGTCATGGGCTTGTATATGTTTAACATGATAAATTACATGAGTAATTCAGATTGATTTTTCTAATGCATAATAAAAAGGCATTGCAATGTCTGAAAATACATTGTCAAAAGTTCAGATATAACAGAAGTGAAACCAGTGAATAACTGAAGCAGTAATTAGTAAGTTTATTTTGCACACACCAAAAAGACAGTTTGCTAACCAGGAGCAATCAAACCAAAATATGAAATCAGGCTCAGAAGCATATTGTTGTAAAACATGGTATAGAGTGAGAAAACTGTGACTTTATTCTTCATAATGATTGGTTAATATTAGAATTTTCTTAAATGATAGGCAATGGTCAGTGGTTACGTGATGTCACCCTTGGGAAACATTTAAGTTTTGCTTATAATTTCTGGAGAGACATATGCAAGAAATGACCCAGGTCAAGTTAGTCTTGCAAAATAAGCTAAATTCACCATTTTTTTTTAAATAACTAAACTGGTTTTGTCTGCTCAGGGACTTTTCAAGATTGGTCTCTGTGTGTTTTTGATTTTAACAACATCTTTACTAACTATAGAAAAATATAGCAACAGCATTAATTTAAGGGTTAAAATTAATTGTGAAATACATGTAGTCATTCTTAAAGCATCCTCAACTTCTTGGTGGGGAGAATGGAGGAGGATAGTAGGTTGCTAGGTTTTAGGAACAATACATTTTATTAAAGGCAAAGATACCAGTAGATTTTCTTAATATCAGTTATATTGTATAGTTTTCAGCAGATGGGAGGGCACTGGCATTAATATCTGTGTCCAAGATACTTTCAGAGAATTGAGGTCATAGTGTATATTGCCTCCTAGAAATCTGGAGAGGAGAATACAGAAAATCAGAGCCAACATCAACTTGGTTGGAGCAGAAGACATTAGAGTCATAATTTAGAGAAACACTCAAATGTTAAGTTTAATGAATTTCTGGAGAATGAGTGTGGATTGTCATGAAAATGAGAAACTATGGAAGTTGAGGGCCACCATACTATGGGCTTTACCTTCAGCAACCCTTCTAGGTTCTCACAATAAAGAGACAAAAACCCCCAAAACCAAAACCAAAAAAAAAAAAAAAACAAACCCAAAAAACAAACAAACAAAGTCAAGGGCACCTGGGTGGCTCAGTCAGTTAAGCCATCTGCCTTTTGCTCAGGTCATGATATCAGAGTTCTGGGATGGAGCTCAGGTCATGATCTCAGGGTTCTGCATGGTAGAGGAGTCCCCTGCTCAACTGGGAGTCTGCTTCTCCCTCTCTTTCTCTCTCTCTCTGTGCCCCCCGCCTGCTGTTCATGCTCTCTCTCTCTCTGTCTTTCTCAAAACAGTAGATGAAATTTCAAAAAATAAAAATAAAAAACAAACCTGTCATTTTTCTGGCTGGAACAGGAAAAAGGTACATACTCTGAAAATTGCTCAAGGCATTTTCCTTAACATTAACAAAGGTCTACTCCACAGGGGAAAAGACATTATTGAGCCTATCCAATCTGGGAGTAGGGCAATTACATGAATGTAGTGAGCTCTAGCTTTTCTGCCTCACCTAAGGAGACAGAGGAAGGTGAGGAAAAAGCTAAGAAGCACTTGAGAAGGTCACAGCCTAGGTACAAAAGGCCCACTGAAAGGTTGTGACTATCATGGGATTATAGAAGATTCTATCTCCCTGCATTTTACTGCCACATCAGCAAGGCCTCAGTGTAACAACAGTGGATACAAATGAAAGAGCGGCAAGAAACTCTGCCTTCTTTTACTTAGCAAAATATTTTCAAAGTTCATCCACTGCTGAATAAAACATATAATCCATTTACATTTAATGGGGTTACAGATAAGATTTTCATGTGCCATCTTTCTATTTGGTGTTTGAATTTTTTTTTTTTTTTTTTTTTGTCTCTCTGTTCCTCTATTCCTGCAGTATCACCTTCTTTTGTTAAAATATTTTCTGGTGTTCAATTTTGTGAGAATACATTAGAAGAACACTATGAGGTGGTAAAGATGTTTTTAGTAGGAAACAGAAAAATAAACCGTAACAAATGGCTAAATTGTACTTTATCAAAATTAAAACTTTTTGCTCTTTAGAATAATACTTGGCTGAGGAAATGACAAGGCAAGCCATAAACTGGAGAAAAATACTCAAAATGCTTATATCTGACAAGAGAATTGTAGATAAGAGAATTGTATCCAGATTATATATTCTTAAAACTTAATAAGGAAACAAATATTAAAAATGGCAAAATACAATTCATAAGAGAAGACACATATTTGACCAATGAACAGATAAAAAGATGTTCTACATCATTAGCCATCAGGGAAATACATGTATGACTATAATGAGATACGATTTCACACACACTAGAAAGTATAAAATTAAAAAAATTTCCCATAATATCAAATGTTAGTGAAGATGTGGAGCAAGTGGATATCTCAAATATACCAGTGTAAAACAATAAAACCATCTTGGAAAATTGTGTTTCCATTTCTTATAAAGTTAAACATATAATTGCCATATACCCCAACAATCCCACTTCTGAGTATTTAACTAAGAGGAATGAAAATATATGTACACACAAGGAATCATAGAAATATTCAGATTTCATTCATAATAACTGAATCAATAAACAAATTTATTTATATTCTTTCATAAATTACTAAGAAGGAGCTGCTACATGCACTAACATTATTAAAAATTATTAAAAATTTGGGGATCCCTGGGTGGCTCAGCAGTTTAGCTCCTGCCTTTGGCCCAGGGTGCAATCCTGGAGTCCCGGGATTGAGCCCTGCATCGGGCTTCCGGTGTGGAGCCTGTTTCTCCCTCTGCCTGTGTCTCTGCCTCACTCTCTCTCTATGTCTATCATGAATAAATAAATAAAATCTTTAAAAAATTATTAAAAATTTAAAAACCAATTTTTAAAACATAATACTGATCAGAAGAAGCCAGACACAAAATGGTACATAAAATATAATTCTTTGTATTGAAATCCTAGAATAGGCAAAAGTAATTGATCCTACAGCAAAGAAATAATTGACTGCCTGGAACCAAGTGTGAGGAGCACAATTAGGAAGTGAGTGTGTATTTCAGCATGCAACATTTTCCAATGTATTTTTAAAAATTCTCTTTCCCTTGGATAATGCCCTCCTTCATAATGACAACAATATGACTAATAGTGATGGTGCTAGATATTAAGCACTTTATGTACCCACTGTGCCCGATTGTTCTCTTGCAAGTTTGGTTAAGTTGGGAATTATATTTCCATGATTCCATTTCCATGATTCCTTGAACAGGTCCAGGTTTGTGTTGTCCAAAAGAAAAGAGAGAAAGGACGTAACAGCCATCACTCTCTGATGGTATTTTTGATCAAACACAGAGGTTAGTGGACGTTTCCAGTTTTTTTCTCCTGCCCTGCTTTTCATCTAATTCATCCGCCTGCTAACCAATAGTCAATCCCACTGCCAAACTCTTTTTTTTTTTTTTTTTCCCACTGCCAAACTCTTGACTGTGAACCTAAGGAAGCACTAATCACATAGAGGCAAGATCTTTCCAGAGGTATCTGAGAGCTTCCCTGTCACAGTCCTGCCTAAGCAGCTGGACTTGGTTCTCCTGGTTTCTCTGCAAGCAATGATTTTTCTCTAACTATACAGTTCGCCATGCTGATTATTCATTTTCCTAGCTCCTTTGACAACTGTGTATGCTACTCCAATAATGAACCCCTGATCCCATATCACTTGTAGTGCTGTTATACTGATTGAACCCTGGAGTGTTTGTCTCTGTATCTGTCTCTGTCTCTGTCTCTCTCTCTCTCTCTCACACACACACACACACCACTCATGTCTGGTACACAATTTTCAAGAAAACACATGTTTTTCCTGGTTTTGGGGTGGAAAACAGTAGGATTTTGCCTTCTTGAATAAAGGAACACACAAAGAATCAATGATGTGAATGGATTTAAGAAATAACTCAGGTAGGGCTAATTGAGTACATTAAGTGTTGCTCATCAGCCTATTTCCTTCATCACTCTGTGCCTCTGGCTGAATTTCTAATTTACATGCAATAGGGTTCCAGAATTTTTCCAGAATCAGTTATTGATTAAAGTGCCCTGGAGCCCCCAGGGGTGGCTTCTCATCCTTTGTTTCCTGTGTTACTATCCATATTCATTCACTTATTCATTCAAAGAATATTTACTGAACACAGATTTTGTTATAGACATTATTTAAAAATATCTTCAAGAAGGACTCCACAACAGGGAGGCAGTCATATAATGGAAAAATGAGCTTATAAAGAATCATGTGTGAGGTGCAATGGATTTACTAACAAGGAAGTGGCTAAATTGACAAGGAATGAGTTTTTCAAAGCAGGCTTCATAGACGAATAACTGGGTTGTCCACACTGGCTGTTTCTTCTGCATTTTGTTCTTCCATCTATTGCACTGTTCTTTGCCCAAATTGGGCAGATCAGTGACTTCATTGTTGCTAAATTCAACTTTATGAAAAATAAAGTAAATTTGTGTGAGGTGTACTTTCTATATCATATATGTTAATTTTCCTTATCATGTAAGTAAAAGCTATTCTTGGAAGAAAATTTAGCAACTATAGCAATTCACATAAAATAAAATTCTGCTCGTCCTTTAAAGTGTGCACATATCTTTTATGGTTATTTAGTGATATTAATTTGTTTAATGTTCTGGTCACTTGCTCATTTTTATTTTAAGATATTCATCTTTAATTTTCATAATAGTTCTTAGGAACCCTATAATATGGCACCTATAAAACTGGTATAAACTCTTCTTCTGTAAGACAGGTTGTATGTTCTTTCCAAGTTTATCACCTGCTATTTTGGTTGTGATGTTTCAGTCCAGTTCACTACAAAAAACAGATGGTGCACCCAAAGGGTTTAATTTAAAGAGTTTACAAAAATATGGTCATGATTTGAGGACCAAACAAGGGATAATGAAACACTCAAGGATTAGTAACCACAGGGAGCTGTTGTCTTCCCTAGGCCTGAGCATCAATGGGAAGGAATGATGTTGCCAGAGTCCAACCAGAACTGGAATCACAGAAGAGGATCCTTCTCATCTCCTGCTGGTACCACTCATAGGCCAGAAGCAAGAACACAACATTGTAACCAATAGGGACCAGTCTCTGGTAACATAAAGCAAGGTAGAGAAGAGCAAAGATTTGATCCATAAAAGTTCTTTGATTTATAAAAGTTTTTATTTTTCATAAATCAAAATTAATACTCTTCTTTTTCAATTAGTTTCCAACTTCATCTTTAAAATACTTCCTTAACCAGAGAAATTTTGTGGATATATTTCAGGTTTATTTTTCAATATATTTTGCATTTGTACTTCTTCCAGTTCTCAGGTGATTTACTGCTGTTTCTTTCCTGAGACCTTCACTCTGGTTTTTCCTCCTTTCTGGACAGGTATCCTGTCTGGCTGGACAATTGTCTCCCAATTGTAAGCTTAACCAAATCAAAGCCATTTTTTAGATCTCTAACAGGTCACAGATCTTATGTTCAGAAGTAAGCACAGTGCTGGGCAAGTTGTGAGAACTATTTTGGTCATACGGTCAAATAATCACTCACATTGAAATTGTTAAATTTTACCTGAATTCTCCTGAATTTACCTGAATTCTCCTATTGACAGGTCATAAATCTCCCCCACATATTTTGTCTTCCAGAAAATGGTTTAATACAAACAACTAGTCCGCCATGTGACTTAGATAAGACACTCAGATACTCCCCTTGCTTAAAAATGGCTGGTCCAAACAAAGATATTCTGAATTTCCTTTTTGCCTTATAAATGATTAGCTGAATTGTTTATACCCACTGAGCAGTCTAAATAAAATATCTCTTAACTTGACCAAATTTTAGTTAAGCTTCTCTCCTCTTCCCAGGCCCTGGTTTGACCCATCGTTGAATCAGTGTCAGGGAATCAGAACAGCCCTTTCCTATACAGCCCCTCCCAAATCTGCTGGCCTCAGGGAAAAGTTTCAAATGTTAGATCAGACCATTGCTCATCCCGCTTTCTCATTTCTGAATCTTCTTCACCTTGTTTAATCTTTTCTATAAAGCAAGAACTTTTTTCTGCTTGATATTTGAATCACTCACAGATCTTATGGTCTTTATGCTCGGAGCATGAAAGCCTTGTCCTTAGCCTTTCTCCCTCTCGCAAAGAAAGATGCCTCACCTCATTGTTAGAGCCTCCCTCCCCATCACAACAATGCTTTTGAATAGTGTCTCTCTTTTCTCAAGTTTAGATTTTTTTTTTAATTTGACGTCATTTTTGCCCCTGTTCATCTTTAGGGCTGCTAGCATCTGGGAAAGAGTACTCACTCATTCAACAAACACTTATGGAACAACAATTCTGTGTCTGGTACTCTGTTACTCTGCTAGAGGCTGGGGATACAATGAGAAAGACATAGACAATTCCCTTAGGGAACTCACAGTATTATTAAACACAGTACAATAAGTGTTATCAAAAAAAAAAAAAGTGTCAGGATGTACTCTGAGACTATACAGGACAGGCACTTATCCCTGAGGGAGATGAATTAGAGGATGTTTTCAAAATCAGTAGATTTTGAGATGATAGAAATATATTATAAAACATAATTCAGAAGTGTGTATTGTAGGCAGAAATTTCCAACTGTTTGAATGTCAGAGATGAGTATGGCTGAGATTATCAGCAAAGACTTTGTTCACAGACAAGCAAGGTGAACCTTGAAGATTAGTGAGGACTTAAATGGTGTGGAAAAGAGAAGTAGATGTTTCAGCAAAGATTCCTGAGCAGAGGGAGATGGAGCAGAGGTGTGTAATGGAGAGAAAAGAAGATGCAAAAGACAAACAGTATTTCCTCCTTCTGTGTAGGAAAAACTCCACTCTTCCCTACTGCTTGTCTCTTTTACTACTCATACAAAATGCTTCACTTCTGGTCACCAAATGTGTGGAGGTTTTTCCCTACATCAAGCAATTCTCTGTAGCACCTGTAATTTAACTCAATTCTGACACTGTCTACCAAGAGATGGCCTCAGGTCCCACGGGGTAAGGTCTCAGCCCCACAGAATTGTCTCTCCATCCCTTCCCCCACCACTTCAAATGCCTATTGCAAGCCTGGGTCATTGTCTGTGTTTCTGACCAACTGGCTATAGATTGGAGTTTCCAAAGACCCACCCCCACCCCCTTCAGTTCCACTAATTTGTTAGAGTGGCTCACAGAACTCAGGGAAACACTTACTTATGTTTCCCAGTTTATTAAAGGATATGATATAGGATACACAGGAGTAGCCAGATGAAAAGACACAAAGGGTGAGGTCTGAGAGGGTCCCCAGAATAGGAGCTTCTGTCCCTGTGGAGCTGGGATGCATCACCATCCTGGTGTGAAGGAGCTTGCCAGCCTGGAAGCCTTCTGACCCCCCTACTCTTGGGATTTTATGGAAGTGTGCTCATGTCGATATGATCAGTTATAAAATCCATTTCGAGCCCCTTTTCCCTCTCTGGCAGATGAGGGGGAGGGCTGGAAATTTCAAGCTTCTAACTATTGCTTGATATTTCTGATGACAAGCCCCCATCCGGAAAGCATCCAGGAGCCCATGTGGAGTCTCCTCATTGGAACAAAAGATGCTCCTACTGCTCTTGGCACTTAGGATTTTACACAGGTTGAAGAGCCCTGTGTCAGAAACAGGTTAGAGGTCAAATATTGGAATGACAGACGCTCCTAGTGCACCTGTCACTTAGGATTTATAAGGGTTTTAGGTTCCCACCCCTGGGAACCAGGAGAAAGACTGAGATACAAAAAGATATAGAAACGGATGATATAGATCTTATAATTTCACAGAAGGGTGAGAGTCTTAATCTATCTTTCCGATTCTGTACTCATGGCACTCTTTCAGGACCCATTGGAACCCACACCTGTGTTTAGTTGATATTGTATCATAAAATCAAGTCTTGTTTGTTTGCTCTATTCAAACTTTATTTCATTTAGACATCAGGTTGTAGGTCTAAGTGCACTAGGGAGCACACATTTTTCCCCAAAGCAGGACACAGATGACTGATGACTCTATTTTCATGATGACGTCAAGTACTTTCATTACAATGTACAACGGCTCTTGCTCCAACCTGACACCAAACAATTTTAAACATCATGATAGAAAGGACTTAACAATTTTATTAAGTCCATATGCTGAAGTAAACATATTTGAACTGAAGTAGATTGACTGTTATCCTGAGGATGGAGCACATTTGTCAGAGTTTATTTTCTGCTTATGACAGATCCACAGTGATGGTCCAGCTGACTCAGACCTTATGGTTAATTTCTCGCATTATAATGCAATTTCTACCTTGGTAATCCAACAGATGGTTTCTCTCTTCCTGTGTTGGATATTACGAGAAAGTGGATCAGATTCAGAGTCTGTTAAAGCCACTGTGAAATTCTGACACAGAACACGAGCACCTGTATATATGCATGCAAAAAATGGGATGTTTCTAGCCCTCCTTGCCAACTTATCAGAATTAATTGCTTTGGCCCCACATCTCAGGTGTGGCATCCTGCCGAAGAGCAGGAAAAACATTCCAGGGGCACAGACTAACATTTCTTTTACATTCCTTCCAGCATTGTTTACTACACTTTGCTAGGCCCCGTGGCAGGAAATTTTCTATTTTCTTCCAAAGCAGATGATACATTTTTTTCCTCTTCTCCACATTTCCAGCCACTGTGCTGGCCAAACTCTCACCTATGAGGTGTTCAACATGAAGAATTGCAGTTTTGAAAATAGATGTACTTTTAGCATGAGAGTAATTTTGATTGAGTGAAAAATTCACATTTTAGCTAGACAGATTATATAAATGTTATTTGGTTTTATGAAAGCTCTACTAGGAAATTGCATTTTAACCACCAATAGATGAATTTCAATATACATAAAGTGACATAAGGTGCAGATAGATGCCTGCCTCACTTTTCATTACCCCTTATATTTCATTGTCACCCTGTGTAGCGGAACCCTTTCAGTTACTTTGTAAAGCATGCATTGTTTCAAAAGTATGCATTTACTGGAAATGCTTAAATATTTAAACATCAATAAAGTAGAAAAAAGAAGATATTCTTTTTGATATTTTATATTTTGAGTTCACTGAACATCTTATGAAAAATAAAAACTTTGACCCTTTAAGTTTAATTCTAAATATTTCAGAAGAAACAGCTCCAATTTATAATATAAATACAATGTGAAGATGGATTTGATATTAATAGTTATGCAGGCATTTTATCAGAAAATTTTAGTTCTGGAATTTGTGATAGCATTGAAGAATAAAAAATGAATTATAAATTCATATGCAGGTACATCTAATAGAAAAGTTCACAGCACTTATGATGATAAGAATATGGCTTTATAAAATAAAATTTATAGTTTTGCATTGTTAGGAGTGAATAAGCTTGGATGGGAGTTTAAATATTATCTAGAAGCCTGTGCAGCAACCTGAATAGTTTTTATTTTCAAAATGCAAAGTGGGGTGTCATCCTTAGCACTTGTAGAAATTCCACCTAAATGAGTTTTTTCCTACAATGTATCTTCACTAACGTGTGGAGACCAGACTGCTAAACAAATGTCTAAGTGAATTTAAATCTAGAGCTATCCTAAATGTATGACATCATATTCAAGTGCCTATCACAGTGCCTGGCACTTCAACTTGATCTCCTGGTCACCTTGGAAATAAGGGGAAACATGTTTTGAGTTCAAATTTCCTTTTTACTACCTTTATATGTTAACGCCACAAAAATCTATTCAATAAAAATGGTTAGATTATCTGACATTATGGCTCCACCCACCTTTTCTAGGCTCATGTTATTACTTGTAGAAAAATCCAGTAAATTATCTAGTCCCTTCAAAGATTTGACTGTCTCCCACAACTCTAGTCTAGTCTAATACCTTACCTCACAGAGCATGTGCTCTAGTTATCTCATTTCTGACTTTTTCACTTTCCTGACTGTCGTTTTATTTGTTCTGCTCCTTCTTGGTAAAATAGCATCCTAAATCTGCTACCAAAAAGTCCTATTCATCTCTGACATCTCTTTTGCACCAAGACCTGGCCCAATCTCCTCCTCACAGGTCATAACTAGTCCTTCCTTCCACTAACTGCCCAGATGATTTTCTTACACTTGAATCATAACCATTACTTTGTCCTTCATTTTAGTATTTTCATGCTCATTTCTTCACAGTAATGTCCTTAATGACAGGTAGGAGCTGCTTTGCCAGTACTCTTCACAATGCCTTATCCACGTGAGCTTGTAATAAAGCACTAATTATCAATCAAGATAGAATAAGGGGCCAAATGCAAGTTAAAAACTGATGAAAAGATATATACACATTTTATAAATGCAAGTTTAAAGACATATAGATATTTGCTACAATTTTCTATTTGTTTAGATGTTACCATGGGCCAAAACACACCACTTCATTTTTTTCTACTTTTTTATTATGGTAAGATATATTTCCTATAAAATTTACCATTTTAAATATTTTTAAGTGAGCAATTCAGTACTGTTCAATACATTCACACTGCCATGCAATATAACCACCATTCTGCTCCAGAACGTTTTGGTCGTTCCAAACACAGACTATGTACCCACTACCACAGACACCACTTTATTTCATAATAGCTATTAAAACAAACACTCTAAATAAAGATTCTTAAAACATTCATATGCATTTCTTTTTTTTTTTTTAAAGATTGTATTTATTTATTCATGATACAGAGAAAGAGAGGCAGAGACACAGGCAGAGGGAGAAGCAGGCTCCATGCAGGGAGCCTGACGTGGGACTCTATCCCGGGTCTCCAGGATCACGCCCTGGGCTGAAGGCGGCGCTAAACCGCTGCGCCACCCGGGCTGCCCCATTCATATGTATTTCAATTACTAATATTATGGGATAGCAATATCAGGAGATGCACTCAGATATTTAAAAACCCTCTCTGTGGAAATGTGAGTCATGTAAAACTTGTAAGATTAAGGAAGTAACTGAGACACTGTGCTGACGTTTGAAAGAAGCAAATTAGAATAAATTATCATGAAATATGTATGCTTTTATGTGATATTAATCAAGCCATATATATCCAAAATGTTTCAATACACACACACCCCATGATTATTGCTTTTACTTATGAACATATTCTATGAGTAGATCTAAGTGTCTGATACAAGTTTATGAATTGATTTTACAATGTAGAATTTAAATTCCTCAGAAGAGTAATAGGATATTTAGAACTCGAACCTATTTGTTAGGCAAAGATATAGGCATATATTTCTAAGCACAGAGCTATAGGAATTGCTCATGAATAAACTTCAATCACAAACAATATTCTGAAATGGAAGCAATAAAAACCTACACTTGGTTTTGAGACTTTATTTTATTATTATTATTATTATTTTTAAAGATTTATTAAATTGAGAGAGGGTGTGTGCACAGGGAGAGGGGAAGAGTAGAGGGAGAGAAAGAATCTGCTGAGTGTGGAGCCCCAGGCAGGCTCAATCTTAGGACCCTGAGATCATAACTTGAGCTGAAATCAAAAATCAGAAGCTTAATCCAATGAGCCATCCAGGCACCCCTTGTTTTGAGATTTTAAAATACGAATACACTGATGTATGGGTGATAACATTTTATTATCTGAAAATCAGTTGGCACAAGTTGAAAGCTCTGTAAATAACATTTTCAAAAATCCTTCTTTGTCAATGGAGAGAAGTTGAAATATGACCCCAAAATGATGCATTACAAATTGTCACCATATCTTTTTAAACTCCTTACAGATTTGAGTGTCAGAGGCAAGAAAATATCATGATAAAATGTTTCAGTAAGTTTTCTAAATTATATTTTCTTAAAATTGTGATTACAAATAGTTGTAAATTCATCACCATTCTCATATAAAGAGTTCTGTCTTAGGAATACAGGAAACTTTAAATCTACTTGGAGACGTCAGAGAAGTTCTATAAAGCAAGGTGAAAAATGAGCCAAGTAGTAAAAAAGGGATAAGAGTTGCTCAGACAGGTAGGGGAGTGGATATCACAAAAAATGAGAAGTGGATATAGGCTCAGGAAACAGAAATGCACATCCAAAGAAGTACAGAAAAAATTTTCCAGAGCATTATGCTCATTCTTAAATGGTGGAACATTACCATGTGGAAAGTTATCTTTTTACATGTCTTTCTGTCCCACAAAACTGAGAATACATTGAAGGAATAGACTGTGTTATTATTATAATACCCCCCAGGACTACCACCGTGTTTAGAATATTGTGTGCAATCGATATTTTTTATAAGAATTAAGGCAAAAAGCCCTCAAGGCATAGAAAAGAGAAGTTTCTGGAAATCACCACCCCCCTCTACCCTATATCAGAACACTGTCAAGAAATCCATGAAAGCACATTCTAAGGATGGTTCAACAACATAGAGAAATAAAGTGCAATGAAGTACAATTCATCATACGCATTTAATTTTCAATATAGTAATCCATCTGTGAGATAAAATTTACCTTGTGAAATTTTCTTCCACCTCCCTAAATTATATTGTAATAATAATATTAACACCTAACATGAGTTGAGCATGAACCATATGTCTTTAACTGTACTAAGACTTTGCACATACTAACTCATTTATATTTCACATTTGTGATATAGGTACTATTATTATTATCCTCATGTTACAAATGTGAGAATTACAGTGCAGACGAGTTAACTAACCTGTTCAAAGTCTTGCAGATATTAAATCGTGGAGTCAACTTTCAAAAATGCAAGCAATCTGCTCTAGAGTCAGTACTTTTTATCATTATCTTATACTGCTCATTAACGTATTAAAAATGAAATTATCTCTTTGCTTATATTACTGTTCTTAGCTCAACTAACTTATTTGATGAAAATGAGAAATTGTAAGATGGCGAATTGCCCACAGAATCCTAACCAAAGACTAACCTGACATTTCCTGACTCACTAAATCTTGCTATCCCTGGCACATGGCAATTATGTGGAATGCCAAAAGTAATTCAATGAGTGTTATGCTAAAATACACATAGGCATAAGCACATAAATATCTTACTTCTCAGTATATATTAACATTGGAAACACTGTCACACACTGTAAGTGCTTTCACAGATAGATGAATTCACATTAATATGTAAATAGAATTTTCCTACCAAATAAGGTGATCAATTCAGTTTATGATTAGAAATGTGAGTTGATGTAGAGATAGATATCATACACATGCACATATATACACATGCATATCCATACATATATATGTCATATACAACTATGAAAAATAGCATTAATTTCTTAGTCTTACAGATTAAAAAAATCACATTTACATACAGTGTTTTGCCCAAATTTGTACTGAGTATTAGAGATTGTATGCCAGAGAAGCCCAAGTCATCAGTTACCTCTAGCCACTCAGTGTTTGTAGCCAAGCCTGCAGATAATACAGAACAAAGGACAGCCATTCCTTATTGTGCTTTGCTGAGTTCCTGACCTCCCAAATCCATAAGCATAATAAAATCACAGTCTGAAAGATAATAAATTTCAGGATGATTTGTTACACAGCAATAGACATTAGAACGGCATACAAAAAAAATATATGAGTTGCGGCCTTCTCACATCTTACTAACTATATGGAATTAAGATTCTTGACATGCTTGGAAACAGATTTTTATATCCACATAGTTTCACAGCAGGATATTCTTTCTTTCCAGAATTTGCATTATTGTTAGAGATACAATTACTAGAGCTTTTTCTCTTCATATTTTTCTTCATAATTTTGGACATCTCTTTGTTCACTTAAATTTAAATCAATTTCTGTAATAACTGGAATGCTTAAATCATTGGATTTTAAAATATGTTCGCCCTAAATAATTCTTTGCATTACATTTTCATTTTATAAAGCATAATTCTGCTCTTAAAATGCAAATTGCAATATTTTCCTTTTTGAAATAGAGAAATATAGAACTATGGCACTTTATAAAAACTATTAACATTTTACACATCCTGATTGAATTGAATAATACCTTCAGATGTCTGCAACTGTTTAAATATACTAATGATTGTGTATTTTCCCACATATTTTCTAAGTAATAAATTATGTATCCTTTTTAACTAAATTATTTTGAAACATCATAATTAATTTTAACATGGTGAAATTTAATCACGTTCATATTTATATTGAATACTTATTGTCAATTTCTTTTTATGTATACATAGGATAAGGTATGGTAAATACACACAGTATTATTTAAGTCTATAAAAATTAGTTTGTTCATTAAGAATTTTCTGAAATTCAATCGGAGAAGGACAGACATTTTATGTTCTCATTCATTTGGGGAATATAAATAATAGTGAAAGGGAATATAAGGGAAGGGAGAAGAAATGTGTGGGAAATATCAGAAAGGGAGACAGAACATAAAGACTCCTAACTCTGGGAAATGAACTAGGGGTGGTGGAAGGGGAAGAGGGAGGAGGGTGGGGGTGAATGGGTGAGGGGCACTGAGGGGGGCACTTGATGGGATGAGCACTGGGTGTTATTCTGTATGTTGGTAAATTGAACACTAATAAAAAATAAATTTATTATTAAAAAAAGAATTTTCTGAAATTGTGTAGCTTTTAAAATTTTTGTTCATAGATGCATCACTCACCATATTGAAAACAAATTTCCCTTCTTTCCAGCACTTTGATTCCAATATAGATGAGGTAGGCCTGAAAGCTGTTTGCTTTTGTTTTTAGGGGGTTATTTTTTTCTTTTTTGGATAAAGCATCCTGGGGAGGAGGCCAGAGAAAGTATCATGAGAGTTGGAAGACTCACACAAAGTTCATTTAGCCTTTTCATGTTTTTCTGAGCTTGAAATATGCCCTTTGTTCTTCTACCTGATGGCTCCCAAGCTGTTGAGCAAACAATAATCTGGTGTTTATGTAAAGGTGAAACTGCACTCTGGCACGCAAATGAATGAGTGTGAATGTCAAACTTTGATCAAAAAGTTGTCTATATTTCTACAGAAGAGTTTGCAGAACTTTTTTATGTCTCCTTGCCAAATGCAAAGTTTATACAGTTGGTGAGGAAATAAAACCATGGAATGTGTAATACTATTCACTCTAGAATGTTCATGACTATATTTATAATCCTCGTCAGGAAGATGGTTCCTCCCATACATAATCTCAGTTGTTCCTTATCTTGATTGTGTGGTTTGTTTGTTTGTTTTTCAAATTGTGAATCTTTAAAGAAATGAACTCACTTAACTTATTTAGCTAGTTTCCATTTATAGTCTTCACTAACATGCCAGGCACTACTCTAAGCACTCCACACGTACTAACACATGTAACTTTTATTATTACTCTCTGGGACAGGAGCTATTATCTTCTTCATTTTATAACCAAGGAAATCAAAATGCAGAGAGGTTATTTAAACTGACCAATGCCACCCATCATTTAAGTAGCAATGCCACTCACATGCAGATAATCTAAATGATAAATTTACTCATAGTAAACTTGAAACATCCTACATATTTGATAAATTACTTACCTAAAATGCAAATGTGACCATATCACCCCTAAACTTAAAAATATCAATAACTACATTCTACTACTGTGGTGAATTTAAAAATTTCAGCATGCAGTTCACGACTTTGATTGCATCTCCTACTCCCACACTCCAATTATTCCAGACTTTGTGCTTTTCCAAATGCTCCAATTGATTCCGTACTCCCATGAGACTTTTTATAACATCCTGTCCTAGAATGTTCTTCCTCTTATTCCCAGGCAACCTGCAAACACCTATTCATTCTTTGAAATTTAGCTCAGGTGTCCTTTTTCCCAAGAAATCATCCTTAAATTCTACTGTTAGTGCCAGATGATTAATCAGTCCTTCTACTATTTCTGTATCTTGGGCATTATTCAAGTATTCTATGTACCATTGCATTAAAATAACTTATCTAGGGACGCCGGGGTGGCTCATTGCTTGAGCGCCTGCCTTTGGCCCGGGGTGTGATACTGGAGACCTGAGATCGAGTCCCACATTGGGCTCCCTGCATGGAGCCTGCTTCTCTCTCTGCCTGTGTCTCTGCCTCTCTGTCTCTGTGTCTCTCATGAATAAATAAATAAAATCTTTAAAAATAAATAAATAAAATAACTTGTCTATACATTTTATCCCTACCAGACAAGGGTTTCTTCTCAGAGGTCCTCCTACATTACTCATTTTTGTGTTCCTTGTATCTAGAAAAGTATCAGTTATATAATAATGCTTGTTGAATAAATGGATGTGAAGATTAGGGCTTAACTCTTTCATGAGCTCTAGAAAACCTTCCAAACTCTACCAATTAAATGTAAGTTTAAGGTATGACATTTACATTCCAAGTCATTACTCACTTTGTTCCGAAGTGAATACTATCGTACCAAATAAGACAGATTTATTATTTTTTTGGAGAGTAATTGCTGGGTCACAGTTGTTTATTTCTTAAACAAAAAATTATATCTGGTTCCTTACTTAGTGTCATACTTACTGAGGCAATTTAATTTCATGTTTTCCTTTGTCTTATTCTGAAAGATAAGAGGAGCAAATAAACATTTCCTCCTTATAATAAAAAAGAGATGCATGTTAATATTAATGACCCTTATTGTTTACTACATACCAGGCACTACACTCAAAGCAACTTATGTGAAGATACATTCATTATCTCCATTTTACAGATGAGTTATGGAAGCTGTAGAGAAGTGAAATAAGTTGTAGGTATCACCAGCTGAATTGAAAGCAGTACAGGTCTGACACAAGTGACAAAGGTGTCTGAAAGAAGAGCAAGAAATCTGTCATATGCTGGCCCTGTGAATCTCTGTGAAGACCTAGAGTCAGGGAGTTCTAAGGGTTTATCTCTCTCCTACCATGAATTGCTATGCCATATCCTCCAAAATGCAAGCCTTCCTTCAGAATTGTTCTTGTGTCAACAGTGTCTCTGGTCTCTGTATCTGGGCACCTCCAGTCTCTGAGTGAGCCACAGCTTTTTGCAGTTGTACAACATGATAATGTATTATTTTCTAAACTCTAACTAGATAAAGCAGACCTCATTGTAGGCACTGCACTTTTGACTGATCATCTGCTTTCATTTTCTCACAACAGCAATATATACTCATTACAGAAAGCAGAAATACACAGAAGACAAATGTCATTCATAATTCCACAATCCAAATATACACTACTAAAACTTTGGTGAAGGAGGAAGAGAGAGAGAGAGAGAGAGAGAGAGGAGGAGGAGGAGAGAGAAGGAAATAAAGTGTTCATATTTTAAAAAATGAAATGAAGAGCAATGCTCTTCATTTAATATATTCTTTTGAAAGTAGATGATTAATTTACTATGTCCATGAACATTTGCTCAGGCTATCAAATACATTTTGAATTTTTGCAATATATTAATAATTAGTTCATAATTCTCAAGAAATTTTTAGCTGGTTGGCATTGCATTAAGTGCATTTTAATAGCACTTCCCACACATCAATCTACAAGGTAAGTCTATTACTGCTACTGAAATTTAGAGAATGAAAGTAAGTCATACAAGGCTGTACAGTAAACATTCGATATTTGTACCATGGTTTGTCTGATCCAGAAGCATAGTGCTCCATATGGTGTCTGGATGCAGTTCAATTTATTTAAACAATCTCCCTTTGGGGACTTTTAGGCTGTTTTACTATTTCTATTGTACAAATAACTTGGTAATGGACATCCTTGTATTGGAAATTCTTTTATTTGCAAGAGATTTTTTTAGAGTAGTTTTAGTTTCCCAGCAAAGTTGAGAGGAAGCTATAGAGATTTTTCCTATCCCACCCCCTTGCCCACACATGCAGAGCCTCCCCCACTATCAACATCCCCCACCAGAGTGGTCCATTTGTTACAACTGACAAACCTACGTTTGCACATCATAATCATCCTGAGTCCCCAGTTTACTGGTGTTCATTCTTGGTGTTGTATAAAATAGTCTATTGCTGTCAATTATATCCTGTTAATTGATGGTATTGTTGAGTACAACTATGTCCTTACCGATTTTCTGCCTGCTGGATCTGTCCATTTCTGAATCAGGGGTGTTAAAGACTTCAACTATGATGATACAAATGTCGTTGCAAATGGCAGGATTTCTTTTTTATGGCTAAATAATATTCCATTGCTTATATACCAAATTTTCTTTATCTTTTCATCCGCTGATAGACAGTAAAGATTGCTTCCATGTCTTGGCTGTAGTGATTTTATTTCCTTTGGATGTACAACCCAGAAATGGAACTGCTAGGTCATATGGTAGTTCTATTTTTAACTTTTATGTAATCTCTGTACTGTTTCCCATAGTGGCTGTACCAATTTACATTAGCACCAACAGTGTACAAGAATTCTTTCACATCCTCACCAGCATTTGTTATCTCTTCTCGTTTTGATTTGCATTTTTCTGATGATTAGTGATGTTGAGCAACTTTTCACATATCTTTTGGAATGTTTTCTTTGGAAAAATGTACTTTATGATTTTTAATCAGATTATTATTGTTGTTGTTTTTATTATAATTTTGCTTTTGATTTCTATGTTGCTTGTGTATTTTGGATATAAACTTCTTATTAGATATATAGTTAGCAAATATGTTCTCCCACATAAGTTTTGTCATTTTGTTGACTGTTTCTTGTTGTTGTTGTTGTGCAGAAGCTTTTTAGTTTACTATCATCCTGCTTGCTGATATTTGTTTTTGTTGCTTGTGATTTGGTATCATATCCATAAAATCATCACCAAGACCCATGTTAGGAGGTTTTTCCCTATGTTTTTTCTAGGAGTTTTATCTAAGATTTGCATGTAAAGCTTTAATCATTTCAAGTTAACTTTTGTGAGTGGTGTAAAATGGGGGTACAGTCTTGTGCATGTAAATATCCAATTGTCCCAGCACCATCTATTGAATAAAAATTCTTTTTTCCATTGAATATTCTTGGCTCTCATGTTAAATATTAGGTGAATACATATGTATGAGTTTATTTCAGGGCTCTGGATTCTGTTCCATTATTCTATGTGTCTGTAAGTCAGTACTACTTATATATACTATATATATCTAAAGTACTGTATATATACACTTACATATACATGTATACACATACATACAAATTTATATATATATATATAATATATATATATATTATATATATAATATATATATATGGCTTTTAATGTAGTTTGTATTTAGTACGTATGATGCCTCCAGCTTTTTCCCCCCCTCAAGATTGTTTTAGCTATTCAGTATTTTTAGATTATTTTTTAAAATATTTTATTTATTTATTTATGAGAGACACAGAGAGAGAGAGTGAGAGAGGCAGAGACACAGGCAGAGGGAGAAGGAGGCTCCATGCAGGGAGCCTGATGCAGGACTCAATTCCAGGTCTCTAGGATCACGCCCTGGGCTGAAGGTGGCGCTAAACCGCTGAGCCACTGGGGTGTCCAATCTTTTAAGGTTCTATACAAATCTTAGGATTTTTTTTTCTATTTATGTAAACACACACACACACACACACACACACACCATTGGAATTTGATGGGGATTGCATAAAATATGCACATGGCTTTGGATAGTATGGACATTTTAGCAATACTAATTCTTCCAAACCATGAACATCAGATATCTTTCTATTTGTGAGTGTCTTCTACAATTGCTTTTCAATGTTTTATAGTTTTCAGTGTACAGATTTCTTATTTCCTTGATTAAATTTATGCTTAAGTATTTAATTTTTTTGATGGTACTCTAAATGGAATTACTTTCTTTCTTTCTTTTTTTGGATAATTTAGTGTCAGTGTATAGAAACACAACTGATTTTTGCATATTGATTTTGTATCTTGCCATTTTACTGAATTTATTTGTTTGTTCTAACAATATTCGAGAAAGTCTTCAGGATTTTCTACATGTAAAATCATGTCATTTACAGAAGCAACTTTACCTCTTCCTTTCCAATTTGGGTGCCTTTATTTCTTTTTCTTGTCTGATTACTCTGTCTAGGACTTTCAGTACTGTTGAACAGTAGTGATGCTACTGACAACACCCTCACATTAGCTTAAAGGACACCTAGATTGAGAGTGAAAGAATGGAAAAAGATATTTCAAGGGAACGGCAATCAAAAGGAAGGAAAGTTAGTTATATTTATATAAGACAAAATAGACTTTAAGCTAAAAATGAAAAAAAAATGACAAAGAATGTAATGACTGGATAATTATGTAATGACTGAGTAATTTCAAAAGACTTATCTTCTAGTTACTGATTCCTTCTGCTGTTTGATTGTCTTTGTTATTGAATTTTTTATTTCAGTCATTGTATTCTTCAGCGCTAGGATTTCTGGTTTTGCTTATTTTTTATGGTTTCTGTTTCTTTGTTAAAATTCTCATTTTGTTCCTTTATTGTCTTCCTAATTTTGTTTAGTTGTCTGTCTGGGTATTTTTTATTTTTTATTTTTTTGTAGTTCATTAAACTGTATTAGAAGGATATTCTGAATTCTTTGCCATATAGTTCATAGATCTCCATTACTTTTGGGACAGTTATTAGAGCTTTATAGTTTTTTTTGGTGGTGTCATACTTACTTGGTATTTCATGATCCTTGTATCCTTGCTTTGGTATCTGTGAACTTGAGTAAAGTCTCCTTTTCCAAACTTTGCAGATTTACTTGCAAGACCAGAACTTCTCCAGTCAGCTCAGCTTGGGGTTCTGGATAAGTCAATTTACAGCTTTCAAGGGCAGATGGGGATTGCTATTGGGATCTCTATTGGTCAAGGCCACTTCCGCAGCTGGGAAGGCCTGTTGACTGGGCTCCACCGCTGAGTGGACCTGCTGGCTGAACTCCACATTCGAGTGGGGCTACTGAGTGGGTTCCCTAATTGGGGAGCAGGGTTTGTTGGCTATGCTCTGCATTCAGATGGGGCAAGTAGTCCAGCTCTGCAATGACCTCTGGTAAGGTAGGGTTGCAGACTGTGCTCCCTGGCATGGTGGTGCCACTGATTGGACACCAAAACAGGGCAGCACTATAAAGTGGACTCTGCAATCACATCTTCTTAGATAGGGTTTCAGGCTATGCTTACCAACTAGATGGTGCTGCTCACTAGTCTCTGTTTTCAGACAGAGCCACCAGAGAGCTTTATGGTTGGTAAAGATCTCAGACATTGCTCTGCCATCAGGCTGTCGGGGTCACTATTCAGGCTCTCTGGTTATGTGAGCCAAAGGTTATATTAACAGTTGGACAATACTGCTGATCTGGCTCCCCACTAGAGCTATAGGATGGACTTCATGGCTTCCTGAGTTCTTTGGTCAGGCTTCCTGGCCTGGTAGGAATTGAGGCTATACTTAGCAGTTGGGCAGGACTGGGAATTTGCTTCCTTGCCTAGGGAGGGCATAGAACAATCTCCATAGTCAGTATAGCTTGTTGGCTGGGGGACTCAAATCAAATAGAACTGCCCACTGGCCAGCGGGGGTCACTAGCTCAGCTCGGTAGATGGACAAAGCCACCGGCTGGGATCTTTGCTTTGGCACTGCTGTGAATGTAGCTAGAGGATGAGTTACATAGTTACCTCAGTTCTTTTCCTGACATGTTTGTGGTAAGGCTTGTTTTATCTCTTCAAACTGTGGGAAGTTTTTTACTTGGTTGGTTTTTTTTTGTCTGTTTGTTTTTGCCTTTTGGCATCCCTGTAATGTTTTCTTGGTAGCTGGATATGATATTTTGGGTAAAAGGAATTGCCGTAAATAAGGCTTGTTTACTGCAGAGGTAATATGGTGTATGTGGGGGAAGCATTCCACAGTCTTATGATTTGGCTTCAGTCTTTTAGTAAGTTATTCCTCTGGAATATGAACTTCCCAAGTGTTTTTTGGTTATTTTCCCTGTTTAGGTGAAATAGGTTAGGTAGAGTGGGCTGGAGTGGGGAGGTTGGTGGGGACTCCAGTGTGGGTAATTTCCTGCACCAAAGTCAGCTGTGCTCTGATGATATCCCAGCAAGCTAGCCTCTGCTGAGCTATTTTCTCCTAAGGGCATGCTTTGTCAAGAAGAATGTTTTAATGTATTTCAAAATTGCTCCTTTCCCCTCTTCCTGACAGAAGCATGGGGGGATTCTTCTGAGATATTCACTGGCAGAATCTGGTAGAGCTCCTGGAGGTAAAACTCACAAACATGTGGGAACTCCTATGGCTGGATCTTTCTGGAGTTTTTAACTCTCAGACTTGTTCATACTGAGCCTCCAGCAATTCGTCAACTATAGTTCAGGTTTTCCTATTCTGGTGCTGGTTCCCACAGTGGTTTCTACTTGTGAGTCTGATTCAATAAGTCTTAACTTTCAGTATTTTCCTGTATGTCTCTCACCTTAGAGGCAGTGGTTTGTTCTGTGTCTTCCTCTTTTTTTACGGATTCAAGAAGTGCTGTTGGTTTTTCAGTCTGTTCTTGTTGTTAAGATGGAGTAGGGAACTCTAAGCTTCTTACATGCTGAACCAGGGAGTGGAAGTACTGTGATATAACTTAAATTCCTAAAAATGCAATTACTAGATCAAATATTGTACATATTGTAAAAATTTGTATGCATATTTTCAAAGTATCTTCCAGAAAACTTTGGACCAATCACCCATCTATCAAGTGTATTAAAATGCCCATTTCCATGCACTATTGACCAAAAAAAAAATGGATCATTAGTAAAAATACTACCACAGAGTTTAAAATGGTGTGTGTTATTCAATTTTGTATTTCTTTTTTTTTAAATTTTATTTATTTATTCATGAAAGACACAGAGAGAGGCAGAGACACTGGCAGAGGGAGAAGCAGGCTCAATGCAGGGAGCCCAATGTGGGACTCGATCCTGGGACTCCAGAATCACGCCCTAGGCTGAAGGGAGGCACTCAGTCACTGAGCCATCCAGGCGTCCCTGTATTTCTTGAAATAGTAGTGGAACTAAGCCTTTTGCATTTTTTGGAACTTCATGTCAATTATTTTTATTTATTCCAGTTCATGCCTTTGCTTATATTTCTATTGGGATGATAATTTTTATAGACCCAAAGAATGGGTGCAATTATTATAATAGGACTGAGCACAATCTAGTGTGATTAATGCATTAAACAGAGTATATAACTGATAAAAGACAAAACTAGGGAACTAGGAAGACTTAGATCATGAAGACTTTTATAAGTTGTAATAAGAATCTAAATTTTATCCCAAAAGCCGGAGGAAGTCTTTAAAATATTGTATCAAATTTTTAATTTATAAAATTCACATTCTATGATACACTATCAATAAGAGAGTAAATGATCTAACAGAAAAATACTTAAGAACCTCTTGTGTTAATCCAGGAATCCATGCCTCTAGACTAGTGGGACAGAAGTAGTAAGTGGGACAATTGGACATTGTCTGTGAAAAGTGCAAGTGATAGTAGTTGCCCTGCTTAATAGATAAGTGTTGTTATCCATGAAGAACTAGGATTCCAAATCGCTCTCATCACTCTTAGGTAGCATTGTTGGAGAATATTCCCTTCCATCCTTCTTCTTGATTCTTCTATCTTTTTAACCCCAAAATAGTTTACTAGGAATACTTTTAAGAGGGCTAAGGTAGGCCTAAAAACACTTTTCTCCTTTTCAAAAAGTGACCATGGATTGCCTGGGTGGCTCAGTCTGTTAATTAAGCTTTTGACTCTTGATTTCAGCTCAGGTCATGATCTCAGGGTCATGAGATCAAATACTGAGTCAGGCTCTGAGCTTGATGTGGAGTCTGCTTGAGATTCTCCCCTTCTCCTCTCTGCCCCTCCACCTGCTCATGCTCTCTCTCCAAAATAAATAAATAAACAAACACACAAATAAATATCTTTTAAAAAATGACCAAAATGTCAACATTTTTCCTGAGATGATGATGAGACCTATACTGACTTTGGGTGCATTCATTACAAAAGGATATGTTCAAAAGTTACCTGACTAATGCTTTGCTTTTGAATAATTTGCTATAGTTATCTGAGTAAGAAATAGACACAATACTTAATGCCATATATGTGTCAGATTAAGGAAGTCAGATACAAACTATAAAGGAAAATGATAGGGGAGGCTACCAATAGTCAAGAGCCTACTGTTTCTTAAGAGGTGTTCTATAAGGGAGTCAGTAATAAATTCTTCCTTGACTGTATAAGCAAGTGAGTGATAGGTCCACCACCCATATGCTTGCTCTAGGACTTGAGATGGTTGAAAGTCATCCATTGTTCTTTTTCTTCCAATCTCTTTATCTCAACAAAATTCTGAACCTAGAAGGAAAGATATTAGAACTTTGACACATCATCATCCAAAAATTTCCAGACATTGACAAGAACCTAATCAGAGACACTGACAGAAATGACTAGCTGTTCACCAGTCATGCTCCCCCTTCCAGAAGATACTGAGTGACAAACCACTCAATGGGATTGGGAAATGTGACCTTATGACTATTTTGCCCTTGAAACAGGACTAGAAGAGATAAGTTTCAACTTCGAGTTTGTAAAAATCACTTGGGGTATTTTAATTCTACTGTTTTCCTCTCACAGTTTCTGGGTTCTCTCTCACAGGTTGGATGCAGAGTGTTCTGGGTTCACAAGTTGACAGAAGCCTAAATCCCTAAATTATTATGCAGAGGAAATCCATCTACTGACTAGGAACTTCTGTATCGAACTGTAAACTTTAACTAAATATAAACTTTTAAAAGTATTAACCACCACTGATTATGGCAGCTGATGTTACCCTGATACATAAAATCAACAAAAATACTTAAAATATCACCAATTATAACGAGTAAACAGAACTGCAAGAAGAAAATGTCTGCTACATATATGCAAGTGAATGCTGAGCTGAGTCACAGGTACCTGTGATGATGTATTTTGAAGGCCGAGTTAGCAGGTTTGCACAACTGAGGCCAAACACATGAGCTCAGTCTAATCCTAGTTCAACACAAACTGAAGGTTAGTCTTCTGCTAACCTTTTAGAGTGTTCAGCATGTGCAGTTGTTTCTGTGGGCCTGGAGGCATCCAACATGTGAAAGAACAAGTCTCAACACATGTGTTTCCCCTACTGTGTTCTAGATAATATACTGGAGATATAATGTGAAGAGAAAGCAATTCAGCTTAACATCTAACAACCCTGATAAGCCATTCATAAAAAAAAAAAAAAATAGCAGCCTAATCAGAATGCCATCATGCAGCATCCCATCTGATCCACTTACATTTTGGATGTTTCTTTCCAGAGTTGACAGTCTACAGATAAAGGCAAAGGTTAAGAGCAATTTCCAGACCCAACATGACTTGATAGTTCCAACTATCAGCTGTCCCTTATTGATTTAGCTGGCAGAACCAGCACGTGCTCTTTAAACACATTTGTCCCCGGGAAATCTCTGTGCACTCATTCTCTGCCCTGGAGGTATGTGATGATACCCATCTGATGAGACCCATCTGTCAACTCCCAGCAAAGAAAGAACTGTAATCCCATTTCAGAGACTGAAGCTTGCCATCTGCTAAGGCTTCAGTTGTGCCTTTTTAGATACTTCACTAAACTAATAAGGAATGTGAAGACATTATCTCAAATTTGGTGAGTTGCTATGAAGTCATAAATTAAATTAAGCATGAGGCTGATGTTCTCACTATGAGACAGTAAGTTTCTTGTTTGGGTATTTGTTGGCTGAGCAATTCTTCTGGGAAGAGAATAAAAAATATTATATTGATGGGGCTCTTTTCATCACTTGTTGTACAAGACTAAGAACTTGGCATGATTTTAGGTGGAAAATTTGATATTTAACATCAGATGTGTGGTTTATTTTCCACATTTTATAATTGTACAGTTCTTCCAGCTGCTCAATCCATTCCAGTCCAATAGTTTTAAAAATGTAAATTCTAGTATGAGAGGAACTTATGGCTATTAGAAAAAAATAGAATTACAGAAAATTGAAAATTGAACAAAAATCACCCTTAATCCTGCTTTTAACTATTTTATGTCTTTCCAACTGGGCTTTTCCTGTACATATTTGTACATGATTGAGAACATACTGTGCACAAATACATACCCTGTTCTTTTCATTACCTTTTTAAAACAGTTTCTCTTTATGATTACAAACTTTTTATATGTACGGTCTTCAAATGTGTCAGGCATGCGGACAACTCCCTTCCAATTTCTTCTACCTGAAATGTTCTTCCTCCTGCTGTAATTATGTTTTGTTCCTTCAATTAGCTTTAATTTTCATTCAAATTTCACTTTCTCAATGCCACATCCCCTCCTTCATTATTATCCCTGGCATTTATCAGTATCCAGTGTATTATTTACTTAACACATTTATTTTCTTTATTGTCAGTCTCCCAGAATGTTGGCTTTATGAATGGAATGTTTTTCATTTGTTTTAAATATAGTCATACCCCCTTGTCCCAGACCTCCAGTGGATACCTAAAACCACAGATGGTACCAAACCTTATATACACGATGTTTTTTCCTATATATACACACACACTTATGATAAAGTTTAATTTATAAATTAAACATAGCATGAAGTTAACAATAATAACTAATAATAAAATAGAAGAATAATAACAATATACTGTAACAAAAGTAGGGTGAATGTGATTTCTTTTGTGTGTGCAAAATAACTTGTGCTTACTCTTCTTGTGATGCTGTGAGATCATAAAAAAACTGTGTGATGAGGTGAAGTGGAGTGTGTGATGTAGGCATTGTGACCTAGCGTGTGGAGCAGTCCAGTGAAAGTCAACCAGATACTTCTGTGCAATCCAATAGGAATAAGTTACCTTTTCTTCTGGGGTTGCTCTAGTGGTCACATGCCAGCCTGAAGCTACCTATAGTCATATTTGTGCTCATATGGATTTGGGGGAATCTTGAGTATAAAGTCATCACAAAGAAAAGGAGACTCAATAAAATGGGAAGTGACATCGTCTTGATGGCCTAATTAAACTCTTGGGTTCAGGAGCACTTGAGTGGCTCAGTGGTTGAACATCTGCCTATGGCTTAGGGTGTGATCTTGGGGTTTAGGGATTGAGTTCTGCATTGGGGTCTTCACAGGGAGCCTGCTTCTCCCTCTGCTTATGTCTCTCATGAATAAATAAATAAAATCTTTAAAAAAATAAACTCTTGGATTCAGTCATGCTTATAGTGAGCCCTGCACCTTCCTATTTTTCTTTATAGAAGTTTGAATTAAGTTTTTGACCCTTGCAAACTGTAAAGATTCTGGTGCACCAAGCGATTTTCATAACAGGATTTATTGAATATTCTGTCCCTTGTCCAACAGTGCATACTATACTTTTGCATGCTTTTATCATAAAATAATTTTTATATAAGAAGTATCTTTTCCTAAAACACAATTTACTTCTATTTTTCTATTCAAATTTAAGTGTATTTTATAGAATTATTTAAAATTTAGTAATTTGGACTGAATCCAAGCTCTTTATATATATTTTTTATTATATTAACTTGCTTATTCCTCCAAATAAATTTGAGTTATAGTATAAATTATTCATCATAAATTGACTTCAAGTGTGTTATTTCTACAATTTGATGTGATAGCAATTTGCATTTTGATCAGTCTTGATAATGATTCATGATGGTGAAATGTTACAAGTTTCTTTAAAGAAGATGTAAATTTAATTTAAAAATATTTCTAAGTATTTTATCGGTTTTCACTTCCTTATTTTTGCCATTAATGGATTGTTCTTGTGTTGTTAACTGGTTAATGTTATTTTATGGGAAAACATAATGTTAATATAAATGTGTCATGTTTATACAGATGTGGAAGCTCTCCAAAGACATTTAATTATTTCCCAAGGTCAAATCATGGATTATGTTTCACTTTTAGAATAGCAATTATAATTGTAATGTCATTTAAAAGATGTGATATTCATTATTTAATGATTTCATACTGGTGATAAATTATCACCAGAGCCTCTGCTCTGAATGCCTTAAGCGCTTCTTGGCAATAGTGTGATCTATATTTCTCAGCATATTTCTGTGCATCCATGCTGCATTGTGGCTTTGATAACAATGTTTTCATAGTATTTTAGGGACTTTGGGCTATAGTCTTCTCTCTGGCAGAGATAAAGCTTCCTTGTTTTTCTCATTTCTGAAGGATGTACCATTTGTCAGCTTTCAACATCTTTTCCAAAATCTATTCCTAAAGACATTAAAATATTCTCTAAGAAAATATGTTTTAAAGAAACAGCTACCTTTGATTATTTATTATATTGACTATTCTGAAATCACAGTGTTTTCTAGAGGCTTGGATTTTGAAAGGGCCATCTGACATCCAGCTGCTATAACAGGAGAAGAGATTTTAACCACGAGTAATGACAGTGGGTTATTTGTAAGTGTGCAGCACTAGCCCCTTGTGTAATCCCCATCAGACACCCCATTAGCCAGCTGAAATAAACCAGAAGCTAAGTGTGTTTGCCACTCAAACCAATTACAAAGCAATTCACCTGCTCAAACTTTCCTATACAGCTGCTCACCTCAAGCTCCGATTTCATGTCCTTTCTGGAGCTGCCTCTGAGTTTGCCAGTGTTCCAAACTGTGCTGTTGCCAACTAGGACTTCTCGAAATGCCTACATCATCAGTCTAGCTCAATGTGTTTGTGTATGTGTGTGTAATGGGACATTTCTAGATGCAAAGAAAGGTACTATGAAGTCTTGAGAGGCAGGGCAATAGATGGCTTCCTAAGAAATTGAGAAACTAGGAAAACAGCTTAGTAAATTACAAGAGGAAGAAGACTTTGCAGGTCAAAAAGATAACTTATTCTATTGGGGTCATTTTTGTTGGATTATATTTTAGTTTTCCTTTTTTTCCTTACAAGGAGCTTGATATTAGAAGATGAATTTAGGGAATTCATAAATCCAGTAGTTATCCATCTTAGGCTGACAACTCTCTTTCAAAATTAGTATTGGGTGGCACTCTCAACAGGATCAATGGGAGGGGGAGAAAAACGCCTAGGCAGATCTGCAACAGTTACTTCACTGTCCTTATTACAATATAGGAGTATCTCATCATCTAGAAAACAAATTCTCTTCATTGCTCATTAAATCTGTTTTTGCTATTTTTCTAGAAATATTCACTGCCCAAATGCAGTTTCAGTCTTCAAAAAACAAAGTTTCTCACACATCTTCTAAAAGTCCATGATATATGAAGTCACATAACTTTCACAGAACAACATTTCTTCTTATTGGTTGCCATAGGAATAGTTGTGATCAGCTGCAGCAAAATAAATTGCATACATTAACGGTAATATGCAAACAAATTCCTGAGGGTTCTTGGTACACCAGTGTTCTAGGCGCACCAGTTGACAGCAATAATGCAGTATTACAACATTAACCAATATATTACTCAAGTTCCTTGTGTTGTTTATGCGACACATAACACCATACTTATTGTCCAAAAGGCTGGCATAACTTCACATGCTTTATCACTGTGCAGTCCATGCTCTTCTGTGCTTGGTTCTACATAATATAAATAGAACATATCATGTGTAATATTTGTATAGGACCTGACACATACTAAGTGTTCAGTAAGTGATAGATTGGAAGTTTCATTGGGAAAGCAATCTTGTCTGATTACTCCAACCCCTTTTCACTAGATTCTCCACAGGTTTCTACTGAATTGAATTCATTAGATAGGGGCAGAGGAGAGAAAAGAGAAAGAATATGGTCAGGGAAGCAGAAGTCATGAGACTGATATCAATAAATGGGTACAAGGTATTATGAAGATGAAATTCGAAGCTTCTACATATATAATGACTGTATTTGGGCATTCCACCATTAGCACAGATAGTTGATAACTGAATAAAATTCCATTTAAAATTGTGAAACTCATGTTTTCTTTCATAAACTTCTTATAGCGAACTTCCAGTATTTCAAACTGTATTTCTTTTCAAGACAATATTATACAGCATTTAAAGAAACTATTTTAGCACGATGTTATTATCTTAAACTCATGCTAACATAATGCTTTATACTACCTTTGATTTATTTTTAGTCACACATATATCATCTGGTTCACATATAATTGGGACCTTTTTTTTTTGATTGGGGTCTTTAACATTATAAATTATATGAAGCATATTTTATGAAACACATTTTTAAAAGATTTTATTTATTTATTTACTTACTTACTTACTAGACAGAGAGGGAGAGAGCTAGTCTGAGCAGGGTGGGCAGTGGGGGAGAGATAAAGAATCTGAAGCAGACTCCACACAGAGCATGGAGCCCAACAGGGGCTCTCGCCCATTACCATGAGATCATGACCTGAGCTGAAACCGAGTCAGATGCTCAATCAATTGAGCCACCCATGCACCCCTATTTAATGAAACAAATTTATTTTTAATGAAAACAATAGTTTCTTTAAAAATTCATATTAGATGCATCGACATATCTTCCCTATTATTTTAATGTTTGCACAATATTATACTATTTTAATTCTTCTGTGTTTTCCTTCTGCTGTTAGATATTGAGAAGGGTAACACTATGTCTTCACTTTAGACAAGACTATAATAAACCCATTTGTATACATATTTTTTCTGAATTTTATAATTAAAAAAAGTCAGATATTTTTATTGTAAGTTGCTTAAATTAGTTGAATTGCAGAAGCAAAGTATATATTTTTCTTTGTATTTTCTCTCTGAACTCTTATCTCATAGACTACCATCCTCAAGACTTTAATGTGTTTCCTTTTGCAATGTACTTATTTTTAATTTAGAGAAAATTAATCAAATTTATCATAATATCCAACTAAAACCTTGATTGAGATTTCATGAGTTTTTACTGTCATAGCTGTGATACACAGTTTTGTTATAGTTGGTGAATCTACACTGACATCATAATTACCCAAAGTCCACACTTTACCTTAGGGTTCACTCTTGGTATTGTATATTCTATGGGCTTGGAAAATGTATAATGACATCTATCCACCATTATAGTACCATTCAAAGTATTTTCACTACTCTAAAAATCCTTATCATGTATTCATCTCCTCACCCTGTTCCCCTACTCCTGGCAACTGCTGATCTTTTTACTGTCATATATTTCTGCATTTTTTAGAATGTCATATACTAAGTAATCTTTTCAGATTGGTTTCTTTCACTTAGTAATATGCATTTTAGTTTCCCTATGTCTTTTCATGCCTTGTTAATTCATTACTTTTTATTAATGAACATATGCACCACAATTTTTTTATCCATTCACCTGCTGAAGGACATCTTGGTTGCATCCAAGTTTTGGCAGTTTGAATAAAGCTGCCATAAACACCCATGTGCAGGTGTTTGTGTGGACACAAGTATTCAGCTCCTTTGGGTCAATACCAAGGAATGTGACTGCCAAATCATATTGTAAGAGCATGTTTAGCTTTGTAAGAATTGCCAAACTAAAGTGGTTGTCCCATTTTGCATCCCCACCAGCAATGAATGAGAGTTCCTATTGCTCCACATTCACACCAGCATATGGTGTTAATATTCTGGATTTGGCCATTCCAATAGTTGTTTAGTGGTATCTCATTGTTTAAATTTGTGTTTCCCTGATAACATATAATGTGAAATATCTTTTCATATGCTTATTTGCACTCATTTTCCAGATATAAACAACTCAAAACACATTCAGTGCTTTGAATTGGCTGCTCAGCTTTTTGTTTCTGGGGTCTATATTTCCCAGAAATATTTTTTGTTTCTCCAGTTTCTCTATGGTCAAATTTTGTGGAGGATTATACACATTAGTGTTTAACTGGTATTTATTTTTCAGCACAAAGTTAACCAGCAGTTTCCTCAAGTGAGTTTAAAGATATTTTTAAAAACCTTTGATATGCCAAAATATTTTCCAAAATGAAAATATATATGTACCATTTTACTATTGATGCAGCAGTACTCTGGACTTTGGAATCATATTTTAAGCGATATGCCTTATGTATTCTATCTCATTTTTCTTTTAACTTGCATTCATTTCGATACTAGCAAAATCCAGTAATCTCTAGCATGTGTTTGTTATTTGTATGTCCTTTTGAGTCATTTTACCATTCATGTTCCTTGTGTATGCATTTACTAGTATTAAGATGTTTCTCTTATGATTGGGAAGGAACATTTCACATTTTCCAGATATTCTATTTCGTTTATAGTCATAGGAAAAAAAAGGAAAACATTTTGAAATGTTATGAACTCAAATGGAAGATTAAGTAAACCAGATCTCTGTCTGTCAGGAAGCAGGGAGTGAGGAATGTGATATTTTAATCATTGAAATCACATATGCTTCTGCATCCACAAGGTGCAAACATTATATATAGTTTATACAGTTCAGAGCCTAGTGTCTGGGTTAATGGTGTTTTTGTTCAGAAAAGAAGTTAAAACACTGGGGGTTTCTACTTTCTTGTAGTCTCACTTTACTTGGTGTGAAGTTGGCACTAGAGCATCTGTCAAGTATAACAGATGTTGTCGGGAACAGAAAATTCTCTGTAACCAAGTATCAATCTGTTATTTGCATATGCCACTGAGCACATAGATTGTAGTTTCATTTCAACAGAAGAAAGACAATTCATTTCACCTGCAATTATATTCCTCTAAAAGAGAGAATATAATTCCTCTCTCTGTTAGAGAAAGGACAAGAGTTGATTTTCCTATTGCTGTTTAATGAAATATAAAGATAACTGTTTCCACTGGAATTCCATACCTCTAAATGTTAAAATGGATTTTGTAAACATAGCATTAAAGACATGAGTGGCTTCTTTTGTACTTGATGAGATTAGGTACACAAGGTGATCATCTCATTGAGCAGCTTCTTTAAAATCATGGAGGCAGAATTGTGTAATAACATGGCTTGTTATTTCACGGTTTTAAAGTGACCTCAAGTCATATATTATAAATAAAAGCCTCATAGCTTCAAATGGATATGCTCTATGGCACTTCCTTTGTTGAGGAGCTGTATCATGTTTTGGGAAACCAAAAAAAAGATGTGTATATAGTACAACCTTTTTATTCTATAAAGAAACTTAATGGTTGCCAGAGGGGTGGGAAGGGTGAGGGGGTCAAAGATACAGGCTTCCAGTTATGGAATGAATAAATCAGGGGGATAAAAGATAAAACATAGAAAATATAGTCTAAAATGTGACAATGGTATTGTCACAGTGTTGTATGCTGACAGATGGCAGCTGCACTTGTGGTGAGCATAACCTAATATATAGACTTGTAGACTATGTTGTACACCTGAAATTAATGTAACATTGTGTATTAACTATACTTCAATTTAAAAGAAGAAAAGTCCTAGAATTATAGATAATAGGAGGAAGGAGGAAAAATATGGAATATAACATATTTTAGTAAAATATAAGTTATATGTTCTTAATATTCTAGATTTTAATACTTAAATTCTAATTCCCCAAGAGGTAAGAGAAAAACCAGGCGAGTATGAATCACTACAGCTATAGCTTTTTAATTTTAATTTTCTTATTATAGAAATATATATAGCATACAATTTGCCATTTTAATAATTTAAAGTGTACAATTCAGTGTCATTAGCTTACATTTACAATGTTGTACAACCATCTCCACTAGCTGTTTCCAAACTTTGTCATCCCTCCAACGAGGAATTGTAACTATTAAGCAATAGCTCTCCATTATTTCCTCTCCCCAGCTCCTGATAACCTCTAAACTACTTCCTGTCTTTATGAATTTGCCTATTTTAGATATTTCATATAAATAGAATGGTACACTATTTGTTTGTGTCTGGCTTTTTTCAGTTAACATAATGTTTTCAAGTTTCTTCCATGTTGTAGCATCTATCAGAAATTCATTTCTTTTTATGCCTGAATATAATTGTATGTCTATATATTTATATTCATCTGTTGGTGGACACTTGAGTTGTTTCCATCTTTGACTATCTGACTTTAATTGTTGAACATTGTGAATAATGCTGCAGTGAACATTGGCACACAAACATCTGAGTCCCTGTTTTGATCTTTATTAAATCTTAGCTAGGGATGCCTGTATGGCTCAGTGGTTGAGTATCTGCCTTTGGCACAGGGCATGATCCTGGAGTCCTGGGACCAAGTCCCACATTGGGCTTCCTGCATGGAGCCTGCTTCTCCCTCTGCCTGTGTCTCTGCCTGTCTATGTCTTTCATGAATGAATAAATAAAAGATCTTTAAAAAATTTTTAAAAATAAATCCTTGCTAATCTGAATACCAGTAATCTAAAATTCATGCTCATTCAGATGGAACCAAGGCTGTTTTTATGTAACTATCTATACTATGTATTTGTTAGCATTTAGTTGGTTCCATAATATGGCCACTTTGTACCAACCTATCCATTTTCTACTAAGTATAGCACACCTGCATGTGACCATTGTCACTCTTCTGATAAACATAGAAGTTTTGAGTTTCTTTTAAAAGGCTCAAAGAGGTAGCACCACTTGCCCAAGGTCACATGTCTTGAAAGCAACAAAGGTAGAAATTGAACCCAGGCAGACTCCTGCACAAGTCTCCTTTTTAAACCAGTACACTAGACCTAAAATTTAAAAATCACTTCTTTCCCCCAAAGTGTTGAGAATTAGAGAGACATGGACTATATCAAAATAAAACATTTCTGCACAGCGAAGGAAGAAATAATCAACAAAACTGAATAGCAGCCTACAGAATGGGAGAAGATATTTGCAAATGACATATATGATGAAGGCTTAAGATCCAAAATATATAAAGAACCTATAAAACTCAATACTCAAAAAACAAATAATCCAATTTAAAAATGGGCAGAAGACATGAATAGACATTTTTCCAAAAAAGACATGTAGGTGGCCAACAGATAAATAAAAACACAGTCAACATCAATCAACATCAAGGAAATACAAATCAAAACTACAATGAGATATCACCTCACACATGTCAGATTGGCTAAAATCAACAACACAAACAATTGGTGTTGGGGAGAATGTGGAAAAAAAGAAACCCTCTTTCACCGTTGGTGGGAACACAAAGTGGTGCAGTTATTGTGTAAAACAGTATTGGGGTTCCTCAAAAAGTTAAAAATTGAACTACCCTATGATCCATAATTGCACTACTGGGCATTTAGCCAAAGAATACAAAAATACTAATTCAAAGGTATACATATACTCCTATGTTTATAGCAGTGTTCTTTACAATAGCCAAGATATGGAAGCAACCTAAGTGTCCATCAACTGATGAATGGATAAAAAAAAGATGTGTATATATACAATGGAATATAATTCAAGCATAAAAAAGAATGATATTTTGCCACTTGCAATGACATGGATGGAGCTAGAAAATGTAATGCTAAGTGGAATAAGTCAGAGAGAGACAAATACCATATTATTTCACTCACATGTAGAATTTAAGAAACTAAACAAACAAGCAGAAGGGAAAAAAGAGAGAGAAAATCCAGGAAAGGCTTTACAAAAAAAAAAAAAAAAAAGATTTTATTTACTTATTTGAGAGAGAAAAAGAGCACAAGCAGGGTGAGAATGAGCAGGCAGAGGGAAAAGCAGGCTCCCCACAGAGCAGAGATCCTGATGCAGGACTCGATCCCAGTACCCTGGGACCACAACCTGAGCCGAAGGCAGATGGTTAACCGACTGAGCCACCCTGGCACCCCAGGAAGTAGATTCTTAATTATAAAAAACAAACTGATAGTTACCAGAGGTGAGGTAGGTGGAGGGATGGGTGAAATAGGGGATTAAGGAGTACACTTGTGATGAGCACTGAGTGATGTATGGAATTTGGAAACATTATATTGTATACCTGAAACTAACATAACACTGTATATTAAATAACTGGAATTAAAATAAAAAAATAATAATGAGAGAGATGTACTATTTAACATTAGATTTTTGAAGAATAATGTACTAAATTAAAATTCTTGGAGAGAGTTCTCCTACAACCCCACTTTGCATTGAGATATAATCAACATGTAGAAGTTTAAGGTATACAATACAATGATTTGATAAATGTATATACTGCAGTGTGATTATCACAGTAAGTTCAGTTAACATCCCTTACCTCACATAAATACAATTTTTCCCTTGTGAGAAGTTTTAAGATCTACTTTCCTAGCAACTTTCAAATAGACAACACAGCATCACCATTCACAGAGGGACAATGATATGAAGACACACAAGGAAAGGCCACATGGAGATGGAAGCTGGGAAGGATGCATCTACAATGAATGTCCAAGATTGCTGGCAAACCGCCAGAAACTTAGGAGAAGGCAAGAAAGGATTCCCCTATTGGTTTCAGAAGAAGAATGGTCATGCCAATATCTTGATTTTAGACGTCTAGCTTCCAGAACAGCAAGACAATAAATTTCTGTTGTTTTAAGTCATGCAGTTTGTGCTACAGTTTTCTTCTTATTAATAGATTATAACAAAGATTCTAATTTTATACTGTCTGCCTTTCTGTGAGACACAAACATTTTTAATACATTCTATGACTTTCTACATTGCTTAGTTTTGTAAAGATTTTTGTATCTATATAAGAAATTGATCTGTACTCTAAATTTTCTTTCTTTTCATTCCTCTTTTTTTTTTTAACAGACTATTCTGATTTGTGTGCCAAAATTTCACTGGCCTAATAAAATAAATTTGGGGGATATTACCTCTTTTTCAATTCTCTGAACTGTCTGTTCCTTGAAGATATAGTAGAATTTGCTTTTTAAGTCCTTATGGGCTGAAAACATTGCATCGGTAGATTTCTCAATACTGATCTCACTTCTTTAATGATTATAGGTTTATGGTTTTAAACAATTTCTTCTTGAACCACTTTTAATAAGTTACATTTTTATAGAAAGTGTTAATTTTCAAATTATTGTCTTAACATTTTCATTTTATGCTGTATTTTAAATCTCTGCTCCATCTTAACTATATATTCTTCTTCACATTATCTTTTATGTTGAATCGTTCATTTTTCTAGACTGAATTTGCAAAAGTCTTTGTTTTAATTTTTATTGTTTATTTCAAGAGGCAGCTTTGGCTTTTGCAATCCTCTAACATTTATGTGTTTCATTTCATTAAATGTTTTTCCTTATCATAAATATTTTCTACATCTTTTATTTGGTTAATTCTGGTTTTCTTTTCCTGGCTTCTTAAAAATGGGTATGAACCTCAATAATTTCGCCTTTCAGGGTGCCTGGGTGGCTCAGTTGGGCATCTGACTCCTGGTTTTGGCTGGTCATGGTCTCAGGGTCCTGGGATCGAGCCCTGCATCAGGCTTTTCACCCAGCGCGGGGGGAGTTTGCTTGTCTCCCTCTCTCTCTACCCCTCTCCCTGCTTGCTATCTCTCTAAAATAAATAACTAAATCTTAAAAAAAAAAAAATTGATCTTTCTTCTCTATAGTATTTGTCTTTATTTTCCCCTCAAAATAATACTTCGGCAGAATAGTGCCTCCCTCACCCCATCAAAGATGTTCACATGCTAATCCCGGGACTTGTGAATATGCCATGTTACATAGCAAGGGGCAATTTAGGTTGCAGATGGAATTAAATTTTCTTTTCTTTTCTTCTTTTAAAAAAATTGCTTACCTATTCATGAGAGACACACAGAGAGAAGCAGAGACACAGGCAGAGGGAGAAGCAGGCTCCCTGTGGGGGGCTGATGCGGGACTCGATTCCAGGACCCCAGGATTACGACCTGAGCCAAAGGCAAACACTTAACCGCTGAGCCACCCAGGTGCCTCTGGAATTAAATTTTCTAATCAGCTGATTTTCAGTTGGAAAGTTATCCTGGATTAACTAAGTAGGCTCACTGTAATGATAAGAATCCCTATAAGAAAAAGAGAGAAGTCAGAAGTCAGAATCAGAATCCTGCAGTGAGACTCAAGACTCTTTGAAGGTGAAAGGGGCCATGAAAAAAGGAATGCAGGTGGCTCCCAGAAACCAGAAAAGACAAGGGAACACATTCTCCCCTAGAGCCTCCAGGATGGACTGCGGCCCTGCTGAACCTTAATTTTAGCCAAGATTCATTTCAAACTTTTGACCTCCAAAATAGTAAGATAAGAATCCATGCTGTTTTAAGACACCAAGCTCTTGGCAATTTGTTATGGCAGCAATAGGAAGTTAACAGAAGCTGTATTTTATGAATTATTCAGTTTTGAATGTTTAAAATGTCCATTATGTTTTATTCTTTGAACCATGAATTAGATTTATGTTTTTAATTTCTCAGGTAGGAATTTTAAAATTTATCTTTTTGTAATTGGCTTCCATCATTATTATGTTATGATGAGAATATATGGTCTCTATAACATCAATTTTCAAAACATAGTGAGAATCTTTTTGTCCTAAGATACCTATTTTCTGAATGTTTCATGTATGAGAGAAAAGACTGTATATTAGTTGTTGGAAGTAGGTGTTTAGATAATTGTTATTGCAGCCATCAGATGTAAAAATAATTGCATTTAAATCGTTTATATCTTTACTGATATGTCATCTAGTTTAACTAAAATTTATGAGAAATAGACGTTAAAATTTCTCATAATTATGGATTTGTTAATTTCTCCTTGCCATTCTGTCAAATTTTCCTTTAAATGTTATGTGATTATATTTAGTGTTTACAATTTCATAATATATAACTAAGTATACTCTGTCCACTGTAGGTGTTGTGTCTTTTTTTTTTTTTTCTCCAAATTCCTGGTTTAATAAGGACTTGTTTATTTGAGAAAAAAGGGTCCCAAACATCAGGCTGTTCACAAAAATAACCCACAGTATCAACTTTAGAAAACAAATCTTAAGACTATTACACTAATTATTTTTCTAGAGGATGCATTTGACATGCCAACTCTCATTCACAAAAATACATTGTTACATTTGTGTTGAACAGCCCCATATAGCATTCTTATGTGGGGTATAACACACATACCTCTAACTCAAAGCTGCTCTCAGGTGCTACTCAACTAATGCGATTGCCTTTGCAGTTAGGGAAGCAACTACTGAGCTCATGTATGAATGGAAAAAACTGTACTCCCTGCATAACAAGAGATTATTTTGGAGACAGTTGGTAAAAACCACACATCCTTTTTATTGTTAAGTCATAAAGAGGTATCAAAATTAAAAGCAAAAATTACAGGGTAAGACAACATAACTACTAGGAGCGTCAAAGGAAGTGAAAATGGGACTAGGCGCAGGGCAATATGAATTAATGAACATGGGAAGGATAAGGATGGGGAGAACAGTGAGCATGTGCTGAAGAAGATACTAGGGGAGAGGATCTGGTGAAAATTTTGATCTTAGACAAGCGCCTAGGTAAAGAAATAATGGGACAAGATTTCTAAACCCCACTATGTGCTTAAGAGTCATCCTCGCCATTGGCGCTGTCTCTGTCATCCTCTCCTTCCTCAGCCTCTTTTTCATCATCCTTGATCAACTCCAGCTGGTCATCCCCCCGATCTTCATTATCATCATCATCCAGTAGGTCCCCCTCCTCAGCAGAGTCATCTGCACCCCCCTCAGACTCCATCTTCACATTAGTCTCATCTTTCTTCAGGGAGCTGCTGCTCTGCTCCTCTTCTGACTTATCATTCTTCATCTCTACTCCTTGTTTGCTCTGTTCTTTCTCAATTTTTTCCAGGCTTTCCAGTAGAGAATCCACTTTTTGTTTTATCTGGGTCAACTCCTTCTTAATGGTTTGAAGGTCATCTCCTTTCAACTTTCCAGACTTGGAAGAAGATCCTCGCTGTCCACTCTTAGAATTGAAGCCACTTTTGCCCCTTCGTGAGGTGTTTCCTGATACACGCTGACGTTTCGAGGGAACCACAGCGCGAGCAATTGGAGGAGGAGGGGGTCCACGTGCTGGGTAACTGTACATCCTGTCATAATAATCTCGTTGAAAGTCATAGTCCAGATCAAAAGAGGAGCCGTACATCTCCGCTGCAGAACGTTTCACACCTGCTTTTCCTCGGTTCACTTTTGGCTCTGCAGCCAGATTAATATCTAAAACCTGGCCGGCAATCATTCTGCCATCCTCTCCTGCCACAGCAGCCCGGGCATTTCTCTCATTAACATACTGAACGAAGGCAAAGCCTTTATGAACAGAGCAACCCACGATTTTGCCGTATTTTGAGAAGATTGCCTCCACATCAGATTTCTTGACCACAAGAGTATTGAGATTCCCAATGAATACACGGGAGTTCATGGAGCGAGGATCTGTCTTGTTGGTAACATCGCTGGCCATTGTCTTTGATGGTAAGGTTCCTCTCAAAGCCGAAAACAGGAGGGGGGAGGGAGAAGGGATTCGATTCTGAATCTCCCACTCCCGGGTTCCACGTGGAGAAGCCAAGTGCTGCTCGAGGGCGACGTCGCGGCCGCGACCGCTCAGCCTTCGTCCGGTGTTGTGTCTTAAAGTCTATTTTGTTTGATATTAACATAGCTTCCTATCTTTACATAGGTTAAGTGTTTGCCTGACATCAATTCTCCCTTTTTTTTTTCACGTTCAAATTTTCCATGCTTTTGCATTTCAGAAAAATAACATACAGGTTTGGTTTGGTTTTGTCCAGTCCAGTTATCTCTGGACTTTAACTGCTGAGTTTGCTTTATTTACATTCATTATGCTTCCTAATACATTTGATTTTATGTCTTCCATTTTGTGTTATTTTTTCAATTAACCTGCTTTTCTTTTACTTCCTCTATCTACTACTAGTATTCTACTTGTTTGCGCTAATTTAATTGATTACCCTTTTAAATTTTCCTATACTTAATTTCTAAGAATTTTTATTGTACTTAAAAATAGTAAATGCATAAAAGTTTAACAGTGTCAAAAATTAGTACTTCTTTCTCCTAAAAATATTATTTATTTTAAATTACTTTTCTACATTACATTATATTGTCTGGATTATTAATCTCATCTTATTTTATAAACACCTACCTAACCACACACCCACATGAATACAAAATTGGTCACTATTATCTTGGGGACAGATCCTTTCTCTTGCTTCTTTCTTCCATAGGGACAATGGACACTATGGGCTCTCTCTTGCCTAACTCCCTCATTTATTAATTTGGTAGGTTATGTTATTTGTTCGGATCAGACTTGATGTGCAAAATTTCAGCCAATGGAATACAAGTAGATGTGACATGGGCAACCTCCCAATGAAAGAGCCAACACATGGTTGGAATGTATATGCCTTTTCAGCCATGAGAATAGCATCTCCCAAAGAAGGACATCTCCTCTAACTACTAATGAGACTAGGGATAAAGTCCTCTTATATGATCAAGAAATAAAGACTTCCTGTTGTAATCCTAGAAAATTTCTGCTTTATTTATTACAGCCACATAAATTATATGAAACTGATTGTTTTACCTTCCAAGAGAAGTGGTAAGAACCCATAGTGAATTTGGGAGGGGTCAGATATGGTCTGATAAACTCCTTGCTCTTTGACATCAGATTTCCTGTAAAATGTACACACATTCTTGGCCGATTGTAAATTTCGGAGCAGCTGCCATTTTGAGGAGTAACTTTATTTCAGAGTAGATTTTCAAACTAGTCTAGTTCTACACCTAAAGCATATATTCCAAAAAAAAAAAAATTATAAAAAGCATATATTCCAATATACAGATATATTGGTTAATGAAAACTGGTGTTTTCATCTATATCTACCTAGGTCTGATGAATATTTCTTGTATTTCAATTCAGATGAAGAAGAATATTATATATGGACTCCTCCAACATGTGTGATTGTACACAGTTATAACTTATTTAGATTTACTTACATGTTCACCTATCTCAATTGTTGACTACTATGTCTAACATTCATCTCCCTCATCTGAATTCAAATACCTTCTTCATAAAGTCTATCCATTATTCATTCTTTCAATAAAGGTTTAAATCGTAAATTATCTCAGTCTATATTTGTCTCTATGCTCTCATCTTACAAGATGATTTAGCCAGGTATGTGATTTTTGTTTGATAATTTTCTCTCAGCACTATTGTCTTATCTCCTATGTTTTTGCTATTATGAAGCTTGTATTCAGTGAATTAATGTTCCTTTATGAATGAATTCTTTTTTTTAATTTAGTTCCTGTTAAGAGCTTTTTTTTTTTTCTTACCCTTGGTTTTCCTCACTTTCCTTACTTTTACTTTTAAATCTGAGGACTCTCCTTTGATGAATTCTGAAAAAAAAAAAAAAAAAGTATTTTTCTTGTCAAATATGTTTCTTTCTTTGCTATCACTCTCTTTTAGAGACTCTAGTTTTTCTTATAAAACTATTATTAGTGATATGAAATCTGTCATCTAGGTTTCTACTCTCTTTTCCATATTTTAAAAATCTATTTGATTCATTGCACTGCATTCCATAAATTTTTCTCAGGCCTAACTTTCACTTCAACAACTACCTCCTCAGCTGGTGTCTAATTTCTTCTATGACCTATCCATTAGGGTTTGACTCATAAGTCATTTTTTGGCATACATTTTTATTCTTTTGCAATGTCCCTTTAGTGCTTCAAGGTCTGGGCTTCTGTTTTATGTGGTGTCGGCAAATTTTTTAATATGTGGATTTGTTCTTCATTTTTTTCTTTGAATTTATTTTCAATGGACATTTTCCCCCCTTTTGTGAATCCCTTGTGGTCTTGGTTATGAGTATTTAACTCAATAGGGTTTTGTATGTAGTTACCCTAGAAACCCCTCATCTATCAGAAACATGGCAACAGGGGTGCCTAGGTGGCTCAGTCAGTTAAGCCATGGGCTCTTGATTTTGGCCCAAGTCATGATCTCAGGGTCGTGGGATTGAGCCCACGTAGGGTTCCATGCTCAGCACAGAGTCTCCTTGAGATTCTCTGCCCTTCCCACCACTTGTGTGTGCCTGTGTGTGCACATGCTCTTTCTCTATCTCTCTCTCTCGAAAGAAAGAAAGAAAGAAAGAAAGAAAGAAAGAAAGAAAGAAAGAAAAAAGAGAAATAAATAGAAAGAGAAAGAAAGAAAGAAAGAAAGAAAGAAAGAAAGAAAGAAAGAAGAAAGACAGAAAGAAAGAAGAAAGAAAAGAAAGAAAGAAAGAAAGAAAGAAAGAAAGAAAGAGAAAGAAAAGAAAAAGAAAAAGAAAAAGAAAGAAAGAAAGAAAGAAAGAAAGAAAGAAAGAAAGAGAAAGAAAAGAAAGAAAATTTAAATTATTACCTTGGTATGGGGGTGCCCATTCTACTTATAGATTAGAAATTTGAATTCATAGCCAAATAAGACACAAGCCTGAAATTTGATGTTTCCTCGGTGCACTCATTAATCTTTCTCACCAAAGCCCTTACAGAGGCAATGGAGCTTCTCGCGATCAAACTGCACTGAAGACTTTTTTTTTCTAGTGAATGCTCTTACAGAGTGTGAAGCCTTTTAAAGTCCTGACTTTATCGAAGGAGATCCCAGCTTTAAATCTCCCCCTCATTCAGGCTCAGGATCTATTCCTGAAGAAAGTTAAGATTCCTGCTTCTAGTTTCCAAAGCCAAAGTCCAAGGCTGCTACAGCATCACCTCATGTTACTTTACACTTTCGTTTTCATCTCTGCTTCATTTTTGTCATCTTTGTATTTTCCTTTCTTTCTTGAAAACTTGGCTATACATTAATTTTCATATGGAATCCAGCATTTCTTAGGTTATGTGTAGGTTTTAAGGTTATAGTATTTCTGCCATGTTGATAAAACTATAGTTTCTTTTTAAGATTTAAAAAAATATATACATATGAGAAAGAGACAGAAAGAGTACAAACAGGAGGAGAGGCAGAGGGAGATGCAGACTCCCCACTGAATTGGGAGCCTGATGTGGGGCTTGATCCCAGGACCCTGAGATCACGACCTGAGCCGAAGGTAGATGCTTAACCATCTGAGCCACCCAGGTACTCCAAAACTATGGTTTCTACTATTTTCCCATATCCCCTTTGGTTATGAATCTCAATTCTTTCCCCATTATTGTTTCTTCCATGTCAAATTTCTGACACTTTCTCCTCCCCACCCCACTGCCCCCGTTTGTCTTACATTCTCTGGGCTATATCCACTGAAAATGTCCTTGGGTGTGAGAGGGCAAGAAATAATTGAGCCCGCATAAGTTTTGACTTTAGGCAGATATAAGTCTCCAAACAGTGCTGTCACTGACAGACATTTGTGCATTACTTACATTAGATGCAAAATAATACAGCTCTAAACCATGACATCCTCCATTTGCTGTTTCTTAATTTTCCTATTCTGACCTTTTCCTTTTTATATCATAGGGGTTAAGTTTTCCAGCTATCCTCTTTTTCCCTCGGGGCTAACCAAAGAAACTCCAGTTTTTAGTCTTAAAATATAAGACTTTCTAATCACTGTTTTAAAAAAAAGTTATAAAAGGTGAGATAAAAATATTACCTCTGCAAGAAAATCACATAATATTTTGCGCCAAAGCATTATTAAAAGGTTTAAATTCAATGATGAGACCTTTCAAAACCACAAAGACTTCTTGTTGTGTCTTACTAAACTAAACTTTAAACTCTAGGAGATGTGTTATTCCAATTGATTGCTTTACTTAATAAAATAGTGGCCTGAAATAATATTTAAATTGATATCTCTGTTTTCTCAAAGGCATAAATATTTGGATAGTTTCTTTGAAAAGCCAGAGGTTGATCATTGTTACTTCCTTTTCTCTCATTTGAATGGAAGAATAAATAAAATGACACATTATATTTCTTATTTAAACAGACTTTGAAAGTCTTAGCTAACCAAAATAGTGTCACCTATATATTGAGAAAAATTACCTACCACACAGGGCAGTTAGACAATGTAATGATTCATTGACTGGATACTTCTAAAATGCCTGGGACATGGCCAACTTGTGGTAGAATGCTGATTCATCCGCACTTGCAAAGCTTGTTTGTTATGTTCCTCCTCTGACTTCTAGATCATTTCTCTTATATAGTTCTCTTCCTTTCTTTCTGACAATTTATCTTTTATCTATTACTGTCATTTTGTGGAAACCTCTTTCTTTTTCCTTTCCCTAAATTATATGTGACTCCCAAAGGATGATATTGTCTTTAGAATGTTTCTTTTTCCCTGTCTCTCCCTTAAGAAATGAATAGTATGGACCTTGAACAACGAGGGAGTTAGAGGTACTAACCTCCCACCCTGTGCAGTTGAAAATCCATGGATAACTTTCATCTCCCCCAAATCTTCACTACTAATAGCCTATTGTTGACCTGAAGCCTTATTGGTAACATAAACAATCAACACATATTTTGTATGTTATACATATTATATACATTATATACTGTATTCTTATAATAAAGTAAGCTAGAAAAAAGAAAATGTTATTAAGACAACTATGAGAAAGGAAATATACATTTACAATACTGTGCTGTATTTATTGGAAAAAGTCCACATATAAGACCCATGCAGTACAAACTCATGTTCAAGGGCCAACTGTATATTCAAAATTATCATACAAGGTTATTAGGAGAAATAAATGATATCTATTCCCCAATGTGTGTTGACTGTATCATCACACCTGCTATTATTTTGTCATCTGACACCCTTAAGGACTTCCCAATAGGATGCCTCTCATAGAAACATTGTTTAAATATGTAACCATTCAGTAACAGAAATCAACTGATAAGGTAGACTTCCAGTGAAGTGGACCTTTTGGCCTTTGATACACAGATCATTAAGCAGAAGTAAAAGAGAGAGGTGGTATTTTTTGTTTTTCAGCTAAAATGTAACTAAGTACAAACTCCCATTACCTTTATGATGAATACAGCTTCTGAGTTGAATTTGACCAAGTGACTGTTCTTTTGAAACTTTATGAATTTAGACACTTATGAAAAAGACAATGGGTTTTGTCCTTCTGGTGATTCTAAATGATTAATATGAAGCTAAAATATATTATTTTCTGTTCCTTAATGTCTTCTTGGTTGGGAAATTGAGGTAAGTTTTTTGGTGCTTAACATATTCATCTTGTGAAGAGGTTACTGATTTTTCTTTTTTCCCTATAAATTATGTATCAGTGCTTTATTATTGACTTTAAAATTGTAATCCATAAAATTAAAAAAAACAAGGTTATCAATCACTACTAAAAGTGACAAATGGTTAATAAGTCAACACTTGTATTATCAGAATGAGATGTTAATTTCCAAAGGACTCTAATTAATTCTCAATTCTACTTTGTCTTAGGGTAAAATAGTCTGAAGAATGTTCTATGAATTATTTGCTATGTAAAAAGACAGGGAGCTGGAATACAGGAAAAAGAACAAAAGTATACATAAGGTATATTGAATTTCTTCAGGCTCTTCTTTCTAAACATGGTACTTAACATAATCATGGTGTTGAGTCCAGCAAAAATATCTCCAGAGTACATGCAAAGATCAGTGTAAGTTCAGGTAACGTAATTTTGTCTTATTGGATTAATCCATCATTCATAATTAGGATTTCACATTGGAAACGCCTGGGCAGTTATGTATTTCAACATATTTATAATGAGAAACAATGCCTGGGTTTCTTTACCTCATAGGCCTCCCCTGAGGGAAATGTATTTTGTGAAAGCTTCCAATATGTTCAATTTTATACCAAAGTTTAAAAGTGAGATATAGCTGATCCCTGGGCGGCTCAGCGGTTTAGCATCTGCCTTTGGCAGGGCGAGATCCTGGAGTCGCGGGATTGAGTCCCACGTCGGGCTCCCGGCATGGAGCCTGCTTCTCCCTCCTCCTGTGTCTTTGCCTCTCTCTCTCTATGTCTATCATAAATAAATAAATCTTAAAAAAAAAAAAAAAGTGAGATATAACATTATTCTTTCAGAACACATATCACGACTCTTTCTTTTTGGGTGAAATGGTTTGTTTTGAAAGGGGGCAGTGACTATTGGATTTGGACAATCTTGGGTATGTTGTGGTGTTCTTCAAAGGTAACAGTAATATCTCTTTGTGTTAGTTTCACCATCAGAGTAGATAATGTGGGATGTTTTTATGCTTATGGCTTCACAAGTCAGCAGTATCATCCTTTGAAACATCTCTTTTGGCTACAGTTTAAAATCCCAACACATTACAAAATACAATATTAGCTTCATATCTTAAAATAGGAAGATCAGCAAGTAAATATTTTTTGTTTAATTGATTCACTGGACTTTGTGTTTATAATATTAGAGTATATGATTATCATAGTGATATAAGAAATGGTGCATTTAGGATGAGAAAATAAAATAAAACAAATTTTTGGAGATATCTATGATTTTATATATTAAAAATATAACATTTCTGACATTCAGAATGTATAAAGAATAATAGAAATTATGTATGTATATATAAATATATACATTCATAATGGCCAGATTAAGAAAATGTTAAAATGACAGGAAACCTCTATAATTCACTTCTTCAGTTGGATTTACCTTCCTCCTTCCAAAAGGAAAACACTGTAACAATTAAGAATTTCTCATACTTAAAAAAATGCATTTACAACATATGCATGAATCCATAATCCATATCTAGTAATGTTTTACATGTTTTCAAATTCATTTAATAGGATATTTAAAGCATCTTTTTCTCATCCATAGTGTTCCAAATTATGTTTAGAGATTTATCTTTGTTGATAAAAAAGCTCTAGACCATTCATTATCATGGTTATCTATTTTTATTAGATGGATAGATTATAATATATATATTTATCTTTCTGTTAATGGATGGTCTTTTTTTTCAATTTTTTTCTAATAGACACATGATCACAGTAAACATTTTTGTTTATGTCTTTAAGCTACACATGTAGAATTGGATCTGGTGGGTCACAAAGTATGGATGGATTCAGCTTTATTAAACATTAGCATTCTGCTGTCTCTCAACAATGACAAATAATTTACACTCTCACCAGTAGTAGATAAGAGTTTGTATTGCTCCATATTTACTCCAACACTCGAGTTGACTGACTTTAAATTTTACCAATTGGATGAGTAAGCAACAGTATCTCCTTTTGCTTTGAATGTCAAATTGCCTGACTACCAGTAAAATGAAGTATGTTTTATATTATTAATGATCCTCTTTTATGATCAATTACCTGTTACCTTTTGTTTGCACATTTTCCCATTATTTTTCTTATTTATTTGAGTTCCTAATACATTTGTATCTTTACATACTACAAGATGGACTGTCTTCTGGAAAGGCTGAATCCTTTCAAGATTACTTTCATTTCAATAGTGAATTCATTATAAATAAATGCTTGATCTTAGCAGGTTAAGATTCTGTCTTAACCGAGCTAATTAATCCAATTGTCAGGGATAACCCCATTTTACCAAGCTCACAATATTTATAAAGTGATGCATCAATATACAATATCAATGTATTTATCACTTCATAAAGCAGGACCTTTAGAGTTGGCAGAAATGGGTTCAAACTCTGATTTTACCACACAGCATCTATAGGGCCAGGATGGAATCTCCATGAGGACATGAATTTTTGTCTCTTTTTTAAACTGTTTTATTCCTAGAACTCTGAACATGCCTGACACATAATATCCACCCAATAAATAGCAATTCTGAGTAGAGAATCTGCTAATGTCAATGTACAAATTATTGTTTCACTCATGGTCCCCCTTATGCATGGATACAGAAATTTTACATTTTAATGTAAAAAGTTAACTTTCTTTTCCATATGGTTTAAATATTCTCATATCTTAAAAAATAAATAAATAAACTCTTTCTTAGAACAAGTTCATGAAGTTATTCTATCTCAAAATTATCTCTTTTATTATTCTGGAATTAATTAATTATGACACTTCTATGTTTCTAATTAATCTTTTCCATATGATAGCCATTTGCCCCAATGCCATTTTCTGAATAATTCATTTTTACACTCAAATCACTTATCAAATTTTCCATCTATCATTTATCCAGTTTCCATAAATGAATGCATCTCTTTATACATTTAAAAATCTGATTTTGCTAGTCTATTTTTCCATAATTATATCACACAATCTTCATTATTCTAAGTTTATATAAGACTAGATATTTATCTGAAAGAACAAGCCCCACTGTATTCCTCCCCCCCACACACAACACAGTTCTTGAAATTTTTCCTGAATATTGATGCTCTTTTGTCCTTCCACAAAGATTTTAGAATAAATTTGAAAGCTCCATTAAATCTTTCAGAATAAGAATTATAATTTTAACCTTGCATTCCATTATTTCTGAGCTATATGTATCTATTTATATGGATCTACTTTAAACTCACTAAATAAAACTCTTATAATCTACAATGAGATTCTAAATAAATCTTGTTAAAATAATTCCTAGAAATTTTACACTTTTAGTTGCTATTGTAATGATATGTTTTTGTGAAATTACATTTTCTAATAATTTGTTGATAATATATAATTCAATTGACATATCTTATTGAAGTCAGAGTCAGCAATGCAATTTTTCTAACTTTTTTTAAAGTAAAGAATTATATAGTCTACAAATAGTGATAATGTTAATTCTTATTCCTAAACTTTATACCTTTACTTATTTTTCTAATCTTACTGGGTTAGGTAGAATTTTCAGTAAAATATGAAGGAGGCAATGTTAAAGGTCATCCTTATCTGTTTTCTGAATTTAGTAAGGAAACTCAAGGTAGTTCATGTGATTTCTCTCCCTATTTGGTGGGGACCAGTGAATGTAGGGTGGCCCAACTGGGTGGAAGCTGTTAGTGCAGTGGTGAAAGAATTCATCCAAGGCAGAACAAAGGAAATAGAAGTTTATTGAATACATCACAAGGGAGCAGAGGGCAGCAAAGCAGAGATTGTCTGCCAAAAGGCAATGTTGGGGGCCATAGTTAAAGGTGGGAAGTGGTGAGGTATGGGGAGGTATGGAATAATTTTCCTTTTTTAGTACCTGTGTCAGAGTGTAAGTAACCCATTGGTCTGCTAAGGCTTATGGATATTTTGAGATGGGTTGCCTAGTTGGCCAGTTTATACTAACCCCAGCAGTTGGAGGTTCCTGTGGGCTCTTTTACTCCATTTTTCAAGTTGGTTGCCTAAAAGAGGCCTCTACATTAACACTACTAGATAAATCATAATATAATGCTTTACTCTTAAATATGAGGCATCTAAAACAGTGTTAAGTAACTATTACCAGATTCAAGAATTTGCCCTCGATTATAGTTTATTAAGAAGAATTTTAAAAATTTGTTTTGTTTATAGTAATCACAAAAGGGAACTATGTTATCCAAGCTGTTTTTACATCTACTAATATAATTATATATATTTCTTCTTTAATTTGTTAATAAAAATTACATTATTATGTTCTAAATGCTTTACTGACATATATCATAATATGGTTATGTGTACAATATGAAGAATTTACATGTATGCACACATTTAGATAAAGTTATGGAGGGGTGCCTGGGTGGCTCAGTCAGTTAAGCATCTGCCTCTGCCTTATGACCTTGCGGTCCTAGGATCAAGCCCTGCATTGGGCTTCCTCCTCAGTGGGGAGCCTGCTTCTCTCTCCTGCTCTGCCTGTTTGTGCTCTCTCTCTTTCTGACAAATAAATAAAATCTTTAAAAAAATGTTATAGAATAGTTTCAATATCTCAAAAATCTCCCTTGAGCATCTAGTAATGATTCTATCCAGAGGTAATCACTATTCCAGTTTCAATTATCAGAGAATACGTTTGCCTCCTCTTGAACCTCATATCGGTGGAATAGCACCATAGATAAAAATATTATTTCCAGCTTCGTTTACTGATCATTATGACTATGAGATTCATTTTTCTGTTGCTGTTATGGACTGAATGTATTCCTCCTAAAATTGATGCATTGAAATCTTAACCTCCAGTGAATAGGTGTCTCTACAAGGAACTCGAGAGAGTTCTCCTGCTCTTCCTATTATATGAGGACATGAGGAACAGACCCCCATCTATGAAACAGGGTACCAAATATGTTAGCACCTTGATCTTTGACTTGCCAGCCTTCAGAGCTGTGAGAAGTAAATGTTTGTTGTTTAAGCCATCCAGTCTATGGTATTTTTGTTATAGCAACCCAAATGGATATGATAGCTGCTATAGCAGGAATTTATTCTTTTTTCTTATTGTTTGCAGAATTCTATTTATCATTTTAGCACATTCAATTTACTTTTTCTATACTTGATGCAGGTTTGAATTGACATATTTTTTGACTACTGTGAATAAAATGCTATAAATATTCCCTTGATGTCATTCATTCCACCTCATTCTATCTAAAATTAAAATTACTGGTAAAAGATAGGATATGTGTAGCTTTGGTATATATGGCCAAAAACATCTGCAGAGGATTGGACCAATATACACTCCCTTGCAATATATGTTGTTTTAGTCACTCCATTCTTATCGACACTGGCCCTTCTAGTCTAAGACATATTAATAAATGTAGTAATTTATTATGGTTTTAATTTGCATTTCCTTAATTACTAGTATTGTTGAGCAACTTTTAATATAATTTGAGGCATAATCATCTTATGAAGTGTATATTTAAATTTGCCTATCTTAATTCACTTTCTTTTTCTTCCTGATTTAAAGACCTTCTTGTTTAATCTGGATATGAGCACTTTGTCAAATATGTGTATTCACATATAACATCCCAATTGATGACTTATAACTTGGCTTTTAACTCTCTTCATGGTAAAATTTTAGTGATGACTTTTAATGAAGATAATGTCTCCATTTTAAATTGGTTCAAATTATCAAATTTTTCTTTTACGTGTACTGACAGCTTTTTAATTCTCCTGAAAATATTTGCCAACTTAAAGGTCATAAGGACCTATGTTTGCTCCAAGAGCTGCTGACATGATCCACTTTCAATTAATATTTTCATGCATGTTATGAGGTAGGAGTGAATTTGGTTTTTTCCATACATATACTGAATTGATTCATCATAATTTATTAAAGACTATTTTCTCCCTAATACATTGCAGTAATGCATTTGTCACAAATCTGGTAAACAAGTACCGATTATTATTTTCCTCACCCTCTAGTGAATTCAAAATGAAAGATAATTTTCAGACTGGATTAAGATATTAAACACAGGTAAATGACTTTTAAAAGAGAAAAATTTTAAACTTAAGAAAACATAAAATTTGAATGAAAATAATACAAAGAAATATTCCATGACAATACTAATTCAAAAACCCTGTTTATTAACATTAATAACAATCAACAAGCATTACTAAAGGTAAAAATGGTCCATATGATGCAGAGGTTAATGCAACAATATAATAAAATTACTTAGCAATATCAATTCTAAATATTTATGTACCTAATAAGGTAACCGCAATATGGATAAGGTAGAAATCAACTGAACATCTGACATAAACAGACAAATGTACCATCATAACATGGTATTTTAGTGTCTCCCATTGGTAACTGATAAAGTAAGCAGACAACATATGATGAAAAATACAGAAAATGTAATTGCTACAATTAAAAGGATATATGTATAAACTGCCTGCTACAATTTCAGAGAACAAATTTCATTAAAACACACACAATATTTGTAAATATTTACTACACACAGTGCTATAAGGAGGTCTCAATCCATTTTTTAAACTTTCTTTTTTTTTCATTTTCTTTTCTGAGAGAGAACAAGAGAGAGTGCACTCAGGTAAGCAGGGTGGAGAGAGGGAAGAGGGTGAGAAAAAGAATCTTAAGGAGGCTCCATGCCTGTTCAAAACCAAGAAAGAGATACTTAACCAATTGAGCTACCCAGGTGCCTCTCAATCCATTTAAAACAATAATTTAAACATGCACATTATTTTTAAAAAATTCATTAAGGTAGATATCAATATAAAAGTATAACTGGTGGTGCCTGGGTAGCTCAGTCGGTTAGTGTCTGCCTTTGGCTCAGGTCATGATCCCAGGGTCCTGGGATTGAGCCCCATGTCTGGCTTCCTGCTCAGTGGGGAGCCTGCTTCTCCCTTTGCCCCATCCCTGCTTGTGCACACACATGCTCTCTCTCAAATGAATGAATAAATAAAACATTTTTAACAGTAGCATAACTATATAACTAGTAAATCTACATATGTTCATTAATCGTGAAATTTATTTCTAAATAACACATGGGTCAAAGGAGAAATAGTAATGGAGATTAGAAAATATTTGTATAAATATTAAGAAAATCCTCCATATAAAACTATAAAGGTTGAAAGAAAACAGTTCTGAGGGAGAAAAATGTAGTAGCCTTAAATACATATCTGAGAAAACTTAAAGCCTTAAAAATTTATTCTAAGCAACCACCTCAAAATAATATTTGAACAGTAAGGTGAAGCATAAAAAGGTAATAGGTAGGAAACAATAAAAAAGTGATATGGGAGAGCTTGGTTCTTGTCTCACAGAGTTGTAGGATGAATCACACGGACAACAGAGAGAGCAAAGCAATAGAAGTTTACTAAGCAGAGATTCAGAGAAATCTCTCAAAAGTGAGAGAGGTCCCAATAGGGTTGTCACTAGGGCTTTTATCTCTGTCTTTTATAGGAAACTAACCAGGGTACTTGGTAAATTTCTTGTCACTATCAGGGTTGATATTTAGAACAAGCATGGTGGACTTATAACTATCATAATAACAAACTAGATGTTTTTGTAAATATCATGAGCCCAAACAAGGTGTTCCTTTCTCTCAGGTTAATATCTCCTCCATAACATTTCTCTACATTTGGGATTTGTGTGAACCTAGTCAGGTAGCACATGGCCTTGAGTTTCTTGTCCTGCCTTGGTTTGAGCAGGGACTATTGATAACACCTTAATGACATATTTTTGTGATTACTTAGTAGCCATTAAAAGGGGGATACTCCCTAAAATTTTAGAGTTAGGGAGCCAGGTTTATTTTTTCTGTTTTTACTGTCTTATCTCTGTTTTCTTGGGATGGGTAGGAGCCTGACTGTGGGGTCTTTCCCTTATCTTTTCCTGCCTAGCCCTGTCTGCCCCTAACTCATTCCTACATCAAAAGGACAAAAATTATTGAAATGGTAAATAATAAACAGCATAAAAATCAGGAAGCCTTTTTTTTTTTTTAAGTTGTATATATTGAATATCCTCTGGCAAGTTTGATCAATGAAAGTATAAAGCAGTAACAACTAGTATTAGGAATGAAAATTAGATATAATTACAGATAATGCACATAGGTAAAAAAGTGTAAGCAGATTTTATGAAAAACTTATGAGAAAAACTTTGATAAATTTGAAATTTTCAGATTACATAAAACTCAAGAAACCGAAAACTAGAAATCTCCATTAGTCATCATATAAGTTGATCCTGTGGCTAAAATCTTCCCACAAAAGAAAACTCAGTCCTGGTGGTTTTATGGGATAGTTAAATTCAAACAAGAAATGATTCCAATTTTATATAAACTCTCCCAGGAAATAAAAACAGAAATACATCCTAAAGCAGTAATATGAGATTAGCCTTAACATAAATTCAAATCCAACAAAAAAAGGAAAATCACAGGACATCTGAGTGGTCAGTGGTTGAGTGTCTGCTTTTAGCTCAGATTGTGATCCTGGGGTCCTGGGATCGAGTCCCACATCAGGCTCCCCTCAGCAAGCCTGCTTCTCCCTCTGCCTATGTCTCTGCCTCTCTCTCTGCTTCTCTCATGAAAAAAATAAATAAAATCTTTTTTTTTAAAGGACAATCACTGCCTCATCTTCATGAAATAGATGCAAAAACCTCAAAGAAAATATTTTCAAACCAAATCCAGGCCTGAAGGATACAAAATAATACATTGTGACTGAGTTAAGCATGTCCCCAAAGACTAGGTTGCCTTCAAGAAAAAAACAAATAATGCAACTCCTCACATTAGAAGGCAAAGGAGAAATATCATATGATCATCATAATAGATGCAGAAAAGACAATAAAGTTCTGTATCCAATTATGATGAAACCCTTTAGCAAACTATATATAGTAAAGGAATCCTTAAACTGCTAAAAGTTTGAAAAAAAATAGGGAAGCCTGGGTGGCTCAGTCAGTTAAGTGTGTCTGCCTTCAGCTCAGGCCATGATCTCAGGGTCCTGGGATCCAGCCCTGCATCAGGCTCCCTGCTCAACAGGAAGTCTGCCTCTCCCTGTACCCCTCATCCCACTGTGCTCTCTCTCAAATAAATAAATAAAAATAAATAAATAAATAAATAAATAAATAAAAATACAATAAATTTTATACTTAATAGTGCAGCACTGAAAATCTTTCCTTCAAGATTGGTACCAGGCTAAGGATTGAACCAGTGTGTTATCACTTCCATTAACTATATTGCTGGAATTCCTGATGTTACAATAAGATAAAAATTACCAGGAATAGAAGCAAAACAAAACAAATAAACAATCAGAATGTCATTGCTTGCAGATGACAATAGAAGACTTCTAAAGAATCTACACATATATGATGTGAAGTAATATAGCATTTATCAAGGTTGATGGCTAAAAAAATCAGTGTACTAAAATCATTGTATTTCTATAGACTAAAAAACATTTAAATTAAATGAGTTTGTTTAAAGATATCATTTAAGAGACATCTCGAGAAAGAAAAATGGTCCTTAATCAGATAAAAAGTATGCTCAACTTCACTCGTAAATAAAAATGTAAAAAACAATCGTGAAATATCAGATTGGGAATTATTTCAGTGTCACAGTATGTTGGCAATATGTGAAAAACAAAAAACAAGCATCCTCATATTTTCTCACTCCAGTGGGAGTATATATCGTTTGTTCCATTGGTAATTGAATACAATTTGGCAATATCCATAAAAATTAGAAATGTAGGTCCTTTGAGCCAAAAGTATTATTTTAGGAACTAATTCCATGAGTATAACCATGAATACAAAATGAAATAGATCTGTGGTTGGTTATCATATCCAAAAGCAACCTGGTTAAGTTAATTTAATAGAGATACCATGGTGGCTCCTGCTTAGGTCTTCATCACCAGGCATTTCCTCCTAAATCAATGGTATGCACAATTTACGTCTTCAACATAACTTGATAATAGAGAGGGTATAAATTCCAAATAGCTATAAGTAAAACGTAAGTAAAAGAAGAAAAGTGAAGACACTTTTGACACATAATTTCTCATGGTCCTGCTCCACCCTCAACCCATGACATCACTTTGTAGGGAGAAAAATCAGACCAGGAAAAATTATAGGTGAAAGGCACAGGCAATAGGGCCCAAGATTGATTTCAATTTCTATTAACAATACTAAATCCATCCTAAGTCTGAGAACATTAAAAAGGTTTTCTGGTGAACTAGAGCAACTTTACACAAAGGAGATGTACCATACATTTGAATTTTAAGTGGTGGTCTTTAAACTGCAAAGCCGCTGGGAGAAGAAAAAGGTAAAAGGAATAAGAGTGATAAAGGGAAAAAGTAGCCAAAAGGGAGATTTAAGATACTGAAAATCAAAGAGTACCAAATAATCTGAAGGCCATGTAACTCCCTTCACCAACAAAAACCAAAAACTAAATCTTCTAGTGTATGAGGTCTTTGCTGTACTGATAGAAGATACCATTAAACTAGAAATCATGTAATATATCCTAATTCTACAACAATGAATATGAAAAAAAGACTGGCAGATCCATAAGGATCTATTAGAAAAAATCAGAAAAGGGAAATTCTTATCAACTGAGGAAAATTCGCCCTGAAAAGTAAGCATGAATTAGGAGAGAGAGGGAGAAGGAGAGGTAAGTCAATACTTCACATTTAATTTTAAATATATCTAAACATGATTTTGATTGTATTAAAAGCCACTTTGAATTAGAAATTCAAAAACTAAGAAAGGAAATGCATTTGATTTCATTTTTTTAATTTTTAAAAAATATTTATTTATTTTAGAGAGGTAGAGAGTGAGCCAGGAGAAGAGCAGATAGGGGAGGAGAATCCTCAAGCAGACTCCCCACAGATGACCCTGAGATCAGGACTTAAGGTGAAACAGGAGTCGGACGCTTAACTGATTAAGCCACACAGGTACCCTGGGAAATGGATTTTAAAACATAGGGGAAAAAATAAAAGTGTGATACAACCTAAGAGAATAGAAGAAAATAAATTTATCTCAGAAATAAAAAGTCAAAAGTTGGTCAAGAGAAAAATACACTGAAAGGACAATTTAATAGTGCCAATCAGAAGGCAGGAAAATGAGCAGAGCTGTGTATAACATAGTTTCTATATACCAACATGTATAAATAATATTTTTGATTCAATCAATAAACTTTAAGCCAATTAAGAAAAATTTCAAAGAAATTCATTGATAATTAATACTTAGATAAAGAGAGGAAGAAATACTGATACATATTTTTTATTTAGTAGTGTAGATCTGTGTGGAATTATTTAATTCTAATTTGGAGTTCTGAACTGTAATATAGTTTACACTTTGTAGTTCAACATAGTGTAAGGCAGTTAAGTTAGAGCATAACACAGTCTCACACTCTACTTCAAATGACTCATAAAACTATTAGGAAGGAATTATTCCTGTGTGTCATTTGCCTTTTTTATATTTAAATTTATATTGACTATAATTTTGAGGATTTCAGGATTTAATGAGAAATCACTGCAATTACTAATAAAAAAATACAATTTAGTCCTCTGGCATTTCCCAGTAGGTCAAAGGTGTTTAAAAGTTTTTAAGGGATACTTAAATGAAGTGATATGCATCTATGTTTAACATCTATAATAATATTAAGTAGGTAAAATTCTCCCTGAGTACCTTTATTTTGAGAATTAAATGAAATAGAAAAGAATATTTAATCAGGGAAATACAAATCAAAACCACAATGAGATATCACCTCACACCAGTGAGAATGGGGAAAATTAAGAAGGCAGGAAACCACAAATGTTGGAGAGGATGCGGAGAAAAGGGAACCCTCTAACACTGTTGGTGGGAATGTGAACTGGTGCAGCCACTCTGGAAAACTGTGTGGAGGTTCCTCAAAGAGTTAAAAATAGACCTGCCCTACGACCCAGCAATTGCACTGTTGGGGATTTACCCCAAAGATACAGATGCAATGAAACGCCGGGACACCTGCACCCCGATGTTTCTAGCAGCAATGGCCACGATAGCCAAACTGTGGAAGGAGCCTCGGTGTCCAACGAAAGATGAATGGATAAAGAAGATGTGGTTTATGTACACAATGGAATATTACTCAGCCATTAGAAACGACAAATACCCACCATTTGCTTCAACGTGGATGGAACTGGAGGGTATTATGCTGAGTGAAGTAAGTCAATCGGAGAAGGACAAACATTATATGTTCTCATTCATTTGGGGAATATAAATAATAGTGAAAGGGAATATAAGGGAAGGGAGAAGAAATGTGTGGGAAATATCAGAAAGGGAGACAGAACATAAAGACTCCTAACTCTGGGAAATGAACTAGGGGTGATGGAAGGGGAGGAGGGCGGGGGTGGGGGTGAATGGGTAACAGGCACTGAGGGGGGCACTTGATGGGATGAGCACTGGGTGTTATTCTGTATGTTGGTAAATTGAACACCAATAAAAAATAAATTAAAAAAAAAGAAAATAAAAGAATATTTACACTCAGGATGTTTTTATGTGATGCACTGACTCATCTGAGAATGCCTTTACACAAAACCCAGGAAAACTGTCTTTATTAAATACACCTATGTCTGGATTTGAAGCAAATTAGCCTATGAATCAGGGCAAATGTGATAATGAACTCACTATCTTACCCAAAAACCAAGTTGAGCCAAAAGCTGACAGGATATTTTCAGAAACAGTCAATACCATCCAGCAAAAAGCCCTCTTGGAATCTCCAGATTGAAAACCACATATACGAGATAGATTACATATACGTAATAGACATCATAATGGGGCTCCCCACAAGCACTGTAATACTTAACATTTTTCTATGGACAAAATCAGGTTAAAATAGAAATTGTGGTCAGCTTTAGAAAGAGGCATAGAGTGGGAAACAGGAAGGATATTCCCTCCAGGTTGCGTCTTTGGAAGCATTGAGTGTTAGGACTGATTTCATGACTTTGCAATTCAGCCCAGCAGACTCTACATCTTGAGTCACCTAGTCAGATTCCTGGGCCCTACAGTAGAGTAAATCCTTAAATGTATATAACCTCGGCTGCTTGTTTTCTGTGAATCACCATCGCCTAAAGACAGTATTATTTCAGAGACTCTTAGGCACAGATATCTGTACCTTTTAGTATTGTACCAAAAGCATTCTGTTTATTTCTGGCTTTGGCTACTAGCAGACACGTTGGTTATTGCCTAGTTCTTATGTGAACCTCATTCCATGGAGTATTTGTTACTGGATTCGAGAATAAAGCTTATTTTCACAACCTGGAACAAGGCAATTTGATTGAATTAAACTGTGCATGACAAAAATCAATAAAACTCATCAATTCAAATCAATCAGTTCTAATAAACAGACTGAATCTGGTTAAGGACAGAAAACGTGAAAGCAATTAAAATCAGCAATTTTGTGAAAGCAATTAAAATCAGCAATTTTTTAACCTCTCTTCTGCTGATTCAGTCAGTCTCAAAATCCACAGGATGTCCTATGGAGAAAATGCAAGACAATTTGAGTGGTTCTTTCATAGTAATAATGTCTAGCTGTTTCTATAATTGTTAAAAGACAGTTATTGTCTTTCACTAGCAGCTATAACAACTATATGCAAAGACTAAATTAAATAGAGAAATCCCAAACTGTAACTATACAGGACATTTTTCTTTATTGGAAACTCATAACCAGTCCTCCAAATAATTAATATCAACCCATCTTGTTATACCAGCTTGACTACCTAAGTGACTCTTTATTAATTCATTGTTAAAAAAAATCTAACATGGACAGAGACATTTTGGGTATATACATTAATCCATTATCTAAGCTCTACAAGTTACATATATGTTCCATTATGGCAGAGTAATAACAAAAAGCCACCAAATGTACATGCTATTGGAAATAATTATCATTCTTCTATACTGTTGGGTTGTCAGAAGCTGACAAAGGATTTATGGCAGAAGGTTTAATAGTTGGTGAGGTCACTGTGCCAGGTCCATGAGATGAAGTGAGCAAGCTTAGGCAGGCAAAGCTGTCACTAATGTTGAAACCAATATCCATTATAGCCCATCTTACTAGGTATGACTACCTGTCTAAATCTATAGGGAAGCAATCAATTTTTCTTTTCTAAAACTGATCTTTTACCTAATTGACGTTTGTCAACTTTCAACTACGTCATTCAACTTTGTCATTCCAAAGGCTTTTACTGGGATGAAAAATGATGAGAGAAAAGAAAGCCTGTGCCTGAGATCCCTGAAAGTCTGTGGCAGAGATGGTAAGACTTCACTGAGAGCTTTGGCCCAACCCAAGACATCAGGAGGGTGGAAGGAATTTTACGGAGATCCATCCACAGCCTAACCTGCATGTGGCAGATGGTGCCTTAGGAAACTGTCCCATCAGCCACCCTCTCCACACTTTAGCTCCTGTCCAACTCCCACTTATCCTTTTCTGCTGCCCATTTTTCCTGGGACTTGGGCCATTTCTCTACCGAGAGTGTCTCTGGTTCCCCAGAAAGCCATGTTTTTTTGACTGTAGCTAAAAGAAAGCTTGATCCAGCTGCTTTTCCAAACAGCAAAGGGGCCATTAAACTCTGAGTCTGAGAGTGGGTTTAGCCTCAGGAGAGGCTCTCCTTCAGACCAGTTAGTGAGGTTGTTTTCTTACAATTTCCTCAGTTTCCAATTGTAAGACATTTAAGCCTCTCAAGTACTATGAGACTGAAGAAAATAAACATGAACCAAAGCTGTATCTTTCAAAAAGAAGGCAGAAAACTAAAATGAAATTTCTTAGCAAGGAAGAAAAACCAATCTGGAAAGGAAAGTCAAAGAAATAAGCCTGAAGCAAAATGTAAAAGGCCAAGTAATTCATTGACCTGCTGTCAGTAAGACTCCAGACAGAGAGAAAAGAATCCACACATATGGGAGACCTGCTATGTAGCTCACTGGCACTCCCTCTCTCTGACTTCATTTAATACTCCTTACCAGCTACTTACTAATATTCATCTGTTGAGTACAAAATTGCAAGCTTGCACAAAATCATGCAACTGAGTATATTGATTCCACTAAAATGCATTTTTCTTCTATTTTACACAGCAATAATAGGCCTCACTTATCAAATGTTAACTTGGTATAGTATATCAACCATTTAATTCATGTAAGAGTTATTAATATCTGAGATGATAAACTATTAATACTACTGCACCCTTATCCTCAGCTCCAAATGGAAACTGTCACAGGGACTATGCTATAGGTTAAAGGATATAATATTCAGTTCCAAATATGTCCATTATAATCTCTCAGAGTGAGAAAACCAAAAATCAGATAATAAAAACTCCTTATAAAATGTGGAAGAACAAGGAATCTCATGTATTATTTTTTGTAGGAGCATCAAATCCAATAGCCTATTTGGAGAGTAACTTAATAAAGCTTAGAGAATTTAAGTATGCATATACCTAAAGTAACCATAAAATTTACTGTTAAAACTGAAACATTTTCAGAGGGTAAATATATAAAAAATGATGGTTGTTATGAATAGAGTGTTTGTATGCTAAAGCCTTAATCTGCAGTTGTATTTGGAGATGGGGCCTATAAGAAAGTACCTAAAGTTAAATGAGATCATAAGGATGGAGTACTGATCTGATAGGATTAATGTCCTTATGAGAAGGGACACAGAGAGTCCCCTCACTTTCTGTGCATGCACACTGAGGTCATGTGAGCATAGAGGGAGAAGATGGATGTCTGCTATTCAAGGGGGGAGCATTCACCAGGCACCAATCCTGCCAGCATCTTGAACTTGGACTTCCAGTCTCCAAAATTATGAAAAAATAAATTTCTCTTGCTTAAGCCACCCAATCTATGCTATTTTGTTTATGACAGCCTGAGCAGACTAAGTCAAGAGTGAAAAATAGGAGTGAACATAACTGCCCCACACATACCCACATATACATATAATCATGGCCCTGGGTAGGTATTTCTGCTCTAAATTTTTGCTCTAGTCCATTAGGAGACATGTGACTGATTATTCCTTGCTCCACATTCACATACAAAAAGGGATATCAGTTTTATACAAAAGTGTTAAATGGTATTTGAGACATTAATTCTGATTAAAAGAGTAAGCTTTTAGTAAAATTTGTTGATTTATTATAATATACCTATAATCCCCTTGGTAAGGCATTCCAGAGTATAGATCAATATGTTACCAGGTGTTATTTTATTTCTGTGTAATTTTTAGTTTTCAATGAGATAAATCCCTATGACAGTTCATTTCTGCAAACATTTTATGAAAAATTTGAATAACAAGTAGAATAGATTCTTATAAAAAAGTATTCAAAGTAAGCCACAATAGCTAGGTCCCAAAACATATTTATTTATTTTTTTATTTTATTTTATTTTATTTAAGATTTTATTTATTTATTCATGATAGTCACACAGAGAGAGACAGAGAGGCAGAGACACAGGCAGAGGGAGAAGCAGGCTCCATGCACCGGGAGCCCGACGTGGGATTCGATCCCAGGTCTCCAGGATCGCGCCCTGGGCCAAAGGCAGACGCCAAACCGCTGCACCACCCAGGGATCCCCCAAAACATATTTAAAACAGGTTTTGAAATTGTCACTATTATGAGTCATAGAGAGTGAATACATGAAGTGAACACATACACCACAATAGCAGGCGGTTTGTTTGTTAATTTGAAAGGGTACTGTCTAAATTATTCATTATCACACATGCCTCTAATGATGTCTTGATGATCATCAAAATCAAAACCTCTATTGTCAACTGACTGTAAAAATGTTCGGAGTCTTCAATCTTTTCCGCCTTTAAAATATGATTTTGCAATTTTTCTCTTGCAGAGGTGTAGTCACTTTTCCTAACCCTTGAGAAGGGGTGACCTTATGACGTCTTTAACCAGTAGAAAGCAGCGGAAGTGGCATTATGCTAGTTTCACACCTACCTTTTAAGAGGCATTACTTTCTCTCTTATAATCCTGCCACTGTAACCTGAACAAGCAACAGGCTAGCTTGCTGAAAAATCTAAGGCTACATTGAATATGAATAAGGCATCCTAATTGAGGCCATGGTAGGCCAGTTAGACACCCATTTTTATAAGATTTAAAGATTCTTTTGATGGTAGGACACAACACAATGATACTCAGATAGATAGAAGGCAGAATTTTTTGTTACTTACAGCTCTGAACAAAGAAAAACTATTAGGCAGGGCCAAAGGTTTGCACCCAGGGATAGTGTAAGCAAGTCTAGGGAGCTCTAGAGGGAGCTACTCTCTACTGTACTGGGGAGTAGTTTATGTAAGGCAAGTGGGCGGGGTTAGCTAGGTGTCACAGGCTCCCTATGGATTGGCTTATTTGACTAATTTCCTGGGCTCCAGGGGCCTGGAATGTGAGCACTGCCACAAGGGAAGTGGTGAGATGTGGATTTATCTGATCAAAAAGGGGGCTGACAAGCCTCTAGCCAGGCCCTCAAAACTTGAACGAGATAGCAGTGTATTAAAAAAATGGGGGCACCTGGCTGACTCTGTTAAGTGTCTGCCTTTAGCTCAAGTCATGTTCTCAAGGTCCTGGGATCAAGTACCACATCAGGCTCCCTGCTCAGAGGGAAGTCTGCTTCTCCCTCTCCCTCTACCCCTCATGCTGGCTCTCTCTCTCTCTTTCTCTCTCTAATAAATAAAGACTTAAAAAAAAAAAAAACTAAATTACAAGCTCTATGACAAGACCAAACCAAGACCAGAATAACTGGTCAACTGAGCCAAGCCCAAACCGCTGGCTCAGAATCATAATTTAAATCAATGACTAGGGACGCCTGGGTGGCTCAGCCATTGAGCACCTGCCTTCAGCTCAAGGAGTCCCGGGGTCCCAGGATCCAGTCTCACACTGGGCTCCCTGCGTGAAGCCTGCTTCTCCCTCTGCCTCTGCCTCTCTCTCTCTGTGTCTCTCATGAATGAATAAATAAAACCTTTTTAAAAAAATAAATGGCTATTGTCTTAAACCACTAACATTTGGAATGACCTGCCATGGAAGAAAAGCAAAATGATACATCTACCCTCAGAAGAAGGTATTCCTGTTACCACCAGGAATATTCAGGAAAATATGCCACAGGTTCCAAAATGTCAAGAAGGAATTCAAAACTTGACTTTGACAGAACAACATAAATAGAGAAAAAACAGTCAGAAGGACTGCCTAGAAGGGGTCGCCGCCAATTTGAATACATAAATGTGGAAAAAATCTAAAAGTTGCAATTAAAGTACTTTAGAATCTTGATTTATATCTGCAATTATTTAGTAAAGATGTCTTATTTTTTCTAAATACGTGGTATCCTGGCTAAATTTGCAATTTAGGACCAATTTGGGGGGGGGGGGTGCTGAAGAAAGGTAAAATATTTTTTCTAAGAAAAGCCTAGTCCTGAGAAGAAGGGAATCCACAGGCATGGGGATCTCTCTAGGCATGAAAGGAAAATGATTCCCCTCAAACAAGACAGGGATCCCACCAGTACTCAGGGGAATAGAAAGAAGAGACACTGGCTAAGTTATCTGAAATAGCCAGCCAGGAACCTGATAGAATTCTAAGGATGTTGTTATATTTTGTGAATATTTATTTGAATCACTGAAGAATAAACCTTCACAGATGCTCTTGATGAAGTAGGAAAATATGTGGAGAATCACCAAACATCAGTGACTTTGAGTTGGAAAGTGATTCTAAAATGTAGGAGTTAACCTACATATGTTTTAGAAAAAAAAGTTAAATAATTTATTTTGCTTAGATTTCCATTTTCTATATCATAAAAGTGATACATGGTTAAAGAATTGATACCCAAATCAGTATAAAATCTTTTTATGAGCATAACATGAAATTCTAATTCAAAAGGAAGCATTATGTCACAGTTTAAAGCATGATTTCCTTTCTTTGTGATATATAAAAGAAAGGAACATTTTCTAATCAATGGTGTCTCAGAACCTGTGAATTTCACTATATGCTTTATTTGTAAACAGAAGGACATAGAGTTATACAAGTTTCCAATCTTTTCTTATCAGTTTTCCCACTGCCCCATGTTTTCAAAGATTTTCCTTAAAAAACCAACTCAATGATTTATAATTCCCTTCATGTTTCTATATTCTATCTACCACTGTATAACAAGCAAACCCCAAATTCAGTGACTTAAAACAATTTATTATTATCATAGCCTTCTGGGTTGACTGGGATCAAATGGGAGATTTTCATTTGGAATTTTCTATGTGGCTGCTATCAAATGGAAGTCATGGCTTGAGTCATCTGAAGGACCCACAATGCTGGACATCCAAGAAATTTCTTTCACACAGCTGGCAGTTAATGCTGGCTATTTACTGGCAGCTCAAACAAGGCATGTTGACCAGGCCGCTCCATGTGACTTGGGCTTCTCTTATCATGATGGGTCTGAGAGGAAGTCCCCTAAGAGCATGCATTCCAACAGGCCAAGGTGGAAGTTGAGAGACATCTAGCTCCAAAACATCCAGAACATCATTTCTTCTATAATTTATTATTCAAAAAAGTCATTATAGCCATTTTAGATTCATGTGAAAAAGGAATGAAAGTTCACCACTCAGTGGGAGAGGTAGCAAGGAATTTGTAGCCATTTGCCACTTCATTCTGTAGGAAAAAATAATTTACATTCTTTCTCACATAAATAATGCACTCACCCTGTCCCCCCAGATCTCATCCAATTTGACATAAGCCCGAAGTCCAGGATTGTGTTAACTAAGTAAAATCTAGGCAAACATGAAGCTCCTTGGGTGAGGTTTTCAGGTGTAGCCACCCAAGTATGTGTCTCCTTGCTAGGAAGAATCTGTGAACTAAAGAGATGGATTACACATCCCTTCAAATATACATACAAGGAGCATGCAAAGGTGACACGTGGATAGCATAACAAAAGTAAGTACTTCAATTCCGAAAGGAATGGATGAAAAAAAAAAAAAAAAAAAAACAGCGGTCACTGGTCCGGTCCTTGCAGTTTTGAAATCCAGCTGAGCACATTTTGCCAGTTCTTTGAGTTGGCCCCCATCGTGCTCTCTGGAAGTCCTCCTTTGCCACTGCTTTTGGCTCCAATCTCTAGGCTTTGCCTGCCCTCTGAGTCATGCTTTCTTTCTCACAGAAACTACAGCTGAATTTGCACCTGAGTGATATTCTCAGACAGCTACCTCCTATAAGACCAGGAGGATTCTGGGGGCTCTTCCCATTTAAAAATGTTTCTAATTCATTTTAGTTTTAATTGTTGGTGTTTCTCCCAATGCAGTATTCATAAAATACTTGGATTTATTTTGAACCTTATTGGGTTAAACTCTGATGGACTAAGGCCACACAAGTAACTTCAAAATAAGTCCCTCTCTGGGTCACACTGAGGGTTTCATGGGACAGTATCTTTGCAATTCTTAAAAACTTTGTCTGGAATCTAAAATGTCTGTCATTCATACTCTGAATATTTTTAGAGACTCTCTCTCTCTTTAGAGAATCTCTTCTTCTCTATCACAGATATCTAAGAGGCTTGTCTTTCGTATTCTTAGAAGCCCAAATAGGCATGATTTAAATCTCTCAGATGTCTCAATAGTCTTTTATCCACAATCTTGAGATCTTTATCCTGAAGCCATGCTTTATTGATAGTGTTTTAGGCCATTTCTAAATTTGAGACCCGAAGGGACTAGGGATAAGAAAAAAAATATTTTGAGCCCAGTTCATTTGTCTACCCTGTATATTTTGCTTAAACTATGAAGAGTCCCTTCTTTGGGATATCTTTCTCTCCACATGTCTAATCATAGATAGCTAGAGAAAGGATTTGGCACATTAAAACATCTGCCTAGAAATCTCTTTTTTTAATTTATTTTAATTTATTTATTTATTGCCTAGAAATCTCTTTAGCCAGATCCATGATCTCTTTCAACTTTCTGTGTTACTGCCGGTAAGTCTGCTAACTTTTCTGTCACAACTTAGCAAGTATTGTTTTTTAACCATCATCCAAAAATTAGTCTCCCTTTTTTCTAAAGATTTTTTATATATTTATTCATGAGAGAAAGAGAGAGAAGCAGAGACACAGGCAGAGGGAGAATCAGGGTCCATGCAGGTTGCCTGACATGGGACTTGATCCCAGGTCTCCAGGATCAGGCCCTGGGCTGAAGGTGACGCTAAACCGCTGAGTCACAGGGGCTGCCCTCCCTTTCCTTTTTTTTTTTTTTTTATTTATTTATGATAGTCACACAGAGAGAAAGAGAGGCAGAGACACAGGCAGAGGGAGAAGCAGGCTTCTTGCACCGGGAGCCCGACGTGGGATTCGATCCTGGATCTCCAGGATCACGCCCTGGGCCAAAGGCAAGCGCTAAACCGCTGCGCCACCCAGGGATCCCTGCCCTCCCTTTCTTCATCGTACACTAACATCCTTAGTTTCTGCTCACTGCTAGGTCTCAAGACAAAGACATGTTTTAGGTATGTATTATGACACCCAGTTCCAAGTAACAATTTCTGTTCCAGTTATCTGATGCTACTTTAACAGCATACTTGTAGGCTAATATCCAATTTTTCTTACAGTATTCAAACTTTGAAGATAGTCGATGGAGACTAATACTGGCTTTGGAATCACTATGATCTGGATACTTTTGTTTGAGAAATACACCTAATTTAGCAGATAAAAAGTATATGGGTAACCCAGGTGGCTCAGTGGTTTAGCGACGCCTTCAGCCCAGGGCCTGATCCTGGTGATGCAAGATCAAGTCCCATGTTAGACTCCCTGTCTGGAGCCTGTTTCTCCCTCTGCCTATGTCTCTGCCTCTCTCTCTCTCTCTCTCTCCCTCTGTGTGTGTGTGTGTCTCTTCTGAATAAATAAATAAAATCTTAAAAAAAAAACTATGTATTTCAGTGTCTCCTATTAAACTGTCTTTAGTTCAGAAGTAACTAAGTTGCCTCTGTGTAGAAGGAATATTTCCCTCTTTATTTTCTTTAGTTTCCCTGAAATTTGTCACAGAATTTCTTTTTAAATACACTTTACAAAAAGAAATAAGGTGTTCTTTCTTTTCTGATGAATAATTTATAAAAACTCTCTCAATGACATTTGATCAATAGAAAAAGAGTTTTTAATATTTTTTTTCTAACATAATAGATATATAACAGTCTGGCTGACAGATAAGCATCAACTGTGAGATGGCCTATCTACTAAATTCCATTGCTTTTTTTGATGCTCCAAGTGTAAAGCAGGGCAGGAATACAACAGGTAGTCATTAACATAATTTCTGTCACTTATTTCTGTTGATATTCAGTCTATGAGGAGCACTAGAAATTTCACATTGAGAATTGAAGTTAGTTATTTTATTTTTAAATCATTAATTTTTTAGTATCAGTCAGAACTTAGCAGACGGCTTCTATAAATTAGTCTAGGGATGTAACATACACACAAAAACTTAAGTATGAAGATAGAGTCAGATGAAGTTGACCTCCCCAGCCATGAGTATAGGCTAAAATAACAAAAAAGAAAGCTAGAATCAGGCAAACAAATCTACATTCAGCTACTGTCTATGAGTGTTTTTTGTTTGTTGTTTGTCTAACAATTTAGACTGAGCTGTCATCTGAATTAAAAAGGAACAGATGATTTTAAAGGTTTTGAACCATACTGAAACTTTGATAATTTTTAATGATTTTTAGGGAAAATAGTGGGGTTTTTTCAGTGTAATAAAAGGGAATTTCATAGTGGGTTTAGAGTTCACACATCATAGAGAATGGAACTCCAGGTTAACACTTAAAGCTAGAGCTCTCTTTCTATACATGGGAGTGGATAGGACGTGTAAGTATATTGTGAAAAGAAGATACCACTCAATTCCATTAAAGGCTTTGTTGTGAAAAATGAGTGCTGAACCCTAGGAACTTTGGTCATGAGAAGGTAATTGTAATGTGAGCCATGGGAGCTCCTTGGATATGGAGGAGAGCTTTAGCTTTGACCCCCTTTCAATCTATGGAAATTCTTGTAATGTTTGCTGTAGACCCCTCCTTGATGTTTAAGGATTTGATCAGATCTTCACTATATGAAACTCTCCCTGCCCATTTTTTCTTTTCTCTCCTCTTTTATTTCCACAATTTGTAGGTATTCATTGCTGATAATAGCTTGGCCTGTTAAATCCTTCTTCCTCCTCCTTGATCTTTACTTTATTCCATGATAAACCTCCTGCATTCCTAACTCCATTTCAGCATCTGCTTTTGAGGAGAACTGAACACTATGGTTATGAGTAGGTAGAGCATGCTATGATAATATGAAGCAATAGCCACGAGAATCTCCTACTCAAAATGCCAAACTTGGTCACATGTATAAATTTCAATTGTTTCATTAGAACCATAGCACCTCAGATCTAGGAAAGGTCTTATAATTGTGCCTACCATATGTCTGATGCTTTAATTCCCTTGCCCTTCTGAGAAGTTGTATAGGATGTGTTCCTGGGGTTTATCTTTCATACTGAGATAATTTAACTAATATAAATTCAACCTTCTATTGTCTGCTTGCTTGTGGTTTTAATGCCTTATACCTAATTATTGCTCCTAGGATGGAAAGGAGTAAATATTTTACATTGACTGCTCCCACTGTTGTTAAATGGCATTTATTATGTCCACTCACAAAAAGCCTCCAGGCTTTTTGCTCTTTCAACAGTATTTCTCATGTGATAGTCTTGAGCACAGTGCCTGAATATTATTATTGCATATTTAATGAATTGATAATTGGAATTGAATTCCTTCAATGTCATAGTCTCTCTGTTAGGTAACCCAAATTTATCTTAAGACTTTTTCTGTTGTGAATTTTGGAACTAAATGAAAAACCTTGATATATATAAGCAATATATAGAAAAGGAACTTTAAGACTCCTCTTTTCTCAATAATATGCATATGCTAGTGTCACATAGGCTTAATAGCTGCTGTTTATTGCACACATATAATATGCTTAGAACATGCTAATTATATTACATATTAACTTATTTATTTTTTTTTTTTTTTTTTTTTTTTTTTGGTAGACTGATTTATTAGTTGTTGAGTGGTTTAACCAGTAGCTCAAGATAGCCTAAGGAGTTTCCACTTCTTAAATAGGCTGAACTAATACAACATCAGTCTATGTAAACATAACTTTTGTGCTTCATTGATAGTTAACTTTTATTATTTTTTTTTTTTATTTATTTATTTATTTTTTTTTTATTGGTGTTCAATTTACTAACATACAGAATAACACCCAGTGCCCGTCACCCATTCACTCCCACCCCCCGCCCTCCTCCCCTTCTACCACCCCTAGTTCGTTTCCCAGAGTTAGCAGTCTTTATGTTCTGTCTCCCTTTCTGATATTTCCCACACATTTCTTCTCCCTTCCCTTATTTAATCTTCACCCTGATTTGGAAGGTATATATTTATTTCACAGTTGAAGAAATTGAGGCCACAAAAGCATAACATATATTTAAATTCTCACAGCTAGGTAATGGGGGCACCAAGATTTGAAACCAAGTTTGTCTAATCTCAAAGCTTGTGCTTTAGACCATTATGTCATCCCTGCGTATCTTTGGCAATCTCATTAGATGACTGACACATGTTCAGTTTGCTGTCAATTATATTTGTCTATTTCACAAGTGTTGGACACAGCTTCTTTCCTTTATGTAATTATTTTGTTTTGTTAAAATTTAACTTGCATAATACTGAGAAAATGGATTGAACCTGTTTACTGCCACTTCACTTGCTCGGAGATTTTGATTTACAGAATATATCTTACTTTGTCTCTCCGCCCCAAAACTGGGAATAAGAAGATTGATACTCATCTCTAGGCCTGGGCAAGGCCAAGATATTAATCTGTTTTCTTCACTGATATATCTTAAGCACAAAAGATAGAGCTTGGTCCATAGCAAATGTTCAAAAAATAATTGTTGAGTAGATTGCTATGATTAAAAGAGATGTCTTATGTTCATGCTTAGCATAATATCTTGGATTAGCACAATACCTTTTATTCTTAATAAATGGTAGATATTATTAACTTGAATTTTGAAAATGTAAAAGACAACACACGTTGTCATTTTTAGATTTTTCCTGTAATTTCAGCTTATTGGGATATTGCGATTTTTAATTTTTTTACTGCAACATTTATCATTGCTGCTATTTCTGTGTTACCTGATCATGCCTCTTAATTGGACCGGTCTTAGAAATTTCTGTAAGTTACAGAAATTTATAATAGATAGAAACTCTCCTGCAGGCTAGAAGTAGACTCTGAATTTAGGCTTCTATCTTGATGGCTATTTATTCTTTTAGACTTCTGGAGACTTATAACTGACACGGACCTGATATATCACCAATATTTTAAACCAAAAAGCCAGACAACTTTTAGCAAGTGATTACCCTTTCCTCACTGTCTCCCTCTTGACCATTTTCACCAGGTCCCTGAGTGTCAAAGAGCATCTGGTAGAAGACTGAAGATATGTCTCCTGAGATGTCTTTTGACCTCATTTGCCATTTGCAGTAAAGATTTATCAGCTCCAAATTGAAAGAAATAGGAATTGATTGTGAAGGCAAACATCAGGCTTTCATTCTGAAAGAGGCCAAACCGCCTTAACTCCAAGAGAAAAATTTTGTTCAAATGTTATAAAACACAAAGAAAAAGACTCAGATTGTTTTCTTACTATGTTGCTCATTCCAAATAACTAATAAAATAAAAAATTCTTTTCTTTTGATTTTCCTCTTTGATATTATTGATGCCTGTGCTAGTCACAAAATCTAATAGTCTTTTAATTTATCTTACTTTCCTATTATCTAATCATAAAAAAATTGTCCCAAACTTTACCAATGGCATTAGAATCTCATTTTAAAAAGCCAATACAGAAATATTGTTAAATAATTTAGACTGGCTCCATGCATTTATCTTCTCTTCTGTTTCAGCCTTACTAAAATAGAAAAGAATGAAGAAAATTAGCCAGGACAAAGGCAGTGGTAGATGAGACAAGAGCATTAGATTGAAATGATTTTCAGAAGACAAATAGGTGGAGTAGTCATAAGAAGTCAGAGAGCAGAAAAAGTTAAAGGCTAAGAATTGTCAATAATTTCCAGTGGAACTCAAGTTATCAGAATCCCTGAGAAAACAGGCGAAGAAGAGTGCTGAAATAAGTGAAATTGGTTGAAAATTCATATACAAAAGGCTGAGACATTCAGACCCCAACCTGCATTCTAAGGCTTATCCAGGCAATTATAACCATCCCATTTCTAGAACAAGATAAAATTAAATTCTTTGTAGAAATTGAACCAGTAAGTCTCTTCATACTGGAAAATGTGGTCTAGTGGAGTACTGATGTGAGAGGCTGGACTGTAAACCAGAGAATTCAGGAGTGAGGTTACCTCAGATCAGGTTGCATGGTAACTTCATGGCTTGTTGTTAAGTGTCCAGTTTCCAGTAAGTCTCAGAAGAGGCCAAAACTTTTTTTCAAAAGGAAAGTATTTAGCCACAGGGAGAGGCAGGGATTGGCTTCAACCTACATGGGCCTGCCAAAGTTTCCAAATACCATCTCTCAATGCCACTGACACTTCAAGTAATGTCAAATCTGCTGGATCACCTAGTGAAGTGTCAGAGCCTCCTCTTGCTCTGGCCCCACTCAAAACTAGCAGCTTTTTGGATCACTTGGTAATGGGACAGAGTACAAAACTCAGTGACGAATAAGTTGCCTCCAAAATCATCCTTTCCTTTCATCACTTTCTCCAATGCAGTGAAGAACCAGCCAGTCTCATGATACTGGTTAGTTGGAAAATTTTTTTCTAAGATATCAAATGCATGGACAACAAAAACCTTGCCTTTTATAAATATTTTATTTGGAGTAGTCAATGACAACATTTTGTGCATATCTATTATCACACCATGGACTACCAGCATTGTCTTTATTATGGAAATAGAACTATTAGTTTCTTTCAATATAATCAGATTGGAGAAGCAATTCCAGAAAATACAGAACCAATTCAGACAATTCCCAGATAGATATAGATAGATGATAGATAGAGAATACACACACACACACACACACACACACACACATTGAGAAAAGGCAAGAAATAGAGGGGAAATTTGTTGCAGATAATTGGCTCACAAGGGGGCCTGGGAAGTCTGATATTTGTAGGGCAGACCAGCAGTCTGGAAACTCTTATGCAGTAGCTAAAGCTGCAGTCCACAGGCAGAATTTCCTTTTTCCTTAGCGAAACCCCATTTTTTGCTCTTAAGGTCTTTGATTAGTTAAATCTCCCCCAGATTATGGAGGATAATCCCCCTTTCTTCAGATAACTGATTCTAGATGTTAATTACTCTACAAAACACCTTCCCAGCAATACTTAGTGTTAACTAAACTGGTGGATACTATAGTCTAGGCTAGACAACACATAAAACTAATCATCACAAGAAATAAAATGATGACAATATTACAGAAAAGATAAAAGAGTGGCATATAGAGCTAAAGTATTCAAACATCCTAATGTTTATTTTATTTGTATCTGGTAAAGCAAAAATCAACATTTAGATTAGAAAAAGTTAAAAATTCTTAAATTCTTGTAATCTAAAGTAACCAGTAACTAAATAGTAAAAGAAGGTATAACTAGTATGCTAATAGTGGGGGGATACAAAATAATAATAAAATAATGAACTCACCTGAATTAAAGAAAGAATGGCATAAAAAAACATAAAATAAGTAACTCAATGAGCAAATAGTAACATGCAGAAATAATTCTAAATATATCTGTAAATGTAAAGGATTAGATTTTCAAATTAAAATTAAAGAGTATGAACCTGCATAAAAATATGATTTTTATAGGAGTCATCTTAAAAATAAGAAGAGTGAAAAGAGAAAGATGGAAAAGGGTACTTCATTTGATATCAAAACAAAAGTTGGCATAGTTTTATTAATATTAGCCCAAGCAGACTTTGAGGTAAGAAACATTAATAAAAATTAAGAGTATATAATGTGAGAAAGACAGTCTCTTCAAAAAAAGGCTTGGAAAAACTGGACAGCTACATGCAAAAGAATTAAAACTGGACCATTTTCTTACATCATGCATAAAAATAAACTCAAAATAGATTAAAGACCTAAATGTGAAACCTGAAACCATAAAATTCCTAGAAAAAAAATACAGGCAACAATTTCCTTGACATAATCTGTAAAAACATTTTTCTAGATATGTCCCCTTTGGCAAAGGAAACAAAAGCAAAATTAAACTACTGGGATTACATCAAAATAAGCTTCTGCACATGAAAGAATCCATCAACAAAACAAAAAGGCAACCTATTGAACAGGAGGAGATATTTGTAAATGGCATATGCAGTAAAGAGTTATAATCCAAAATAAATAAAGAACTGATGAAACCCAATGCCAACCCCCTAATATAATCTAATTAAAACATGGGCAAAGGACCTGAATAAACATTTTTTGAAAGAAGACATACAAATGGCCAACAGACATATGAAAAGATGCTCAACATCACTCATCCTCAGGGAAAGGCAAATCAAAACCACAATGAGATATCACTTTACATCTGTCAGAATGATTAGTATCAAAAACACACGAAATAACAAGTGTCATTACGGATGTGGAGAAAAGGGAACCCTTGTGCCCTATTGGTAGGAATGCAAACTACTGTAGAAACTAGGGAAGCAAATGGAAAATATACTGTTTCTAAAGGTGTGTATGCACCCAATAGTATACCTTCAAAATACATACAGTAAAACTTGACTGAACCAAGGAAAAATAAGCCCATATGAGAATAGCATATGATAATATACCTTGTTCAAAATAGCTGTTTAAAAAGAGGATCAGAGGAGCACTGGGGAGGGGGGCGGCTCAGTCCACTCAGTTAAGACCAAGTCTTGATTTTGGTTCAGGTCATGATATCAGAATTGTGAGATTGAACCCTTCATTGGGCTCCACACTGGATGTGGAGTCTGCCTGAGATTCCCTCTCTGCCTCTCACTCTGCCCGCCACCCCTCTCTACCTCTTTAAAAAAAAAATAAAAATAAATAAAAAATAAAAAGTATCAGAAATAAATAAGGATATAGAAAATCTAAAAAGTACAATAATAGTTCTTGGCTTATTTGATCTTTGTAGAATATTGCCCCCAGCAAGTAGAGACTAATACATTTACCAAAATTAATCCAACACTTGGTCACAAAGTGAGGTTCAATAAATTCCACAGAATATAAATGGAACACAATGGAATTAAGGTGAAGATGAATAATAATGATAAATCCTGGAGGCATTTTCACTTTCAACTGGACATGGAAGTCATTATTCCAACAAGAAAAAGCTGAAAAACAATGGTTTTTCCATCAGAGAACTGAGGTCACAGGGCAAACTGCTACCAAGAAATTTAGAGAGACAGGTGAATGCAGAGTACCAGCTGATATCTGCTTACCTAAAACAGAAGTCACCAGAGGTGTACACTGTAAAAACACTCACATAATAATTTTGATGAACTGCTGAAGCCTAAGTGTTGGGGAGTATGAGAGTAAGGGATACATGGGAGACATGCTTTTGTCCATTTTACCTCCAATAGCCCCACCAGATTCTCACAGTGAAAATCTGAGAAAAATTCCCCTTTGGTTCTAGCAGGAAGAGGAAAGGAATCGAGATCACTGTAAAATAGACTCGAAGTGTTATCCATGACAAAGTCCTAAGATTCAAGATTAAAGACTTTACTAACCTGTATACCACCTAGAGGAAGGGATTTCCTCCTGCTTCCGGTACCCTCAAGTCTTCCTGTATTACATAATGAATAGGGAAGCTATATTTCTGGAGAAACATTTTATGAGGTTATAGCCTAGAGATATAGACCCTGAGATTTAATCATAAGATAATAGAATGTTTTCTCTGGCCCATACTTTTTCATTGTACCAACAAGGACCTGTATAATAATAGAGAGCTACAACAGAAAGAGCCATAGGACATAGAGTATCTCTGAGGAGCATACTTAGGGATAATGAAAATCGAGAAAGGGGGGATAAAAATGATACTAGAGAAATTTGAAATCTTTGGCACCTACAATTAGAACAGACATTAAACAGAACTCATTAACCCTAGTCAGGTGAATGTAAATTCTTACAATAAAGGGCAATTTACCTCAATCCTTATTACTCAATGCATCCTGTCTAGCTTCCAAGAAAAATTTCAAGACATACCAAAGGGTTAGAAGAAAAAACAGATTGAAGAGACAAATAAAGCATCCAAAACAGACTCAGATATGACACAGATTTTGGACAGAGAACTTAAAATAACTATGATTAATATGTAAGGGCTCTAGTGAAAAAGTAGTTTATCATGCAATAGCAACAGATGGTTAATGTAAGCAGATATAGAAACTAAGAATCAAAAGAAAATAAAGTAAAAAACAGCAATAGAAATAAAGAATGTCTTAAAAGAGCTCATCATTACACTGCATCTGGCTAAGGAAAGAGTCAATGAACTTTAAGATAGGTCAGTAAAAGTACCTAACTAAAATGCAATTAAGAAAAAAGCTGAAACCAAAAACCAAACAGAAAAGACTGTAGAAGATATGCAACACAGCTTCAAAAGGTTAAACTCTAAACTTATACAGAATCAGAGCACCAGAAAGAGAGCAAGAAAAGTATAGAACAGGATGCCTGGGTGGCTCTGTGGTTGAGTGTCTGCCTTTAGCTCAGGGCATGATCCCAGGATCCTGGGATCAAGTCCCACATCAGGCTCCCTGCAGGGAGCCTGCTTCTCCCTCTGCCTGTGTCTCTGCCTTTCTGTGTCTGTCATGAATAAGTAAATAAAATATTTAAAAAAGAGAAAAATATAGAACAGAGGGCATTTTTGAAGTATAATGGCTGAGAACTTTTCAAAATGTATGCAGACACCAAATCACAGATCCAGGACAGTCAAAGAACAATGAGCAGGGTAAAGGAAGGAAGGAAGGAAGGAAGGAAGGAAGGAAGGAAGGGAGGGAGGGAGGGAGGGAGGAAGGAAGGAGAGAAGAAGGAAAGGGAAGTACATCTAGGCATATCATATTCAAACTGCAGAAAATCAAAGACAAAGAGAACATCTTGAAAGAAGCAAAACAAAACCCTTAATTTAGGGGAGAAAATTTATCAGAAACCATGAAATCAGCATCCTCTTCCTTCTAACTGGAACAGCTATCCTTTACCCAAATCCCCTGTACTTAGTCCTGCTTCATGTTTCTGCTCTATTATCACAGTATTAAGAATCCTTCCAATGACAGCTTTACTTAAAAACACAATACTTTATCCCTCATTGCCCCAAGCCCAAACACTCTGTTTTCCCATTCCAACCTTTATTTTTCATTTGAACTTATCTCAACTTATCATGTTATATATTTTTATATAATATATTGTTTATGGTTTTTCTATGGAAGAGAAGCTCAATAAGGACAAGGATTTTTATGTTTTGTTCACTCCTATATCCTAGAATACTGCCTGACATATAGCAGATATTAAAAAAATTATTAAATAATTGATTTAATTCTCTGGAACAACTGGAAATAAAAGGGTAGCATATTCAACACTGATGATAGTAATTATAATATAAATTGTTTAATGCTTAATTAGTCCAGGCCCATGAACTAAGAATTTTTTATGCATTTTATCACTTAATTCTGAAAATAGCACAAAGAGGTAGAGGTCATGACAGGTGGATCTTCTCAGTACCAAGGGTCAGATATATTTCATGTCACATTACATGGGTTAGGGAACAGCTTGTTCAAATAACCAAGAGTCAGCAGGCACAGATCATATAGTTCCCCAATCTTCCCATTATCACGTGCCATAGCCAAGAGTTTTGTAGATTCTGATTTGGTGAATCCCCTCTTTCCACATTGAATGTCCTCCTCCCAAAAATATGAGAAAGTGGCTTCATCAGTGGGAAAATACACAGGGTATTTGTTACTTGAAAGTCTGGATTTGGGACGTCAATTCTTTAACAAGTTTTCTGGGAAAGATAGCTGCCCTCCTGTGAGAGACTTTAAGACCATGAGGGCCCTTGGAAGTTATAAACGGTCTCGAATATCCCTGATATGGAAGAAGGCTTCAAGAAGTTGAGCTTCAGTGCTTTTCTTCAAACTGGGAATGGAATGTCCGTGCCTCACTCTCCTGTGCAGATTTATTGAGATGCCATCCCAGGAATAGAAGGAGAAGTCATATTGTGACACAGTTGCAACAGAGCCCTCAGGAGATCCATGGCAAGTTCTGAAGCTGGCACATCCCTTCAGAGATGTCTCAAATTGAGACTGGGTCGGTCTGAGCTTTTGTATACTCAAAGTGACCATTCATTGGACTCAAGAATAGGCACAGATTTGGATAAGGAAGCACTCTTAGTCGAGAGCAATTCTCCAAGAGGGATTGGTCTAAGAATTGTCAACAGCCTAATTTGCAACTGGAAAAATAAATACCTCAGTGACAAAGTCAGAGGATTTGTCCAGTGTGCCACAGTATACACAATAGTCTCTGTTGCTCTTCTTAATCAAAATGTGTCACCAGGATTTATGATCCTAACAACTCATGGTTGATTCTCTAATCCCTTGGTGCAATGAGAATTTAAAATACTGAGCAACTAGAAAAGCAATTACACAGAAAAAGAAATCAAGACTGTAAAAGGTGTTTCTTTGTTGAATAATAAACAATAAACACATTTGGGAACATTTTTATAATATAATGCTTCCAATAAGTCAAAACACACAAAATTTTAGGGAGAATTATAAATATTTGGAACCAAAAAGAAATACTAAAAACTGAAAAGCAATATAAAAATAGCAATTTATTCATTGCTTAAGGTAGAGGGTAAATTATAATCTGTTGTATTAAAGTGATTTGTCATTAGAAAGGAATTAGTAAGGAAATTGCTATTAAAACAATCTCTTCAGTTTCACAAACTAAATTATTGTGGTGTGATTAATTTGTGTAGGCAAGAATCTTAAGCAAAACTGTGGGAATTGAACCATTGAATTATATATCAAAATGACTAAATTGTTACAGGAAAAAAAAGCATGTAAAGCTGGTTTATTATTACTATCGTGCTACTAATTCATGGAACACCAGATTATACTTGGAAGTTATTTGATTTAGTGACATTAAAAAAGTGACTTAATTCTCTCCTCTTCACTTCCATTTTTTCCATTTTTATTTATTCTATTTTTAAAAAAGATTGTATTTATTTATACATGAGAGAAAAAAAGAGAAAAAAATTTATTTATTTATTCTCTCATGAAACATGAGAGAAACAGAGAGAGCAAGGCAAAGAAACAAGCAGAGGGAGAAGCAGGCTCCATGCAGGGAACCCGACATGGGACTTGATCCTGGGTCTCCAGGATCACACCCTGGGCTGAAGGCAGCGCTAAACCGATGAGCCACCCAGGCTGCCCACTTTTTTCCATTTTTAATACCAACATCTTTTTTCCTATTGAACAATCTAAAGACTTTGAAAATTGACCAGCAATAAAGAAATGTAAAATGATAGTAGGAGTAATGCATTTTAGATACTTCATAATGTTGACAGCTGGAAAACTCTATTAAGTGTGATGTATTGTTGAAACTAATTTTTTTAAAGGCTTTTTTTAAAGAGAAATTTTAGGTCCACAGAAATATTAAGAGGAAGGGTACAGATAGTTTCTATATACCCCCTTGGCTCACACAAGCACAGCTTCTCCCATTATCAGCATTTCCCACCGGAGTGGTACATTTGTTACAGTTGACGAACTTACATTGAATCATAACAATCACCTAAAGAAACTAACTTTTCATTTCAAAGAAACATTTGAGTCATATGTGAAGCTACATGAATTATTTAATCTTTCTGAATGGTAATTTTTTGCATATGCAAAATGGGGAGAATATCTATCTTGCAGAACTATGATGAAGAGATAATACCAGTGAGAAGCACATTTTCTTCTAAAAAAATACTACACAGTTGTATCAAGATCACTGCCATGACTTTTTCCATCACACTATCCCACAATCATCATCATCACCATTCTTGTCACCTTCAACATGATGATATCATATCATCATCACTGTGCTCCCTCAAATGTGTAAGAAACAGAGAGTGCCAGATTTTACTTTATGCAATCAAATTGTAAGTCTCCTTTTGTCTATTTGGAGGCAAAGATGTCAAGGCAGATGGCTATAAATTAATAAACAAATAACCATCAAATAAATGTTTTGGAGTGACCAAAAATTAGGTATAGAGCAAAAGTTTGTAAACAAGGCAAGATGAGCTTGACCTGGATTTTTTAAATGTAGGAAAAAAACTGATAAATAGTAATTCTGTTATGATTTTAAAATAATTACTAATACCATATTTGGAGTAATTAAAAATTACTGACAAGTCAGTAGAACTATTTGTAATGGCTACGCCATCCAAGAGAAACATCTAGTTCTGTTATCTATAAAAGAGAATCCTTTTATCTCAAAGATATCTCAATAAGTTTTTTCAGGATTCTCAGAAATATTTTTTAACATTTGATATGTCAGGCAAGTTTTTACAAACAGGCTTTTTGCTAACATCTGAAGTCCTTATCTCAATGAAGGGCACAAACACATTAACCCCAGTATTTCTGAGAGTTGCAATGCCTAAAAGATATCTAATTTCCCTTGCATGTATCTAGTAGCTAGTCTCTAAGATGTCCCCCAATGATTCATGCCCTTGTAAATGCCATACTGAGTCAGTGTGGTCTCTGTCTCTGTGTAATCAACAAATGTGGCATAGGTGAAGATGTGTGATTTCTGAAGGTAAGCTACAAAATGCACTAGTTTTTTGGGGCTCTCATGTTGGGGCAGCGTGCTCCTAAGCTATGAAGAAATGGAATAAGTCCCATGGAAGGACCCAGCTGGAGAAGAGCCAATATCCCTAGCCAACAGGTAGTACCAACTTGCCAGCCATCTGAGTGGGGTACCTCAAAAGCTGATTCTTTAGACTTATTCAAGCTTCAAATGATGTAGTCCTGGCTAACATCTAACTGCAATTGCTTGGGAGACCTGCAAGTAATAAATTTTCACCTCTGCCTTTTCTGTGTTCTGACCCACCAAATCCATGATCACAATAGATGGTTGTATTATACCACTTATTGGGGTGGGGGCGGGTAATTGCTTGTACAGCATTAAATACCTGGGAGATCAGACCATACTTTTTTCAATTCCAAAGGAAAATGTTCTATTACTTTATTGCTTTACTTGAGAGGTTAACAAGTATTTTGTGTGTGTATATGTGTGTATATGTGTGTCCATGTATATGTGTTTGAGAAATAGAACACACGAGTACTGTTTATGAAAATTGTGGTGAAGAATCTAAGGTGTCGGGCAGCCCCGGTGGCGCAGCGGTTTAGCGTCGCCTGCAGCCCAGGGTGTGATCCTGGAGTCCCATGTCGGGCTCCCTGCATGGAGCCTGCTTCTCCCTCTGCCTGTGTCTCTGCCTCTCTCTCTGTGTCTCTCATGAATAAATAAATAAAATCTTAAAAAAAAAAAAAAAAAGAGAATCTAAGGTGTTTTCTCAAAAGTAATTAAAAAAAAAAAAAAACCTGTGAGATATTAGAGCTTTTTTAATGAGGCAAAAAAGATTACCTATCCACCAACATCTGTTTTTCTCTTTCACAGAATATGATTTCAGCTAGGAAGTGGCTTTGAATACAGATGCCACATGTCTTATCACACTTTGATGGCTTATTGTGATCCCTGCCTGGATCCCTGCCAGGATCCCTGTGATCCCTGTAATTCACTCCTCTGAATTACCCCAGGTGGGAGAGATGCCCACTAATCAGGGATAACTACTTTGGACTTCTATGAGTGTGATGGTAATTTCATTATGTGAATTTCATTGCTATTTGGAGACTATTTGTTTAGCAAACTTAGTGTACTAGGACAAATATATCTGAATTCATAAAAATAAATTATTTTTTTTGGTTTATCTTCTGTGCTCTTATATCACTTGCTATATTCATGCAGCTTGAACGTTCCTTAAGAAGCCCATCCCATTAATAAAATCCAAAGCTTGTCACTGGTTACTCTCTATATATATTTTTAGATTAAAATGAGGAAATTTTTAAAATTAAAGCACATTGTGATTGAAATTTATAAGTAATATTTAAAAGCCTTAAGAAAGTAGAATATAAAATAACTATGAAAATTTACCTTTTCTTAAGATTGATTTTATAGATCAATATAAAGGGTTCATAGTGGAAATCGAGACCAGTAAATTCCACATATTTATTTCCCCATGATTAAAAAAATAGATATTTTTTCCTTAAAAAGAATCTATATGTGAAAATATCATACATTTTGTGTACATTTTTTATGTACCAGTGCAAAATTGCATTTCTGATTTATGAACATAAGATCAACACACTTCAACTAATGAGAACTTGCCCCAATGACTCACACACAAAGAAAACTGAAGAAAAATGGAAAACAATACCATAGATTGAATTAAATATATTCAAGTACTTAAGTTTTTAAAAAATCACTTTGAATCAGAAGTTCAAAAACTAATAATGAGAAGAACTATAAGGAGAATAAGACTGAACACAGAAAGGAAATGGCAGAAAAAAACCAAAATTATCTCAATAATGAAGACTAAATTGTGAGTTACCCTAGGAAGAATATACTCAAATATGAACTTAATTTGAGACATTTAAAAAGATAGGGAAATAACCAAGAGAACTATAATGCAATAAAAATAGAAGTCAAAACAGGAAAAAATGGGGTGAAATTGAAGACAGGCAAAGAAAAGAAATAATATTCACAATGGCTGTCCCAGAAAAAGAGAAACAAAACAAGGGAAAAGAACTAATATCAAAACTAATAAGTGAAGACACATTTACAAAAATAAAAGAAGACCTATATAGATACATGTTGAAAGGGTATGCCTGGTATTTGGAAAAATGGACTTAGAACAATCAACACCAGGACATACACTAGTGAAACTATTATGCTTCAACGATTAAAAAAAAAAAAAAAAAAAAAGGCAAGGTTTCTAAGCCAAAAATCAATCAATTAATCAATCAATCTATCTATCAAATAACAAAGGCTATGGGCAACAATAGAGCAGCTTTCAAAAAACTACCCAGTGGAAGAAAATGTGAACCAAGGCAAGGATATTACACCTGGGCAAGCTATCCAGTAAGTACCAAGGCTGTAGAAAACATTATTAAACATACAAAGACTTAGGAATTCTGTATTTAATTGCCTTTCTTGAGGAATCTTTTAGAGGATGAACTTAATAGTTGACTCAAAGAGCTTCAGTAAATTAGATGATGAAAATGTAATATATATATGAATGGAAAACTAAGAATTAAGCAGGATAGGGACAAATGTGGAAAATTGATGTATAAATTGTGTCTGATGTGACGGTAGAAATAACACAAGTGAAATGAGAAGAGAGGTCGGTGGAAGAAGGTAGTTTCTAGCTTCATTGTCATAGAGCCAAGAGGCAGAGTTAAAGGACATTGTTAAATGCTGACAAATAAGGTAACTAAATATAAATAAGAAATCAGGGGATTAAAAGGATTTTTTAAAGTGTTAAGTTCAAAGTCATCCATTGGAACAATATCACTAATCTGCTAAAATACAAAAATAAATAAGTAATTGAATAAAGCACAAGGAGTACATATCATGCAGAGAAAAACTATGACAAAATACAGCATAATGTATATAATTGGAAAATAATATGACAGTTGAGACCGAATATAATTAGTCATATTAACATACAAATGAGCTTAACTCACCTATTAAGGAAATAATTATTAATTTAATTTACAAAGCAGAACTCAAATCTTTGATCTGAAAAAGAGATATCCTAAAATAAGTGAGTCCTAAAGACTTACTATAAAGAGATAAACAAAGTCATGACAGTCAAATAAAAACAAGAAATCCCAGGTCGTGATCCTAATACCAGAAAAATTATAATTTAATAAAATGCATTAAGTAGTACAAATAAATACACTCTTAAGCTAAAAGCCATAATTCAAATTAAATATAGCAATATAAATATTTATTTATAAAATAACACACCAAATACCTTCACCAAAGAAAAACTACATGAAAAGCAAAGAGATAATGTATAGAAAAACACTAATTTTCAAGATGGAATAAGCAGCCAAATAAATATTAGGAAAATATAATTAGTAATCACAAAGAGGGATATATATCAAGTTGTATACTCCAATCATAGAGAATTTAACAACTTGTTAAGTGATCAGGGTCTTTTTTTCCAAAATTAATTTTATGTGTGATTCCAAGGAAACCAGCAGTAACTTCCATAAAATTGCAATATTGTAAATATTGTGATCCCTCAGATCACTATTCAATAAAGCTATGAATTACTTTAAAATAGCAACAAAAAACACATTTTCATTTTGAAATTTTGAACCTTTCTATTGAAGAAAGGATAAGCACAAACTAAAAGAAAGTTTCAAAAGGAACAGAATACAAAATTAAAAAGGAAAAATTACTTTAGACACAGCAGTAATTTGAAAAATAATAAGTATTATATATAACCATATGCCATATTTGGAAGCCTAGTGAAAGTAGATAAATTTACCAAATATTATAGTAGTCACACATAATTTTCACAATACTAGAGAAAATAATTAATAAACTTTAATATATATATATGATTAACTAGTTTATTATCAAATTACGATTGCACTTAACAAGTTTACTTGTTCAACAAAATCTGTAGCAAACAATATCTTCAATGAGGAAGTTTTAGAAACATTCACTTTAAGTTTTGGAAAAAGATGAAAACCTACCCTATCATTAATAATTGAGGTTCTGTTCAATGTTGTAAGGAAAGAAAAAACAAAGAAATATAAGAAGATGAAGAAGAAAGTGTTATTACCAATGGAAGGTAGGATAAAGGGCTTGGGAAATAAGGATAAAAAGGATTACAAACATCCATGCATGCTTCTGTGCATACAAACTCATATGTAGGTATACATGCATAAACAACCGAAACAAGAAAGAAAGGACTAATGGACTAAATGGCTACATGGACTAATGATGACAGTGTGCTATCAAGTGAAGAGTTGATAACACCGCTATATACTGAGTATAAAAATTAACAAATGAATCACCCAATTCCAAAATAATCTGATACTAAAAGAGGAAAAAATAATCCAAATGTTTTACATTCATTCTACACTCAGATAAAATTCACGTTTGATTATTTTTTGAAGGATCAAAATAAAATATTGGCATCTGCCCTTCATCTAGATAACTTGCCAAACCATCTTGCAGTTTCTTGGCAGGCTAGCAGTCATAGTATGCAAATTTCTTTGTATTTTAAACAAGTTTTTTTCATTTGTTTTTATTTCAGCTTGATTTGCCAACATATAATATTATACCCAGTGCTCATCCCATCAAGTGCCCTCCACAGTGACTGTCACCCAATTACTCCCAACCCCCCACCCGCAGGACGGGCCAAAAAAGGCAGCGAGTGTTGGAGGCAGACCGTGAGAGCCGGGGGGGCAAGGCCCAGACGCCGTCCCCTGGGGTGCCCTGCTTGGGGCCGCCGGCAACCCTGGGCCCGCGGGGCAGCATCTATTTCTCCGGCCCAAAGAGCCACTCTGCGCAGCTGGGATCGGACTTCTTTGACCAGCCTGCCGTCCCCCTGGCGCGGCATTTCTGGGACAGGTCCTAGTCCGGTGACTTGACTTGGCACAGAGCTCCGTGGCCGCATTGTGGAGACAGGGGCATATCTGGGGCCAGAGGATGAAGCTGCCCACTCTGGGGGTGGCCGGCAGATCCCCCGCAGCCGTGGCATGTTCATGAAGCCAGGAACTCTGTATGTGTACATCATCTATGGCACGTACTTCTGCATGAACGTCTCCAGCCAAGGGGATGGGGCGTGCGTCCTCCTGCGAGCGCTGGAGCCCCTGGGGGGCCTGGAGACCAAGCGGCAGCTCCGCAGCACCCTCCGCAAGGGCGCCACAGGCCGAGCCACAAGGACCGCGAGCTGTGCAGTGGCCCCTCCAAGCTGTGCCAGGCCCTGGCCATCGACAAGAGCTTCGACCAGCGGGACCTGGCCGAGGACCGAGCGGTGTGGCTGGAGCGCAGTCCGCCGGGCGCGGCGAGCCAGCCGTGGTGGCAGCAGCCAGAGTGGGCATTGGACACGCGGGAGAGTGGGCCCGGAAGCCCCTGGGCTTTTACCTACGGGGCAGCCCCTGGCTCAGCGTGGTAGACAGAGCCGGGGAGCAGAACGCACAGGCCTGAGCGACGGCCTCCTCCAACCAGGCTTTTTAATTTTTTAACAACCAAATAAACACTGTATGTCTAGAAAAAAACAAAACAAAACAAAACAAAGACAACAACACCCTTCTGCAACCCTTTGTTTCCCAGAGTTAAGGGTCTCTCATAGTTTGTCTCCCTCTCTACGTTTTCCCACTCAGTTCCCCTCCTTTCCCTTATAATCCCTTGCACTATTTCTTATATTCCCCATATGAGTGAAACCATATGATGATTGTCCTTCTCCGATTGACTGACTTCACTCAGCATAATACCCTCCAGTTCCATCCACATCAAAGCAAATGGTGGGTATTTATTTGTCTCTTCTGATGGCTGAGTAATATTCCATTATATATATATAGACGACATCTTTTTTATCCATTCGTCTCTCGATGGACACCAAGGCTCCTTCCACAGTTTGGCTATTGTGGACATTGCTACTAGAAACATCGGGGTGCAGGTGTCCTGGCGTTTCACTGCATCTGTATCTTTGGTGTAAATCCCCAACAGTGCAGTTGCTGGGTCGTAGGGCAGATCTATTTTTAACTCTTTGAGGAACCTCCACACAGTTTTCCAGAGTGGCTACACCAGTTCACATTCCCACCAACAGTGTAAGAGGGTTGCCCTTTCTCCACATTCTCTCCAACATTTGTGGTTTCCCATCTTGTTAATTTTCACCATTCTTACTGCTGTGAGGTGGTATCCCATAGTGGTCTTGATTAGTGTTTCCCTGATGGCAAGTGATGTGGAGCATTTTCTCATGTGCTTGTTGGCCATGTCTATGTCTTCTTTGGTGAAATTTCTGTTCATGTCTTCTGCCCATTTCATGATTGGATGTTTTGTTTCTTGGGTGTTGAGTTTAATTAAGTTCTTTATAGATCTTGGAAACTAGCCCTTTATCTGATAGGTCATTTGCAAATATCTTCTCCCATTCTGTAGGTTGTCTTTTAGTTTTGTTGACTGTATCCTTTGCTGTGCAAAAGCTTCTTATCTTGATGAAGTCCCAATAGTTCATTTTTGCTTTTGTTTCTTTTGCCTTCGTGGATGTATCTTGCAAGAAGTTACTGTGGCTGAGTTCAAAAAGGGTGTTGCCTGTGGTCTCCTCTAGGATTTTGATGGACTCTTGTCTCACATTTAGATCTTTCATCCATTTTGAGTTTATCTTTGTGTATGGTGCAAGAGAGTGGTCTAGTTTCATTCTTCTGCATGTGGATGTCCAATTTTCCCAGCACCATTTATCGAATAGACTGTCCTTTTTCCAGTGGATAGTCTTTCCTACTTTGTCGAATATTAGTTGACCATAGAGTTGAGGGCCCATTTCTGGGTTCTCTATTAGGTTCCATTGATCAATGTGTCTGTTTTTGTGCCAGTACCACACTGTGTCTTGAGGATTACAGCCTTGTAGTACAACTTGAAATCCGTCATTGTGATGCCCCCAGCTCGGTTTGTTTGTTTGTTTGTTTGTTTGCTTTTTTCAATGTTCCTCTGACTATTCAGGGTCTTTTCTGATTCCACACAAATCTTAAGATGATTTGTTCCAACTCTGTGAAGAAAGTCCATGGTATTTTGATAGGGTGCACTGAATGTGTAAATTGCCCTGAGTAGCATAGACATTTTCACAATATTTATTCTTTTAATCCACAGCATGGAATGTTTTTCCATCTCTTTGTGTCTTCCTCAATTTCTTTCAGAAGTGTTCTGTAGTTTTTAGGGTATAGATCCTTTACCTCTTTGGTTAGGTTTATTCCTAGGTATCTTATGCTTTTGGGTGCAATTGTAAATGGGATTGATTCCTTAATTTCTCTTTCTTCAGCATCATTGTTAGTGTATAGAAATGCCACTGATTTTTGTGCATTGATTTTCTAACCTGCCACATTGCTGAATTGCTGTATGAGTTCTAGCAATCTTGGAGTGGAACATCTTGGATTTTATATGTACAGTATCATGTCATCTGTGAAGAGGGAGAGTTTGACTTCTTCTTTGCCCATTTGAATACCTTCTATTTATTTTTGTTGTCTGGTTGCTGAGGCTAGGACTTCTAGTACTATGTTGAATAATAGTGATGAGAGTGAACATCCCTGTTGTTTTCCTGATCTTAGGGGAAAGGCTCTCAGTTTTTCCCTATTAAGAATGATCTTCGAGGGGATCCCTGGGTGGCTCAGCAGTTTGCTGCCTGCCTTGTCCCAGGGTGTGATCCTGGAGTCCCGGGATGGAGTCCTACATCAGGCTCCCAGCATGGAGCCTGCTTCTCCCTCTGCCTGTGTCTCTGCCTCTCTCTCTCTCTCTCTCTCTCTCTCTCTCTCTGTCTATCATGAATAAATAAATAAAATCTTAAAAAAAAAGAAAGATATTCACTGTGGGCTGTGCATAAATGGCTTTTAAGATATTGAGGAATGTTCCCTCTATCCCTACACTTTGAAGAGTTTTCCTCAGGAATGGATGCTGTATTTTGTCAAATGCTTTCTCTGCATCTATTGAGGGGATCATATGGTTTCTTTTTTTTTTTTCTCTTGTTGATGTTGATGTATCATGTTGATTGTTTTACGAGTGTTGAACCAACCTTGCATCCCAGGGATAAATCCAATTTGGTCATGGTGAATAATCCTCTAAATGTATCATTGGATCTTATTGGCTAATATCTTGGTGAGAATTTTTGCATCCATGTTCATCATCATAATTCTTTTTGGTGGGGTATTTGTTTGTTTTTGGAATCAAGGTAATGTTGGCCTCTTAAAAGGAGTTTGCTAGTATTCCCCCCTTTCTATCCTTCCAAAAAGCTTTAGTAGAATAGGTATTATTTCTTCTTTAAAGGTTTGATAGAATTCCCCTGGGAAGCCATCTGACCCTGGACTTTTGTGTCTTGGGACGTTTTTGATGACTGCTTCAATTTCCTTGTGGGGTATTGGCCTGTTCATGCTTTCTATTTTTTCCTGTCCAGTTTTGATAATTTGAAATGCATCCATTTCTTCCAGATTGCCTAGTTTTTGCCATATAGCTGCTCATTATATGTTTTTAAAATCGTGGTATTTTCTTGGTATTGGTGGTGATCTCTTCTTTTTCATTTGTAATTTTACTTTATTTTTTTAATGATTTTATTGATTTATTGATTTATTGATTTATGAGAGACACAGAAAGAGAGAGAGACAGAGGCTCCATGCAGGTAGCCTGATGTAGGACTCAATCCTGGACCCCAGCGTCAAATCCTGAGCCAAAGGCAGATGTCCAACCACTAAGCCACCCAGGCATCCCTCATTCATGATTTTATTAATTTGGGTCTTTTCTCTTTTCTTTTTTAAGGTTGGCTAGGGGTTCAGCTATCTTATTCTTTCAAAGAAACAGCTCCTCGTTTTGTTGATCTGTTCTACTGTTCTTCTAGACTCTATTTCATTGAGTTCTGCTTGAGTCTTTATTATCTCTCTTCTGCCTGGTGTAGGCTTTACTTGCTGTTCTTTCTCCAATTCTTTTAGGTGCGAGGTTAGCTTATATATTTGAGTTTTTTCCATTTTTTTTAGGGAGGCTTGTATTGTGATGAATTTCTCTCTTAGGACTGCTTTTGCTGTATTCCAAAGAATTTGAATGGTTCTATCTTCATTTTCATTAGTTTCCATGAATCTTTTTAATTCTTCTCTTATTACCTGGTTGACTCATTCATCTTTTAGTAGGCCTCCATATGTTTGAGTTTCTTCCAAATTTCTTCTTGTGATTAAGCTCTAGTTTCAAACCATTGCAGTCTGAAAATATGCAGGGGACAATCTCAATATTTTGGTATCGGCTGAGACCTGATTTGTGACCCAGTATGTGGTGTATTCTGGAGAAAGTTCCATGTGCACTTAAGAAGAATGTGTATTCAATTGCATTTCGATGGAAAGTTCTATATATATCTGTGAAATCTTTTTGGTCCAGTGTATCATTTAAGGCCCTTGTTTCTTTGGTGATGTTCTGTTTAGAATATCTGTCATTTGCTGAAAGTGCCGTGTTGAAGTCTCTTACTATTATTGTATTTTTATCTAAGTATGTCTTTACTTTGGTTATTAATTAATTGATGTACTCGGCAGCTCTCACACTAGGGGCATAAATATTCATCATTGTTAGATCTTCTTGTTGGATAGACCCTTTAAGTATGATATAGTGTCCCTCTTCATCTCTTACTACAGTCTTTGGGATAAACTTTAATTTGTCTGATATGAGGAGTGCTACCCCAGCTTTCTTTTGAGGACCATGAATGGTAAATGGTTCTCCACCCCTTCATTTTCAGGCTGGAGTGTCCTTAGGTCTAAAGTGAGTTTCTTGGAGACAGCAAATAGATGGGTCTTGCTTTTTATCCATTCCAAAACCCTGCCTCTTTTTATGGGATCTAGACCATTCATGTTCAGAGTTACTATTGAAAGATATGAATTTAGTGTCATTGTATTACCTATTCAGTCCGTTTTTGTGGATTGCCTCTTTGGGCTTCCTCTTTCTTTTACAGAATTCCCCTTAATATTTCTTGCACAGCTTGTTTGGTGGCCACATATTCTTCCAGTTTCTGGCTATCTTGGAAGCTCTTTGTCTCTCCTTCTATTCTGAATGAGAGCCTTGCTGGATAGAGTATTCTTGGTTGCATGTTCTTCTCATTTAGTCTCTTGTCTCTTACTGATTTAAGAATTTTATCTTTATCTTTGAAATTTGCAAGTTTCACTATTAAATGTAGAGGTGTTGAACTGTTTTTATTGATTTTGGGGGGGAGAGGGCTTCTCTATCTCTTGGATCTGAATGCCTATTTCCTTTCCCAGATTTAGGAAGTTATCAGGTATGATTTGTTTAAATATACTTTGTGGTCCTCTCTCTGTCTCAACCTCTCTGGAATCTCAATAGGACATATATTCTTCCTTCTCAAGCTATCATTTATTTCCCTAAGCATTTCCTCTGTTTTTCTCTTTTTTTCTCAGATTCCTTTCTTACCATCAACTTGTCTTCTAAGTCACTCTCCCAACTCATTAAGGCTAGAAGTTAGGACATCCAGTATGGATTGCATCTCATTTAATCTATTTTTAATTTTGGCCAGATTAGGTCTCAATTCTGCAGTAACAAAGTCTCTAGAGTCCTTTATGCTTTTTTCTAGAGCATAAAGTAGCTTTATAATTATACTTCTGATTTGAATTTCTGACATTGTACTGAAATCCAAATTCTATAACTCTGTGGCAGAGAGTACTGTTTCCATTTCTTCCTTTTGGGTGAATTCTTCCTTCTAGTTATTTTTCCCAGTGCAGAGTGGCTGTATGAGCAGGCTGAGTCAAAAATATCAACTACAAAACCTAAATAAAATACAACCTAGATGATTCTGAAGAGGTCAGAGACCAGAAAATAAAAGAAAAAGAAGAAGAGAACAAAATAAACCAAAGGACCACTAAAGTTAAAAACAAATTTTAAAACAAAGTAGTAAAAATAAAAGCCAAAAACCGAAAAGAAAAAAGTAAAGAGGAAAAAGAAAAAAAAAAAAAGAGGGGGATGGTGGTGGTGAGGATGTGATAGTGGAGAGAGAATGTAGTCTATCTGAGGGGTCCTAGAGGGTTATCCTCTTGGTTCTGAATGTATTTTGTTCTGTATGTCAGAAGATGCTCAATCCCAAATTTATATAAACCAGCGATACTTATATAAAGCCCCAACACTGACCACCAAAACATGAACAAGATAAAAGAGGGGGTGCAGAGTGGGAAGGAAAAGACAATATAATCTCACAGAATGAATCTACACAGTGTACCACTTGGTTCTGGGTGTATATTGGTCGTGTTTTAGAAGGTACTAATTCCTCAATTGTAGAACAAAATGAGGCAGAAAAAACAAAAAAACAAATACCCATATCTTATATATCTACCAAAATTAAATTGAATATGTTGAAGGGAATCCAGAAGTGAAAAATATATCTAAGACATGTAATTGTAGAAATATGCAAGTTAAAAAGGAAAAAAAACCTCAAAAATGAAGAGATGGTAAAATATTGTAGTTAAGGTGGGAAACTGGAAATTTTTAGTCTGATATAAAAACATGTTGTAATGGAAAAAGAAAAAAAAAAAAGAATGAAAGGACCCTCTACTTCTATATACTTTTTCCCCCTCACTCCTGGAGCTTTCCAGTGCTACTTGGTCAATAAACTGGCTTTTCCCTTGTTCTTCCAGCAGTTCTTCTGGGGCTGATTCTCAGGGGTCTGCACCTGGGCAGAGATACTCCACCCCTTGCCAGGTGCTCAGTATGAGCTGTTTTCCTGTGAGGCCTTTGTTTCCTAGAGGTCTCACACTCCCAGGCACAAGGTGAAACAAAGAGGAAAAACTAAAATGTCTCTGGTGAGATTTCCAGCTCTGGAGTCGAGCTCCCCATGAGTAACTAATGGCAGCCTACAAGTCCACACGGGACTAGATGCTCCCTGGGGCAGGCGCAGGTGCACTGATCCGCACAGCTTGCTGGGTGCACATCAACAGGGGAGTTCTCATTTTCCAGGGCCCTCCCTGCTTCTGCCTATCCCAGGGGGAAAGAAGGATTGCCAGCTTTGTCTGCTTGGGTGCCCTGAGATCCAGAGCCCTGTGTCACAGGACCTGTGCTCCTGGGGACCACCTCTCCCAAAGGGAATGGGGTACAGCAACCTCCTTCTGTTGCCAGCCTCTAGAGTAAAGGCAGCTCCAGACTGGCCCACCTAACCAACTGGCTTCTCCCAAATGCCCTGGAGGGCTGCAGCACTCCAGTCCTTTACCAATATTGGACCATGGTTTGCAGTGAGCTTTCCCCTAGGCTCCCCTCCTCTTATAGTGACTCTAGGAATCTTGAGGCTTCCCTGCCCCTCCTGTAATTCTGCTTGATTTCCCTGCTAAGCACTTTTCCATCAGGGAAAACATTGGCTTGGATTTTTAAAGTTCTTACTTCTCCCGGCTGGACTTTCCTGCCCCAGAGCCTTTCACCATTCTGCTTTAGCCCTGCTATTTGCGGTTCCCCTTCCCCACTTTATTCTTTTTAATTTTTTTTCACCTTCCTATCTTGTTAGAAGTGAAAACTTTTCTCTCAGTAGCATTCCAGCTGCTCTCTCTTTAAATCTTAGTTTGAATTTGTAGGTGTTCACAATGTTTTGAAAGTAATCTAGGCAAATTTGTGAGACCAGGTGAGTTGAGGACCCCTACCTACTCTTCTGCCATCTTGCCCCTCCCTCCTAAACATGTTTTGTAATCTAGGATAAAAATAAGATTATCACATTGTTATCTTCTCCAGAAACAATATATATCTTCATATTCATTCCAGGCATTATGACGTTTCTCAGTGGAATCTGAAAACATGCATCTCCCAGTCCCATGTCTTTGTATGCTTTCAACAACACTAACACATCCTGGTTTTGGATTCCCCTACTTGTTTATTCCTCTGAATTCTAGACCCATATATCCAACTGTCTACAGATTCTCTATTTGGTTAATATATGGGTATCTCAAACTTCTCAAACACAATAATCCATCCTGCCCAAAGCTGCTACTCTTCTCTCCTCCCCAACTCTGTAATACCACTTTCTAAATTCAATTCCTTTGGCCATAGATATGGGACCCTGGTTGGTTTTTATGTTTCTCTTAAACATTCTCTTAAATATATTTCTGATTAAACGTATCAGTTTAATCAGAAAATCATGTAGGTTTTATCTTTAACATATATCCAAAAGTCTGTTCTTTCTCATTATCTCACTCTTTTCACTGTAAACCAAGTTTCGTTTTCACCAAGAACAATTTGTCTCTTGGCTACATCCTTGTCACTGTATAGTCTGTGAACCACACAGATGCTAGAATAAACTATTTAAAACTAAAGACAGATTATGTCATTTATCTCTTCCAGTTTCTGATGACTCTCATTTCACTTAGAGCAAAACACAAAATAAGAATGTTCCCCACTCAGGGTTTCTTCAGGGTTGCTATTTCCTCCACGGGGAGCACCCTTGCCCCAATACACACATAGCCTGCTCCTTCATTCCTTTAGGTCTCCTGATTATCCTACAAAAAAATCTTCCTCCACCCATCACTAGGGAGCCACTTTATTCTGCTTTTTTTCTTCTCAGCATTTATCACTCTTGATATATCAGTAGTCACTTCTTGCTTATTGTCTAACTTTTCTGATGAAATTATAAATTCCTTGATAGCAGGATTTTTTGTTTGTGACTATCCCAAACAAAAATAACAAAATCCACGGATCCTCAAAAAATATTTACTGAATAACTTTATCCTATTATATTTTTGTTAATTTTCTTCCTATGAATACATTCTTTGATTTAATACCATCTTTGCAACTCTCTTTGCAGAAGAAACTGAAGCTCAGAGAACATTACTGACTTATTCAATTATTAGGAAACAGAGAAGGGGCTAGAACTCTGTCAGTTGGTCACTGAATCCAACAGTTGCTTATTGCAATTGGGAGCTTAATTTTTTTGTCAAACATCTGTGGGGCATTTTCTCTTGTAGACTTTATTGTCAACTCAAGTTGAACATGCTGAAGTCAACATCTTCCCTTAAATGAGGTTTTAACTTCATCTAATTTAATCTAATCATCATCCTCTTGATTATCTATACCATATACTTGGGAATTGTCCCACATTTCTCCCTCTCCCTGCACTCCATATCCAATCAGCCAATATACTGGATTAATACTTCTTAATTTCATTCCAATCAATTTCCTTCTACCCATGCCTTTTTACCATTGTCTATTATATGGCAAGAATTGTTAACTCTTTAGTGTATTAAAAATTATGTCTCTAACTTTCCAGTCATCCTTTCTCTGCCTAGCCACATTTACCCCAGTTCTTGCAAGCAGAGGCTTGCAGGTATACACCTTTTTTAATGCTGTTTATGCTACCTGGAGGGCACTGCTCCTCCCCAACCTCTCCATCTTGTCAGGATTAGGCAAAACAAAACAAAACGACACAAAACGACACAAAACAAAACAAAACAAAAAACCCTCAATAACTAAGATACAACTCAAGTATTAAATAACAGTCTAATACTTCTTAAAGGATAAAAATCATATATTTCTAGGGGTATCTGGATGGCTCAGTCAGTTGAGCATCTGCCTTTGGCTCAGGACATGATCCCAGGGTCCTGGGACTGAGCCCCAAGTAGGGCCCTTGCTCAGCCAGGAGCCTGCTTCTCCCTCTCTTCCTTCCCCCAACTGTGGATGTGCGTGTGCTCTCTTTCTCTTTCTCTTTCTCTCTCTCAAATAAGTAAATAAAATCTTTTTTTAAAGATCATATATTTTGTTCTTTTTGTATATTCCAGCACCTGGGACAATCAATGTCTGACACATTTACTATTTAACTTATATTTAATTATTTGCTTATTGATTGATCTCTGGATACACAGAACACCAAAAATTCAGGAGAGATAAACTTGCAAGTTTCCAAATATCCACCATGATTTTTAAACAAAGCTAATAACAGGTTACAATTAGAAGAAAATCTGTGTTCCGAAAAGTAAAAACAACAACAAAAGAATAAGTAGATATACAGGTGTTTTGAATTTTTCAGATGAAATTATGTTCATGGGATGTCTGGGTGGCTCAGAGGTTGAGCATCTGCCCTCGCCTGGGGGTGTGATCCCAGGTCTGGGGATCGAGTCTCACATCAGGCTCCTTGTGGGGAGCCTGCTTCTCCCTCTGCCTATGTCTCTGCTTCTCTTTCTGTGTCTCTCATGAATAAATAAATAAAATCTTTTTTTAAAAAAAGAAATTATGTTCATGATCTGAATTGAGTGCATAATAAGCCATTTTTCTATTTCATCAGGTATCCAAGCATTTAATATTTAAAATCAGGAAACATGAAGTGACAAAATTGTGTAAGCACCTATATTAGTAAATGTAATTTGAAACAAAATGACAGAGAAGAGTTGCTGGAGACTGTGGTAAAACAAAGAGAGGCTAAGTACAAAGACAATGGGATGTTTATGATCCCAGGAAGCTTGATGATTTGTGAGAATTATTAGGTAACTAATTCTCCCTAAATTAGTTCATAGGATGAATCTGATATGGTCACTGTTCTGGTATATATGAGGATCAAGAGGGAAAATAAAGAATAATTGTAGTCATTATTTATGGTGAATAATGAATTATTCTACTTATTACTCATGAATCTTTAGAACAGAATGAAAAAGAGTTAGACAAGAACAGTTAAAATGATTCCATTTCTCCATTCCAAAAAATGTTACTTTAGGTCTCACTTTTCTGAAACTCCTCTTTGTCAAGTTTGGTAATTTCATTCTCTTTTGACTTCAAAAATATGGCCAAAATAACCTCTACAGCACCATGTTCACATGTTGAGAGGAGAAAAAAAGATTAGAAAGTTTGAGTGGAATAAATGTTATAAAGGTTCTAAAGGTTCTAATAAGAATATCTGCTTAGAGGGATGCCTGGGTAGCTCAGCAGTTGAGCATCTGCCTTCAGCTCAGGGCATGATCCTGGGTCTGGGCAGCCAGTCCCGTATCAGTTCCCTGTGAGGAGCTTGTTTCTCCCTCTGTCTGTGTCTCTGCCTCTCTTTCTCTCTGTGTGTGTCTCTCATGAATAAATAAATAAATAAAATATTTAAAAAACTGAATGTCTACTTAGATATATTCTATCGCATAGCTATTTACCTGATACTCACTTTCTTCTTCCTATTCTGTGTTGTCCCTGTCTTTACTATACAATTTTTTTTTTCCTTTCTCCCTCTCCCAGGTTCCCAGAACAATGACACTTGCTGATTAGCTCGTTGAGCAGAAATGCAGCCACAAGATGTGGTGCAGAAAGGTCAGTCTTGAATTTCTTTGAAATATTTTGTTAAGTAAGTAACAGCAAAGGTCAGTTGGGCCCTGAATGGGATTTTGCATTTGTTTTTCTGCCAGCCTCCAGGTAGTTCATGTTTGTAGAATTCTATATTTAAAATGGTCTGATTTCAATTTTGAGTATTGTGTGTTCAACACCTAAACACAAAAGACATGAGATTACTAAGCAGTCACTAGTAAATACCAATGCTGTTTAGTATATGATGGTAAAGTTCAAAGAGGACATAAGCAGTAGTTATATCCTCTAATATTTTGATATAAGTATTTTGTGAAATAATATAATACTAAAAACTGGGCAAAATGAACTCACAATAAAGAACACAGTTTAAGTACTCATGGTCATTTAGCTTAGTTCCTTTGCATTGTTGATGAAATCTTTCCATCGATGTAAGGCTACTCTAATTATGTCAATTCCTCATAGTCTACAAAAGCAGCAGTATTCAATTTAGTACATTAGCAACAAACCTCTTGACTCTGTAAAAGGCTATTCCTTGACTACATTTACTTTTTACAGTAAAATGCTACATAAAGTCTCTTTGCCTCGGGGTGTTTAGCCCATCTTCTCTTCCCTATATTATTTAAAAGTCCTGATTACTTAGAACTGTGGCAAAAATGGAATAACACAGTCTGAATTTACACTCCTTCATGAAAACAAACCAGAGAGAAAACATAAGGAAGAGAGACAAAGGTAGAGAGAGAGAGAAAGAGAGAGAAAGAGATAAACATACAAATCTCTGCTTTTCAAGATAATGAATATTAGGCAACAAGGAGCAGTGAACCCTGGAAGATGAGAAACAAAGGAAGTGAGTTCTCCAATTTCTATTACTTAATGGCTTGAAAGAGTTTGTAGACCTTGGCAGAGTGAGGAATAACCCAGGCAGAGCTTGGCAGAATTCTCAATTTAAGGAGATGAAATTACATTGCAGTGGGCCAAGGAATCTATGATGAACCCACAGTGATGAAGAGATCTGTACAAAGAGGTAACTAGAGATCCTGAGAAGGTAGTCCTTGGTATTCAGGAAAGTACTGATTGCATTTGTGAAAACAAATTGAGGCTTATAAAGAACCATTTAAGAGAATTAGACAAAGTAATCCCCAGCACCCATACAGAGGCTAGAATAGTGCCTAGTTCTCACCAGGCAGGTAGGAAAACCTCATGGTTCACAAGGTAGATGATTCATAAAGACTTTGCCTTAGCAGGAGGGAAAAATTAGCCCTAAACTAAATGCTACTGTGGGTCAGAATAATACATCTTAAAAGCAAAATACAAAATCCTTCCTTATGAATTAAAGTATATCAGAAAAGGCTTATCATTTAAATGCTAATCAATGCAATTCCCAGTATTAGAAAACCCAAAAGGAATAATCATATAATCATCTCATTCGATATAGGAAAAATATTTGACAAAATCTTATACTCTTTTATGCTAGAACCTCATGGCAAAATAAGATTTTAAAAAATTGAGAAAGGGCGTCAGCCTTATAAAAGTCATTTACAAAAATCCTACTGCTAAATCACACTTGATGGTGAAAGCTTTATTACTTTCTCTTGTAAGATAAGGAAGAATCCAAGAATTCCAATTTTACATCTTCTTAATTACACTGATAGAGCGAGTCAGTACAATAAGTAAATAAAATAAGAGTGGAAGAAAATGAAAGGAAGATATCAAATTGTTTTATTCATAAACTATAGAATTTCTTATAGAAAATTCATTTGAATTTTTTAAAATGACTAGGACTAATAAGTAATTATAGCAAATCATAGGCTACAAGATCAATATTGAAAATCAATCATATTTTATACATTAACAACAAATAATTAGAAATGGAAAATTTTAAATCTCATTTATAGTAGCATACAAATAATTCTCATGACATATTGAAAACACTAAGCACCAAATACTTAGAAATATGACAATATCTGACAAAAAACATGTGCAAAGTCTGCACAATGAAACCTACAAAATATTGTTGAGAAAAATTAAAGGTCTAAAGAAAGGAGAAATATATATTATTCACAGGTCAGAAGATTCAATACTGCTAACATTCTTAATAGTTATGACAAAATGAACATAATGAAATAAATCTAACAAAATATTTTGTTAGATGCTGAATGCTATAAGTATACCCTACTTAAGAATACTTATACTATATTATTAATGCAACAAAACAAAACCTACATGGATTGGATGTTCAACATAGGAAAAATGTAAATTCTTCCCCCAAACAATCTGTAGATTAAATGTAATGCGTATTAAAATCCCAGGAGAATTACTGTAAGATTTATTTAACTAGTTATAAATTTCATACAGAAATGCAAAAGATCTAAAATATAGAAGAACTTTGAAAAACAACAATCATGGAGAGCTAACATAATCTAGTTTTAAAACTCATTATAAAGCTAAACTTATTAAGAGAGTGTGATAGTAGAGAGTTGAAATCTTCGTGGTTCTTTGTACTCTGAGTAGTTTAGAGTTATGTTCTGGCAAATTTTAGTATTATGTTATGAAATGCCACATCTAACTTAAATCCTATGGAAAATGTTGATATTTTTTAATCCATAGTCAACTCACTTGGATTTAGGCTTTAAGATCCAACGTGCTTTCTGTGGGCCTTGATTCTAACATCAACTCAAAGTCTGTAGAATTTTGAGTATCTATCTCTTTAGACCAGTCCACTGGTCAGTTGGCACACAGTGGTGGTCTACCCATTAGTTTATTCTCAGAGAGGTTTTCTGGGTGCTAATCAAAACCTCAGATCCATCCATATACAGCTCCAGGTTGAGTTTTAAAGTTGGTAAATCTCTCTCTCTCTCTTTTTTTTTTTTTTTAAGATTTTATTTATTTATTCATAGAGATGCAAAGAGAGAGGCAGAGACACAGGCAGAGGGAGAAGCAGGCTCCATGCAGAGAGCCTGACGTGGGACTCGATCCAGGGTCTCCAGATCACGCCCTGGGCTGCAGGCGGCGCTAAACTGCTGCACCACCGGGGCTGCCCTGTAAATATCTCTATGAAGATACTTCCCTGAGTTTCTCCTTCTCTGTAATCTCCCAGTTACTTTCTGGTTCATGGGATATCATTTTTCTATCCTCTAGTCAGAAACTTGTGGCTCTAGTTATCTCCCTCTACTGAGCAATTCAAAGATTTTGTGGGGTCTCCGACATTAGAGAATGGAGAAGAGAAGGAGTAAAATAGTAGATTTCTATACTGCATGTTAGCAGTCTCCTTTGCAGTTCCTTAAGCCAGAGATGGAAGGCATCTGGAACTCTCTATACCACAGTACTTACTCCTTGGGAATTACTAGAGAAAAATAAAATGGTAAACTTGCTGAATTCAATGGTACCTCAAGTTCCAGGATTCTTTCCTTATCTATTTGCTGATTTTGACTTCTCAACCTCTCCCAACAGAGATCAATGCATGTTGCAGAAGTTGTGTAGCTGTTATCAGTAGGTAAGAGAGAGTAAAGCATACATCTTACTCCATCTTATCTGGAAATAAGTAGGTAAATTTAAAGATTGAATTGGCTTTATTCATCAATTCAAGATTTGGGCAGCATCCTATTTAGCAAACAAAAAAGGAACTCCTTGGTCTTGCAGAATAGGAAAGGCTTTTAAAGGAAGAGAGGGAGTGGAAAAAGGGAAATTGGTAAAGAATGCATTATTTTAGGCAAGGTTGCCCTCTTAAGGGGAACTGAAGGAGCTTTTCAGTAGCTTATCTCCTAGTGCTAACAAGGAAATTGTCATATTGCTGGAGAAGTTGAAACTGCAGTTAGGTTAGGTATAAAGTCTTGGTTTGCTGATGTGAGGTTACCTTAAGTGACTCTATTTTGGGCCTGAGGTTTTCTTTTTTAACACTTCCTGTATTACCTCTTGTATTACTTCTATTATAGTTGACATAAAGCATTTCCTTATGTCCTTTCTCTTCTCCTACCATGGCTTTCACTTAAAGCTTAGTTAAGAGAGGTGTTATTTGCCTCTTTTCCGTGTAAAGATTAAACTAACATTTACTTTCTGGCAGCCTTTATGTCAATGTTATGATTACAAGACAATCTTGGCCACTGGTTCTATTCATCGAATCTGGAGATGAATCAGATAAAGTATACATAAAATTACAAACTTGCAGTGCTTTCTCACAGTATGTCTTCATGATTCCAGGTTACAAGATTTGACCAAAATATGAAATTTTTGCAACTTAGCCTTGAAAATATTTTTTTTCCAGTAAGTCAAACATGAGTTTTCATTGTTGTAGACAGATTGTTGAATAAATATCACTTTAAGATAAATGGGTTTTTCTTCTAAATATGTGCAAATAGAGAAAAAAGGGTTGATAATGATTTTATTCTTAGTTGCAATAGTTGAAAATTGAAAAGAAATCTACATAGAAATCTAGTTATGTCTTCCATATAATGACAGGATGGGTTTTGTCTATTTGCACAGGGACCAGTCTGATATGTATCTGTATTTGTTAGAAGTACTAACAATAGAGACAAGAAAATAAAAACAAAGAAAAATTCTAGCACTAAGATGGAAAGAAAAAATAGGGAGTTTTCTAGATTATCCATGTGCCATTCCTTAGTACAAAAGTAAGGAATATTCAAGAGTAGGGTAATTAGTTTTTTGTTGCTTTTCTGTATTTTTTTAAGTAAGCCAATAAATAAATATTTCTAAACCTAAATAAAATGAGTATGGCTCAGACAAGTCAGCCTATACATTTAAAATGAATTAATTCAGTTTTTAATTATAATTTCAATTGTTTCTAATAAAAATTTCAGATCATTTCAATAGAAAAAGATTGTAGAGTATTATGGAACTACTCTAATTAAAAAAATTTTGAGATGGCAGTAGACCCTTGGAGAATATTGTATTTTCAGGCCACAGGTCTTTGAAAGCAGCTGCTACTTACAAGTTTACTCTTCATATGAGAAGAACTGGGTACAATAAATTGTCTCAAGTTTTTTTGTTCAGCACGGGTCATGGTTTTTAGGACTTAGGGCCTTGTCCATCTATCCACCTCTTCCTTTGTCATCTTATCCACCTCCTCCAATATCAATATATCTATATCTATATATCTGTATATCTATATATCCATAGCATATCAACAAAAGTATACAATTTGCAAAGCAATTTTATCCTTTTTTCTATATATATAAAAATGCATGCATGCTATTTAATAATTCACTTCTAGAACAGAGGTACTCCTCTGTTCCCCAAGTTCCCCAAGTTAAGAAACAAACAGATAGGATTAGGTATAATCACTCCTAGTTGTCTCAATCATAAAAAAGCAAATATTATCATGTTGCTCATAGAAGGTAGTGACCAAATTTGTCCCGGTAAGGCTTTTCTTATCCACCCTTCCTATGTAATTAATTGAATGGTCTCTATTAAACACATTTGAAACAAAAGAAACTATACTTGTAGCAGCTGAAAAAGCAGTGAGGGAGTATCAGAATATTAATAAACATTATTACAAAGAGAGCAACCTCATAAGACTGATTTAGACTGATTTCTATTGAATTTGAAATGTTAATTCACTGCCTTATAATTAATTACCTAAGGCCCACACAGTGAATAAAGGGTATTTTCCCCCTTATCTCTAGCCATCATTCCCTAACATACCAAATAAACTGAAATAGAAATATGAATTAAGTAGAATATTTTAAAGAAATAAAATCTACCAAATATATAAAAACCCCTTTGTCTTGTATTCTCTATCTCTTTTAAAAATGTTTTAAGAAGTTAAGAAGCCATAAACCTCCATGGCCATGCATTTAGGAAACTGACATATCTCAACTTCGTGTAAAAATTGGCCTCTATTTTTCAGATATGTTAAAGAGGCTAAAAGATGGGATATTTTATTTAAAAATTTCATTGAAGCAATGAAAATCTGGGGCTTATTAAGAAAATTTTATTCTTATATAATCACTAATCATACTAAAAGGATTTTAAACAGATTTGACAGATTTAGATTCTGCAGTATCAGAGAAATTAATGAGTAACTTTGGCCACAGAGCCTTCTACTAGTTGCAAAAAAAAAATAGAAAAAAAAGAAAAAAAAACAGAAAAGAAGAAAAAGAATCCTGGATTTTCTGCAGAGAAATCTACTGCTTGTACTTGTATTACTGTGCTGTTTTTCTGAGTAAGAATAGGTATAATAAATTAGAGTGGGAAAGACCTCACAAAGATAATCAAGGTCTTATGTAATATGAAAATATTTGCCCAACATATTATTGCCTAGTGCTGTTTTTTGTCTGGCTAGGCTTAATAAACCAAAGCACTAAGTGTCTCAGACCTGGTGGCAGTCACAATACCATATCTGAAGAGAAAGAGTGCCCAATCCCTGGCAGGCTGAGAGGTTGCAGACTCCACCACTCTTAGTTAAATAACAGCATAGAAAAGCTGCCAACACACCGTTGGGATTTCCAGAGTTTGGGGACACTTGAAAAATAAGTAAAAAAGTGGGGGCGACACCTGTGTGGTTCAGTCAGTTAAGCATCCAACTCTTGATTTCAGCTCGGGTCATGATCTTAGGGTCATGAGATTGAGCCCTACAGCTGGCTCTGGGCTAAACATGGAGCCTGCTTAAGATTTTCTCTCTCTCTCTCCCTCTCCCTCTGTCTTTCCTTCCCCTGTTCATGCATGTGTGCTCTCATTCTTTCACTCTAAAAAAAAAGGTATAGATGTTCTGTTCAAAATAAAATGAGAAACCAGAGCTAAATTAAGCAGGAATCAATGGCTCACGTTAGTCTTAGGAATAAATATTGTTTAGACTGATAAACTTATGAAATTTATTGTCGTTTAGAAAGTTAACTGTGGGTGCTTGTGTCACCCTCAGTACTTTGTCTTGTATAATTCTGGCCTTTTCACCTATGAAATCAAAGTCAGACACTTTTTGGCAGTTTGGCGCTAGATGGTCATTAATTCTGCATTCAAGTTAGCATACCTCAAAGTCTTCTAAATAGTGAAGTTCCCATTAAAATTCCGTCTTTGTCTCCTCCACTGTTGTTTGGCTTTCATGTAAGTCTGTAGAACTACTCTTTCTTCATTACTATGGAGAGCAGCAGAAGGTGGAATATTTGAGAATAAAAATTATGGAGAAAACATTTTAACATGTATATAAATTTGTCAATGAAAGTGTTTGTGATCAAATAAATTTCAGTTGACCTAAATAATTTAGATTTAGAAAATCATATGACTGGGCTATTTATTCTGTCTTGTATTTGCAAAAATTATTCAAATATTTAATCTTTATGCTCTAGTATGGCCCTCATCTGCCTCCCTGTCTTTGCATTGGTTGAAGATCTAACAATTTACTTAGTTCCACTGTGAAATATCCCAAGAAATATTTTACTGTGATCAATACAATGGAGCCACTGATCATTAAAATGGCGTTAAATATATTAATTTAACTTATAATTTACATTAACTTATTAATTTATATTAAAGTATAGTTATCATATGTATATAACGTTCTGATATTAGATGCCTATTATTTGATATAAGGTGCTCAGTGGACATTTTACATTGTTCTACATTTTACATATTGACCCACTATGTATTTACATTGAATTTTACATATTGGATGAAACTGAATCTTGAAATGAATGTGATATATTTTTTAAAAATATTTTAAGAGTGTCTACTATGTGCCAGGCACCTAAGAAACAGTAAAATAATAATTTTTTAACCTAATTAAAAATTATTTTTGCTTCACAGTGATAGGAGAAACAGTAAAATAATTCTTATTTAAGTGTTTAGATGTTAGGGATACAACAGAGAACTAAACAGACAAAAATCCATGCTTTCATGGAGCTTACATTATAGTTATTTATATTTTTTCTTGAATGGTGTTCTTTTAAAGAATATTCTGTGATTTCTTATATGACCCTGAGTAACTCACAATTTCCCATGCATAAATGATGAGATTGTACTCCTCACTATGTAAGGGCATATTCTAAAGTGTAAGTCATAAGTAGTTTCCCATGGGTAGGACTTGAGATTTGATATTTTACTTAAATTTCAGAACATCAGTTACAGAGGAATGACACTATTGTTCAAAAACACCCATCTCCAAACTATTTCATTAGTTGTTTTGGTGTTGCTCCACATCTGGCAGGAGAAAATAGTTTCATCTTCTTCTGAGAAAGGCTGAGGAGACTGAAATATGGAAATGCCACCAGGTAGGTGACTGAAGGTGTCAAATACACAGTGAATATCATTTGCCACCATTTTGAAACATTCTCATTAAGGTATGATAAAATTTCTTATAAATGTTAACTTTTCACAAGTAGCTTTTAGCAATTTCTTTAATTGCTAGTATATTGGTGAATGAATGAGGTGAAGGTGATCTGCGGTTTCAAAGTGCATATTATAATTGAAGCAACTCATAGCCTCTTCTTCAGTCCACCTTGAAATAGTAAGATAATTCTTATTTAAAGGAAACTCAGCTAGTTCCACCTTATTCCTTATGCTTGTTTGTTGGAGATCTGTCTTCAGCCTTCTGACTAAATAAAAATGCAGAAGAAATGATTTATTTTAACAAGTTCCCAAACACAGTTTGCTCGAGCTGTGATTCTTATAACAGCATTAAGATCCAAGAAAATAAAACTTGAGTCTGTGGCCTTTCAACATTATTTGTTTCCAGAATGATGGATATTTATATTTGAAAGGTTCTGCACTAGAGATAAATCAAGATATTTATGTAATCTTCAAAGAGGATAACTGGGGTCAAAGTTAAGGAGCTTTAAAAATCGCTGTGAGAAAAAAAACATCTGGAACTTGAAAATAGGAAAAGATTACTGGATATTCCCTCAGTGCTGGGCTTGTACCTTTGATCAACTAAACAACGGCTAGGCTGTTTTACAACTCCACTGGAGCAAAGGTTAATTTGAAGACTTTTGTCTCGTAGAGATGCAAATAATTTCATTATAGTAGAACAGATAAATCCCCGAATTATAGTTTGTTGTAACCAGTTTTCTATCAAATTCACCTATCTTATTTTAACATTTCTTTGCTAATCTGCTCATGAACACCTGCCTTCTCAATGCTTCTTAGGCCAGTTTTGCCATCTTCTGGTTATTCATTAATGTAATGAGTTTAACACTATCGTGGATATATAAACATGTTATATATGTATAAAAAAGTTTGTAACCTTTTAAAAAAAGTACCTTTAACAATAGTTAGACCCGTTTTACTTGCTACCCTTTCTTTTTATTTTAATGGATTTTATAATCCCTTTTAAAGGGGCTCTAAATGGATACAATGGCATAATTTAAAGAATTCCTATTCCTGTCACTGACTATGTAACCCTGAGTAACTCATAATCCCTCATCCATAAATGGTGAGATTGTACAGGTTAGTTTGTAAGTGTGGATTCTAAAGAGTAAGTAATGAGTAGCTTTGCATGAGTACAATCTGAGACTTAATTCTTAAATTTTAAAACATCAGTTGCAGAGGATAAACTTGACCATTCATTGGATAGTAAGGCTTTATTTCCTCAGCAGTATACATGCAAAGCAATTTAAAATACATTGGTGTGAGCCCTCCACAAATAATCTGCACAGTTATGAATCAGCCTTTATTTGTATGTTACTTTCTCTACAAACTGTACTCTGATTTCTCCAGCTTGAAGCAGTAGCTCTCTCCTGTATAACTATAATTATACTTTATGTATTTTTGTAGATAGATATCTTTAAGCTATACCTATATATTTGCTATATTACATATATCTTATATATCTGATTTTTTGCATGTTTACCCCCATCTACTCAATTACAAATAGGAAGCAGTGGAACCATGTAGTTCTAACACAACTGTACTCAGAGACAGTGAACTTGGGATCTTCTATTATCTCTCTATTTCTTTGTATAAATTGGGAAGATACAAAGCAATACCACCAATGGCTATCTTTCTGGGCTTTCATAATCATTAGAGAAGAAAGTACTTTTTGATTTGGGTTCAAACAAATAAAACTTCAAAGGTTTTCTTTTTGACACAAGGCCAAAATGTGAGTTTCTTAGAGGTCATATAATGCCTATCTCCATCTGGCTCCAGCTACACATCCAGACTCCACTCTCATTTTTTTTTTTTTTTTGCAATAAATTCTATTCTACAGCTACACTGAAATTTTGTTGTTTTCTGAGCATATCATATACCTTCATACCTCTGTGACTTGAATCATATTATTCCCTTGGCCTGAAAACATTTCTCACCATCTTCACTTGAAAAAAAAATCACCATGAAAGTGAAACACAAACTAAGATGTGGGTATCTTTGCGGAGCTATTTCTTGCTCTCACTTAAAAGATATATCACAGCCTAAACATAAATTGTGCATTTTTTAAAAGTCATATAGGTTCTCCAGAATAAGAAGTGTCTTACTTCTTTGTATCCTCTGGAATTAAAGTAATAAAAATAATACAATAATGATAAATGAATAAATGGATTAATATAAATCATGCTATAAATTTTTTTTAAGATTTTATTTATTCATGAGAGACACAGAGAGAGGCAGAGACATAGACAGAGGGAGAAGCAGACTCCCTGCGGGAGACCTGACATAGGACTCAATCCTAGGACCCTGGGATCACTACCTGAAGCAAAGGCAGACACTCAGACACTCAAACACTGAGCCACCGAGGTACCCCATATCATAAGCTTTTTTACTAAGGACTGACTGGCTACCTGCTTATGGTTCACTATAGCCTGTCTATATAATACTCTTCTGTCTATTTCCCTTCTCTAACTTATTACTGGACTATACATTCTATAGTGTACATGATCATGTATTTTCTTCTTCGTGGTTTCACATTTGTTAAATCATTCATAATCTTCTATCAAATTATTCTGTTTTCTAGTTAATACTCTGATTCCTTTATGAGAATTCTGTTTCCCACTTCCCTCTATCCTAAGAATATTCTTCCTTTGTTGGACTTCCTCTCCCAGCTGCCCTTTTCCTAATTGTGAAATGCATAGTATTCTGGACATGAGAGCTCTTCAAGAGCTGATTCAGTCAGTTCTTTTCGTCTACCCAATTTCCCAGTCAAATATATGTAATCTGTTAAACTTTCTTCTGTGTAAGAGCAAGGATTCTCAATATTGGGCCAAGGGAGCTAAAGAGAGTACATAAGATCGTATTAAGGGGAGACCTATCCATATTTGCTAACTCACCCACTATCTCCGAAATATAATCCTTATTCTGACATGTCTTTTTCCGTTCTCCCAGGGGATGCTCTGTTCCTAGCAACTATTAGAAAATTAATATGACTGGAGGTGTAGTACTTAGGAAATCAGCAAATGCAGCTTCAGGATAATAGAAAGAAAAAAAAGTGAATTGAAACTGGATGTGGCCACTTACCAGCCAGAGAAAGGTTGAGATCAGGTCTACATGTCTTTCTTTCAACTTAATTAGATTACAGCTAGAGACTATTGAAGCTGAATTATTATTATTAGTTATTATAATTAGTTACAATTTTTAGGATTAAGGGTAAGGAAATAAGGATAAGGAAAACACTATGAATTTTTGCTTTCCTAAATGTTAAAAGTAATAAATAAAATTAATAAAGCATCTGCTATTAAAAGGAGTTTCATATTCATTACATTTTCTTGTTACAACTAGCAAGGAAGGTGTTATTTTTATTGTGCAGGTAAGTAAACTGACCTTTAAGAAAGGCAAGTCTCCAAGGTCACACAGAGAGGAAAAGACAGATCCATGATGCAGACCTAGGTCCATCCCTGCTCTTCTTCTTTCACCCTGTGTTTTCTTTAGCACAGCTAAATTCATGCTAAGATTGATGGTGTCTCTAACATTTAGGCATGATGAGTTCAGTCATAGACATAACAAGAAAAAGAAGTGGAATTGGTATATTTAGACTGTGCTACTAATAAAGTTGCCCGAAACATTTTGTTGAGAATGAGTGGTTAATTAGCCAAAATTAGCTGATTTGTGATAGGAAAAATACTGAAGTCAGATGACTAATTTAAGGCCATAAAAACAGACATCTCCAACTATTCCAGGGCTGTCAATATTTCATATGATTTGGCTTGCTACTTGGCCTACTTTAAAGTATTACAAAGTTTATTGCCAATGATTCTTCCCATATACTAATAGCTAACACCTGTATTGAATTTTGCCCTGGGTTAGGGACTGGGCTAGCTCTTACATGGATTATTTCATTTAATGCTCATAAAAGACTTATAAATTGGGTAATATTACTATCCCTACCTTGTTTATTCTACAAAGGAGGCTCAAAGGTGAAGTAACTTGTCCAAGACTTTACAGACAAAACTATATTGAGGGCACACTATTGATTCACAGCACCAGTGGGTCAAATCATACACATATCAAACATTAGGATAATGTCATCTCATTTGAAAAGAAATGTCATTTATAAAGCAAATACATTGAAACCACCATTCTATGAGCAAAATTAGAACATAATGAATAATAAATAGTTCAGCAAAAATTATATGCTTAGAAGGTTGCTTTTGATGGAATTGTTTTATACCATGAAAAAAGCTAAAGTAGTATTCTATTCTAGTAGTAGTATTCTATTATTCTAACTAGTTAAGGCATCTTTACATTAAACTAATCATGTATATGAAAATAGTATAATTTACAAAACATTAAATATGCACTGATCAGTTACACAAATGATCAATATCTCAGTGTGACTGAGGCAATTTTACAGTTCCTGGCAGGGACAGGGGCTATATCCATAGCAACAGGTACTACAGATGTGATGCATTGTTATGAACTCTCCAGGCTTAGAGATTTCATTTATCCAGGTTAAGAGAAACAGACTTTCTTACATTTAAACTAGTAAACAAACATAAGCCTTTATATCAATATGAAAAGTGGTTCAATATATTAAAGTTTGTTTTTTGTTTGCTTGTCTTATATGTAAAAAATATATATATATGAAATATTTTTAGAATTTTCAAGTAAAAGTGTTTTTCCATTATACTCAAATTCACTTCATTCTATCTCAAATTTAGTGTGGTTAATTTCAGATATGCATGATTGTATTTGATTCTGAAATAATAAAGTGGATTCTATTTCTAACATTAGTTATTTTCACTGGTTTCTTGTGTAGATTAAAAGTACACCACAAAAATGTAATTTAAGTTCTACTGCCAATTACCCTTCATACTCTCACAGACCCAAATTATTTTTTTCAATTTTAAGTCTTGTTTTGAAAATCACATTTCTCAAATGATAATTTAGTTATTGAAAAAGTTATACATTATGATGCCAGGAATACATGTTGGTTCCTCCTTTCTGCTTTTCGGATACTTTCCACTTATGAGCAGATAAACAGGGGCACATGAGGACATGGGACCCTTGAATGTGTTGGGTTCCTCCCCATACCTTGTGGGAGAAAAACTTATAGATTGTATACTTGAGAATTCTATGATGCCAGAAATCCCCTTCCAACACCTCCAAAAATTCTTGTATTGTGTTACCTGCCTGGCTTATCTATGTCTAGCCGTTATTTTTCTTTCTAAAGCTCTGGATAGGGAAGGGGATGGGGAAGATTGTAGAGAGAACAGGGAAAGCATGTCTTTACATCTATGTAATTATTTTTTCTATGTAAGGGGAAAACATCATTTAAAATGTTTATCTGTAGAGCCATGGCTTATATAGTCTCTTAATACTATCCTCATTTTTGTATATTTTAGTTTCCTATGATAGGAAATTACTTAAAATCAGTTTGATTATGACTTTTTAAAATGAGAATTTCAGAGGAAGGAATGCAGAAATAAGGCGGTAGGCGGGGAGAGAGGGAGAATGGAGACACTGGACCAATAAAAAAAACAAAAACAAAAACTTTAATGCACACATCTCATGTCCAAGCCTCTGAAATCAATGTAAGAGGGAAGATTCTATGAGTTAGCAAAGGCAGGGAGGGAGGGCCTGAGAAGACAGGGAAATAATCAGTTTCCCTGGTTATCCTGTGGCCATTATAGACCTGAGGCCATCAGAGAGTATAGGAATCTGGGTGACAGCAAATGGTTTCAGCAGTGATTTAAGGAGGCCAGGGTTGAAGAGACATATTTTCAACCTGACAAAGGCTTCCTTTGCTACCAATTTGCATTTTTCTCTCATTTTGCAATAATTCCTTTTCTGTTTGTCAAGAGCCGAGGTTATCCTGTTTTCAGGAATGGGTTGAGGGGCTGGAAAAGATGAATTGGAGAATAGCTGTATTAGTCAATGAACTTCAGGTTAACTAAAACTCTTGAGCAAAATTGGGAATTGAAATAAAGCTCAAGGGGGAAATGATCAAAAGGTGTAGGGTGCAGAGGGGATGGGCAGAGAAACCCTGAGGGAGATGGATCTGCACCTGAAGCTCTACCCTGGGTAATGGTTTGACAGGTGGGACTGAGGCCAGGTTCCAGGTCGCAGCCTGCAAGTCATATTCGATCCACTCCCCAAGCACCCTAGGACCAGAGTGGTGCAGCCCCCAAATGGTGCATTCCATGAATTTTACAAGATCATGACTGCTTAGGGCTTTCAACGTTCTAAGGAGGCCTTAGCAGATTGCTCAACATTTTAATCTGTACAACAGATTTGCAAGTTACACACTATTGTGCACATTTAATGCAAATTTAATGGTCCCAAAGAAGTCCATTATGAGCCATGATCGATATGAGTCCATGGCTGACACTTTACCCACCCTGTATAGCAGCTGAACAATGCTGCTGGTGCATCTAAAGCTGGAGGCAAGGACTCTTTGACGCATTTTTATCTTAAAAAGGAATTCATGGGATCCCTGGGTGGCGCAGCGGTTTAGCGCCTGCCTTTGGCCCAGGGCGCGATCCTGGAGACCCGGGAGGGAATCCCACATCAGGCTCCCGGTGCATGGAGCCTGCTTCTCCCTCTCCCTGTGTCTCTGCCTCTCTCTCTCTCTCTCTCTGTGTGTGTGTGTGACTATCATAAAAAAAAAAAAAAAAAGAATTCATTTTTAATGAGAAAGACATTCTGTGAACATACTTATTCACCTTATGTCAATTCTATAAAATGCATATATACACTGATTTATAAAAAAATACAAGCTACTCACCCCTACACACTACTTTATTACAGCAGTTGATGTAACTATACAGAAACATATATAATTAAATAAAAAGTGGAAAATTCATGCCAGATACAAGCTAATACTAAATGTCAAGTAGAAGATACAATATTGGCATAAATATACATGCTATTTTGAGGTAGTTTTTTATATTGAAAGAGGTTTGTGTGTGTATAATAAGTAAAATTGCAGCAGATACTGGGGCATGGGTAGATGTCCTTGATAATTGAGAAAAAACTTAAGAATAGGTAACTACATCTATAGTGTTCAAAATATGATAAAAGTGATCATCACATTCAATACCTTAAACATCTTATCATGTTATTTGTCAATTATACCTTAATAAAGCTGAAAACTGTAGCAAAATTAAAGTGACATGAAATGTGAAGAAAATAGGTTTTAGCAAAATAAAAAACAGTCAGTAAAGTAAAAAACCTTTACCCTAGCTCAGTGACTGACATAAAAGGACACACAGTACGTGTTTAATAAGTATGTGATTGATTGATATGAACTAAATGATTTAGATTTATCAACATAAAGTTGAGGATAGGTTATGTCAAACTTCCACTAACTCCAAATACATGATCAGAGACAAAAGATGGCTATCAGATAGAAGAGAATATCATTAGTCACTGCTTTATCAATATATTCAATGATGCCCAAGACATATTTGAAGTTTTAGAACATCTGAAATATCAGAGAATGTAGGAAGATACTTATACATAAATACATGTTTACAAAAGACAATTGGAATAGGAAGTTTTTATACCATTAAGTATTTAAACTAGTCAAAACAGTAAGATTAATGTTAGAAAGAACACTTTAGTGAAGGTTAATATGGAGAAAAATGGTTAATGGCATTTTTACCTTTTTTGAACCAAATACGAAAAAAAGAAAAATTATTTTTTCCACAGAGTAATTTTTAAATTTTTTTTTATTATTTATGTTTAAAGATGTTATTTATTTATCCATGAGAGACCCAGAAAGAGAGGCAGAGACATAGGCAGAGGGAGAAGAAGGCTCCCCATGGGAAGCCCGATGTGGGACTCAATCCTAGGACTCCCGGATCATGCCCCACATCAGGGTCCTTGCAGGAAGGAGGACTAGGACTCGATCCTAGGACCCTGGGATCACGCCTTGAGCTGAAGGCAGATGATCAACCACTGAGCCACTCAGGTCTCGGGTAATTTTTTTAAAGCTAAAAAGTAGTTTCAGACTTTATCAGTATTGTCATCATGTTCCCTTGCAAATTCAGAGCTGTTAGCTGGGCAAATTCTTAGTGGCCTCAGGGACCTCTCTCAAACATGGATGCTAATCCTCCAACTTCAGATGGCATTAACTTTCAGCTAAGACTTTATTTCCTATGGAATAGTTCTCCCACTGTTGTGGTAAAAAAAAAAAAAAGAAATGTGCAACACCAAGAAAAGCTGCTGAGGGCATTGCTTGGCTTGCTGCTCCCTGATGTTTTCTCAGTCTATTACTGTCTGATTCTTTCTTTCTTTCTTTCTTTCTTTCTTTCTTTCTTTCTTTCTTTCTTTCTTTCTTTCTTTCTTTCTTTCTTTCTTTCTTTCTTTCTTTCTTTCTTTCTTCTTCTTCTTTCTTTCTTTCTTTTTCTCTTTCTTTCTCTCTCTCTTTCTTTCTTTCTTTCTTTCTCTTTCTTTCTTTCTTTCTTTCTTTCTTTCTTTCTTTCTTTCTTTCTTTCTTTCTTTTTCTTTTTCTTTCTTTCTTCTTCTTTCTAGATTTTATTATTGGATAGAGAGAGAGAGCAGGAGCAGACAGGAGGGACAGAGGGAGAAGGAGAAGCAGGCTTCCTGCTCAACCTGGGGCTCAATCCCAGGGGCTCAATTTCAGGTCATGAGATCATAACCTAAGCTGAAGTCAGAGGCTTAACCAATTGAGCGACCCAGGTGCCCTGATGCTTCCCTTTTAGTGGAAAAAGAATGTCAGTGTAAAACATAAAGCCAACAAATTGTCTAACTTTCTTTTATAGTGTCTGGGAAAGCAAGCAATACTGTGTTCCATATCTGTAGATTTGCAGGACCCTGATGGTCTGAAGGCCTTAAACATTCCTTGACTTGTGGCCCCACAGGGCGGTCAATCTATCAATACACTTTTTTGCAACCCTAGGGAGATTATTTGGCTTTACTAGTGAAAATAACAATTTCTTTCCCCTGAGTGCAGGTGGGTGAGGCAATTAGAGAAAAGCCTCACTATAGTTTTCACAAATGAAGGAGCATATGAAAAGGGAACTCCCAGTTCTAGTCACCAATCTTATCACAGGTGGCAGCCTGCTCCCATGAGAGTGTGGTAGTTTGGAGGAGGCTTTTGGCAGGAAGAAAGGGATAAATAAAGTAACTTTTGTCCCTGTCTTGCAGTATTATGAAAACAATAAGAGCAATGCCTATTCCTGCTAGATATAGCAGGCATCTTGGAACAATGATAAAGCAGTGCATTCATTGATACCTAGGTTGGTCATTGTCCTCAACTACACATTTCCAAGAATTGGGAGGGTGGAGGCATCTGAGATAGGCATTAGATATTAAGCTGAAGGAGGCAATCTGACAATCTAATATGTTACTGTTACTAGTCTGGCCCATGGAAAGTGGCACAGTTACTAACTGAGTGCATTTTAGACATGCAGAATCATGGTCCCCGTCCTCACACAGGCTTTGGACACACATAATTCCCTCCTGTGTGACTTGTATGCACACTATAGTTCGAGATGCACTAACTCATGTTATTCAAAGGAGCGGGCAAGCTCAGGTGTGGCTTGAGCATTACCTTGTAGAAACATGAGATCCAGTAAGCAGAGTCCAGCAAGGGAAGAGGTGTAAAGGGCGGCAATGATTCTGGAAGTCAGACGGCCATTCTGATTCCACAGCCACATTGGCTGGTAACAGTTGGAAGCCCACATCCTAAGGACTTGTAGGATCAGAGTTGGGGTGAGGTGGAGCAGAAAGAGGAGGCTAGTAAGGACACAACTCAACCCTATTTTCTTAGTAGGTTGTCAAGTTTTTGGCAGAAGGATGGGGTTCTCATGAAGGCTGGATTTCAAGTTAAGGTTCTTTTAGTAAACAGGGACTTACAATGCTAGTTAGAAGAAATGCGGCTTTATTGCAAACCTGTCGATGTCAATACTTGAGCTTTAGATGATTTTGAATTTGAGAATCTTGAAACTCAGAGTTTATTCAAACACCTCAAAAAGCACATCTTTGTTATCACACCTAACCTACTCGCTGCAACTCTTCTTCCGCTACTGGTCAAAAGGTGTTGCTGAATCTCCTGATTTCATTTTTTGCTCTAATGAAAACTTCCTCTCCAACCTGAAGGCAGGGGCCATCAGATTTGTGGAGGAAAAGGGAAAAAGAAGCAAGGAGAGCAGGGGTTAATAAATGTTTTCCATTACCCCGTAATCCTTCCAGATGGATTGTAGCCCATCATTTCTCCTGGGATGTACTTGTATCTGTTACCATGAGTCCTGGTTTGTGAGATCTTCTTCGTTATGTTCTTATTTTCTAACAAGGAACATACTGAAGGAACATTCAAATTTAATTCTTGAAGTCAAGGATAAAAGAGTGGGAAAATCCAATTTGATTTAATTTTTTACTACTTAGATTTGTTTATTGTCAGAAAACTATATACATAATATGTTTGGTTAAAAACACATATAGACACACAGCTCAAAAACAAAGGACATTTCATGCCCTAAAATTTGGCCATGGAACCTAAATACAAGTGAATATGCATAACTGTATCTGTTTATACCTCTGGGACAATTTATTTTGTTTAATACTATAAGACAGGGCAATTCCTCATTCCTTGTGTATTTATTTGTTTGTTTTATAATCTCTCTTAAATGATTCCACTGAGAAAATTCCAATTCCATGGGAACATGACCAAAGAAAATTATTCTTCATTCTAGGTCAGAGATGGGGTTCTGAATTCAATTTGCTCTAAAGGGTATTTCATTTCAAAAGTTACTAAAAAATAAACAAATAAATAAATAAAACATTTCCAATTGCTATTTTAAATGTTGCAATTGACTCTTTGAAAAACATATTTTCTTTTGGGACTACATTCTAGTAAATGATATGTCTTATAAACCTCAGAAGTTAGAACTTAGAACCTATAATATGCTGGCTCATACAAAGGAAGAAGTTTTAAAGACAGTTTTAAATGAGAACATTTGAATTTTGGATGATAGAGTCATTGGATATAGTTGGCAGAAATCTGCACAACCTCTAACACTCAGTAGATACCTACTGAAGACACACACATACACATAAACACATACACCAGCTTTTCATTTCCCTTGACAAACTTCTATTATTATAAATAATATTTAGATTCAAGTAATGGACTTGGTTCTTGCCTATATATGTATTGGAGGATGTCACAAAAAAGGCAAAGGACAGGAATGTGTTGTAGACCAAGATACCCTTTGTGTTCATATGAGCCAATGATTTTGGAAGATGACTTTGCTTTCTAGAAACATACTTCTCACTTGTTCACCTGTCTTAGTGGCCATATTAGTGTGTCTTTTTTTTTTTTTTTTTTTTTTTTTAGATTTTATTAATTCATAAGAGACACAGAGAGAGAGAGGCAGAGACATAGGCAGAGGTAGAAGCCTGATATGGGACTCCATGCAGGAAGCCTGATGTGCAACTAGATCCCAGGACTCCAGGATCACACCCTGAGCCAAAGACAGACACTCAAATGCTGAGTCACCCAGACATCCCAATTAGTGTGTCTTTTAGATTTTGCCAATCAGTTATGTTTTTCAAATTAAAAAAAAAATCAGTTACTAAATCTCAGTGGTACTATCAATGTGGACAAGAACAAAATGTCTTAACTATTATATTGAAAGGGAATATTAAGCCCAACTCCTTTATTAGTGTGGAACATGAATTTGAAAAATGTATCACTAGCATAATGAAGACAATTCAGTATATTAAGTGCATTAACTCCAGAATCAGACTAGTGAGGTTTGGTTCTACTTCTGCTTTTCCCATTATGTGTGTGTCCTTTGTAATTTCTTAGTTTCTGTCAACATTAATTCCCTCAAAAAAAAAAAAAAAACATTAATTCTTTCATCTACGAAATAGAGGTAATAATAGTGCCTATCTCACAGGTACATAGTAAAGATTAAACAAAATAACACATGTAAAGTATCTAACACAGCAAATATACTGGAAATGTTTGCTATTATCATATAAAGTACATTATGTTTAAGACTTACTACTTAGGTCACATATGCTCTATGTGGCTTTTATATTTATAAAAAGTAAACATTTATTTGGTAAGTAGGGATTGATTGGTAAAATATGGGTATTTTTAATATATTAAAGTTTAGTACAGAGGAATGATGAAGAAAATTTTATTAACAATCATTGAAAATTATCTTTCAGTATTTCTGTAATTGAAGTGTTTCCTTGCTTAAATTATCAGTAAAACTGTTTTTTTCTTGAACAAATGAAACTTCCATGATGTAAAGAAGCCTATCATACATGTTATTATCATGCACAGTTTAATCTAAAATTTATTGTGGACTTACTTTCCAAGAGATTTATACATGATTCCTTCCTCTTTATTTCAAATAGTATCGGTTACACCATATGTGATATGTCAAAACTGTTTCTCAAAAGAGGCAACTCAATCAACACCAAAATGTTCAACTTTTAAAAACTGAACATGCTTATTTTCCAATTCCCTAAGAAAGACAATGTTTTCTAGCATACTCGTGTATACTGTTCATACGACGTATGTACTTTAGAAAATTTATCCTCCACTCATAGTCCTGGAAATATCGTTGATAGGACATGATGTTTTAAAATAAATCTTGGGATCGAAATAAAATGACTGCCATTTAAAGCCTCATTTGAGGCTTCATCACTTATTTATGTGTGATTAAATGAGCCACACTGCCCCTACCACCGTAGTTCCCAACCTGGCTGAGTTGCAGCTGAGTATAATCCACTTAAATAGAGCTTTTACCAAAGATCAGAAATCATTTCGCATATTAATTAGAATACAAGTGGCTTATTTGAAGACAGTGTCAAGACTGTCTCCAGAACGGATAATTAATGATTCTTTAAGACCAGAGTATATGTCACTTGAACAGTAATGTTAAGAATCATCCGTGTGATTCGCTGCCTTATTGTACTGGCTGGAAGAGACACTTCGAATAAAATGTTCAGTTTAAAGTGAGAAGAAGGAGGTTAATCATAGTAGAGTTTACCAATTCCTATTCACTGCATTAAGAAGCAAGGGTCAGAGAAAGCTAATGTAAAGAAAATAGAAAGGAGTTAAAGAGATGTTAATTAACATCCTTCTTGTCCCATGATATTCTTCTTATTATTACATTTTAAAAATCCTTTTAAAAAAGGAATGATTTGCTGAAGTTTTTCTATTTCTCTTTGTTGATCAAGTAAACTTACTGAATACGTTCAGTTGACTAGTCATCTTTTACCAAATTAGCACATCAGTTTGTTTACCTCTTAATGCCTCTCAAACCCATATGTTATGTCTACTCACACTACCATTTCCCTAGATTTATTACCTCCAACCCACACTTTAGTGTAGCTCTACACTAATTTATCTTACAGACTTGATATCACTTTCATTCAATAGTTATTATTCTGTTTTCAACATCTTTCACCAGTGGTCTAGTGTTTATGGTATAAGTTCAATAGCCCCTATAGATTGATGTCTACAATTTATGCTCCAGTCCCTGGCACTGTATCATATGCCAGACCATTCTTCTAGTTGTTCTTGAACAAACATTATGTATCCTCATTCTTTCTACTAATTTGATTGTCCTCAAAGATTTAACTGTTTGTTCATTATTTGAATATAGTCAACACACAATGTTACATTAATTTCAAGTGTGCAATATAGTGATTCAACAAGTTTATATCTTATGCTATGTTCATCACTAGTGTAACTGCCATCTGTCCCCATACATCACTATTACAAAATCATTGATTATATTCCTATGCTATGCCTTTTATTCCCATGACTTATTCATTCCATACCTGGAAGCCTGTACCTTCTACTGTCCTTCATCCTTTTGCCCAACCTCTCTCTTCCTCCCCTCTAGTAATCATGGGTTTGTTCTCTGTAGTTATAGGTCTGATTCTGCATTTTGATTGTTTATTCATTTGTAGGTTTGTTTCTTGTTTTTTGTTTGCTTTATTTTTCAAATATTTTTTAATTTATTTATTTGAGAGAGAGAACATAAGCAGAGGGACAGAGGCAGAGGGAGTCAGATAAGCAGACTCCATGCTGAGCAGGGAGCCCAATGCAGGACTCGATCCTAGGACCCCAGGATAATGACCTGAGCCAAAGGCAGATGCTTAACTGATTGAGCCATCCAGGCACCCCTTGTTTTGTTTTAGATTCCACTTATGAGTGAAATAATATGGCACCTGTCAAAACCAATACCATATGATTTCACTCATAAAGATCTACCAGTTTCTTTTTTTTTAAAAAAAAATTTATTTATTTATTCATGAGAGACACAAAGAGAGAGGAAGAGATAGTCAGAGGGAGAAGCAGGCTCCCCCAGGGAGCGTGATGTGGGACTGATCGATCCCAGGATTCCAGAATCATGCCCTGAGCTGAAGGCAGATGCTCAACTGCTGAGCCACCCAGGCGTCCCTACCACTTTAATTCTTATGTAGCCCATAAGGGTCAGGTTACATTTCATGTCTTCAGTAAGGTGTAACCGACCATAATAACCCTATGTAATTGGCACTACAGTCACAAAACATCTGGGATCTTATACCTCTATAGCATACATATCTCAGTTCTCTAAATAGATTCAAAATTTCTTGAGGACAGGTATTTCTTTTGACATTCTATGAATAACAGAAGCAAATATCATGGGACTAATGGATAACTGTGTGGTGCCATTATCATTTTCTTTATTTATTAGCTTATTTGTCTATAAATCCCTTAATAGTTCCCACAGTAGCAGGAGTATTGTTCAAAAAGTAGACTCCAAAAACAGTTCAAAAAAAGGAAAAGTAATGAATCTTTCATCACAGGAGGTACTACTTCAAAACTGAACCTAAACACAAATTTATCGGAAATCCCTTACTGGTGTTTAGATCAGATCTCAAAGTTTCCTTTTAGATAAAAAAAAATCTTATCCTGAAGAATTAGAAAAGGGGAGGGTCTTTTTTTCTCATAAAAGTTTTCACAGTAGCCTTGGTTATCAGAAATTTAAAGCAGAAGCCAAAGAAAACACACTTAGCATACTTTAATGTTAAGTTCAATGTAAGTACGACTAGGCATTTCTTATTCCTTCATCTTTGCATATTTTTTCTCATATCTTAGATCCAGAAGAAATACTCTGGAGAACAATACAAAAGTAAACCCCTTTTGGTGTGGAAGAGGGATTAAAGAGATCATTGAAAAATTCATAGATAGGTAAAGTGGAAGTAGGCCAATATTCCCTTTAAATCTTAGACTCCGGGCATCTTTAGACATGTCAACAACTATGGAAACCTAAATGCTGACAAAAGCATGGAAATCAATATGTAATTCAAAAGAGCAATACTCTAAGTTCTATAAGGCAGGGACTTTGTCCATCTTGCTCAGCAGTTTAAACTCAATATCTAAGACAGTTTCTGACACATAATAGACATTCTAGGGCATTTGGTGAGGGAATGAATGGATTTTACTTCTTTGGCTGCAATTATTTTTATATTTTATTAAAATTTATCAAGGGTCTCTGGGTGACTCAGTTGGTTAAGCATCCAACTCTTGGTTTCACCTTAGCTCATGATCTCAGTGTCCTGTAATAGAGCCCTGTGTTGGGCTTCACATTCAGTGGAGAGTTTGCTTGAGGATCCTCTCTCTCTCTCTCCCCTCCCCCCACCCCTCCTCCCATTCTTTCTTTCTCAAAGAGATTTATTTATTTAAATAAATCTTTAAAAAAAACTATCAAGATTTCAGTGATATGTGTGATTTTAGTGACATATATAGTACTCTCTTAAATTTTAAAAAAATTCTATAGTTGAAAACTACCATGAGAAAACTTCTATTTTTTTCTTTTCTTCCCCCAATTATACTGAGTGTTTATCAGTCACAGTGAGATGATGCCGGACCTTGAGTATCTTCTGTATGTAACTGTCATATGTTTTCCCCACTTTGGCTTATGTAATTAATAATAATTTTTTCACAAATTCTCCCTTCTTCCTAAAATATATCTATTCTTGCTTGGCAATCATTTTAGAAAATGGATGAAAAGAGAAAAGAGAATACTCCTTTGTTTAAGTCATTAAATTCTTAATACCACCTTAGGTCAACAGTAGGATGGCATATGTTAAGAATTACATAATTGAAAGAAGTGGAACAAAAGCATTAAGAGAAAGGGCTCCATAATGAATTTTCTGGCAGGTTTGAGAGAAAGAAGCAGCTGGGTACTCAATGGCAGTAAAACATAGTGGAACCTACTGGTAAAATATGGTGATGAAGTGTTTTCAATATGTTCAAAAATATGGTCATTCATCAAACATATGTTTCAAAATGTTTGAAGATATTTAACAGGATGATAAAATGATCTGAAAGACTATAATTATGAGTCACCAATAATAGCTATATTTTAATTGCTATCTTTCTAGGATTTAAGAAATGCAACACGACATGAGGAACATCATTTCTTGTAAATTTTGCTGAAATGTGGGGTTTTTTGGGGGGGGAATGACTTTAGGATTTTTTTTAAGTAAAAAACACTTTAGAAGCTTGATACCATTTTACTTAAGGCAAAGGTCTGAATATTTTAACAGTATTATGGAAAATGACCCAAACAAAGTAGGTTTACAAATGTAAATGCCAGAGCTAATGATTGTGACACAATATACTATGGAAACCGCCTGGTGTTGTAACTAAGCAACAGATTAGCAACTGAGGTTTAGAATCTAATTCTGATTTTTTTTTTCTTCTGAGTGCTAGCTTTGTTTCTCATAAGCAAGCTATATAATATCATGTTAACTTCTCCAGGTAAAGGTCAAAAATGGTGCAAATAAGCGAAAATAGCAAGTAAATTCCTGTTATATTTAATTTTGAAATTGCTTAAATTTTACATTAGAATATGTTTGACTATAGTTGCTATGTTAGAATATCCCAACACCCCACAGATGCATGATGAAATTACATATACCACATTTTGAAAAGCTATGTTTTTTTTTTCTACTACCCTGTTTAACCCATCCTTGCAATGGCATCACCTAAGTGCCAGACCACATGAAGGAAGCTGCATTTTTCTGTGTTGTCTAGCTATTTGGTTCAGATATTCTCAAGTTGAAAGAAATAAAATTTCAAACTGAGAAAAAGATTTCAAACTTTTTATCTTCTCTGTTCTAATCAGAATGAAATGTTGATAAAGGAAGTGAAATCAAGATCTCAAAGAGATACTTTCACTCTTGTGTTCATTGCAGCATTATTCGCATTCGTCAAGATATGGAAACAATTTAAAAGTCCAGGGACAGATGAATGGATCTTTTTTAAATGTGGTATATACATACAATATAATTTCAACCTTACAAAAAGAAGAAAATACTGCCTTTGTGACAACATGAATGAGCCTGGAGACATTATTCTAAATGAAATAAGCCAAACACAGAAAGAAATACTGCATGATCTCACTTGTATCTAGAATATGAAATCATTAAACTCATAGAAGGAGAGAGCAGAATGAGATTGCCAGGGGTTAGGGAAGCAGGTAATGAGGAAGTTATGGTCAAAGGGTACAAAGCTTTAGTCATGCAAAATAAGTTGTGGAGATCTATTATACAGCATAGTGCCTACAGCTAACAATACTGTATTGTATACTTAAATTTTTCTAACAGGGTAGATCTCATGTGCTCTTACCACATAAATAATAAGAAGAAGAAAGATTGAGAAAAAACTTCAACAGGTGATGAATATGTTTATGACCTTGTGGGTGGTGATAGTTTCATGGGTATATACTTATCCCCATACTCATCAACTTGTATACATTAAATATATATAGCTCTTTACATGTCAATATTACCTCAATAAAGGTAGGTATTTTTAATGAAATGATAATGATACCAACAAATACTTATAGCAGAGAATATGATAATGTCATTAAGATGTTAGTACGTTTCCACAGATGAACAGATCTACATTCCTATTTCTTCAACTTCCCCATTTGAAAAATGAAAAAGATAAGTAAGTTAAAAAAACAAAAACCTACCTATAAGCTTATTGTGAAGACTAACTAAGGATGTAGTTATTCAGATGCTAGCAGAAAGCCTCAAAACATTAACTATTCTACTCCACTGCCAACCCTTTATTTCTCTCTAAAAACTAAAATGCAGCATTATATTTGTCAAGCTTTCCAGATGCAACCGTGGTATTTCACAACTTCTACAAATGTCACTATCAGCTCCTGAGAATAGGAGGCACTGAACCATTTGGTGGATCCAGGCATTATTGAGTGTTTAACAATTTTAACTCAACATTAGAAACTGATTTAATATAAACTAATATAAATTAACATCAGTTCAGCATGTATCATATGCTGACATATGAAGTCAACAAGAGTGACTCCTCTGTCAGGCTGTAGATGTAAGGCAGTGCATTACTCTGAGGGATCAAAACAGTGAGGATTCAGAGAATGGTTTTGTTTTCTTTATTAAACCTTATATTTTATTCTTGATTCATTTCAATAAACAAATCTATATTGATGCCAATTGCTGAGTGTAAGCAGAAGATGCCAAGATAAATGAGATGTAGCCACTTTCATTAAGGAGCTCTCAGGGAAATGCAGAGACAGATATTTAAATGAATAAGTACAATATAATAAATTAAACGCTGTAACTGAATTTTTTTTAAGTGTAGTGGAAACAGGGAGGAAGTACATAACTAGACACAGGAAATGGAATAAAGTTCCACCAAGGAGGAGGCGTTTTAAGTCATAAAAGAGTTAGTCCTTAGAACCCAGGATGTAATGTTAGTTGAGGGAAGATAATTCTAGACTATAGGGGCAGTATATGGGAATGGCATGATACTGGGCTTTGAAACTGTTTTAATTTTTGCTTAGTCATAGGAGAAGAAACAGAAAAAGCAATAGAGTCAAGAGATGTGAACTACAAGAGCTAATCTATAAGTTCAGAGAGGGATGAACTTAAGGAAAGATGTTAGCCACACATCTGAGGCTTCCTAGAGATGCTTTGATCAAGCAAACTGCATGTACAGAAATAGCGGATGAAGAGGTAAGAAAACAGCTTAAGACAAAGGTAGAATAATTCAGACATGAATCTCAACAGAATGATTTGATGGAGAAACTTTACCCTGACTCCTAGATGCTTCTAGCTGAATGGTTTTGTAAAATACTTGGTAGATAACGAAGACTGAAGAAAGGATATTCATAGAATAAGAATCTCAAATATCAAGCAACAGAAAAGAATATAAGGAACATTAAGAAAAATGAATCTGTCAAACATGTGTATTCTAAAAGTACATAATTCCAGTGTTACCATTTCTGACAGAACCTAAATTCCTTCAGTTCACACCTTGACATTTAACGTGTTCTTAAATTTTCACCAGGACCCAAGTGATTCAGTCACTAAAGTTCTAATTCTACAGGATTTATAACCTTAATTCTTGGCTATATTCTGGAGCTGCTTTGTTTCACCTGTCTGACCTCCTGTGTCTCAGTTCAACCACATGCTAGCTGGGGGCAAATCTCAGTGCAAGCTCCTAATGTGGCTCAAGACCGGCTGCTGGAGTTCAATAAATATTGATTGATGGTAATAGAGACAGTATCATTCTTCTTAGAAATGTTGTCACTCCGCCTGCAGGAAATCACTGAGAGTTGGTGCTGACAGTTTCCATGACAGCAGAAATTAAACCCTTGCAAACCTGAAGCTCCCAAAAGTCATGGGACAGACTCATTTTGAACTTTCCATCATTCATGACTTTTTGTATTGTCTCAGCACAAAGAACAGACTAAGAATTTTCAATATATTTACACTGTGAACAGTAAAACTTTGTGGTGGCTATGCCATGGCTTTTATGGGATTATAATATGTCAAATCTAAATTATAAATTCTTGGAGTATGGAAAGTGGAGACACATAGTCCTTTGCCATGTTTTAGCCTCAGGCCACAGAAGGGAGAATTTTTCTGGATCTCCTGAGGCCACATTGGAGAAAGTATGTCTAGTCTCCCTCAGCACATTATCTGCACCTTCCCAGGGCTATGGTGGCCAATCTTATTGGTCAGAATCTGACATATTCCTCAGGCTACATCACTAGTGGTTGAGGTACCATTCTCTAAAAGGCATCTCTCATGTTCAGTTTCTTCTAGAACTTTTCATATCTATCATCCTGGATGATCTGTGATTGCATGAGTGCCATGCTTGCTACTATTATTGATGGTACTAAATCTGCTCTGCAAAGGACCAGTTCTCATCTTTTCTCTCTCATCTCTTTATACACTCCTAGGAATATAATGACAAAGACAAATCTATTCCAAGCTTTACTTCATCTTTAAACCTGAGCCAAGATATTTTTAGTCAGCTTTTGCCAGTACTTTCCATCGTTGTGTATGATACTTAAACCAGTAAAATGAGCAGTTTGTGATTCTTGTACATGTTCATTATCAGAACTCTAGAGTGAGAGGCATCAGTAAAGTATCTGGATTTTCCATTTAAAATTAAAATTATTGATCCAATAATATAGTAGCAATAATAACTAACATGCCACGTATTCCTTTCAGTATATTATACTTATCAGCTAATCCACTTATTCAAACAATTGCATGTGGTAAATTACTATTATTATCCATTCTAAATACACAGACATTGAGGCAGAAATGTATAATAACTTGCTCAAGGTTTATAATCACTAAGTGTTGGAGACAGAAGTAGAAGGTCAAGTTAGTCTCAAGAATCTTTTTCGTGTGTCTATTGTGTGTTCTTTGTGTCTACTATGATATCATTGAATGCTACCTCATGAGTAAACTAAAATGTACTGAGATGGTAAAACTTCTATTAAAAAAAAAATCAGAGTATCTACCAACAATTTTGAGCTTTTCCAGTTGCTGATATCTAGGTAAATGGATAGAACAAATAAGGGCTCTATACTGATGATTGAATACATTTAAAAAATACACACAAGAAACATAAAGAGGTTTAGAGAGAAGAAAATAAGCTCTATACTTTTCAAGTGCTATTTACCTTTAAAAAGGGATGTGCTTCATAAAGAGTTCTCTGAACCTATGAAGGTGATAAGAAATACGTTTTAAACTAGTGCCAGTTTCTTGTTTTGGCAAATTACTAAAATAACGTACCTCAGTAATAATACCCATGGTTGGCTTACTGAGAAAATTTTAATCTTAATTAAAGGTTAGTATTCCTATATTAGTATTGGAGGAAACGTAAATTCTCCCTTACTTCTGGAGAATATTAACAGATAAAATGACATTTCAAAAACCTTGAAATTCTCTTTGACCCAGGAATTCTACTTCTACATATTTACTCTAAGAAAATAGAGATATATACATTATTTAAGTACAAAAGTAACTATTGTATCAGTGATGTCTAAAATACTAAATAATTAGAAACTATATAAATCTCCAATAAGAGGAATTTGGTTAAAATATCTAAGTATTAAAAAAACGAAGTATTACATACTTTAACAGGAGACTATGCAACCATTAAACCAGAAACATAAAGAATATTAAATAGCTCTATATAAAGATAGGCAAAAAACATTATACACAAAATGATCTCAACTTTTAGAATGAAAATTTGCTTAAAAATAAGAAACATATGAAACAAAAAAATCATTAATACTCTAGGCTTTTCTTCATATGGGATATTATTATTCCTTCTTAAATGTTTACTCCAATTCTTTAAATTTGTTTCAATGTACATGTGTTTTCCTCAGAAAAAATAAAAATTTATATAATTTGGTTATGAGCTGCCTCTAAACATAACATTAGAATATATTTCAAAGCAAAAAATATGGCTATAATATTTGTTACATACTATTTGCTATTTTAGCTATTCATAAACTCTGACATAAGCCATTTGAAATGTGAATTAAAATGGTGTGTTATTATGGATATAATGCTAAAAAATAAGTCAAGAATAATAGATAAAGTAGCAAGACTGTGAGACAATAATAATCCTTAAACATTCTAAAACATAACATTCTTCAAAAGTAGAAGAATATAGTATGTATTAAAACTCAATCTTTAGGGAAAGACAAGAACGAGAGAGAAAGAGAGAGGGAGAGAAAGGTTATAGTGATACAGAAAGGGTAAAGGATTCTCATTGAATTGAATTAGTTGTTTTTTTCCCAAGATATGCATCTGTAAAATCTTGTCTATGAATAAATGCAAGGGTCATCAAAAATTAAGAAGCAAAATTTCTATTTTCAACAATCTGGAGAGCACAAATCCAGACATCCCTTTTTCCAACAAAAAACGGGGAAAAACAGTACATGTGTGCAATACTAGAGAAATATTTGTAAAAGAAAAACTCTTGCATGCATTTGTGAGCTGAATAAAACCTAAAGGAACTTAAACTAAGAACAAGTATATAATAGTGGGAACCAAGAACTAAGGGTTGTAATAGAGTCGATGTATGCTTGAAGCCATTTGTTGAACCAAATAAAGTCAAGTTTAGTTTTTCCTCATCTTGAGGGTCTTGAAAGTACAGAAGACTAAACAGACATCCTACATTTAGGAAATTTTAATAGAAACGATTCCTTTCTCCTGGCCCCTCCTCCATCTTAGATGTATGTTTGTAGGGGAGAGGGAAGAAAGCACCTCCCACCATCTAGGGGAACTCAAGTCTTGGTGTTGATTACAGGGTGAAAGAAAATCTCTGAGAATTGAAATCTTCATTAGATCTCACATGGATTTGCCACCAAACTTTAAATTTGAATTTTCTGAAGAATCTCAGATCAAAAATTAAGTTTAAAGTGGCCTCAAAATATGCAAGTAACATTGCTCTCAAGTAACATTGATCTCAAGGATTGGAGAATTTCCATGGTCCCTTTGTACCATTTGAATTTTGAAATATCTGCATTATAATTTCTTTCAAAGATTATTTACTTATCTGCGAGAGAAAGAGAACAGGAGTGGGGAGAGAGGCAAACAAAGGGAGAGGGAGAGGGACCTGCAGATTCCCTACTGAGTGGAGAGCCTAATGTGGGGCTCAATTCCAGGATGCCAAGATCATGATCTGAGCTGAAGTCAGATGCTTAACCAACTGAGCCAGTCAGATGATGCTATAATTTTTTTAATCTAAAAAAATAAAGTTATCTTAGACCGAGAATGTCTCTAGTATGTTCCTTGTTAAGGACTGCTTATGGAAATATTCCTAGAATCTATGGATTTATAAAGAATGGCTCTTTGGAAATTATCACACAAACTAGAATATAAAATGGAGATGTCCCATAAACTAAATGCTCCCTACTTCCTGAAATAATCACACAAAACCTCACTTAAAGATCTCATCTATGGGACACCTGGGTAGCTCAGTGGTTGAGCACCTGACTTCAGCTCAGGGCATGATCCTGGAGTCCCAGGATTGAGTCCTGCATCAGGCTCCCTGCATGGTGCTTGCTTCTCCTCCCTCTGCCTATGTCTCTGCCTCTCTCTTTGTGTCTCTCATGAATAAATAAATAAAATATTTAAAAAAAAACTCATCTATTCTGAATCAGAATGGCTGTTTTATAATATATATAGTGATACAACTTTTTTCTGAAGTTATTCTTAATTTCTTTGGTATCTGAAAGATATCTTGGAATTAGAACTTAGAGCACCTAGGTGGCTCAGTCCATTGAGTGGCCAACACTTAGTTTTGGCTCAGGTCATGTTTTCAGGGTCCTGAGATCCAGGAGTAGGTTCCATGCTCAGTGGGGAGTTTGCTTGTGGATTCTCTCTGTGCTCTCCCCCTGTTCCTCCCTCAGCTCGCATGCACTTTCTCTCTAAAAGGATACATAAATAAATCTTTAAAAAAATGTCTCTCAAATTAGGAATAAATAACCTAAACTGATTCAGTGGCACGTCTTTATTTCTTTGTTTAAAAACTTGTTAGTTGCAAAAGAAAGCCTCCCCCCACCTCCCAAAAAAACCCAAACAACTAAGAATGGAAAGAAAACTTTCCACAAAAATTGATAATGTTTCTAGTTGCAAGAAGGATGTTGATACTTTTGCTCCAACTTTAAAAGAAAATCACATAGAGGATACCTTATAATAATGAAATTTAATTTCAAGCTATTTTAATGGCTTTACACACACGCACACACACACAAATAACTGATTCACAGAAAGTGTCAGAATATATATAAGACAGAAGACAGTATTTAAGACTATAAATTCTGAGTGAGGGTTCTTAGGTCACTGGACACAGAAGAAATCAGGATATATGAAGCAAAGTGTCTAAAAAGAAAAAGAGAACATTCCTATGGGATGTCCTAGATAGAAGCCTAAAATCCTTGCTAATGTAAAGAGCAATAATAGACTGGGACTCTGTGTCCAGTCTTCTGTCACTCTGTAAATTATATTTATTACCAGAATCCCTGAGTAAAAAGCTTCTTAAACATTTTTAATGACTATTTTGTTTGTCCTTGCTTTGGGTAATAGAGATCAAGTTGATATCTGAAATTTCTAGGAAAATATCACCCACACTACCCCAATACATACACATATGTGAGGTTATCAGAAGACTCAGAAACACTTTTCTGGAAAAAAAAAAAAAGGAAACACTTTTCTGGTGGACACTATGTCAGGAGGGGTTGCACCCATATATGACTCTCAGCTATAGGAATAGCTCCTTCCCCAGAAGATGGCCAGAGGCATACGGTGTAAAGAGGAACAGGGAAAACAGACCTACTTACGTAACACACAGACACATATTAACTGATATATTATCTTCTTCCAGTTGTATGGTTCAATTACCATATTTCTCAAAGCATAACTAGAAAACAAGTGTAGGGAGAAATAGAAAACTAATATTAATAGGATGCATATTGCTCACTGAATACTATACATATATATCTATTACATTATCACACTCAATAACACAACTGTGTCAGATTTGTACTCTTATCCACATTTTGCACGTAAGGCAAAGTGAAATAGAATGAATTGTCTAAGACTTTTTAAGCTATATATAGAAATGTAGGTGTTGACTCTACGTGAAATACACTATACCAAAGGATAACACCTATCACTCACTGAGAGTGTATCATGTTTCAAGCTTATGGTAAATAAATTACATTTTATCCTTATAAAATTATTATTTTATAAGTGTTATTATTTCCCAATTCACAGAGTTGAAAAACAGTTTAATAGATAAAATAACAACCAAGGGCACATAGTTTTGATGGCTAGAGTCAAAATAGAAATCCATAACTGTGTAACTCCAAACTCTACTTACCACTGCTCTCTTTTGTATTTACAATTCTCTCTCCTTCCTCTGTATTTACAATTCTTACATGGAAAATTTCACTCACACTGGGACTTGCCAGATTATTAGTTTTGACACTTTGAGTTTTAGGCTAACTAAGCAGAATTAGTTTACAACCTCGGTGACATCTTATTGCCCTCAGGATTTCAATACCACGATGGAGTTTATGATAACCTGTCTGGTAATGACTCTGGGGACCAACCTATAGTTAAAAACTTTAGGGTTTATTGTCTTGTTACAATAAAGGAAGACACTATAAAAAACTTGAAATGCCTCTCCCCAAACAAAGAAATAGGTTATTATAGAAATTGGGGATGGCTTGAAGTGAGTAGTTCAAATAATTGTATTAAGTAGTGATGGCTCAGAGAAAAGCTGGTCTATGTATAAAATGGTTAGTATTAGTCTTGGGCTGCAAAGTAGATTTAGAGTTACATCTTCTTGGAAAATACAATGTGAAGGTAAATATGGAATGTTGTATCTGGAAATTCGTTATGTGGAACTCAACAAGACTGCATGTATGCATCAGAGACTCAGATCACTCAAGCATGAGTAGGCTGTTCTGTTTTTAGTGAAATGATATAAAACTGCCATGTACTACATGTCTATAGTTCTAGGAGTTGCAGAAATAAGTTCTGTCCTTTTGTTAATGAACAAATGTGGTTTTCATAGGTTTACAGGGTAGAGTATGCAATTCTTATAGGTTTACTGGGTAGAGTATCCAACTTTTCAAACCTACTTCAAAAAAATAAATAGTTATCAAGACTTAAAATGTCATCTTTCTTCTCCAAACTGCATCAGTTCCCAACACCTCCTTAGTTTAGCACCATTTCCATGTCCCCAGAGTCTGAAATCCCATGACAAGCAAGGAGGCACTCTGCAGGCATGATCAGGAGAGGAGGAGAGGGCAGGAGAATGAGTCACTGCAGGATAATGTCACAGAGGAAGGTGGAGGCTCTCTGGCAGGTGAGTGGGAAACAATGGGCTTGTGTTCCCTGGGAGGTATAGTCATCTGGCAGTACAAAGGAAAGAATGCGAAAAACATGACCATCTTGCCTTTTCTATGAGTCAGTGGGAAGAGGAGGAGCGGTCGTTCTCTGGAAAGTTCTACAAGGGATGTTTTGTTGTCAAGGAATTGTTATCTTCATAAGAGGAGGCAAAAAGCTCTGAAAAGGAATGTAAAAGTTTCCCTCAGAAGCACAGTGGAAAAGACTGGCAGGGGAAATGACAGGAGACTAGTAGTCTTTGGAAAGTAGAATAATAGTAACCATGATTTTTCAGCTGCACAGGGGTTAAGAAGTAAGATGTTGGAGATATAACCAAAGGAATTGATTGAGGGTAAGAGAAAAGAATGCTAAGGTAAATAAATGTTGTATATCAATACGAGGCTTTTTTAAAGTACAACAAAATGTAGTTATTGGGAATGTCTGAACTTATGGAATTTATAGAATTTATCATTCCCAAGTAACAAACTCGAATTATACCCTAGATGCAGCAGAAACTATTAGATGGCAGTTAACACATGCTTTCCACTCACCCTTTCTCTCCTATAATAGAAGCTCCAGTTCCAGCTGGGAACATGACTGTGTAGATAAATACCACATTGCCAGTCTCCCTTGCTCTGGATGTGTCTCTGTGATTAATCTATGACCAGGAATACATAAGAAGAAGTGAAGTTAAAGCTTTCAGGAAATGCCCTATATTGTTCTTATTTTTCAATTTTTTGGCCTATGATGGCTAGAACTTGACCAACATCCTGGATCACAACATAAAAGTCACATGCTGAGGAAGACTGACCAACAACTTACAAGGCTCCCTGATGATCTTGTGAAGCCATGATACCGTAGCTGAACTGCCAACCTCCAGTCAACTTCTTCATGAATGAGAGCAACCGATTTGTTTAATCCACTGTTATTTGTGATTTTGTCACTCATAGTCACACACAAACACAGATGAAACATAGGTCCTTTGCTTTAATAACAAAGCCCCTGTAGTGGAGATTGACTTTACTACATTGTGCCTCCCACTAATGCAAAGTAGGGTGGTACAAAACTGTGCATTGGTTTAGAGACAAGTTAAGATTAACATATAATAAAAATAATATTGTTAGAAAAAAACATGGCACCATATTTGAACCACATGAAAATTGAAAATAACACTCATGAGGGTAATTTTAAAAACTGGAAGCAATACTATATCATGGTCAAGAGTATGTATTCTAGAGGGGCGCCTGGGTGGGGCAGTTGGTTAAATGTTTGATTCTTAGTTTCAGCTGAGGTTGTGATCTCAGGATTGTGGTATCAGGGTAGTGAGATCAAGCCTCGCATTTGGCTCCACACTCAGCATTGAGTCTGCTTAAGTTTTTCTCTCCTTCACCCTCTGCCCCTCCCAAATATATAAATCTTTTTTTGTTGTTGTTTTTAAAAGAGTACATATTCTGGAAATCAAATATTTTCTCTGCCACCTACTGTGTAAATTTGGTCAAATTATTTTGCTTCTCTTTGCTTCAATCTCCACATCTGTAAAAGGAGAATAATTACGGAATCTATTCTCTAGGATTGTGAGGAGCAAATGAGTTAATATATGTGAAAAAAAGCCTAGCACAATCCCTGGCAAACAGCAAGTGCTATTAACCAACTTATCTAATAAACATTTAATTTCCAAAAATAGCTTAATTTAAGGTTAAACAACAGAATGAACTCTTAGACTATGAAAACAAAGTTAATAGGACATGGCTTTTGATGTTACTCCATATGGTACTGGAAAGAGAATTTATCACCCATAAGTTACCTTTCCCATGGATCATTTCAAATGTGTAGGCAGAACTGACATAATTCAGTTTTAGGGTCCGCAAATGTCACTACTACTGTCAATGAAATGGAAAACTCTAAAATATATTTAAAGAAATAACCTGAAGTATCTTTTTCCATTAAATTGGTTGCTCCTTAATGTTAACTGCTCTAGTTAATAATGAATAACTTTAGTAATTACCTGATATATTTTCCTATCTGTTTTATTGATATACAACTAGGTCATAAAAATAAGTCTGGAAGTAAAAGACTAAATATTTTTAAAAAGTTCTTCACACATTATTTTTAAATTTCCTGCAAGAGGAAAAATTATAATTTTCTGAAGAACTTTCCAGATAATGTTAAAGATATGGAAACTTTTTAGCAGTTCTTTTAACCTATAGACTTTGGTATAAACCAACCAGGGATATGAGAATATCTTTTTAGTAACGTGAATAGGTTATAACTTTGTGACTGGCAGTACCACAGTCAAGGATACTCCTTTCCCTTCATGTTCCCTTATTGTCAGGTTTTATTTTTTGTTGTTGTTGATATGTTACCTCAGTCTTTAAATGGCTTCTCTCCACATTGAGTGAAAATATGCTGGCCAATTGGAGTCTTTGTCACCAGTCAGTATACTGAAGATACATTTATAAATAGGAAGCTTGAAATGTCTAGCTGGGAAAATACAAAAGCTCAAGGAGGAATCATGCAGGATGAGCAGCTGGCCTTTCTCCTTCCTGTAGAATTGCAGTTTATAAACTTCCTCTCTCCGTGAGGCTTCTGCACCACACTGGGAAACTTCCAAATATAACTCCATTACAGAACCATCTAAAGAAGCTAAGAAACATCCATGCTGATCCACAGTATAAAATGTATGATGTTCAATATTTGTCAAAACATTTCACCTTTGCAGCTGCTGAACCTATAATGACAAGGACTAAGAACTGGTTGACAACAAGAACGCAATTAGTAACTATTGCAGAAAGTTGAAGGGAAGTTTGAGATGAATCTTTACAGTGGAAGATGTATTTCTAAAAAACAAAACAAAACAGTGCCTTTTGGATACTTAAAATATATTACAATAGTTTCTCAGTATTAAATGCTTTAAGTATTCTAAAGTTTTGATTTTTTTTCCTTCAGTCCACAGATCTTGACAGTAACATTTATTAAGTTCCTCGTGTACCTGGAACTTTACTGGGTATCTTGTACTCTATTTTTGCTCAGAGATATATATATTCTATATATTCTAATAGAGAATATTAGAGATATATTCTAACATTTCTAATATAGAATATTAGAGATATAATCTAATACCTTTAATAGAGGTATGTTCTATATATTCAAATAAAATATGTTCTATATTTTCTACCAGAGATATATTCTGTAAGTTCTGCCCATTCCAAGCCCATAAAAACAGACTTGTAGATGCTGAATCACACCATAGCTTCCAGTCTGGGCAGGCAAGACTATTGGAAAGATTTAATATTATGCCATTCAAGCTTCACAATAAGTATGGGAGCAATTAACTGAAGGAATCCTTTAAAAAATCAAATGGGGTAACTCAGTTAGAAGCATGATCAAGACACACCTGAACTTTTTTTCTCCATTTGCCTTAGAAATTTTATTGAGTGAGATTTTGTTTTTAAATTCTGCTCCCATCTGTTCTAGTCAGAGTTCTGTTTAAGTTACTTAACTAAAGAATACCAGAAATCCGTCAGACTCAATGCAAAGGCTGAAGAAGCAATTCTGAAAATGGACCAAAAGCAGTGGAAGTCAAGTAACTGAAACTTCAGCTGAAAGCATGCCATCAGATGAATCTAGTGAAAATGCCTCTACCATTACAATTGGAACAGCTGTCACTAATGACACTGGGTACCACCACTGCTACCAGGGTGACCACCAATGTGTGTGTAAGACATGAAGCTCACCACTGCCAACATTTCCATTATACTTCCTATGCCACCATCAGTGAAACACTGATGTTAGTATATATCAAGTGGTACTGTTAGTATTCCTTCCTCTATACACAACATGTTACACCAACTCAGACAGAATTCTGAGCTCTTTTTTTTTTATTCCTCTGGACAGCAAGATTATAGGTATGTGGATGTGACTGGCTTAAATTAATAACTCAAGTGTTACCTGAAAGAAAATTTGGAGAGGAAAAATACACTTCCTGTTCATCCCAGCTAGCTTGGAATTTTCATAAATGCCAATTGCAACTACTAAAAAAAATGTTTCTAAATAAAGATAATTCCTATACTAAGAAATGAGATTAAAAGGAATCATACAGGGATCCCTGGGTGGCGCAGCGGTTTGGCGCCTGCCTTTGGCCCAGGGCGCGATCCTGGAAACCCGGGATCGAATCCCGCGTCGGGCTCCCTGCATGGAGCCTGCTTCTCCCTCTGCCTGTGTCTCTGCCTCTCTCTCTCTCTGTGACTATCATAAATAAATAAAAATTAAAAAAAATAAATAAAAGGAATCATACAGTACTCAATATGAGAAAGCAAAAGAAAGAGAGAGAGAGAGAGAGACCAAGAATTGTGTCTTGAATTGGGAATCTCAATATTAAGATGCTGATCCTTCTCAAGTTGTTCTATAGATTCAACACAATCCCAATCAAAATCCTAGCAGCCAATTTTGTGGATATCGATGAACTGGTTCTACACTTTATATGTAAAAGCAAAATACCTAGAATAGCTATCAAAACACTGAAAAAGAAGAGCAAAGTTGTAGGACTCACACTGTCCTATTTCAGATTTTACTATAAAGCTACAGTAATCAAGTCAGTATGGTACTGGCTAAAGAAAAGATATATAGACCAATGGAACAAAATTGAGAGGCCAGAAATAGAATCAACTGACCTTTGAAAAAGGAGCAAAGGAGATTCAAGGGACCAAGTATTATCAGCAAATGGTTGCTGGAACAATTGGATTTCCATATGCAAAAATTGAATCTAGATTGAGGCTTTACAGCTTTTACAAAAACCAAGTCAAGATACATCACAGAATTTAATGTAAAATGCAAAAATAATAAAACATCTAGAGGAAAGTTTTCCAGGGGCTCAGCATTAGGGTGAGAGTTATTTGTATAAAGCACAGCAAATTTTTAAAAACATTGAAACCACTCTGCAGAAAAATATAATGGTAGATATATGAAACTGCATTTGTCAAAATCCATGGAACTCTACACTACATATAATGAACCTTAGTGAATGCAAATTTTAAAAGTAATTTAGGAGTCTGAGGAATCTCACAATAGAATGTAGAATGTGATGAAATAATTTAACTGTTTTATAAATGTATAAAACAACCTGACTGATAGGTTTGAGGGAGAAAGTGCTGACCTAACATAACTTTGGGATTCAGCTCAATCTGTAAGTATAAAGCCAAAAGAATTTGTACCCTACTTGATAAAATGTTTCCCATGGGAATATAGATTAACAATTCTGATATGGTTTTACAGGTATACTGGAATTGAATAATTTAGTAAGTTGATGGCAGATGATGGTAGCCAAGTTTCTTGCTTTTTTGAGTTGGAACTTAGAAGTAAGCAATGGGGGAAGGCTTGAATGACAGTCTAGAATAATCTACGTAGTAATGGATTACAGTTGTACATGTTAGCATGAACTCATATTAGGTTAATATACACACAGATGGCTATATATAGTAATATTTTACAGATTTGTGCAAACACATAGGCTAGTATATATATTTTCCCTTGCTCTAATCTGTGGAGGGGTTAGAAGCAATAATATCCCAGTAACACTGAGAATATCCAATGCCCGGATCTTGGTTTCTAATTCCATTTCCCAATAAAAGGAACCAGAGGTTCTTGGAGAAATGGCTGAATCTAGGATCAGGGCAAGAAATATAAATGACAAGCCTAAAGCATCTTGTAGTACCAAAGATGTAGGAAAATGCTTTAAATTATTCACAAAATGGAATATATCAAAGGGTCCCAGATGTCAACTAAAAGGCCTCTGAATGGCCAACATCGGAAAAATTTCAGCAACAAAATAAAGTATTATTGGATTATGACCCAAAGTATAAAATAAAATATTCATGAGTCCATAGTGTTTTAAATAAATGATAGAATAAATAAATAAATGGAGGGAAAGAAACAAATCTCCAGTGCAGAAGAATTTCAAATAATGTATGCTGATACTTTGCCCTCAAGTATACATTCTCCTTTCTTAAGTGTAGGGGGCACATAGCAATCTCCTTCCAGGAGTACAGAATGGAAAGGGGGAGAGTAAAAAATAACTTTATTTTTTTTTTTAAGATTTTATTTATTTATTCATGAAAGACAGAGAGAGAGAGAGAGAGAGGCAGAGACATAGGTAGAGGGAGAAGCAGGCTCCATGCAGAGAACCCCATGTGGGACTCCATCCCAGGACTCCAGGGTCACACTCTGAGCCAAAGGCAGACACTTAACTGCTGAGTCACCCAAGCGTCCCTCAAAAATAACTTTAAAGTGAGGAAATTAGACAAACACTATCAGTCTGGTGATCAAAATTAACTTCAATAGCAAAGTCATGTTGTTAAGTATGTACACTTGATATGATGAGATGAAAAGGGGACTTCAACTCTGTGGTCTTCCTCACAAACACGAATGACTCTATTATAATCATACAAAAAACATTAGACAAGTTCCAAATTAAGGACAGCCTAAAGAAAATCTGACCAGTACTCTTCAAAACTTTCAAGATCATCTAAAACTGGGCAACTGTCACATTGAAAAGAAAACTAGGTAGACACGACAACTAAATATAATGAGGCGTCCTGGAAAGGACATTATGTAAAAACTGAGGAAATCTGCATGAAGTTTGGACTTTAGTTAATAATAATATATTGAGGGTAGCCTGGGTGGCTCAGCGGTTTAGCACCACCTCCAGCCCAGAGCCTGATCCTGAAGACCCAGGATCCAGTCCCACATGGGGCTCCCTGCGTGGAGTCTGCTTCTCTCTCTGCCTATGTCTCTGCCTCTCTGTCTCTCTGTTTCTCATGAATAAATAAATAAAATCTTTAAAAAATAATATATTGATATATTGGTTTAATAATTATACTAAATTTACCACACTCATGCAAAATGTTAATAACTGAATATGAGATATATGAGAATTACCTAGAATCTGTGAGTTATCTTGTAATTTTTCTCTAAATATAAAAATGTGTTAAAATACACCCTGAGATTTGGAGTAGTTAATATGTTGTCAATAATCTTCCTACTTTAGAGAGCTAAATACTGAAAGCAATAAGACAGAACAAATTCATAATACCAAATATAGCTACAATAAATAATGATGAAGAAAACAGCCAGTAAAAAAAAATAAAATAAATAAAAAATAAAAAAAATAAAAAAGAAATAAAAAAGAAAACAGCCAGTAGCAGGAGCAGAGGTAAAAGATGAACTGAAAGAGTTCAGAGCATACAATGAAAGACCAGAGATGACTTTAGTCAATCCAGCTGCCACATTGCCATGCAACATATAAATCACGTAGCAAAAGAGATTCCCCAAACATGAAAAGGATGAAAATGAAGTTCTAAAATTTCTGCAAAGATAAAGTTCCCAGGTTACCTGTGTTTAAGTTTTAACCATGCTTCTCTCAATTTATAGAACTAACAGATTGGCAGGAATTCAGATAGACCTAAGGTTAAATTCCGAATTTACCACTTAGGAGTTATGTGACTTTTACACAGTTACACAAAATCCATTTTCAGTTTCTTAATCTACAATTGAATACAATTCCTTTTTTGGAGAATTCTTATTTAAAGATTAAAAGAGTAAATGAAAGTTAAGTGCCTGACATAAGTCCTGTAAAATAGCAACTCTTTCATTTCATAGTTATGAGGCAAAAATTATCCTAAAATACATTCTTATCTGTTCCAGAAACAAAGAATGAAGCTCATCTAAAAGAAGCTAAAGCCAACTTGAAAGAGCTCCCAGTGGCAAAAGCTAGAACAATTTCAGCAACACATTATTTTAATGTATTGGCTCTCCATCCCAAATTATAAATATATGTTAGTTGACATTGATATTAACAAAAGATGATTAAATAAAATTATTATTATTATTTTAAATCACAGTGGTTTTTTAAATATTTTATTTATTCATGAGAGACAGAGAAAGAGAGAGGCAGAGACACAGGCAGAGGAAGAAGCAGGCTCCATGCAGAGAGCCCGATGTGGGACTTGATCCTGGTACCCCAGGATCACACCCTGAGCCGAAGGCAGACGCTCAACTGCTGAGCCACCCAGGCATCCCTAAATAAAAGTATTAAAAAAATAAAAATAAAAAAATAAAAGTATTAAATAAATGAATGGGAGAGAAGAGATAGTCATCATTATAGAAAATTTTCAAATATTATGTAGATACTACCCCCCTTCAGGAGGTGATGCGTAAGTCTTTTCTCCTGAACTGTGGCCTAGACCTAGTGACTCATTTCCAAAGGAAAAGTATGATTTCAACTATATGGCATTATGGAAAAGGCAAAATAATGGAGACAGTAAAAAGAGTAGTGGTTGCCAGGGGCTGGGATTGCGAGTGTAAGTGGGAGAAAGCAGGGATCAATAGGCAGAGCAGAGGAATTTTAACTCAGCGAAAATATTCTATGATAACATAATGGTACATACATGTCATTATACATTTGTGCAAACCCATAGAACATACACCACCAAAAGTGAACCCTAATATAAAGTATGGACTCTAGATGATAACCCTGAACCAATAAAAGTTCATCGATGGTAACAAATGTACCACACTGGTGTGGCATGTTGATAATAGAGGAGGCTGTTCATGTGTGGGAGTTTATGGGAAAATCTCTGTACCTTCTGCTCAATACTGCTGTTGGTCATCCAACTTACGGAACACATATTTCTTATAAATCATAGTATCACAGTGGCTATCTGCTGTTTCACTTTCTCGGTGTGACTTCACTTTTTCTCTGATAACAAAATATTTTTTTGTAACCTGGAAATGCTCTTCTCCCATTTTGTGAGACTGTCAATTATATGCTGGCTTTTCATGCCTTATAAAACCAACGAGGCAGGTTCATGTGATATCCCACACGATATCCAGCGGTGGTCAATACCCCAGAGCAAAAGTCCTGTTTTCAGGCACAATATAGAATCTGGAAAGAATCTCTTTCTGAGATCATGGGTTGCCAGGAATCATTAGCCAGGCAGTAGTTATACACTCATAATTTATCTCATAATCACAATGACAAGTGAGTTCCTGTTCACAGATGAGAAGACTGAAACTCAAAGAGATTAACCCCATCTTCAAAGTCAATCAGGAATTAAGCAGAATTTTGGGAACTCTCAAAAGGTATCATTAACTTTATTATTAAGAAAATGACAAAAAATTCTTTATTTTCATTTCTTTGACCTACTGTTAACTTTTGAGGAACTTACACTACACAATAAATTATCATAGAAAGGATAGAGAGGTAACTATTCCTCCAAAGTCAGTTAATCTTGCTTAGACTCACTTCTATAACTAGAAAAAAACTAGTGAGAACATGAAATAATACCCAATTATCATATATAATCTTGAGTAAGCTCAAGGATGTGTATGCCTTAGATTTAAATAGTGCTTCTCGGGATTCATGGGTGGCGCAGCGGTTTAGCGGCTGCCTTTGGCCCAGGGCGCGATCCTGGAGACCCGGAATCGAATCCCACGTCGGGCTCCCGGTGTATGGAGCCTGCTTCTCCCTCTGCCTGTGTCTCTGCCTCTCTCTCTCTCTCTGTGACTATCATAAATAAATAAAAATAATTTAAAAAAAATAAATAGTGCTTCTCTATTAACCACATTGTCTCACACTTTCCAAAAGAAAACAGATGTCTTCATTTCAAGCCTGTCAGAGATCTTGCTTGCACAGTGTTGTTACTACTGCCGGGCACTCTGTCACAGCAAATGTCAGCAGCTGAGTAGTTACCTAAGTAATATCTGCCCTTGAATGTGAGCAAGAGTATTGGAAAATCCCTCAACTGCTTTTGCCTTGATTGACTCTGCCAATTTATTCTGTGTTCACTATCCAGGTAGGGATGATATATGAAAATGTATCCTCTGACCATACCTTACGCAGTCCATGTCAATGGTATGCCAGCCCCCAAATAAGCTGAGTTCAGATCTGAATTCAGAGAATTCAGATTCTTTGCCCAGGCCAACAATATTAGCCATGAAAACAAAGCTGTCTTCAGCAGCCCACCTGGTATTAAAATGTATGTGACAGACTCTTACTGATTTAGCACCTGTCAATGAATCATTTGGCAGGGAATTTTCTCCAATGTTATAATTTAATTTTCACATACGCCCACAACACCTAGGCTAAAAGCAAAACAAAGATCTGTATTAAGAACTGATATGTTCCAGAAATATTCATTAAAATGACCCCCCAAAGGCAAAGTTTGGGAAACTTTATTGCTGTCTTTCCATATTGCAGGGATCATCATGTGAGCTAAGTACTAACTTTATTCAGTGTGACCTGCGACTAAAAAAGCTAGACATTTAACAGAGGGAGATTTTTATTCAATGTGAATAAAAAACTTTCCTACATTTGGAAATTTCCCAACATTGAATGGGCTGGTTTATAACACAGTGCGTTCTTTTTCATTGCACCCCCAGGAGTGTTCAGAGATTGAGCAATCACCTGCTAGGTCATCACAGAAGAGTTTATTACTTGAGAAGCAGGAGGAAAAGATGAGCTCTAAGGTCTAATATGTTGTGAGAGCCTGTAAATTTTCATAGTCCTACAGACATTGCATATTTTTTCCTTCAACTTATTTTGTATATTAGCAAAAAAAAAAAAAAAAAGATGTATTAGGATATATGTCATATATCTCTAAGAAATAGTTGTGGTACACAAAGAGTTTTGCCCTGGGCTCATAAGGCTTGGATTTGATTCCCTGCTCTGACCTTGGGTCAATTTACTGCCTCTGAATAGTTTCTTATTTGAAAATGAGGAAATTGATAGGGGATTAACGCTGCATCTTTAAATGACTCCCCATGACATGGTTTTCAGACACACTTCTCTGGCACCCATAAAGGAACATAATACACCAGCTGTAGTCTGACTAATATAATGGGGCAGGGGGTAATTTCTCACAAATTGTTCTAGATGCTATATTTCTGTTTATATAGGCTAAAATTAAGTTCACTGTTTTTCTATATGTCAATCTTGCTACACTGTTGACTTGTTTATAAGTCTGGACTCAATTAAAACCCCTGATCTCATATAAATAGCTAATAACTCAGAGCAGTGCATGACAGTTAATATTTAAATTAAGACATGGGAGTTAACAATTATCCTGTTTAAATTATCTATTGTTAGTTTTAGTACTAGCTGAGCATTTTTTAAAGATTATGATTCTTTAAAATCATAATCCTTAATAATAACTAAGGGATACATTTTAATGAGTCTACAATTTCTCAGGCTTTATAAGTCTTATCTAATAAGTGCTCATGAAAGCCCTACAAATTAGGTATTATTCCTTTTTAACATAGGAGGAAAGCTAGAGTCAGTTAGATTAAGGTCCCACAAAGCAAGTATATGTTGTAATGGGATTTAAATCTAGGTGTATGTCTGATTCTAAAATCTTAGTTCTTTTCAGTATTGTACAGTCTTTTATAGCTTTATGTCACTCCACAATTTAACATATTTGTCTTCTATGACTTTATTCATTAATGATAAAATATGAAACAAAAAAATCAGAATAAAATGCAAGTAAAAACCCTCTATAAGGCTGAAAAAAATGCAGAAACTAAAATCTTCACAAGATGGACAATTGAATCAGCTATGAATCCACTTAGCATTATTATTTTGTTCAACTTTCTCAGTCTAACTTGTAAAGATATAATAGTATAAGGCCAAATGCCTTATAGAATCTCAATTTATTTTTACTTATTTTGTAGCTCTGTGAAACTATTAATCTTATTTATAAAGTAAAAGTCATTATTCATTATTCTGATTTATTTTAATAGTCATGTTGTATTTTTTAATTTTTTAAATTAAATTTTTTTTTCAGATTTTATTTATTCATGAGACACAGAGGAGACAAAGAGAAGGGGGGGGGGCAGAGACACCAGCAGAGGGAGAAGCAGGCTTCCTGTGGGAAGCCTGATATGGGACTTGATCCTGAGACCCTGGGATCATGACCTGAGCTGAAGGCAGATGCTCAACCAATGAGCCACCCAGGAGTCCCTATTTTTTAGTTTTATTATTATTATTTTTTATTTATTTGAGAGAGAAAGAGAGAGAGAGAGACAGTCAGACAAACTCCCCACTGAGCAGGTCTCCAATATGGGGCTCAACCCCAGGATTCTCAGTTCATAACTTGAGCTGAAGGCAGATTCTTAAGTGACTGATCCACCCAGGTGCCCTAGTCATGTTATATTTTACTTATTATTATTTCTAAATAATATTTACATGTATTTAAATATTGTATTTAATAACATGTATTTAATACCTGCTCTAAAACTTTGCTATATTCAATATTAAAGACGTTGATTTATATTTCCAGCATTCAGTTCATTTGCTTATATTTGTTTGTTCATTCTTTCTTCCTTCCATACATAAAAAGCACTTTAAATACTTACTGTATTCTGGTAAATATGGCTGGCACTTAAAAAAAATCAGGGCTTAAGAGATTAGTGTAAGAGATACATGTTACCCAGTAAGCATAGCAGTTCAGCATACATCGTAAAAAAATATGTACAATATATTATGAGAATTTAAAGAAGAGATGCATAATCTAGTATGGAGGTCATGAGGTTTATATTTGAGTAACGACTTTGAATTTAAGGAGATACTTTCTAGGTAGACACAGGGGTAGGACAACTCAGCAGCAACAAGAGAAGTAAAATTACAGAAGTGAGGCTCAGTGAGTCATCACCTAAAGATAAGATGTGATAGCCACTGGTACATTTTGAAGCATCTTGCAATCTATATTAAATACCTGGTATTTTGGGGGCACCTGGGTGGTTCAGTTTGTTAAGTTTTCAACTTACTTTCAGCTCAAGTCATGATCCCAGGTTACTGGGACAGGGCTGAGTGGTGCTCTGAGCTCTGCTGGGAGTCTGCTTGGAATTCTCTTCCTCTCCCTCTGCCCCTCTCCAACATGCAAGCACATTCTCTTTCTCTCTCAAATGAATAAATAAATATTTATATATATATATGTAATATATATATATTACATATATATATATATAGTACTTTGTTATGGATCACAGGAAGCCATTGAAAATTTTTAATGAAATCATATTTATCTTCTTGAAAGATAACTCTGTCAGCCATTTGGAGAATACATTTGAGGGAGATGAAACTAGAGTTAAGACAACCAATTAGAAGGATACTGGATTAGATCAGATAAGAAATAATAAAAATTTAGTCAATGAAATTGGCCAAGAGGGATTTGTGAACTGTAGCGTGCCATGGGTGTCATGCTTAACAGGAGTTATACATTCACTTACTAGACACATAATCTTGGATAAACTAATGCTTTTCTGTCTCATTGTGCTCATCAGAAAATGGAGCTAAAAGTGATAATGTATATTAATAATTTAGAATAGTCTTCAAGAGATCTGAGTCATTAATATTAGTAATATTATTTTTAAGAAGAAGGATCAGTTTTGAGTCTCAGATGCAAGAAAATGAATTCACAGAGTGGATTTGAAAAGTTTACAGAATCTTCACTGGAGTGCCCTGGAAGGCTGGATACATTTAAGTCTCAAGAAGGTGCAGAGTTCTATATCTGTGATTCTCAATGCCATCAGGGTAGAAGAGATAATCCAATAAAGATTAAGAGGAGAATAAAGTTAAGATTGGCCCTTGGAGGAACACTTGCAGATGCAAGAAAAATCTGCTCAGGAGACTTACACAGAGAAGTGGGAGAAGAAACTGGGACAAACACTCTGTAGATTCAAGGGAGTAGAAAGGTTGTAGCATAGGGGTTAAATGTAGCTCAGTGGGTTAAATGTCTGCCTTCAGCTCAGGTCATGATCCCAGGTTCCTGGGATCAAGCCCCACATTGGGCTCCTTGCTTAGGGCAAGGCTGCTTCTCCCTATCCCTCTGCCTGCCACTCCTCCTGCTTGTGTTCTCTCTGTCAAATAAATAAATAAAATCTTAAAAAAAAAGAAAGAAAAAGAAGATTGTAGCATAAAGAATTGCTCAATAAGATCAAAGGGAAGAAAGGCAATAGATGAAATGAACACTGACAGGGATGGTCTGGGTAGACTGGTGTTAGCAGACTGCAGAATATATTGGGTTAAATAATCAATGGGCTGAAGGAACTGAAGAAAGTAGACATTGGTGATGCTTTTAGGAAGCATGGCCATGAAATCAGTGATGGCCAGCAGAAGAGTACTCTTTTTTTTAAGTAGGCTCCACACCCAGAATGGAGCCCAAGGTGGGGCTTGAACAAATGACTCTGGGATCAAGACCCAAGCTGAGATCAAGAGTCAGATACTTAAACGACTCAGTACTCAGGTGCCCCAGGATAATTCTCTTAAAATATAAAAATGAAAGAAAACAGTGTAGAAGAGGTTAATGGCTTAGGAAAGAGATCATTTTAAGTTGTATAGGAACTTACAGGGGTGAGGATATAAGACACGAGAAGAAGAAAAGCCAGCGTATCCATTGAAAAGGAAGGAAATGATGTAAGGACAAATAATACTGTAATTTGGTAATGTGGATAGACCCTCTATTTTCTCCATGAAAGAGAAGGCATAATCACCTCCTGAGAGAAAGAAGAGTAGGGGTAGTGTTGGGACCATGTAAAGGATTGTTACATATTAGGACTTGCCTATGTGGGAAAAACAAAGCAAGTGAAATAGAAATCTATAAAAGATTGCCATGTTTCCCTGAGGACCAGAATGACATTAAAAACCATAAATTTGTACACGTTTGTACTATTGTATAATTTTCTTAGGCAAGAGTTGTTTACCAGAGTACAGTAACATGTGCTATGCATTTAAATTTTCTCTAAGATGCTTAGAAATGTGTTCAGCATGTATTTGTTCATTTTATTTAAGTTGTGGTCTTAGATGACTCTACAGCCTTCATGCTTAGATACCTAGTATCAAAAACAGAATCTAATAGAACTTGTTTCTCTAAATCCTGGCTCTTAGATATGCCTTAAATACCCCATAAGATTTTAATTTTTTGCATACTTGTAAATATTTTTGTTACCACCCAAAGAAACAAATATTGTATTTCTTTTTACTCAGATATTATTTACTTATTTGAGGGAGAGAGAGAGAGAAAGAGAGAGAAAACACAAGCTGGGGGAGAGGCAGAGGGAGAAGCAGACTCCCCGTTGAGCAGGGAGCCAGACTTGGGGTTTGATCCCAGGACCCCGAGATCCTGACTTGAACTGAAGGCAGACACTTAACTGACTAAGCTACCCAGTCACCCCACAAATATTCTATTTCTAATAGTGTACTTATTACTAGCTTTGCTGTGTCTATTCTTTGTTCTGTTCACACATGTAATTAGGAGTCTAAGAGTAATTGGGAGCCTTCTATTTTTTCAGTCAGGATATCTTACTCTTTTTGTCCATCAGGGATTAAGTGTTGACTATTTTTTTCTCCAAAGGGAGGAAGTTTTGCCAAGTCAATTTTATAATATATGAATATTTTCTTTTTATCATGGATGTAAACTTCAGCCTGCAATCTTTCTATGACTTGAAGTAAACATAAAGTCAATAAGACTGCTTCTCTTTGGAAAGAATGGGAGATAACCTGTAACGAGTGTTTCCTTCATGGTTAGGTGCTCAATACATCTGAATGAGTGATTAAAACCTTCATCATAAAACAATATGCAATCATGAAAAGATTAAATACTTAAGATACTTTCCATAAGAAAAAGAAAATTATAGTTGGGATAAAAATTTACCTATAATTTAATATGCAAGCCTGTATTTACAACTCAATATATTACCCAGTTGCAATTCAAAGCTCTTTCTCTCTCTCTCTTTTTTTACGATTACTCTGATTTTTCTAGATTAAGAGAAAACATAAAAGTGGTTCATTCAATAAGTAGATAAGGCATCCTTTTAAACTAAAACTTTCTTTCTTTCTTTCTTTCTTTCTTTCTTTCTTTCTTTCTTTCTTTCTTTCTTTCTTTCTTTCTTCTAAAATATTTTATTAAATAAATCCATAAGCATAGAAGGGAATTTTGACACAGATTTCTCAGTAACTGATAAAAAGACACAAAATTTTTAAACATGAAATGATTTATATTTAAAACATAGAATCTAACAACTACACAGTACATATTATTACTATCAAGTACACATGGAACATTTGCTAAAATTGTCCATATACTAAGACAAAAAGCAAGTATCAATAAATTTCAAAGTGGAACAAAAGTGATATCTCAGAAGTCATCGGATTTAAACTAGAAATTAATAACAGAAAGAGAACTAGAACACCCACAAATGTATGCAAATTATGTAATATATTCAAAATAACCCAAGGGTCAGTGAAAAAATCAGAACAAAATTTAAAATGTTTGAACTTAAAGATAATTCATATATAACAAGTCAAAATCTGTGGAATGAAGCTAAAGTTGTCTTCAGAGAAAAGTTTATAGTATTAAATAAGAAAAACTGAAAATCAATTATATGAAGATTAATTTCGAGGGGCTAGAAAGAGAATGAAAAGTTCTATCCAAGGAAAGTTTTGAAAGAAAATAAATCAATAAAATGAAAATCAACAAAAAATAAATCAGCAGAGCCAATAGTTGACTTCTTGATAAACCCCTTACATAGCTGGTCAAGGGAAAAAAATGAGAAGTCACTAATAACACAAAAGTTTAAAAAGGGACTACCACTAAAGACTGGACAGCCATTTTAAAGAATTGTGTGTGTGTGTGTATAATATATATATAATTATATATATTATGTCAATTTTAAAATTTAGATAAAATATGAAAAATCCTAGTAAAACACATTTTCAACTGACTCTAGGTAAAAATAAAAGAGTATTATATCTAATAAAGAATCTGTAATCAATCTTTTCTTTTTTAAAGATTTTATTTATTTATTCATGAGAGACAGAGAGGGGAGAAAGAGAGAGAGAGACAGAGACAGAGACAGAGACCTAGGCAGAGGGAGAAACAGGTTCCATGCAAGGAGCCTGATGTGGGACTCAATCCCAGATCCTGGGATCAGGCCCTGAGCCAAAGGCAGATGTTCAACTGCTGAGCCACCCAGTTGTCCCAGTAATCATCCTTTTCAAAGGAAAACTTCAGGACTAGACACTGGCAAATTCTCCCAAATATATAGAGATGAAAAAACACAATCTAATACAAGATCTCTTGGGCTACAGAAGTAGGGAGAATATCTCCTAGCTCGTGTTATGAAGCTAGTATTATCTTGATGCTGAACATTCGACAAGGGCGTTACAAGAAAGTAAAGGTACATGCCAAACTCTCTCATAAACATGGAATCAAAAACCTCTACATAAAATATTAGCAAGCCAAATATAGTTAAGTATATAAAAATGTTAACACATCATGAGCAACTTTGGTTTTAATTTGTATTTGTTCCTTGTTTATCTTCTTGGCCAGGTCTGAAAACTTCCTTAACATTTAGAAACCATTGTGACACATTCCATTAACAAAATAAAAGATAAATATCTATGAAAATCTCAAATGCACGTAGAAAACATGTCACAAAATTTGATACCCGCTGATGATGGATCTTTTTTAGAGATGTTTTTAAATCTCTTCCCAAACTAGGAATAGAAGAACACATTCCTAATCTGATAGTAAATGTCTTCCAAAAACCCTATGGAAAACATATTTACTGATGAAATACTGCAACTATTCCCTTGTGAGACCTGTAGGACGTCTGTAAAACCATTGGATGTCTGCTACCATGTCTTCTATTCAAACTGTTTGAATTAATGAATAAATTTAGGAAGATGCTTGGAATTAGTTCAGCATACAAAAATAAACAGAACTCTAACAGCCACAAAGAAGTAGAAAAATAAATATTAAAATTATACCAATTACAATTAACCCAAAAAGTAAAATACCTTGGAATAAATCAAACAAAATACATATATTACTCTAAACAGAAAACTATATGTTACAAAAAAAAATAGGTTAATGGATAAATATACTTTGTTCATGAATTATAAAGATATTAATTCTCTCCAAATTGTTCTGTAGATTAATGCAGTCAAAACCAATACCCCTAGAGGCTTTTTTAAAATGGAAATTTATCATCTGATTCAAGAAGTTACTTTAATTAAAAGAATCAAAGACTTAAATAAAATTTGTGGTCTTTTGCAGAAAAAACAGAACTACTGAATTTGTGCTATCTAGAGTTACTTTTTAATTTTTTTATTTATATACTTTTAAAGATTTTATTTATTTAATCATCACACACACACACACACACACACACACACACACATAGAGGCAGAGACACAGCAGAGGGAGAAGCAGGCCTCATGCAGTGAGCCCGATGTGGGACTCAATCCCAGGTCTCCAGGATCACACCCTGGGCTGAAGCCAGTGCTAAACCATTGAGCCACCCGGGCTGCCCTAGAGTTACTTTTTAAAAAAGATTTTATTTGTTGTATTTAGAAAGTACGAGTATGAATGGAGGAAGGGGCAGAGGGAGAGGGTGAGAGAGAATCTCAAGCAGACTTTGTGCTGAGTATGGAGCCCAACACAGGGATTGATCTCATGTCCCTGAGACAAAATCAAGAATCAGACACTCAACCAACTGAACCACTGAGGTACCATCAGGGTTGTTTTTATAAAACATTTCTTGTTACTATTATGTTTATAAAGCATACCAAAACAGTAAAACAGATTCAAGGTTTACTCTTTAACTTTTAATATGACTTTTAAAATGCTATTTAAAAGTTTTGACACAAAATTTTTCTAAATGAAAAATGCTATATATCAGCAATGCAACAAAAGACATCCCAAATATACATAAATTAGAAAAATGGAGCAAAATTATTTCCTAACTATTTAGAAGATTTATGTGCACATAACCTAGAATCTATAAAGGTTATTTTCTGGCTAGTATAGACAAATATGTTTCAACTTTTAAAGAGATTTAAATTGAAAAAAATTCAAGCTACAAAAAGCTATTTTTGTTGTACTTTTAATATCTTAGCATTGTAATATTTTAAAGAATAAAAACTTAACTTTTTATTTTAAACTTTGTGACTATTATTTTAATAAATAGTAAAAATTACCACATAAGTCTAAAAATTTATATAATAAAATTAAAATAATGTGAAGTAATTTCTTTGGTTATGATATTTTTTACCCTGTCACAGTGTTTTGAATGTGACATGAAAAATAAAAGCTTATTTCCAAATATAAATATTGCCTCAGGATTCTTATTGTCAATTCCAATTGCTAATTTCTTAGTAGATCAAAGTTCCTGCAAATTGAAATTAATGGAAAATTATCTAAGAATAATAACTTCAAGAAGATTGCATAGCATGCAATGTCCATCAATAGACTACAAACTGTATGAAACTTTTTTATCTTGACTCTGTAAGTCATGGTTTTACTGAAATATAGTCAAAGAAACACACTTCAGAAAATTAATGTATAATAATTCATGAGTTATGTATGCCTTTATTTTATTACTCATCCCATATCACTTTTCTGTAGAGATAACTTTCAGGCATGGGCAAGAATAAACATACTCACTGGTTTTTTATATTTTACTGATTTTTAATCATATTATAACCATGGATTTTCACAAATATTTTTATGAATTCATAATGAAGGTATATTTGTCAACTTATGAGAATAGAACATATTTTATTTAGCAGTTTGCTAATATGATTGATATTTTTGAAGTTATAAATACCAGAAATGTGGGCCTCTATTTGTACTTTTAACTTGATGGGCTCAAAAACGTTAGCAGTGATTCTGACTCAGTTTCAAACTAGAGCTCTCCACAAAGGGGTCCAGCCACTTTCCATCCTTGAACATTAGTACTGCTGGGAGCCTACTTTGCACTTGTTTACAATGATTTAAAAACCTTTGATATTCTGAGAATATAAATACGAAAAACTTCTAGATAATAAATAAACTAAGATGATACAGTAAACATTTTGAAAAGCAAAACAATTATTTAAATACAATATAATCCAGCATTCCCTGTTCCTGGGCTAGGTTGTACAAATTAAGAATTTCTCAAGTTCCCACTTTGTTTATTACATATAATACTTTGTAGTAATCATTCCTCTCAATCAGCCAGTGATCTTACTCAACATACCAGCATATTTACTTTGCTTAGCACTATGTACACAGAAGACTGTTAACAAGTTTGCTTAACAAGAAAACTTAAAAAAAATATTTTTAACTCACATTGGCAAAAAAACGGTAACTGGTGAGCATAGCATAATGATAGGTTTGTTAAATCACTATGTTGTACACTAGAATCTAATGTAATGTCAATTATACTGAAATTTTAAAAAGATTGTCAGTGGTTGATAGAAGCAGCAGACAATTGTCCTATGCTTAGTTTCATTGCCACCACATTTCCAGCTGTCAATATCAGTTCCTCACCTGGCAAGTGGAGGGTTGTGCTTGAATTCTTCTGCCATGGCTTCTCCAAGCTGTGCATGTGAGCTGTTCTTTACCTTATTTTCTGCCTTCCCACAATCTGTAAGCATCAAAGTTGCTTTAAGATTTTTATTTAAATGCCAGGATCCCTGCAGAACACTTATTCAAATCATAAGAAGTCATTATTTAATATTTCTTTGGCTCTCACCATACTTGCTCTGTTGATTCTTTTTATTTTTGAGTTGTTTTTTAATCCCCCAAACCATCACTAACTGTGTTCCAAACCAGTCCTCTGATTTTAAGCTCTATCATAATAATAATCACATTTTTAAATAAACTACAGATAAAGCCAATAGGCTAGATTATAATGTCTTGATATTTTCTTTGAATCATATTTTCTTTGAACCATATTTACTTTGATGCAGAAACATTTCAACACCTACCATGTGCAACATATTACAGTAGACATAGTGAAAGATATGAAGAAGTATGAATTACTCTTAAAATCCTCCTCTCTTCTTGCCTCCCTTCCTTTTCTCTTTCCTTCCTCTCTTCTTTTCTAAGACAGCACACTTTTAGTAACTCAGGCCTCTGCTTCATATTAATAAGTTACTTCATTTAAGATGACTGAGTAAGAGAGATAGACATTTTAGTCCTAAGTAGTGCCTTTTACAGTATATTTTTCTCTATATTTAATTTATTTAATAATCCTTTAAAACATTAATCTGGAAAAATGATTCCATCAACAATGTTCTGTCAAATGCATGTAAATGAATTACCAACAAAACTAAAACAATATCAGGAAACAACTTTTCTTTAGGATCAATTCTGTTTTTCTCCTTAATTATCTTCAGTTGTGATCTTAGAACAACAGCTACTCAGCATTCATGATACCTACAAAAACCCAATGGGATTTTATTGTTTTTGATAGTTATTTATTTTTCCAAGCAAACACCATTAAAAATTTCTATATGCATCATTAAATTATTTTATTACCAACAGTAAATGTCTTCTGACATATGTGGATATAGATAGATACAAAGTAATTGAATTTCGCAATTACATTCTGTTAGGGCACAGGCCTAGTAAATCTAATGTGTGAGTCAGTCTGAAAACCATTTTCATCCACTTTGGAATGTAAATGTTTTTATTAAAATATTCATTAAGTGTTTTCACAGTAATTGTAACTTGCTTCTTTGAGTTAAATGTTAATGCTGAAAAATTGTGAATACTGCTAATTATTCAGATATGAAAAGTAATAAGCTAAAACATTTTTAAAATTTTTTATATTCAAGCCCAGGAATTGGGTTTCTCAAAACACTTTTTCTCTTTTTATTGAGAACATAATTCAAAATATACATTGGCTCATGTTCATCAATAATAGAAGACTGCTACACTAAGAAAATTTATACTATGTTGGTCCTATCTTTTTTGTGATCTTGTCTAGCCAGGACAGTTTGTAGGAAAGTAAATGTTTCATTTAACCACCTGTGATAGCCAGGGTTGCCAGTTGAGTCCTGCAACTCTCCTATCCTGCCGATATTGACTTTTGAGAGGTGCGTCCCCAAGTCTTCTAGGACTATAGTGCCCCATGGAGTTAGATGGTGACTTCTAGGACTATAGTGCCCCATGGAGTTAGATGGTGACTTTTCTACCTGTTCACAATGTATATCCATTCTTGGATATTGAGGAAATAAGTTAGAAACTTGATCAATGTGTTTTACATATTACAAAACTACTCATAGAATAATAAGTTACATAAAAGGTTACATGAATACATCTTGAGGACCTTCAAATCATCTAGCTCAGTGGCTCATGAGATAGAAACTATCTTTACAACAATAATAAGACTTTGTTTGCTTCTTCCCTGGGTCAACATTTGCAATAGTAGGGACCACCAACAGGCTGCCCCAAGATGGACCATTTTGGCATGAAGATTAATTTGAGTTAAAAAGTGATCAAAATCCAGCAGATTCAGGAAATGCTCTTTACCTCCCCTGTAACTGCATAAAAATAATTTAGAGGATATGCTCTAGGAAAAGAGCTATCCCCATAGATCACTACAGTATGATATGAACTAAGTATGGTAGACAAGTAAGAACCAAGCAAGGACACTTTGGTCAAAGCTGTCTCTTTCTCCTATTGTGCCTTTATTCTTTTTTTTTTTTTTTTTTTTTGTGCCTTTATTCTTAAAGATTTTCTTTATTTATCTGACAGAGAGAGATAAAGCACAAAGAGAGGGAGCAGAGAGGGAGAGGGAGAAACAGACTCCCTGTTAAACAGGGAATCAGACTAGGGGCCTAATCCCAGGACCCTAGGATCCTGACCTAAACTGAAGGCAGATGCTTAACTAATTGAGCCACTCAGGCACCCTTGTCCTATTGTTTCTGAGTGGCCCAGTAAACATTTATTTATCAAACACTTACTGTTCTTCATTTTCCTGTAAATGATACTCTTTTCCTCTGAAGTCCCAGATCCTACCACCTTTTCCTTAGTTCAGGATGACATATATACTGCATTTTGCTTGACTGTCTTTGGAATTCCTATATCTGTTGTGGGTTTCCTGTACGTATGCTATTAAATTTTATTTTCTCTTGTTATTCTGTCTTATGTCAATTTGATTCTCAGTCTGTCTAGAAGGACCTTGAAAGGGACAGGAAATCCTACTTCCTGACATACTAGTGATGAAAAAAACAATGGTGGGTAAAACTACTGGCTAGGGCATATCAAAGTTCCAAACTGTACTCATGAATATATATATATATATTCACTTAAGAATGTCCTTGATGAAACAGTGAAAACCATTAATTTTATCAAATGTCTACACCAAAATCCATGTATTTTTAATCTTCAGTGTGAGGAAATGGGAGATACATATAAAGCCCTTCTAGAGCATGTCAAAGTACAAAGGCTATCTGGTGGAAAATGAATTGCACCACTGTTCAAATTGAGAACCAACATAGCTTTTCTTTTCTTCCCCATGAAACAGCATTTTTACTGTTGGAAATCAATTTGAACAAACAAATGATAGGCAAAATTTGATTTTTCAGACTTGGGAATTTAAGTTACTTTCTCAAAAATGAACAAAGTAAGTTTGTCACTTTAAGACTTTAAGACCAACAATTGATGTTACTTTTGATATCAATAAAATTTAAACTTTCAAGCAAAGATTAGAACTTTGGAAAACTTACATCTGCAACCATGAGTTTTAATAACCTATTTCCAAATGTGATGTTTTGATATTAAGTAGTGAACTGTGTAAATGTTTGGAACATCTGCATAAGTCAGTGAATCAATCAATATTCTCCAAATGACCAAAAAAGCATCATGACACAAAATCTTGCAATGAGTAAGAGAGTCATTCAACATATAAATACATCGAGATTTTAATGTAACAGAGGGAACAAAATGTCATTGGTAAGGTTTCAAATTCCATAGTGCACAAAGATGAGTTTTTGGATAAAATCAAAGAATATCCACACCCTTTCAAAAAAGGGATTAAAATACTCTTCACTTTTCCAACTCAAAATATATGTGAGTCTGGATTTTCCTTGTATACTTAAATGATAACAGCATATTGTTAATGGTCAAATGCAGAAACAGATGTAAGAACCCAACACTATTTAAGAGCCCAGCTACACTATAAGCTCGACAATTAAGACATTTACAAAAATGTAAAAGAATGTTACTCTTCTAAGTTTGGTTCATTAAAGTATAGTTGTCATAAGAATGTGTAAAAATACTCTTTTTACATGAGTTTATTTTAAAATAATTCAGAAATAAATATTTTATAGAATTCCTAAGTTTAATTTTCAATATAACTAAATACACATCCATATAGCCACAGAAACACAAGCTTTTTGGGTTTCTCAATATTTTTTAATATAAAGGAGTACCTATATTACAAAATAAAAACAGAAATGCTCATTTGGTACATTCTTTCACTTTTTTAAGCTAAGGAAACCAAGACACAAAGATGTTGATCAGCATTGCCCATCATAGAGTTAATAGAAATGATAGTTCAAAAGTCAAGGTTTTTTGAATTCTGGTTTTATTAGTTTTCCCAAGGCTGCCTTAACAAAGTGCTGCAAACTGGTGGCTTAAACAACAGAAATTTATTGTCTCACAATTCTGGAGGCTGAAAGTCAGAGATCAAGGTGTCAGCAGGATTGGTTCCTTCTGAGGGCTATAGGGAGAATCTGTTCGTGCCTCTTACCTAGCTTCTGGGATTTGAACAGGAATCTTTGACATTCCTTAGCTTCTACATGTGTCATCTTCATCCCTGCCTTCATGGTTATGTAGTGTTCTCCCTGTGAGTATATCTGTGTCCAAATTTCCCCCTCTTATAAAAGGACACTAGTCATACCTTACTCTGGTCTAATTACATATCCTCTGGGACCCCATGTCCAAATAACATTACATTCTAGGGTAGTGGAGTTAGGACTTTAGGATATGACTTTCAGGAGACACAGTTCAAACCATAAAACTAGTCCAATGTATTCTTCCTTCATCATCATATGTATCCTCTTTTCTAATTTCCTTTCTTTTCTCTCTGCTGTGTTTCACTCCCATATTTTCTCTACTTATGACAGAAGTACTCTCACAAAATTCATATAGGGAAAACTGATTCCTCAGGAAAGTAATTGTAATGGAAACAGAGGTTCAAAGCAAAGTTTGGCTACAAAGAGGAAGTACAATTTAAGATTTGTCTCAGATGATTTTAATAAACACAAGGGGAGACAAGTAACATTTCAGGAAATTAAAGTGATGTCTCAGAAAATGAACACATTTGCAAACGAAGATCAGAAAATGTTATCTCATATATTTACAAAATGTATTTTGTACATGCAAGGAAAATGTGGTCTGTCAAAAATTCTGAAAACTCCAGTTTGGGAAATTATTTTCTCGATTAAGTTGCCATAATGAAGTTTGATTTCTAATCATGTGAGCTTTTTTCCATTGACTATGACTTTGGGTATTGTTGAATAACAGTTTTTACCCAAAGTGTTGCGTATACTGTTGGAAAATGGGAAATGTTCTATTCCCAATTTTGATAGCACTTGGTCCTTATCTGTATGACATTGTGTAAGCCTGGATCTCCTCCTTTCCTAACTGCCTTCTCTTTTCCCCCAAATTCCCAAAAGCAGTTCCACTGTGAAATGAAGGAATCAGAGCACTCTCTTAAAGACTGGAAATTACTAAGAATATACCAAAGTCAGTTGGCCAAAACAAAACAACAACAACAACAGACACCTTTTTGGAATTGAAATCACTGTAAGATACTGTATTAGTCCAGGTTCTCCAGAGAAACAGTGCCAATAGAAATAAGAGATTTTACATATTTTTACTTACATCTGATATTTCTTATAAGGAATTGACTTACACGATTATGGACATTGAGAGTCCAAATATCTGCAGTTAGCAAGCTGGAGACCCAGGAGAACCAATGATACAGATTCAATCTGAGTACAAGGGCTGGAGATGACCGATGTGCCAACTCCAAGACAGTTAAGCAGAGAGAGAATAAATTCTCTCTTACTCGGTCTTTTTGTTCTATTCAGGCCTTCAATTAATAGTATAAGGTGCACCATAGTGAAGAGGGCAATTTGCTTTATTCAGTCTACTGAATCAAATGTTAATCTCATCCAGAAACACCCAGAATAATGTTTAATCAAATATCTCGGTACTTTCTGGCCCAGTCAAGTTGACACATAAGATTAATAATCATAGACACATCATATTCAACAATCTTCTGTGCCCAAACAAAAGAGAGAGAAAGATAGAAAAGAAAAGGCAGAAAAGAGATATATTAAAATACTAATGCTGCAATTACAAATGATTTTTAGCCTGAATAGTTATTTAAAATCTCAATTTATGTTTTCCTCTCTTCATATGGCTCTCTTTGCCAACACACACACATGTACACACATACAGGCACACACACATTTTGAAAGATCTGCACTCAGCAATATTTTGGACAGATAACGAAAACACTTTGAAATAATTTTTGGCTCTCTTTCCTCCATAAAACACTAGACACACTGAAGAGACTATATTAGCTGGCCCATGATTTGAGGAGAGAGGAACAAGCAAAACGGAGCAAGAGGAAAGACTGCCCTAAGCCAGAAGCAGCAGCAAGAAGAGCAGAAAAGTATGAGGCAGGAGTGGAATGGCATAGAGATAAGCCCACTCACGGTAAACTGCTAGTAAACAGGATAAGATATATCTTCTTATATAAAAATGAATATATAATATAAAATAAAAATAAAAAAATAAAATATAAAACCCAACTGTTTTTAGATATTTTACCACAGGTAACACAGGATTGTATTCCCTAAGAGCTATTGTATAGCTGAGCCAACAATAGCTTTCAGTTTTGAGACATTTTCCAGCAAGGAGCATAAGGACAGCCAGCCCAAGCAGAAGTGGCTGTCGCCATGAGCTGCAGAAAGAGAGGTCAGTCACTGTTAGCAGAGGCTGAAGCAGTCAGGTTTGCATAACAACACACCAGAGAGGAGGCAGCTGCACCAGAAGAAAGCTCTAGAAATCTTGACAGGGATACTTATTGTATGCTGTGCTTACATCACTCAAGCTACTCCAGAAATGCTTCCACAAGCTAAAAAGCAAGCCTGAAGACTTGAAGAAAGTGACAAAAAAATCAAAATAGATTTGAGGCTAAAAATAAAAAATAAAATACTAATTATCAGCATGACTTCTCTTCTTTTAAAGATCTTATTTATTTATTCCTGAAAGACACAGAGAGAGGCAGAGACATAGGCAAAAGGAGAAGCAGGCTCCCTGTGAAGAGCCTGATGAACGACTCAATTCCAGGACCCCAGGATCAACCAGTGAGCCACCCAGGTGCCCATGACTTCTTCGATCAGCTATTTAAATGCCTATTTATATAGATTTCCAAACATATAGGCTTTTTTGTTATCTTTGCATTATTGATTTATAACTTAATTTCATTGTGTTGAGATAAGATGGTCTGTGTGGTATTCAATTAAATATGTGGAAATATGTGGAATATGAAATATTGAAATTGAAATTGTGGAAACTTGTCCTATGGCTTAATAAGTTACAAATCTTGGCAACTGATTAATGTGTGTTTGGGAAGAATGTAGACTCTCTAATTAGAGTTTGTTAAACTCTACATTTGCCAGTATTCTCAAACTTAATTACATTGTCCAAGTCATAGATATCCTTACTAATTTTTTGTATGATTCATTACCAATTATAGAAAAAGATATCCTAAATTCTCTCAGGTTTTGGAGGTGGATATTTGTTCTCAAAATCTGTCAATTTAAGTTTTGCATACTTGAATATACTTTATTGCTAATGTACAAGTGTTGATTTTGAATAAATGCCTGCTGAATTTTTCTAATTTTCATTTGTTACATCCATCCTTATATATGCTTTTTTGCCTCAAAATCTATATTTTGAATAATTTTCTTTACACTTGAAACTAATATAACACTGTATATTAACCATATTGGAATCAAAATAAAATTTTAAAAATTGAATCAATTTCAATAAAATTTTGACTGTTACGAGTAGTAGCGAATAATAACATAGATAAGGAAACCTTCAAGAAGGAGTTAGAACTTAATCTAAATATTAAGACTATGAAGAATATATGTAAATAGAGGGTAAAAGATGCTCAGGAAGACTGAGAAAATGTCTGAACATTTGAGAAAAATTAGTAAGCCATTTTTTAGCTCTGTCCACTGAGGCAGCACAAAAACAATGATACCCCTTTAGCAAAGAGTGTATCTAGCTCTCTATTCAATATTTTTAATAACATTCTCTAATAAAAGAAACCAAAGGTCTTTGGAGATATGACTGATTCTAGGAATGGGCAGAGCATCCTATAGTTTCAGAAAGTAAGGAAGTATATATATTTACATGTATATATGAGATCATAGATAGATGCCAAAAAAATCCAGAGGCTTTCCTGAAAGAGCTCCCAATGGCCAAAGCTGTAGCAATTTGAATAACTAAATAAATAACATACTATTGTATTATAACCCAAAGCATAAAATGAATATCCGTAAGCCCATGCTAGTATAAATAAAGATTTCATTAAAAAATAATAGTAGAATGTTTCCCACATAGAAGAAATAAAAATAATTTATTTATATACTCCCCCCCCCCAAAGTTATGGAATTGGAAACTTCCCCTACTTCCAGAAATATTAGCTACAGTTGGTGAGCCACTTCCAAAGAGTAGAGCTTAGAAAGGAAGAAAAAGAAACTTTACAGTGGTAAACCTGGCAAGCACCACTTTTGTCAGGTGATCAAGATTAATATTGCCAGTGATGTCATGTTGCTAGCATGTAACTTGATATGATATCATGAGAATTTCACTTCATCTCTGTGATCTTCTTCCCCTAAATCTATAACGTCTATGTAGCAAGAAGAAAAATATCAAATAATCTCCCTACAAGGGTATCCTACGAAATACTCAATTGGTATTCTTCAAATGTGTCCAAGTCATCAAAAGTAAGGAACATCTAAGAAACTATCATAAGCCAGAGGAGGCTAAGAAAATGAGATGGCTAAATGTAATATAAATGGGATCTTAAATAGGAAAGGACTATTCTTAAATAGGAAAAAGGACATTTGAGAAAAACTAGTGAAATATGAATAAAGTATAGAAAAATAGTAGATATGGTCAGTGTACAGTGAGGAAAGACTTCTATGGTACAGAATATGTACTAGGCAACACCATTAGGTTGAGCAAAATGGAGTAAAATTGCAGAGAATCTTGAGAAAAGAACTGTATGGTTTTCAGGTAAAATTTAATTTTAATTAGAAACTAAATTCACTTGAGGTCAATATAATCACAAACTTTTCTGAGTAATGTCAATAATTTTTCTTAGTATGGAGGATAAGAGTCTTCCCCTCCTTGTAGGATATGAAGTTATCCTGCCATGGTTCTGTGGATGCTAGTAGAAGACAGAAGATTCCTGGTCAGAGATGAAGGAATTTTATTACTTATACTTTGCTACTGCAGTAGCAGTAGCAAAAGCATCATCATTTTTTCCACCAGTTTTGCAAGTCAGTTTCTTCAAGATGACACGAAGGAGAATAAATGACATCTGAATACACAGTGGGTGTCACTATAAGAAAGGAATTCTGAGCTAAGGAAAACCACATTTTTATATCGGTCAGTAAGAGGAAAACAATCATTAAATTTATTACAGTATACAGTAAGTAAGCATGCCTGCTCTTTGCTCCTGAGGGAGACACCATCTCTCTTCTAAGGCTTTTTGCTAACCAAATATTGTTGAATAAATAATCCAGAATAAAAGGCAGCTAGTGTCTTGCTTACAAAATGATTAGAAATATGTAAGACCCATGGAGAATTATCTTCCACAAATATTTAGCGTCTTTTAGTTTATAAAATTTTACCCTGTGACAAAATACTAACAAAATAAAGCTACAAAATTTTTTAAACAAAGTGTTTTCAGGCTGATTTTTAAAGTCATCAAGATGTATAAGGTTTGAGAAAAAAGTAGCTTGCTTCGTACATGATGGGATTATTTCCAAATAATGCCAGTTCTTTTGTCAAGCCCATCAGTCAACAAAACAGAACAATATGGAAATATTTACTCATGAGTCAATTCAGTTGAAGTTAAGGAGGAGATCTCCTATGTAATAGATGACATGTTCTCTGAAAGAAATTACCATTCAAATCATGAAAACAGTAGTTGGGGGCTGAAAAGAGCAATCAAATTCCTAATTGATCCTAAAATCATAGACCATATTTTCCTATAAAAATAATCAATCTTTGATCTTTCAACTTTTCCAACAGAACAGGGAGTATATTGCATATTTTCAGTAGCACTGAAGTATTAAGAGAAAGGGCTATACAAATTCACGATGAAAGGCCAAAATTAGAGTTCTTTATAAAAAAATCATTCATTTAGAGTTTATTTTTAGTGTTAGCTACATACCTTAAATAGAAGAAAACTAACTGGAATTGGAAGAATAAGATAATCGATTAAATGGACAAACATTAAACTTTGTTTTTAAAAAACCGGAAAAGTTGCTCAGTTTTTCTATTTTATACAAAAGTATGTCTTTAAAATGTGGATCCTCATTAGCAAGCAATAAAACTGTCTTGCCAAGTGGTTTTAAAGGTCTAGTTCATTAATAATAGATGAAGAATCTGCATTAACTAGAAGACACTGGTACTTTAAATAAATACATGATCCTATAATTTGGGGTTTTATAGTTTTAATTGAATGTTTGCACCACTTATAATGTCACAGTCTTTAAGATTTAACTTAACGATTGCCAACTGAAACTTCTCACGTTATCCTGTAAGTCTTAACAAGGTTTTTGTGTGTGTGTGTTTTCACTAGGTTTCCTTTTTAAGTAAAAAGATTAGGCTTTTAGAAAGGCACAACAGAACACTCTATTCTGGTTTTAATTTTTCTGCAATGACACTAATTATTTATTCCACATTCACTGAGCACTGGATACATAGGACACATCATGTTTGTCATCACATACTAAAATAAATATGTCACAATCTTGGACTGGTGAAATTTACAAGCTAGTGAGGCGTACAGATAGGCAAACAAATAATATTTTCCTAAGAATAATCTTTCCTAGATTGATATAAATAGCTTTGAAATTCATTTTTTATCAGATGATTTTAGTTTCTAGAGATAAATGAACCTTTGAAAGTCATTTCGTATAAGTTCTTCAGCTTTTAAATAAGGATAATGAGGCCCAAGGAGATTATTTGTCCAAGTGTTCTAATAACCTTGGAACTAGAAATAAATCTCTAAATTCAAGCCTAAAGCCTTTTCTGTCGGTAAAAATCAGGCATACGCTATTTGTAGTAGATCACCAAACATTGAAATATCTTTGTTAACTAGTAAGACATCTCATTAGAATGATTTTCTCATTTTATATAAAATATGATTATAAGCAAACATGAATAAAATTGATAATAAAGAATTTTGAATTTTTAATAAAAATTTTTAAAAATTATCATTTGCTAAACTATTTTAAAATTTAATTAATTTATGTTTTATAGGTTTCAACTTAAATACTCATATTTATACTTAATTTATACACATATATACGCTTACATATTAGTAGACCTTTATACCTTTTCTCTATTTTGTACCCACCTAAAATGCTACAAAAGGATGCATATTCAGAAATTACTTCATATATTTAGGTTATGGGTAAAAAAGTAGTGAATCTCAAATGTGCTTACATTTGTATCAATAATCACAAAAATATTTAACTTAATGCATACAAGCAAAGGGTATATAACCTGTCTGAAAGACATAAGAACTTTTAAAAGGGTCAATATCATGTTTTATACACATTTTTTTTTGGCTTTCTATATTAAATACTGCTATTACAGAACAGCTCTTTTGTTTCTATGGTCCTTATGAATAAAACTTGTGTAGTGAGGGTTTTCTATTTTTGTTTCACCTATAGATCTTTTTTTAAAAAAAAAGATTTTATGTATTTATTCATGAGAGACACAGAGAGAGGCAGAGACATAGGCAGAGGGAGAAGCAGGCTCTGTACAGGGAGCTGGATGAGGGACTCAATCCCAGGACACAGGGATTGAGCCAAAGGCAGACACTCAACCACTGAGCCGCCAAAGTGTCTCTATCATTTTTAAGGGGCACAAAATATATCTCCACAGTGCTGAGGGAAATGTCAAGAGCCAAAATATACTTGATCAGTATAAAATGGCTATAAAAGAGCAACAAAGAAATATTTACATCTAGGCCCCAAGAGAAATCAGAGAATACTTGAATTTAGCTTCCCAAGGAGTGGTTAAATCATTCTTTTGTTGCAAAGTACAGTCCAGTACGAATTATAGGAAAAATTCTTTCTAGAATATGTATATCCATCAGGTGATTAAGAATTTTGGACTAATGGTGTTTTTTCTATCTCCTAAGCTGAATAATGTTATTAAAACAACACAAAGCAGTAATGATTCAGATGAGGGCATTTCCTAGTGTTGGACAGCAACAGGATGGCATCTGATTGATTCCACAGGAAATACTTTCTGTTATAGGCAACAATAGTATCATAGATTGAACGTTTAAAAAAAGCTTACGTTCTCTATTCAGCCAGCAACTACTGTGGACCTATCTAAGTGCCAGGGACATTTCATGTTACTTCATTATTTACCTAATTCTGACCATGAGGAAATTGACATCAACCCCAGAGTGGTTAAGTGAATTGCTTAAGGAAACAGAACAAATGACAAAAAAAATTCATTCCAACAAGTGACAAAATAATTTCCAACTGTAAAATCTAATGTCTTTCCCTATGTCTGCCCTGGCGATTTGAGGTAGTACCACATTCCCTTGTTGTATGACTTCTGTCATAGCCATAGACTATGCCACGATTTCAGACTATATTTTATGAATCTTTGCAAGGGAAAAAAATATTGCCATTTAACTAAACTGTGACCAAGGCACTTTCTTTCCTGTGATATAAATATCTTGACTGGTAGCAATGCTATATGGAATGCCACAGTATTGCCTAGGGTAGTCTGTGAGTGTAGAGATAGTGGTGCTGGCAGAAACATATGGCAGAGAAGGCAAAAATGCAATTGCAGAATATTGTCTGTCCCAGTGAGGATGGGACATTTTACCTCCTTTACAGTGGAAGAAGTCAATGTAATCAATAACCTACGAGGTGACTGGCTCGTTTCCCTAAGGAATGGTGCCGTATTAGAGGCTCAGGGGTATTTACTATTGGTAGAATAGACACTCATCAGTAGCAGCAATCAAGTCAGATAAAAGGAAGTCCATGTTGTAGGTCTCATCCATAGTCTTCATCACTGCCATTGTGACATTTCATTTCTGGGCCTATTGTGCACACACTGGGATGATTGATGAAAGACATCATCAGAATGCTTCATCTTGTCCTTCTAATTATTAATATCCCCATTAAAAACATGCCCTTTTTGGTATTCACGTAAGACACACAAAATCTTCTCAGTGTGCTAACTCCAAGTGCTCCTCTCCCCTAGACTTCCTTGTCACCTATCTTACAATCCTGTTTCTTCCAAATTCCTGACCATCCAAACTGTTAGCAACTGCCTTCAAAACATTATAGATATATACTTTTGTCAATTAACTCCAGGTAAACTAAACAAATTTTGTCCACTGACAAAATTTTCCTTCACTGCTTGTCCTTCAGAGTCACATCTGAGTTGAATGATACCAGCATTTCTTGCAGAGCTACTGATTGTAAGCTATACTTGAATTTTTTATTTTTTAAAAGGATTGATGTATTTATCATAGGGAGAGACAGAAAGAAAAAAGGGAGAGCATGTGAGGGAAGAGCAGAGGGAGAAGGAGAGAGAAACTCCAAGCAGACTACACTGAGTGCAGAGCCTAACATGGGGCTGGATCTCATGAGCCTGAGATCATGATCTGACTGAAAACGAGTTGGATGCTTAACCAACTACACCACACACACACCCCTGGAGTTTTTTCTTCTGTCACCTGGTCATAAGATACTCCCTATGATGAGTTGAGAGAGAGGAGGCAATGTAATAGGAGCTGGTGCTACAGGTCTGAGATGCCCACGCATACAACTTTGTTGTAACTTCTATACCTGCCTAAGCTCATTGTTTTTCACAGCCTTTCCAATAGATGATAAATTCCTTCTGATACCTACATATATGGCTTACTGAGTAAGGTGACATCAGGTTATGATAGGAAATAGGCTGTATGGTCAACTGGTGTTCCATGATTCAACACTAACACTCTAGCAACGTCCAACAGCTTGTATCAACCCCATTAGCAAATATGTAAAACAGTATATTAAATATGTTTGATGATTTAAAGGATTAGATGTGAAAAAGAAAGCATAACAAATAAGTTCCACTCTTGTACTAGTTTCCCAAATTGATCTATAGATGGAATATAATTCCAATAAAAATATCAAGAGGGTTTTTTGGGGGGAGGGGGGATTTATTTATTTATTTATTTATTTATTTATTTATTTGAGAGACAGATGCAGAGGAAGAGGGAAAGATAGTCCCAAGCAGGCTCCATTCTGAGCACGGAGCCTAATACAGGGCTCAATCTCACCACCCTGAGATTATAACTAGAACCAAAGCCAAGAGATCGATGCTCAACCAACTGTGTCACCCAGGTGCCCCAAGATGCTTTTATACAGATTCACAAATTAATTCTAAAATTTAATTTGAAATGCAAAAGACATAAAATAGCTGAATCAATTTGGAAAAATTGGAACATTGAAAAATTGGAATTTTGAAAAAGAAGGATAAAGTTTGACCCTGATATCAAAATTTAATTTAAAATTATACTAATAAATACTGTACAGTATTGCTATAAGATTAAATATATAAATCAGTGAAATATTATAATGAGACTAGACTATACCCAGACATAATTATGGGTGATTGGTTTTCAACAGTTGTCAACACTACTCAACAATGGGAAATGATGATCTTTTTAACACATAGTCCAGAATAACTGATTATCCATATAGAAAAAATAATACCTTGACCCTTATCTTACACCATACACAAAAATTTAGTCACAATGTATCATAGATCTAAACACAAAAGCTACAACTCCAAAACTTTTAGAAGAAGAACTAAGAAAAAATATTTCAATCTTGGAGTAAAAAAGATTTATTAACTAAGTAAAAAGAAACAAAAGCCTTCAAAATAACTGGTAATATGATCTGAATCTAATTCTTAAAAATCTGCTCTTAAAAAGTATATCAGTAGGGAAATGAAAATGCAAGCAAAGATGTAAATGTCTTGTGTATCCTACAGTCACTAGATTAACAGAAAATAAACATGGTATAAATAAAATTACCAAAGACAAATTTGACTTTATAAAATCACTAAAGAAATTGACAAATCTTCAGCGGGTCTTGAGGGAGAAATAAAAAGAAAGGAAAAAAGAGAAACAGAGAAAGAAGAGAGAAAGAATGAGGAGGAGGAACTGAAGAGGCAGAGAAAACAAATGTTACTAAGAAATAAAAGAAATAGAACTCAAATATAAATAAATTGGTAACAGAGTAGAATTTTGTGAACATTTTTACAATAAAATTGAAAACTTGGATAAAATGGACACATTCTTAAAAATACATTACTTCAGGGCACCCCTGGTGGCTTAGCAATTTGGCGCCGCCTTCACCCCAGGAGACCCAGGATAGAGTCCCATGTTGGGCTCCCTGCATGGAGCCTGCTTCTTCCTCTGTCTGCCTCTCTGCCTCTCTGCCTCTCTCTCTCATGAATGAATAAATAAAGTCTTAAAAAAAAAAGTTTAAAAAAAATACATTACTTCAAAATCACTGACAGTATCTAAAAGAAAACCTGAATAATTCTAATCTTACACAAATTATCCCAGGGTATAGAAAAAAAGGAAACACCATATCATTTTTGAGTCTAGATAACCTTCAATATCAAAATCAGGTAGATACATTAAAAGAAAAAAATTGCTTGCCAATCTCATTCATAAAAATAGATAAAAGATCCTAAATGACTGTAAATTAGCAGTCAAATAAAACAATGTGAAACAGATAGAATCTCTTAACCAAAGAATATACAGAAAAATCAACATCAGAAACTCTATTAATATAATTCATTAGCATACTTCAAAAAGAACATGATGTGATATTCTTTTTCTTAAAAAGATTTTATTTATTTATTTGAGAGAAAGAAAGAGAGTACAAGTGGGAGTGAGTGAGGGGCAGATGGAGAAGCAGACTCATCACTGTGGCTCTCTACTTTTTAAGACTGAAGAGTCCAACACAGGGCTCAACCCTAGGGTCCAGGGATCATGACCTGAGCTGAAGGCAGACACTTAACTGACTGAGCTATCCAGGCACCCTAATGTGGCATTCTTTTAAGTAAAAATTGTTAACAAAGCATCACAGTAAGGTAACAACCTTAAGCTGATAAGGAATATCTATACAAAACCTACAATATACATTTCACTTAAAAGATCCAAAGTTCAAAACAGTTCCTTAAATACAGGAAACAAAACAAGGGTATAAACTATCACTAGTCCTAATACATGTTATACTGGAATCCCAGTCAGAACACTAAGGCCAGAATGAATGAAACAAATGAAAAGTTATATGATTAGGAAAAAAGAAACAATACTATCATTATCTACAAAAAAATCTGGGGCACCTGGGTGGCTCAGTCAGTGAAGGGTCTGCCTTTGGCTCAGATCATCATCTCTGTGTCCTGGGATCAAGCCCCACATCAGCTCCCTGTTCAGTGGGTAGCCTGTTTCTCTCTCTCCCTCTGCTGTTCCCCCTGCTTGTGCTCTCTTTATCTCAAATAAATAAATACCTTTTTAAAAAAATTCTATAGGAGTTATTAGAATTATTTGCTTATTGGGATCCCTGGGTGGCGCGGCGGTTTGGCGCCTGCCTTTGGCCCAGGGCGCGATCCTGGAGACCCGGGATCGAATCCCACATCGGGCTCCCGGTGCATGGAGCCTGCTTCTCCCTCTGCCTGTGTCTCTGCCTCTCTCTCTCTCTCTCTCTCTGTGTGTGATGGTCATAAAAAAAAAAAATAAATAAATAGAATTATTTGCTTATCAAATTTTCTGGATCACTAATATTCAAAAATTAATTATGCATTTATCTGCAAGAAACAAAGAATTTTAAAATAAAATTTAAAAAATACTAGTTACCATAGCATCAAAGACCGTAATCAAACAGAAGATTTCTAGAGACAATCTAGGTTATACAGAGAAAGCTATAAAACTTTATTGGTAGGCATTTAAGAGAACTAAATTAATGGAGAGATATACCGTGTTTATGGATTGATAGTCTCAGTGCATTGGTCAATTCTCTCCAAAATTAATCTGTAGTTTCATTGCCATTCCAGCAAAGTTCCAACCATCCTCAATAAATTGCATATGAAGCTTGAAAAGCTGATGCCTTGGTTTGTAAGTCCAAGTCAGTGCCTGGTAGAACCAGGACAATCTTTGATAAACCAAAGGATATATCAAGGCACAACTGGGCTTGGAATAAAAACTCCATTATGAGATTTGAAGAGAAATTTAAATAAATGTAACAGTGTTAGAGATGTCTACATAATGGGACTTAAACTAAGCAGGTATTTTTCATAGCTATTCAAATACAGCTGGGTGATATTGATTAACTACTGCTCTAAGTGACATTGAATTGATGAACCAAGAGTAAATTACCTTTGAACATCAAAGTCCAGTTGTATGAAGCCTTAAAAACTGTTGTTTGGATTTTTCTCTTGACAGTTCTTTTCATTTTTATATGGGAAGAATGAGCATTCTTTGCAGGTGGCCAGCCAGTTATATCTGACTCAGATGATTCTTGCCTTTTGCTACACTTGGTTAAGTTGCTCGATGCATCACTATAGTGTCATACCAAAGCTCTAGTTGGATCTCTGAGTTTAGTTTTGCCATTAATATCCCGCTTTGTCTCTGTTAAGTTTCTGAGCCTCATCTCATCATTCACAGCTACCATCTGAGATACATTTTCTTCTCTCCTGCCATGTACCATACACAGGTGATGATTCACACTCATAGGTATATTATACAGTGGCAGTTTGAAGCATAGTTTTTAGAGTCATATCTTACTTTAAATTCTAGCTCTACTTCTTACCATCTATCTGTAATTTAACCTTTGTTTCTTTATCTGGAATTCAGGGATTATAGCTCATACATTTATATATTAAATGGAATAATGTATATAAGCTATTGCTTAGTACCATTCCTGATATACAACATATACTCAAATAACATAAACTCTTAATATTATCAAGATTATCATTATTTTTATTTATTTATTTAATAGGCATTTATTAAGCATTTCTTATTTCCTGGCATTGTACTAGTCATGCAAAAGTGAACAAAAACAAGTCTGATTCCTGTCCTTGTGGAATTTATACTCAATCACCCTAAAAATGTGATTTCTCTTTTGATCTAGCTGCTTCTCAAAAGGAGGAGTTTGTAATTTGGAGGAATAAAATCATTTCATTATCTTTTGCCCTGAAAAATCTATTGATCCCTGGCAAAGCTATCATACAACACTCAGATGAATAGATAAGGAGAAGAGGAAACTCCATGTCAATTTGACATATCTGAGCTTTTTCTGACTGACCACCAAACTCCTCTTTCTTTCTTCACATACTAGTCCAATCCTCTCTCTTACCTCTGTGGGTAGTGACACTTACCTTACCCTTGCTGTAATCATAAACTTTCTTTCAATAAACCTTACAACTGAGGTATTTGTATTTGCCACAAGAGCAAACTCATTATTACTAGAATTCAATTTCAATCCAGCTGTCTTTGTCTTTGTCACTTTGTCTTTGTCTTTGTCTTGTCAAAGTGAAGCATTCACCCTGTCCTTGGCCTTGTCCGTGTGGTTGGCCCACAAATACTTTCCTTCACTGACTCACAAAGCAATGATGGAGATACCCTCACCTTTCAATGAACTGATAAGAACTGGGAAGTGGCAGGAACTTAACACCCAAAAGGACTTAGTGATTGCACCTCTTACCAATCCAGTTACTCTAGAAACAAATTATAAGTTGACTTGAGCCCTGCCTACCTCGATTGGTGAAAAATATGCCCCAAACTTTTCTCTCCTATTCTCAGCAGGATCATGTATATAAGAATTGACAGCAGGAGCGTGAGGGACACTTGATCACGCAAAGCTCCCCAGTGCTGCCCAAGTAACCTGAGTAAAGTTCCACCTGTTGATCCATTATTTCTCCTTAGTCCTAACTGGCTTCATCAATTGTGACTCCTTGAGTTTTTATGAAGCTTGGTTTTTTGTTTGTTTGTTTTTGTTTTTAGTAAGTCATAGCTGCAACAAGATGAATACAAGTTAATACAATTATTCACTGTAGTTATTTCCTGTACGGTCACCACAAGCATTCAATTAGCAAACACTGAACCAATGCTCCAAGAGAAAATACAGGACTAGGTTCCTGGAAGCTTCTGGTCACATTTCATGAATCAATCAATACATAACCTGGCTCTATGTGTTTCTACTGAAAGGCAATTTATTTAACATATATTGTTGGTATATTAACATTGAATTCACAGATAACAGCACTATAATTCATGCCTGAATGAAGCTTATCAAACAAGTATTTTCTACATAAGGCACAGCACAGTCTTTTTGCACTTAGGAACACTAGACAGCATGATATTACTATGTTTGGGAGCCAGTTTAACAGAAAAATCATCAACAAAGAGCACCAAAATATGAAAACTGTGACCCTAAATAGACTACAGAAAGGATACATTTGAATTATGAAAACTGAAAAAACAAGGCAGAGATTGCTTTGCTGCATGTGGCAACTCAAACTTTCAATATACTGTTCATGTCCATAAATGACTGTGAAGGTGCCACTATTGATTTGGAGCTATAAATAATAAATTTTAGCAAGTAAGTAAATTCCCAAATATGGAATTCATGGAGTCTTTCCACAAATAACAATTATTGACTGTATATACTAATTATCTTCAAGATTCATCTGCCTATGTCCTTTGTTGGTCCTGATAATAGTTATCCACACATGCTAAAAATAAATGGCATTCTTCAAATACAATATTTAAAAATTGGAGAATTTAATATTTTTAAATGCTGGATTTTAGCTGCTCTTTAAAATTGGCAATAGTTAGGCCCTAGCTCCAGTATGGCTGCAATAATCCACTAGAACCTGAAGAGTAGCTGAAACCTTCGGTGGGGCAGGGCCTGTGTTCTCCAGTTCTATATCTTGAAACATCCACTAGCTGCATTAACTTATATATGAGCAATGTCAGCACTGAGTTTGAGATTCCTACCTTAAAAGTCTTTGGAACAGTCTTATTTTCCTCCAATAACAAACAATTCATACCAGCAATTCCAAATTCTTCTTGGCTTAAATACTCTCAAGAGTTGCCAGTTCCTGAAGATTCATGAGCTGGTGGTTGAGCAAGTAAAACTCTTTAACTGAAACACTCTCCAAGGAAGACTTAATATCCTACGAAATTTTGCATCTAAGATTACTGGATTAAAAAAAAAAAACACTTTTCAATATACAACTTCATAAAGAAGCTTCATAGACTCCCTTAATTTAGTGAGCTGATACAATACTGGATAAATTTAGTTCTGCATCTAGTACAACCAAATCTTGAAAAAAAATTTTATCCAGTATTATAATTCTAATCCCAGAGAGTCTATGCCATTTCCACTGATTTGGGTAATTTCAAAAACTAACTATACCTCTTATCCTTTTAATATCTAATCTCTTGCACTCTAATTTCAACATTTGAGTGGTCATTGTAAAAGTATGCTTCTAGCTCATTTCCAGAGTAATGATTTTATTCAAAATGCCACTAACTTTTTGCCTTTCAAATCTAATATGGTGTTCACTAAAATATGTATCAATTAAAGCTAAGTCTAAAGTGAACAATCTGAGTAAACACTCGAAGGAAGTACACGTCCAACACAAGAATCCTTACAGAATAAATATTTATTGTAGGTTTATTGTTTTGAGAGGAAGCATCATGAAGAAAACTTTCTTAAAATCCTCTCTAGATAGCTCTCCATTTTACTAGAGGATCATACAATGTGCCACTTTTAAATACTGTTACTTTCTTTCTTCAAGCTTTCTTTTCAATGTGATGTGGCTGTCTTGTTTACAGCTGTCCTTTTACAAGTAGTAGACAGAAATTACTTCAAAGTTCCACTAGTCAATATGCAACATCCCTCTTAGTCTCACTCTTCTGAGTCTCATGACAAAAATTAAAAATGTTTAAAAATGTTCTATGATTAAATGCTTATCTATTTCATCCACTATATTGGGAATTATTTTAAGGTAAAGATTATGTTTTTAGTACCACCTGTATCCCTAGGGACAAGGTGATGGCAGGCACTCAACCTATATTAAAACTGAATGTCCGCTTGAACCAGATTATTTTCAATGAAACATATCTATGTTCTTAGTCTAGAGACTTTTTAACACATGTTGCTTTAGTTTATTAGGCAATGACACAGAATATTTGGAGTAAGTGGTGTCAACTTGAAGACTTGGATTGAAGAGGCTTAATACTTTTGCTGGCCAGGTAGTTAATCTTAAAGATTGATGGAATCTTATTTTTTAGATTTAAAAAATAGGCAGTTGCTTTAATAGTTATTAATGGCAGCTGTCAGGCGTACACCTATTGACTGGAAATGAGTCAAACTGGCCATAATAAAAAACATTTGAATCCTAAACATAAATGGAAGGTCCTGTCATTGTTTATGAGCTCACCAAAGAAAATCTGCTAATTAAATATTGGAGTATTTACCTGCAACAGCCTCTATGGGAAGCTAATGAACTTGTTCAAAAGATGCAAACAAGTTATCACCTGCTCAGTCAGTCAATAATACTGGAAAGAAGCAATTTCCATCACTGTAGGGACCTGCAGGTTAATTCAAGAGCCACCAGACTTTAATGAGCTTCAAACCCTACATACTGGGTGGTAAAGTTTAGCCATCTACCTTTTTGACAGATAAAAATCATTTTTAAAATATAAGATATGGAATAAAATTGTACAAGTCTCTACATCGTTCATTCTATCTAAAAAAGGATAGAAACAAAGGAGAGAAAAAAGAGAGAGGAAAATGGTCTACTTTACTAGGGACATATTGTACTCAACAAAGAGCAGAAGGAACTTCTTTAAAATGAAAGATTTAATCAAAATATCATTGTTTATGGTGTATCTAATATACAGTATAATACACAGTGTATCAAAAAACAAAAACAAAAACAAACCTAACCATGGCCCAGTAATGAGAACACAGTGAGCAAAGGAGATCCCACTATCCTTTGATGTATTAGTACTCTGAAATATATGGCTGTTTCCATAAGAATATATTAAGTTTTAGGATAGAAAACTATAAAACTATATTTAAGACAAGCATATGAATTATATAATAGTTGTGATTACTCTAAAATGAAATGATATAGAACAATTAATTTATAGCTGATTATTATTATATTAGTGAGGTGAATAAATGTATTATTTATTGTTATAGGTAGGAAAGACAACATATCTAACAATGCAATTGGGAAAGAAAACCTGGAGGCTGTATTATTCATCTTGGAATCAAAAACAAAGAAATTGATTCTTAAGTAAATTTATTTCCCAAATTTTATTCAAGGCAAAGAAACTGGTTCTTGAATAAATTTTCTTCCCATGCACTCAAAATGTACTAATAAGACCATCTACAAAACAGTTATAAAATCATGAATAAGATTCCTCAACATTAGATTGAGTTTCCATTTCAGAAAGATTATTTTTTATGTATGAGGGAACACTTGAATTATATCTAGTCTTTGGTTATTAAAAATAAAACTACTATGAACATTTGTATATAGGATTTTTAAAATATCTTTTTAAAAAGATTTTATTTATTTATTCATGAAAGACAGAGAGAGAAAGAGAGACTCAGAGACATAGGCAGAAGGAGAAGCAGGCTCCATGCAGGGAACCCAATGTGGGACTCAATTCCAGGACTCAAGGATCACGCCCTGAGCCAAAGACAGGTGCTCAACGCTGAGCCACCCAGGCATCCCTATCTTTTTAAAATCATTCATTGTTACTACATAGAAACACAGCTGATTTTTGAATATTGATTTTGTATCCTGCAAAGTTGCTTAATTTATTTATTAATTTTACAGGGTGTGTGTGTGTGTGTGTGTGTGTGTGTGTGTGTGTGTGTGGAATTTTCTACCTATGTGATTATCTCATCTGTGAACAGATGGACTCTCTCCAATCTGAGTGTCTTTTGTTCCTTTGTCTTGCCTAATAGCTCTAGCTAGAATTTTCAATTCTGTGTTGAAAGTAAGTTGTAGAAGTGGGCATGTTTGTCTTGTTCCTGATCTTTGGGAAAAAGTTTCAGTCTTTCACCACTAAGTACGATGTTAGCTGTGAGATTTTTCTTTATGACTTTTATTATTAAAGGAAAGCTGCCTAGTGCTGCCACAACGCTAATATCACTCTTATAGCCTTTATCATATTAAGAAAATTTCCTTCTATTCCAAGTTGAGAGTTTTAATCATGACTATTTTTATCATTTAAAATTTCTCAAGTACTTTTTCTGCATCAATTGCAAAGTTCATGTGTTTTCTTTATGATATATTTTTAATTCATATTTGTAATGTGATCTAAGGCATTGGTCAAAGTTCATCTATTTGCATATGGATAGTCAATTATTCCAATATTATTTGTTGAAAAAAAAGTATTCTTTCTCTATAATTGCCCTTTTAAACTATTTCAAAACTCATCTGCCCATATGTATGATCTATTACTAGATATTTCTATTTTGTTTCATTTATTTATTTATTTATTTATTTATTTATCTATCTATTTTTTATACCACTACTACACTGTCTTGATTACTGTAGCTTTTAAATAAGTCTTGAGGGGCACCTGGATTGCTCAGTCCATTAAGTATCCAACTCTTGATCTCAGCTCAGGACAGGATTTCAGGGTTCTAAGATTGAGCTCTACATCAGGCTCCATACTGAGCTTGTAATCAGCTTAAGGTTCTCTCTCTCTCTCTAGAAAAATAATAAAAATAAATAAATAAGCTTTGATATCATGTAATTTTAGTCTTCCAACTTTATTCTTTTTCAAAATTTTTTTGGTTACTCCCAAGCCTTTTTATTTTTATATGGATTTTAGAATAATTTCTATCTAAAAGAAAAAAAGAAGAAAAAGCTTCCAACATTTTGGATTAGATTACATTGATTCTTTAGATCAACTAGGGAATACTGACATTTAAAAAATGTTGAGGCTCCTACCCAGGTAATGTTATATCTTTCCTTTTATCTAGGTCTTTGAATTCTTTCAGCAATGCTTTGCAGTTTTTAGTGTATAGGTATTACACATCATTTAATGGTAAAATTGTATTTTTTGTTTTAAGTTTTGATTGTTGCTTGTATATTAAAAATACAATAAAACTTTTGTATAGTGATCTTTTATCCTGCAACATTGCTAGACTCACTTATGAGCCAAAGTAATTGTGGAGGTTTTTGTTTGTTTGTTTGTTTGTTTGTTTGTTTAGTTTTGCTTTGTTTGTAGATTCCACTGGCTTTTCTGCATAGTTGATCATGTCATCTGGGAATAAAGAGTTTTACTTCTTGCTTTCCAATCTGAATTTTTTAATTTCATTTCTATTATTTTTTTGTACTAGTTAGAACCTACAATAAAATATCTTTACTTTCTAATTTTAGGGAGAAAGTATACAGTATTTCATCATTAAGTATGATGTTAGGTGTGGGTTTCACAAATGTTCTTTATCAAGTTGAAAAAGTTCCCTTCTATTCTTAGTTTCCTGTGGGTTTTTAATGATAGTAGATGTTAGGTTTTGATAAGTTATTTTGTTAAACAATGTGAAATAATCATATAGATTTTTCTTTTGTATCTTCTTAGTATACTGAGTTACATTGATTTATTTTCAAATGTTAAACTAACCTTATAATCCTGGGTAAAACCCATTTGGTCATGACATGTTATGTATATAATGTTGAATTTGATTTGCCAAATTTTTGTTAGGAAATTTTGCATCATGTTCATGAGTAAAATTGTTCTACATTGTTCCTGGATAGCTCTTTCTGGTTTAAATATCAGGGTAATTCTGGACTCTTGGAATGAATTGGGAAGTATTCCATCTTCTCTAATTTTCTCTAATTCTTCTCTGATTTTGGGTAGAATTAATATTATTTCCATTTAAATATTTTGTTTTCCAGTGAATTCTTCTGAGCCTAGTTATTTTTTTCTTTTCTCCTTTGCAGAATTTTAACTACAAACTTAATTTTATGAATTGACATAAGACAATTCAGATTATTCTTTTTTTCATGAGTTGATTCTGGTAGCTTGTATATTTCATCTAAGTCATTTAATTAAATTTATTGACAAACAATTGTTCATAATATTCTTATTATCCTTTTAATATTTGTAGAATCTGCACTGATGTCACCTCTCTCCTTCCTGATTTTGGCAATTTGTTTCCTCCCCTCTTTCCCTGCCTCTCTCATTCTTTCCCTCCTCCCTTCCCTTTTCCTGTCTCCACTTCTTTCTCTTTCCCTCTTATTTCCCTCTATTGCTATCTTTATCTTCACCATCTTTTTACCTTCTTTATCTTTTTTTTTTTTCCCTGATAGGTCTTTGTAGAGGTTAATCAATTTGATTGAACTTCTCAAAGAACCAGCTGTTGGTTTCATTGATAATTCTCTTTTGTTTTTTGGATTTCCCCCCATTTTATATTTCATTGATTCCTTCATTGATCTTTGTTATTTCTTTTTACTTGCTTTGATTTTAATTGACTCATTTTTTTTCATATAGAAGCTAAAGTCCTTGATATATTCTTTTCTTGTTTTACCTGAAGTTCTATGGGTTTAATCTACTAATTTCACCTTGTTTTAGATGCATATACCTACTTTATTAAATATTTTGAACATCAAAACTGACTTTAAAGAACAACGCAGCCTTCCTACTTAACCCAGAAATAACTTAAACCCCTTTTTTCCAGTTTTGAATATTTTCTGATAACATTTATGTAAATGTTGAAATTTGGAAGCTAAAAAATTAACAAGAAAATAAAACCTACCTTAGAACTAACAAAGGATAACATTTTATTACAGTCCTTCCTAATCTTTTTTGCCACCCCTATACCATTATCCATTATTGAAATAATACATGATATTTCTATTGTGCTCCTATTTGTAGCATTTCCAAGTATTTTTCAGCTAACTGATATATAATTAAAATCTTTCTCTTATCATTGAGAGCCTCATAACAGACACTCTCTTAAGCTGTTAAAGAACTTACATTCTAGTGATGCTAGAACTTACATTCTTAACAAAAAACAAATAAATAAGAAAATACAGAAGTAATGATTGCTATAAAACTAAACAGGGTGCTGGGACCAGAATTGGCTGCTTTGGCTGGGCAGTCAGGAAACCTATTGCTCATGAGATGCTATAGAATGTGTAAGCCGAATGACAAGGAGCCAGACATGAAAAATCTAAGATAAGAGCATCTTTGGAAGAGGAGACAGCAGATGGAAATCCCCTGAAGGCATCAATAAACTTGGTTGGTTGCAGAAGCAGAAAGAAGGTCATTATGGCTAGCACATGCTGAGCAAGAAGAGAAGATGCTGTGTGGTTGGAAAGTCAGGAAGAGCCAAGACCACACAGGACCTTGGATACATCATGGTAAAGAGACCTGGGATTTTAGCACAAGTGTCATAGGAGGCCTCAAAGAATTTTGAACAAGGATTTGATACAACTTTATTTATTTTTTAAAACATATTACTCTGGCTACTGTGAGAAGAATGAACTATAGGAGGTCCACTGAAGAAGGCAGGAGACTAGTTTGAAGACTGTGATAGTAGCCTAGTCAAAAGCCACTGAGTGTTGGAAATACAGCTAAAGGGATTTAGAAAAAGTAGTTGCACTTCAAATACAGTTGGGACAATTGACAATACTCTCCTATGCATTGGATTTGGGGGGTGCAGGAGGGAAGCAAATATGAACTTAATGACTATGAGAACTAGGTTATCTATAGCATATCTCATTTCCAAATCATTTATCTGTGCCTAATATATTTCATTTTTTGTAGAGTTCCGTGGTCAATAAAGTTATATATTTGAATGTCATGTATCTTTAAGGTTCACATACTATCATTATTGTTATTTTTAAATGAATTCACCTTATTGCTCTACTGAGTAAGCCAAGAAAGTTAATGGCTTACAGATGAATAGGCTGTCAATGCAGAGGTTCACTAGTAACATAATATTAAAATATTTTTTAAGAGAAAGAGCTCAGACTTGGTAAAATGTGACAAAATACAAGCTACTAAAGTAGTGATATTTAGATTTTAGTGTCATGTGGAAAAAATCAATAATATTTATCATTTATTATATAACGACCTTGGATATTTTTACCTTTTTCTAGTAATTGAAGGTTCACAACCATTAAGCAAGGTTGTAGCTTGATCTAAAGAGACATGGTTTTGAACAAGGGCACAGGGTCCTAAGCTCTGTTCACCTGTAATTTATGCAAAATTTTCTTTCCACTGTGAATTCTCTTATCTGAAGATCTACAACTTAGGAAAGAAGCTCAGAAATCACTTTGATCTATGAATAATTAGCACTCTTTCTCACCATTCCCAAGTAAACTGCAATGGTTCAACACCTGTTGTTAGTTCTTAGGTGTTTATACAATTACTAATGAATCATAATAAAAAAGGCAACCATTATGCATCTAATAGCAAGTGGCAGTGCAAACAGATTATAATTTTTTTTGGCTTTCTCAGCAGCAGAGACAAAGAAAGGACTGTATATCAGGAAGTAAAATGTTGATTTAAAGATTGCTTGGACTCTAATATAAACTTTCTCTAAATAGTTATTTAACTTTGCATTTCCACTTAAATTTTTTAGTATATTAATCTATCCCCACACATGACATTCTATAATTAAGTAAGATATGATGAGGTAAAGAGCTGCAGTATAATCATATACATAGCTTTATCTTGACTTGCAAAATTCAAGTGAAAATAGAGATGGTAATCAATGGTATCTAAGAAATGTAGTAAAGTTGGGTGTGAATCCTAGCTCTGCTAGGAATAACACTGTGAACTCAATATTGTCAATAACCTTGTTTTTTCCCTTCCAAATTAAGATAATGATGGAATCATCTTCACATACATATTAAAGAATAAATTTAAACTACATTTCAGGTGCTTAGGCATGGTACTATACATTCCGCTTTCTTTTGTAGTTGGCACAACTGTCAGGCACCAATATTTGCCTCATGGTGGCAAAATGTCTGCCAGCAGGTTATGTTTTATGTCCTAGCCTTTAAGAATCCCATTGAAAAGTAAGAATGACTTTTTTTCCAATGATCAAAGGCCCTGAACAAGGATGAAGCCATTCAGAATCACTGATCCTGTATTCTGATTGAGCAGAAGAGGACAACTTGCCCATCCATGGATTCAGGAAGGAAACATAGATTCTCCCAAATCCATAGACTGAGAGGATGGGAGGAGTAATTTTCCCAGGCAGTCAGATGTCTGCCACGGAATTCACTCTACAATTTTAATTTTATATCCCATAATGATGCATATTACCTTAAAGAAGTTCTAAACTTTTCTGAGTTTCAGGATTCTAAATTATAAGATACCCTACCTTGTAAAGTTGTGAAAAAGTTTTTTAAAGATTTTATTTTTAACTAATTTCCACCCAAACCAATGTGTAGCTCTAATATACAACCCCAAGATCAAGAGTCACATGCTTCTCCAACCAAGCCAGCCAGGCACCCCAAGTTGCTGTGAAATTTTAATAAAAATATATACATATACATGTAATAAGCCACCACAGGCTGGGCATATGGTAGGCACTAAATACATGTTCATTATTTTGTTTCCTTCTCTCAGGAGTGATACAGAATAAATATAGCATGTATTTGAAGACAGCTATAATGTCTTCACTAATTTTTTTTCTATTGCAAGCTCAGATCCATCCATAGTTTTTCTAATATTTCTTGGTTTTGAGCTAGTTCATGATCATTGTCTCTAGCCTTTCATCATCAGACATCAAGTGCAGTGGACAGATCAGAACATATTTATTCTAGGTATGATCTGTCTAGCACGAAGTCGGCTGTAATCTCCTTTGATCTGAAAATACTTTCATTGATGATACCTGAGTTTTTCATGACAGTTGATGAGGCATTTTACTCCCCACAGATATTTGAGCCAACCAAAACCCCAGGCTTTCTCTACAAGTTTTGCTGGTAAGCTATGCCTATTCTGAGCTATGCCTGTGAAGTAGCCTTTTGGAGCATATGCTAAGAACTTTATTCCTTTTCAGTGCTATCCTATTAGATTTTCACAATTATTTATCAGATTTATTTGATTATTGACAGCAACCTTTTGAGTATCGATCAACCACTCATCAAATTTTCACAGCATATACAAATTTGACCTGTATTTCCCAGTGTCTTTATTCACAATGAGAGCAAAATCAGGGCCCAGCAAGCCAGAGACCTTCAGCACTGCACACATTTTCCTTGACATTGGTAATGGTTTCACCAACAGCACCCCAGTCATCAACCAATCTTGAATCCTAATCCTATTGGTACTTTATCCAACCCACATATATATGTCTTGTTCATAAAGGATTGTGGCAATTAAACACAGAAAGCTCTATCCAATCCCTGCACACATACAATTTTGTTAATTTTGTCATTCAGCCAGTACTGCTTTGTGCCTTTGTTTGTTGCATTTTTCTCATTCGTCCTTCAAAATAGGAGCTTTGTCATGTATGAATTCACAATGTTTAATCAAACCAATTAGCATCTAGCCTGTGGAAACAGAGGCACATCTAAGCAACTAAATATCAGGAAATGAAAGTTATGGTCACTAAGATAGTATATCAAATAGTTTGCAGATGAAATAAATAAAAATCAGATTTAGACCAAAGGGATGAATACCAGACTGAAGAGATTTTGAATTTTGAGAGCTGATGGATGCTAATTGATTCTGTTCCCAGTGGAGTAACCTGCTGGTCTCATTGTCAATGGAGAAGAAAAGATCATTTATCAAATCAGTCCTTTTCCCCAAATAGAGCAGGTTGACTCACTTGCTTAGTAAATTGCACTCCAAAGAACTCGGCTGTAAGACTACTCCAGAATGACAGAACCTTTAACTGTTGAAGCTGCTGAGCATAATGACTTGAGACGTGGCCCCAAAGACTCCCACCAGTAATCCAGAGCAGTGAGGGCAATGATTCCTACTCACTCTCAGTACACAGAATCTGCTCTAGAAACTCCCCAGAATACTAGAAACAGAAGTCCTGCTGGGTAGAGTTTAGTCCCTGCAACTGTATAAATTAAAAAGATGCCACAAAAACTGAGCATAACTATTAATATGACCTTATTTGTATCTCTTGATTTTGTACCTTTTGGAATACTTGAGGCAGTTTAGAAATATATTTATATGTAATATAATTGAAACACTAATAATAGTTAAGGATATTATTGAGATTGTAAGTAATGAGCCATTTAAATTTCATATATCTATTATGTATATTATATTAAAATTTCCTATAATGAGAAGAAATTTTATTTTTATTTTTTTAAGATTTTATTTATTTATTCATGAGAGACACAGAAAGAGAGAGGCAGAGACATAGGCAGAGGGAGAAGCAGGCTCCATGCAGGAGCCTAGTGTGGGACTTGATCCCCAGACTCCAGGATCACGCCCTGGGCTGAAGGCAGGCACTCAACTGCTGAGCCACCCAAGCGTCCTGAAAACTTTTAAATCATAGAAAATACTCATAAAAGTAAATATGTGAATTACCAAAACATGGTGGAATTCCCACATACTTCATTATTTCACATGCTTCATTATCAATCTACCTATCCAATAGGCAGAATTGGTTAGTCTGAAAATTCCCTTCAGTGCAAAACACACAACCTTTTTAAACAAAGTTGGAAGTAAACTATTTTATTTTAGAAGAAGATAAAAAGAAAGAAGAGTATCAGGTAGCTAATAAAGACTAAGATATCACTATCCACATCAAATGCATTGTCCCCCAAATACCTACTTGCTGTTATGAGCATGCAGTAACTTTCTAACAACATGCTATGAGTCAACTGTTATTGTATACAAAGACATCTCTCTCTCTCTCTCCTCTCTCTCTATGTATAAAACTTCTTTTATATATATAAAACTTCTATATGTATGTATATATATATATATAACTTCTGTTCAAAATATTTCATATTTTGTGAAATATTTTGAATAGAAGTTTAAGGAGTTTGGTGTAAAACTGTGAGTCATTTTGGTTTTTCAGAAAAAGAGTCTGAAATCAAAATAGTGCTCTAGGGAAGTTAATTTGGCAGTAGGGTCATGATGAATCGAATAGAAGAGCAATTAAAGGTAATGTGACCCCATAGGAAGCTATTGCAACTCTATAAAGAGAAGTTAATGAAAATCTGAACTAGAATTGGTTAGCAAGCATAGACAGAGAAATGAGGTATAAGAAACTGATATGTACTACACAGATCATATGCTGAATATGTCATATCAGATAAATGAATGCTCCTAGAGTTGGAGTCCAGTTTCAGTTATGTTCCTGATGAGGTATGTGATCTTGAGAAAGTCATTTTATCTTCCTAGATATTAGATTAGTTTCATTTGAAAAAAGGAAGGTAGGAAGAAGGAAGGAAGGAAGGAAAGATAGGAAGGAACTAAAAGCAATTTAAAAACAACAACAAAAAAAAGAAAAAGCAAATTATTCTGCCTTTCTGTTGTCTGGAATCCTCCTCCAATGAACTAAAGCATTTCTGATATCTCCTTCACTGCAAATGGATTTGAAATGAAAGAATAGTAGAGTAAATGCTTCAAAGACTCTTACCTCTTACTTCCAAGATTTTCAAGTGGAAATGTTCAAAATGGAACATCACATTCATGGTTGAGTTGGCACATGCATCTACCAGTCACTTATGATCATTTATACTTTTAGTTATTACTAGTGGCTTTAGAGAAAATATCTCAGGATAGGAAGAACTTCTCTGATAGAAAGAAAAAAATGAGAACTCTTAAAATTCTTGAGGATCTCCTATTCAGGGATCCATCATGAAATTGGAAGGAGGAGGAGAAGCATGAGATTGTCACTTGGGAAAATACCTCTGGTTATTAATAAGCTTGGAGGAATTTGCTCAGAAGGGGAAAGATTTCACTAAGGAAGAAGATAAGCTGCTACACAGGAGAGGAGAAAGTAACTCATATCAACAAACTCCTTACAGGAGAGATATTAGATGCTTTTATCTCACTAAGGCCTCTCTGACTCTCTTCCTGAGACAGAATGGTGAGCTCAAGATGGCACATAACTACTACATGCCCTGCTACATGGAGAAAGAAGTGGGAAGGCTAAGCCATGTGTTCACTGTGACAATATGCCTTCGCTGGGAAGGAAATAAGAGCAAAGAGAAACCAAAAAACTGATAGAACCATCCCATGAGCCTCCTCAATGAACTCTTGTAGGCTATGTGGTTGCAGGCTTCAAAATGAAAAGTCAGATGTAATGAGATTGATGATCTCATTACATAAATGAAAGCCCAGTTTTATTAAATAATGGCAGTATATTGAGGAATGCATTCCATGACCACTGAGGGGACAGAAACAATCAGGCTAACCTTATAGTGTTTAAGATAGAGAATATCCAGAAGATGAGGATGACTAGGAACTAAATTGCAATTGTATATCCATCTTACAATATCAAGATAGCAAAGTGGTCAGTCACTATAAGATAACTTCCCAGAAGGGTGTAGTTAAAAAAGAAATTTAACTGAAAAATGGCAACTTCCCCCTTCACCCAATGCTCCACCTACCTCCTGCCCAATTCAAGTGTTACAGGGATGATGAAACTTAGTATTGGCATATCCAAATATCAACTAATCAACCAATGAAATGTCCTTCATTATACATATCCTTTCCATACTTTTTATTTCCTCTACTATGATGATCTCAGCATTGGAGAATTTTAACACACCTTCCATCAAATTGTAGGTAGATTCCACTTCTCTCTTTCAAATGGCACTTGATAGCCCAAAAAACCAGAGCTGAAAATATTACCTTTACCTTGCTCCAAATAATTCTGTCCTGTTTTTTTGCATTTTCCTGACCTCATGCTGTAGCTGCAGATGCCAGCCTTGTCCACACCACTCTTGATAACTATTGCCTGGCCAACCTTAAAGCCAGGCTGGACATTTTCCACCCTGTACCACATGCTCCTTGAAATCAGGGGAGTGGATTGAAAGGTAAAGGTCAACTTGTTCCAATTGATTCTCTGATTTCCTAAATGTAGACATCCCAGAGAGGGAGTTGGCCTCCTACAGAGATCCAGAGAAACCTGTTATAGCCAAAGTGCTGAAGGTAAGCAGTCTAGGCAGATTGCTGAGATTATGACCACAAGACCTGGACCCAGGCACTGGCCATACATTGGAGGAACTGGTACTTTCCTGATCAGCCAAAGTCTGACATCTGGCCTCGCTAGATCCTGGTGCACTGCCTAGAATGTAATCAGCAGTGTTGGAGCAGTTACTTCTTTCCTATGAGTTTCTCCTAATAAACACTCTTCCAGAAAGCCTGATGTGTACTTTTGGACCATTAGCTTCAGTTTTCTCAACAAAACCCTCTGTTTTAATTAGTTCTAAGGATTTTGAAATGTTTTAAAATAGTGACAGAAAGTTAAAAAAAATGAATAATAAGAAAATAATTAATGATGGGTCAAACTTTGAATCAGTTGGTGAAGAAATCAGCAGAACACATGATGGGTTTCATCTTCAAGCCTTTGTTTTCTAATTATAAAAACACTGTTTATCTCCTAGTGATTAAAATGAGCAATCTTACTTGTTACTTTTCTTGTCAAAAATTTTTCTGATAAATTTCTTTAAAAGAAACATGGCAAAAAATTTAGCTCAGTTTCAGTTCTGTTTTGTTTACTTTTGTTTTCCATCTTTAACACTTGTAGACAAGAGAATTGTAACTGTTACAGTCATTTGAGTTCCTAAGAATACTGTATTAATCTCCCCAGCTCCTCTCCAAACTCATGTTTGATTGGAATGAGGCAACTGGAGGAGGAGGTTAAGTGAAGTCATGACCAAGGTAGGCTGGTAATGATTGTGTACATTCAGGAACCATGCTTTATCTGGGATCCTGGAAACCACATTGTAGGTATAGAAAAAGGCAAAGTCCAATGTCCAGAAGTAAAATCAAGCTGGAAACAATGAGACTATTCAGATATCGCCAAAGAGAAAACTCGGAAGGAGGTGGAGACACAAACTGCATCAGATAGGATTTCTATAGTTTTCTACTGTCTCCATTCCTAACTAATTGGATTGACCCAAGCACTTTTGCACAGCTCTGTCTTGGATCATTGCGTACTGACAATCAAGCCTCCTAGTGGGGAGAGCAAGGAGTATACCTTAACAAGGACTTGATGTAGATTTCATCAATAGCAACATGGGAAACTCCAGGCAGAGAGGCAGGTAGATATCAGGGAGATTTAGAAGTAGATAGAAGGCAGGGTCCAGAACATGCATAATGATCTTAGGGACTGTTGCAGCAAGCTACAGGTAGATGTTCAGGCAGCTCTCCTTTTGTGAGTTTCCTTTCTTTGGGGAGCTTCAAGTTACTAGTTAGGCAACCAAGAGCCAGTTCAGATAGGAAGAAGAGCATAGTAGGCTGAATAATGCTCCCCCAAAAGATGTCCACCTCCAAATCCTCAAAACCTGTGAATATGTTACATGTGTGATTAAGTTAAAGATCTTGAGTGGGGAGGTTGTTCTGGATTATCCTGGTGATCCCAAAGTAGTCACAGGATCTCTGTAAGAGGAAGTAGGAGGTTTTGAGTCAGAGGATATGTGATGAAGGAAGCAGAAGTCAGAGGAAGAGAGATTGATTTGAACATGTTAGACTGCTGGCTTTGAAGACGGAGGGAGGAGGCCACAAGTCAAGGCCTATAGACCCTAAAAAAAGACAAGGAAGTAGATTTTTCCCTAGGGCCTCCAGAAGAAACACAACTCCACTGACATCTTGATTTTAGATCAGTGAGACCTATTTTGGACTTCTGATCTCCAGAACCATAAGATAGTAATTGCATTGTTTTAAGCTATCAAGTTTGTAGTGATTTGCCACAGCAACAATGGGAAACTAATATGAATGAATATACACCTGGTCTTATAAATATGGCATGGTAAATTTCAAGATCATGGTAGATTACACGGTAAAGGTCTAGAAATTTTAAAGTGGGACCAGGAGTGAAACTCAAATGGTGTCTATAGAACTCCAGAACCGGGGCTCCATATATTTCTTCTGCCTAGAGGTTTGATTGGTTCCAGAACCTAGATGTTAAACAGGAAGTCTGGGAAATAGTGGAACCATAGACAAAAAACCAACTCAATTATCTTACTTAAGGAGATCCTCAAGCCCACTGGCTGTAATTTGCCAATCCCTATAATAAGTATAGCTCATATTACAATGAATTTAAAACCCAAAGATCAACTCAAATGCATGACATTTGTGATATAATTTCTCTCTGCCACATAGCTTCTGTAGGATGTCAAGCAAGTTATTTAATTTTAGTAAATAAATCTCTATTTTCTCATCTTGTAATAGTATTTACATCACAAGATGATTGTGAAGTGTGGATGAAATGATGTATTAGAATAGCAGGTGCCATGTCTGACCCCTACTAAATAAATAAGAGATGAAACTATTGTTCATGCCTTTGTCATTTCCAACAATTGATTATTGCACACTGCTAATCAATAATTGTGTTCTTTCCACTGCTGCATGTGGCATTATCAATTGATCTATTCTGGTAATAAAGTTGAAATCCATGCATCAATCCTATTCTTTCTGTTTTTGGGAACTATTCAAACTTTTATACCTCCTCCTTCTTGTTTCACACCGTTTGTTTTCTTCCCTTTTAGCTAACTTTAAAACCTTTGAAAAGCCAAAGTAGTTGTATAATAGCTTGAAGGACACAGCAGGCTATAACCAGTGTTCCAAGAGTTTTGTTCTGATTTAAAAATGAGCCTGAGGTGGGGGAAAAAAAAAGCCTCAGCAGAAAGTCTGTGAGGTCAGGGAGAAGGTAAACAAGCTATTTCCAGGAGCTAGAGAGCAAACCAAGAGCTATAGAAACAGGCCCAGGGACTCCGGGCCTGGGAGAGTTCTGCTGGGGAACATAGAATCACAGGAATATAGTCCTCTTTTTATATTTTCTGAACCTTAGGGCTCCTCTGTATAGACTCAGATACCACCAACCATTATAGATAGGACATATGCGTAGAGGAAGAGGCTGATGCTGCCTTTTGAAGTTATTAATCTTTCTGGCCCAGAAAAAGAGAATGACAGGAATTTCTTCTGATTATATATATTAAATTCTCTTCTGGTCCTTGAATTCTATTCTTCTTAAAAGCAAAGACTGAGTGTAGGTGCCTAAAGAATTAACCTAAGTTTGGAAAGTCACCTATTGCATGTGCCCAAAAGCTGATTCCATAATACCTACCTGCCTCTTCCCCATTATGGGACATATCAGATATAGAGTTAGAGAAATTGACAGCTGGATATCTGGTAGATTGACTCTTGACCAAGATAAGGGCAATGATATCTCTAATGTGCTATTTAAGATTTCTCACCACAAAAAGAAATGGTAATTATATGACATGATGAAAGTGATAACTAACAATCATTTTGCAATATATAAGTATGTTAAATCAACACATTTTACCCCTACATAATGTTACATTCTTATTTCAATAAAGTTGGAAAACAACAATAACAAAAACAAGAAGGGGGAAATAAAGATCCCAAACTCTCCTGGAGACTGCCCCACCCTTATTCCCACATTCAAGCCTTACAGACTTCCTGGACCATGTAGTTAGTACACACTGTAAACTTGAATCTATGTGAGGCACAGACTTGCAGACAGAATTCAGAGGGGAGAATCACTTTGTTCCAAGAGAACATTAACACATGAAAATATTCAATTTCATTCAAAATTGGGGAGGAGAAAATAAAAACAAGTATCATTTAATTTCCTTATAATGGGCAAAAAAAAAAAAAAGGAGTTTGGATGGATAAATTTGTACATTGCTGGTGGAAGGGCTTTAGACAAATACTACAGCATGTTACTATAAGTTAATTCATAGTGATGGATATATAATTGTCTTTAAAATATTTCCTGTAACTTTTTAGTGTTTGAAATTTTTATTAAGTATATATATATAATAAATCTGATATACTGTTATACAAGGAGACATTTAAAACATGTTTTCCACCCCCTTTCTCAACCTGTCATTCTTGACCTTCAGACGCAAACTGAATTTACACCACCTATTTTCCTGATTCTCCACTTGCAGATAGCAGATCATGTGACTTCTTGACCTCTATAACCACGTCCTGTAATAATCTTCTTTCATATATATATATATGTTCTATTGAATCTCTTTCTCTGGATAACCCTCATCAGACAACCTTGATTTTTAAAAAGAAAGTAGTATTTTATAATCTAGTTTTTATTTTTTTATGGTTTCTTTATTTGTAATCGATTTTGTCTCATTGTTTTGCTATGTCTTTAGCTGAGTTCATCACATTATGTGTATGATATGCTATTTTAAAACACATTCCTCTTTGTTTCATATTTTTCCTTTATTTTTGAAATCTGCAGAGTTGATTTTTCCCCCAAAACAATGTGAAATTTTTAGAAATCCTATTCAATTTTTTTCTTATATCATTCATATCTCATGTAAATTATTTCAAATGACTTTTTCAACATACATAAAATAATTCATGTGAAACATTTTTCTAAGTAGGTTCTCAGGAAATTGGAGAATAGGGAAAATGAAAATATGAGCATACATTTTAGAAATGACTACAATTTTATCACTGCACATCATTTAGGAGAAATTCTTGGCCAAAAATCAGAAAGGGGTTTTTTTCTTCTTCCCAGCCCTAAATGGATAAATTGGTTAATTTTAAAAAGCAAAAAATTTAAAAAGTCTCAAAACTACAAAAGACAAGCATTGACCAAGATTTTTAAAAATTTAAGATAATATAAAATAATAATCAGATATTGATTGCACTGTTTTTTCAGCCCTCTACTCATGCATTTCCATTCCCTGATTGTTCCACAAACCTGAGAACTGGAGACCCTCAGCACACACTAGACCACATGTTCCCATCTCCAAGGGGGGGTGGACAGAGAAGGTCTGTGTGCAGTTAGCTTTTATGGTCACAATCAGGACTGTGCTTCCTCCTTACCAAATGACCTCTCCATCTTTTACATCCTCAATAATTCAGAGTAATGCCATCCAATCACAAATTTCCTCTCTATTTGGGATGCTGGAAGAGTGATATCTATATTAATAGTCTAGTTTTAAAAATACTATGAAGTAGTAAGTATACAAAAATTCTGACAATATAGTAGGAACTATATGGAATGAACACAACTTACTTTACTCTTTCAATTTTTTGCTTTAGTTGAATTGGTTTACTAAAGCCAAAGACCTCCTGGCACATCCCCACCTCATCCTTCCTATTGATGGCTACAGGAGTCCTGGAGGTCATATTAAATTCCTGAAATTGACCAGGAAGAATGTTCATCTAGTTTGACAAGATCATAGTCCCAGTAAAATAAGGCATTCCGTGTAAAAATGGCAAAGTTCCCAGTTTCCAGGCATGGGTACATTCACCCCAACAACTTATAGAATGCTATTCACAAGTTGTATTTCAACAGGTTACTAAATTACATAATATTTTGGCATGTAGTTGAGTTTAATTTCCAACTCTAAGCCTCTTTAGTATTAATTAGCTTTTCACTTCCTGCCAGAAAACAATGTTTACTTTTAGCTTTATTCAGCATAAAATTATCAAAAACTGAGATGAATCCAAATTCTTCTCCACTCCTAGGGTCCAAGAATGATGTTTGTGGCCTTAATCATCAGTACCCAAACACTAAGGAGTTATTTTAGAGTATACTTCTTTATTCAGCCAACAACAAAGTGAAATACTATTAAGCAGGACTCCTATATCAACAGATGTGGCCCTCAAAAAGGCACTGACAGTAACATCAATTGCTTTAATTCAATAGCCATACACAATTTTTTATTCATTCTTAGAACTGCCCAGCTTTCTCCTCTATTGTCCATGATCCATGAAAAATTGCATTTTTACAGTCTGCAATGCATAAGACTATACATGTAGTGAAATAAGTTAGAAGGATAAAAATATCACCTGACATTTCTGTCAGTCCTATCTTGACGTTGTAACTTTCCCAGCAGTCTTGCTACCTTTGCACAACTGCATCTCTGTGAATCATATATCTTCCATAGGCAAAATTTTGTTCACACTTATCTTTGCTCTCTTGTTACCATAAATTTGTCTTCCTCTGTATACCTGAAAATTAATGATTCATTTTAAAACATTGCACTCCCCTTTTCCAAGTTTCTAAAATAAAGTTTTATTATTTTTCACTATTATAATGTATAGTTTCATATGAAGTGGCATTTTGACTACTACTACTAATTATTATTATTATTATTATCCAATTATTAATTCACATGATCTTTTTGGCTAGCCTTACTTACCATTATAACAAAAATGTTATTTGGCTTTGGCATTATAAGCCATAGCCATAGGTATATCATTGTTTTTATTCCTCTTACCATCTTCAGTATCCTAAATCTTCTACCTTGCTAATAGAAACATTAAACCCATACTGACATTTTGCTGAAACTACCTAATATATCTATTTAATATGTCCACTCACCAGTTACCCAAAGTATATTGTAGTAAATGCCATTGATGTACTAACTATATCCCCTTGAACCTTAAACAAAGGCCTTTCAACTGCCTGAGTATCTTCCCTCAGAGAAAAGTGCTTTCTTCTCCCTTCCGGAGTAGGTCAGAAGTGCCAGAAAAATTAAGCTTCCCTTGCAATCCAGGAATAACTCTCAACAATACTTGATGGGGGTAGGTGTATAAAAATCCCAAGTCCCTACTTCATGGATGAGGCACATGTCATACAAGGAATCCCAGAGTTCTCCAAAGCCTTTAGCTCTAATTACAAATAGTAGTAATAGCCGATAATGTAACCCTTGCTGCACTTGCTTTTTCAGGCTTACTTCCCCAGTCCCCTATACCAGCTTGAGATTATCCTCCAAATAAGTGCTTTAATTCAACTTTTGTCTACAGGACTGATTCTGAGGAACCCAAACTCACACAAATGGCCCAGAGGCTATAAGCATGACAATTGTCATTAACAATTGTGGGAAAGATGAAGGGATATGTACCACTGCAAATCTTTCATTAAAAAGATAACTTCCAGAGATTCTATCTGCAGTGTCAATTCAAACTACCATAAGTTTTTCAGAGAATTTATGCTGAAATCCACCGTGTCTAGACTTTGTATTGATTTAGTGTAGTGAGAAAAATCAGACAACCAGTCACTTGAATTGTTGATAAGTTCAGGCAAAACAATGTACATGGAGACCTAAGAAGACACACTAAAGGAATAAAAGGTAAAGGTCTAGTATACAGTAAGGGGTCTGAATCTGAAGATCTGGATCTGCCGATTGAGCTTGAAGCTTTTATCTGCTAGAAGTTCCAAAAAAGCCAGCATCTTTAAACTTCCTTATACATTAACTATATAGCTTTCCTATATGCAGAAATTTTTCTCATAGCTTTTTTCCCTAAAAATTTTATAGCCATTAAATCATTTTCATCTTGAAACACATATCTATATATCTATATGAATATATGTATAATTTAACAGAGAAACATGATACTCTAATTTTTATATTTCCATGGCAAATAGCTCATTTATTTTTTCTTGTGTTCTTGTGGGGTTATTCTTTAATCTTGGGGATAAATAGTAAAAATGCCAATCTGTGAATATAATTATTTCAGCTTCATATTTGGAGAGTCAATTCAATGTGAAAAATTAAGTTCTTTAGAATTTTCTTGTAATTTATTTAAGCATTGCTTCTTTGTATCACAACATACATCTCTTTATCACTTCCTCTTTATATTAAGTGTACATATTTTACATCTCTTATTCTTTTTATTAATACAGATTTTATGTAAGTATGTAATAATTATATTTGTATATGTACTTTAGTTCTCTGTTCTTTGAGTCTTTCATCCTTTCATTTATGATTTCATGTCCTTACCATTTTCTTCTGAATTCTTAGAGAAGTTACCAAATTCCATCCTGAAAATCACTAATTTGGCAAGCAACTTCTGTGACTTCTGAAGTCACTTGAAGACCTCTGATTTAGTTCTGTCTTGTCTCTTCCCCAACCCCAGAGAGGAAATATAGGGCAAAAGAAGAGAATCAATTGTGGAGACAAGGTATTCAAACAGGGGTTCTTAACCATAGGGTTGCCCATGGGTAGAATCCATGAAGATGGATGGGAGAAACAATTCACCTCTAATAAAATTTAACAATCTTTCCATAGTTTACAAACTAGAGTAGAGTTAGCAATGTTGGCAATTTTTGTCAACAACAGAAAGAATAGAAAGTATAGCTATTTCCATGTCAAATAACGGTGATTACATATATTACAAAAAATCATTTACATGTTCACTGATTTGAAATTACAGAAGTCATTTATCAACTCTCCATATTAATGTAAGCCTAATCATATGCCAAAAAGATTGGTCATGGAACTTGAAGACTGATCCCAAAATTCATATAGAAGATTGGAGGCCAAGACTAGTTATAAATTTTCTGAATAAGAAAAATAGAGCATACATATCAATTTGGTATTAAGATACAGAACTTTCTAAATGAAACAATGTGGCCTTGATGCATAGAGCACAGATCAGGAAAAAGAGACTAGATACAGATTCACACAGAAATCAGAAAGCAAAAGAAAGTATAAACTATTCAAATACAGTCCTAGAATATTTGGATACACATACAGGAAAAAATAAGGCTCATAACCTAGTATAAGGAAGTATAAACTCCAGAGAGATTAACAATTATTTTTTGATAGACTAACAATTTAAAAAGAAAAAGCACAACATTAAAACTTGAAATATAAAAAAATATATTAAATAAATAAATAAATAAATAAATAAATAAATAAATAAATAAATAAAACTTGAAATCTTAGGGTAAAAAAAACATCTTGAACAAGACACAAAATGCACAAGAGGAATGATGAGTTTCACTACATTATAATTTATTTGACAAAAGTTTCGTGAACAAAAATCAATTCTAAGATACTGAATAAGAAGAGATATTTTTAAAGTATGGGCTTATCTACAGTACAGTAAAGACATCTTATAATATCTTATAAATAAAAATAAAAAATAAAAAATTTGCAAATATGATAGTAAGCAATTCATAGAAGATGGCTTATCTCACTGGTAAACAGGAAGAAAAAATAAAATTAATAGTAAAATGTTATTTTACATCTATCATGTTAGAAAATATTAAATATCTTCTCATTTAAGAATGAATAAATAAATTGTGGTAGAAATATGTAATAAATTTCTATGTAGCGATTAATATGAATGTACCAGAGTAAATCTTAAAAAATATAATGTCAAGAAAATAAACCAAGTACTGAAAGAATACATAGAGATGATATCATTTGTGAAAACTTAAAAAAATTAAAACAATTTTACATATTATTTAAGGATAATATATATATTAAAAATATCACAAGTATATCACCAACTTCAGAATAATGGCTAACTCCAGAAAAGGATAAATAAAAATAGGATAGAAAGTACTGTAGTATAATTTCCAATTCTATCAATATTTAATATTTTTAAAAATCTGTAGTAAAATGATTTTGTTTATTTATTTGTTTAATTTGTATTTTAAGAGATTTATTACAAGGACCCGGCTTACACAGTTGTTAGGGTGACTAGACCAATCTGAAATTCCTAAGCAGATGAGAAAGGCAAGCTGGAACTCTTAGGCATATGCTAAAGTCCAAAGATAGAATTTCTTCCTCAAGGAAGCCCCAATTCTGTTCTTACGTCCTTTTACTAGATTGCATCAGTCCCACAGGTTGTTGAGGAAAATCTCTTTTACTTTTAATTAATTAATTGGAAAATTAATTAATTATTTTAAAGATTTATTATTTTCGAGAGATAGAGAGAGTGATGGGGAGGGGCAGTGTCCATGCTCAGTGTGGAGCCTGACATGGGGCTCAATCTCACAATCCTGAGATCAGGACCTGAGCCAAAACCAAGAGTTGGATGCTAAACTGACTGTCTGATTCAGGCACTCCAATTATTTTTAACTGAAGTATAATTGACATACATTGTTATAGTAGCTGTAGTAATCAAAACAGTATGGTATTGGCACAATAAAGGACACAGATCAAAGAAACAAGATAGAGAGCCCAGAAATATATCCAAGCTTATATGGCAAATTAATATAGGACAAGTAGGCAAGAATAGACATTGGGAAAAAGACAGTCTCTTCGTAAATGGTGTTGGGAAAACAGGAAAGCAACATGCAAAAGAATGAAACAACCACTTTCTTACACCATACACAAAAAATAAACTCAAAATAGATAAAAGGCCTAAATGTAAGACCCCAAACCATAAAAATTCTAAAAGAAAACATAGGCAGTAATCTCTTGGACACTGGCCCTAGCACCATTTTTCTGGATATGTCTCCTCAGAGAGGAGAAACAAAAGCAAAAGTAAACTATTGTGACTACATCAAACAAAAAGCTATTGCACAGCCAAGGAAACCATCAGCAAAATAAACGGTAACATGCTGAATGGAAGAAAAAAAATTGCAAATTACATATCTGATAAAAGGTTGATATCCAAAATATATAAAGAACTCACAACCCAACACTAAAACCCCCAAATAATCTGATTAGAAAATGGACAGAGGACCTGAATAGACATTTTTCTAAAGAAGACATACAGATGGCCAATAAGCACATGAAATGATGTTCAACATCAGTAATCATCCGGGGAATGCACATCAAAACCACAATGACATATCCCCTCACACCCATCAGAATGGCGATTATCAAAGAGACAAGAAATAACAAGTATTAGGGGGAGGTGAAGATAAGGGAACCCCTGTGCACTGTTGGTAGGAATGCAAACTGGTGCAGCCACTATGGAAAACAGCATGGAGGTTCCTCAAAAATAAAAAACAGAAATACCATACTATCCAATAATTTTACTGCTGAGTATTTACCCAAAGAAAATTTAGGGCAGCCCAGGTGGCTCAGCGGTTTAGTGCTGCCTTCAGCCCAGGGCCTGATCCTGGAGACCCGGGATCGAGTCCCACATCAGGTGCCCTGCATGGAGCCTGCCTCTCTCTCTGCCTATGTCTCTGCCTCTCTCTCTCTCTCTCTGTCTCTCATGAATAAATAAATAGAATAAAATAAAATAAAATTTATTTTTAAAAAAAGAAAATTTAAAGACTAATATTTTTGGTATTTTTTTTATTGGAGTTCGATTTGCCAACATATAGTATAACACTCAGTGGTTATCCCGTCGAGTGCACCCCTCAGTGCCCATTACTGTCACCCCATCCCCCTGCCCACCGACCCTTCTACTACCCCTTGTTTGTTTCCCAGAGTTAGGAGTCTCTCAGGTTCTGTCTCCCTCTCTGATATTCCCCACTCATTTTCTCTCCTTTCCCCTATAATCCCTTTCACTATTTTTTATTTTCCCCAAATGAATGAAACTATGTAATGTTGTTCTTCTCCGATTGACTTACTTCACTCAGCATAATACCCTCCAGTTCCATCCACGTTGAAGCAAATGGTGGGTATTTGTCGTTTCTAATGGCTGAGTAATATTCCATTGTATACGTAAACCACATCTTCTTTATCCATTCATCTCTCGATGGACACCGAGGCTCCTTCCACAGTTTGGCTATTGTGGACATTGCTGCTAGAAACATCGGGGTGCAGGTGTCCCAGCGTTTCATTGCATCTATATCTTTGGGGTAAATCCCCAGCAGTGCAATTGCTGGGTCCTAGGGCAGGTCTATTTTCAACTCTTTGAGGAACCTCCACACAGTTTTCCAGAGTGGCTGGACCAGTTCACATTCCCACCAACAGTGCAAGAGGGTTCCCCTTTCTCCACATCCTCTCCAACATTTGTTGTTTCCTGTCTTGGTAATTTTCCCCATTCTCACTGGTGTGAGGTGGTATCTCATTGTGGTTTTGATTTGTATTTCCCTGATGGCCAGTGATGCAGAGCATTTTCTCATGTGCGTGTTGGCCATGTCTATGTCTTCCTCTGTGAAATTTCTGTCATGGCTTCTGCCCATTTGGATTGTTTGTTTCTTTGGTGTTGAGTTTAAGAAGTTCTTTATAGATCTTGGATACTAGCTCTTTATCTGATACGTCATTTGTAATATCTTCTCCCATTCTGTAGGTTGTCTTTTAGTTTTGTTCACTGTTTCATTTGCTGTGCAGAAGCTTTTTATCTTGATTAAGTCCCAATAATTCATTTTTGCTTTTGTTTCCCTTGCCTTCATGGATGTATCTTGCAAGAAGTGGCTGTGGCCAAATTCAAAAAGGGTGTTGCCTGTGTTCTCCTCTAGGATTTTGATGGATTCTTGTCTTACATTTAGATTTTCCATACATTTTGAGTTTATCTTTGTGTCCAGTGTAAGAGAATGGTCTAGTTTCATTCTTCTGCATGTGGCTGTCCAATTTCCCAGCACCATTTATCGAAGAGACTGTCCTTTTTACAGTGGATAGTCTTCCCGCTTTGTCGAATATTAGTTTACCATAGAGTTGAGGGCCCATCTCTGGATTCTCTATTCTGCTCCATTGATCTATGTGTCTGTTTTTGTGCCAGTACCACACTGTCTTGAGGATCACAGCTTTGTAGTACAACTTGAAATCTGGCATTGTGATGCCCCCAGCTCTCTGGTTTTCTTTTTTATTATTCCCCTGGCTATTCGGGGTCTTTTCTGATTCCACATAAATCTTAAGATGATTTGTTCCAACTCTCTGAAGAAAGTCCATGGTATTTTGATAGGGATTGCATTAAATGTGTAAATTGCCCTGGGTAGCATTGACATCTTCACAATATTAATTCTTTATAAGCATGGAATATTTTTCCATCTCTTTGTGTCTTCCTCAATTTCTTTCAGAAGTGTTCTATAGTTTTTAGGGTAAAGATTCTTTGTCTTTTTGGTTAGGTTTATTCCTAGGTATCTTATGCTTTTGGGTGCAATTGTAAATGGGATTGACTCCTTAATTTTTCTTTCTTCAGTCTCATTGTTAGTGTATAGAAATGCCACTGATTTCTGGGCATTGATTTTATATCCTGCCATACTGCCGAATTGCTGTATGAGTTCTAGCAATCATGGGGTGGAGTCTTTTGGGTTTTCTATGTACAGTATCATGTAAAGACTAATTTTTGAAAAGACATATGCATTCCTGTTTCTTGCAGCATTATTTACAATAACCAAGATATGGAAGCAACCAGAGCGCCCACTGATAGATGAATGGATAAAGATGTGGATGTGTGTATGTGTGTGTGTGTTTGTGTGTGTGTGTGTGTATATATATATATATATATATAATGTGTTTATATATATAAATATTACTCAGCCATAGAAATGAATGAAATCTTGCCATTCCTGACAACATGAATAGGCCTACAGGGTATCATGCTAAGTGAAATATATCAAAGAAAGACAAATAACATATGATTCCACTTATATGTAGACTCTAAAAACAAAACAAAGAAATAAACAAAAAACAAAAACAGACTCATAAATTTAGAGAGCAAACTAGTAGTTGTCAGGGGGTAAGGGTGGGATATTAGGTAAAATAGGTGAAGAGTATTAACAGGTACAAATCTCCAGTTATAAAATAAATATGTCACATGGATGAAAAATGCAGCATAGCAAATATAGCCAATGATATTGCAATGATGTTGTATGGTGATAGATGGTAACTGCACTTACCCTGGTGAGTACTGCATACTGTACCTAATTGTGATTCGTGATGTTGTAGTAAAAAATTATTTTTAAAAATATCATGTTTAAATCTGGATTATGGGCATATGGCTATTTATTATATTGCTCTCTATTTGTATCTGCATATTTAAAATATTTTGTAATTAAAAATGACTTCCTTATTCTGATTTTCACATTAATCTATTTAAACTGAAAAAAATATTTTCACAAGTAAATGTATTTTTTTCAGTGCTGGATATATCCAGTTTTGTTTTTTCCTTTCAAACAGATTTCATTGGCTTTATGATGTTTATTTGATTGAGCTGTCATTCACAATATATTGTGGAAATATTCTACTCAAATTATCTTTTCCCCTTGCTCTTGGAAACAGAAAAAAAAAAAAAAAAGAATTGTTTTTATTCTTACTCTATGACACTAACTTTTGGCTTTTAAATTAAGTTTCAAGTTAAAGTATTTCATGATCTCATGCAATTTAAATGCTTTAAGGTATTCAAGTAAGTTTCAAAAGATTGGAAATACAGTGAATATTACTTATTTATTCAAAAAAGTTATAAATGTATAATGTGGTTGGCCCTATACATTGCAACCAAGGAATGCTTCCCATAAAATTTGAATAAGTATTCTTACATTTGAAGCTAATACGATGTAAGTAAAGGAATGATATATTATCTGTGCATTGCTATCTACAATAGAAAAATAAAAATATAAAATAAATAATCATATAACCTAAGGCTCTAATTATTTCTTTCTTTCAATCCCTAATATAATTAGGCAATCTTATTTTGTTCCTGAAGCTTTAATTACAGATAATGAAGATTTAAAAAATATAAATGTGTAACTGTCTCTACAAGTACCTATAATTACTATAACCTCATTGCCTTACACATTATTAATACCTACAAATGAGTATTTTTAATTAAATGAAATACTGACTAAACAACACTTTTATTTCTCATGATTAATTCTTGAATTAGTTTATTGTTTAAAATAAGTCCGAGCAACTTTCTAGGCAAATTTGAATCCCAGGAATGCAATTCATATATCTGAGCTATTATTTTTATCTTCCATCTGAGGATGGACCAATTTGGACCAATTGGCAAGTGTGAATGTTTTGTTCTGTAAAGGTAATTACAATAGTATCATGGAGACCACACTTATTTTCCACTTCTCAACACACATGGCTTGCAGAGCCTCTGTTCTCTACTATCTCTGATGGATACAAAGCATGAGTAAAGTTTTAAAAAACAAGTATAATTAATTAGCCAATTAGACTTAATTAATATTTATAGAATATCCTACCCAACAACAGCAGAATGTATATTACTTCCAAGAGCACATGATGTATTTATGAAGATAGACCAGATCCTAGGCCAATATTTTAAAAGATATTTCAAAAATTGAAAAGGGTTGAAATCATGCAGCATATATTCTGATCACCATGGAATTAAATAAGAAATCAATAACAGAAAGACATCTTTTAAAAATCCCGAAATATTTGGAAGTTAAAAAAATATTGTATTAGTTTCCTGACCCTGTTATAATAAATTACCTCAAACTTGGTAGTTTAAAACAATAGCAATTTATTCTCTCAGGGGTCTAGAGGCCAGAGTCTGAAATTAATTTCACTGATCCAAAATCAAGGTATCAGCAGAGCTACCCTCCCTCTGGAAGCCTAGGGAAGAACCTGTTCCTCATCTCTTCCTGCTTTGGGTAGCTACTTTGACATGTGGCCACATTATTCCAGTCTCTACTTCTATGATCACATTATTTTTCCTCTTCTATGTGTATTAAATCTCTCTCTGCCTCTCTCTAATAAGGCCACTTGGGATTAAACTTAGAAATTTTAAAATAAAAATCCAAAATAATTTCCTTATGTTTAAATCCCTAATATAATCACATCTGCAAATCTCATGTTTCTTTATAAAGTAACATTTACAAGTTCCAGAAATTAAGACCTGTTATCTTTGGGTGGCCATTATTCAGCCTACTATAAACATATTTCTAAATAACTCATGAGTCAAAGATGACATTTTATGGAAAATCAGAAAATATTTTTAATTAAAAATAGATAAAGCTACAAAATTCAAAAAAATTGAGATGCAGCTAAAGCAGTGCTTAGAAGGAAATTTATAGCATTAAATGCTTATATTAGAAAAAAAAGAGCTCAAATCAATGATCTGAAATTCAACCTTTAAAATCTAGATAAAGAAGAGCAAATTAAAGCCAAAACAAGAAGGAAATGATGAAAACAAGACCAGAAATCAATGTAATTGAAAACAAAACAAACAAAAACAATGAAATTAAAAGTTCTACTATACTGTTATAATTACCTTGATAGAACATAAAATTGTCATACAATTCATCCAAATGCCAATATGAATGGTGTAAAATAATAGCTAAGATACATGAACTGTATTCTTCTTCATTCTTTGGAAACAACGATAAAAGTAATATTTCAGCCAAATTAATAAAAAAATAGGAAGTATGAAGCACAAATTATCAGTAGCAAGAGTGAAAGTAACATCATACGGATCATAATAGAGACATTAAAAGGACAATACTGGAGTGAATTTTTATCCTTTACCAATAAATTCAAGAACATATATGAAATTCATCAATTTCTTGAGATATAATTTTCTATATCTATTAAATAAATGAATTTGTAATTAAAAACCTTTTGATAAAGAAAACCTCTAACCCAGATGGCTTCACTGGTGAATTATACTAATTTTTTTAATGTGATAAAAAGATTTAACATGAGATCTACCCTCTTAGAAAATCTTTAAGTGTACAATATATTGCTGACTCTAAGTACAACATTGCCTAGTAGATCATTGTTTAAGGAAGAAACAATACCAAGCCTATGAAAACTTTCCCAGAAAAAAATGTGTAATTCCAACTCATGCTATGAAACCAGAGTTATTCTTTTTTTTTTTTCCCTAAAGATTTACTTATTTACTTCAGAGAGGTGGGGGAGGGATAGAATCCTGAAGCAGACTACCTACTTTGTGTTGACCCTGACATGGGGCTCAATCCCAGGATCTTGGGATCCTGGCCTGCACCAAATCAAGAGTTGGTCACTTAATGGACTGAGCCACCTATATGCCCCTCCATAATTATTTTAATAAGAAAAACAGAAAAGAGAGAGAAAATAATACAAATCTACATTCCTCATAAATACATCTAAAGAATTCTTAATAAAATATTATCAAATAAAATCTAGCAATGTATGACAAAAAATACATATACTAATCAAGTGGAGTTTGTCTCAGGAATACAAGATTGACTCAATCAATGGGGTTTATCATATCAATAAACCAAAAAAGGACAAACCATATGACCAACTGAATAGGCTCAGAAAATTCATTTGGATAATTCAACAAATAGTCATGATAAAAACTCTCAAAAAATATGTATATAAGAGAATTTTCTCAACCCAATAATGCAAAAATCTATAGCTAACATATAATGGTGAAAAAATGAATACTTTCCACCTAATACTGAGACTAAGTCAAAGATGTTCACTCTCACCACTCCTATTAACACCATCCTAGAGATCCTAATCAGTGCAATAAGGTAAAAATCAATAACAATAGATAATATTTAGATTAAAAAGAAGTAAAATAATCTTAATTCAGAGAAAATATAATTGTGGATACAGAAAAACCCAAATAATCAAAACTAATAAGTTACTTTAGCATGTTTGCAGGAAACAGTCAATGTGCAAAAAGCAACTACTTTTTTTTTTATACTAGCAATGATCCATTGGAAATTAATTCTTTTAAACACTATTTACGATAGCATTACAAAACATGAAATATTTAGGGATGGATTTAACAAAATATATGTGCATATTTGAAAAACACAAAACATGATAGAGAAATCAAAGACCTAAGTAAAGGTAGAAATACATTATTTTCATGAATTGGAAGATTCAATATTTTTAAGGTATAAATTCTTCAACATTAATTTATTGCAATCTGTTGTAATCACAATCAAAACTCCAGTAGGCTATTTATTATTATTATTATTTTTGAAGGACTCTATTTTTTTTTTTAGAGCAGTTTCAGGTTCACAGAAAAATTGAGAGGAAGGAATGGAGATATCCCATATACTCCTTAACCTCACACATGCAAAGCTTTCCCCATTACCAACATTACACACCAGTGTGGTACATTTGTTATATATAAATGATGAAGCTGCAAATCATAATTTTCCAAAGTCCATAGTTTACATTAAGGTTCATTCTTGGTATTGTATGTTCTTTGGCTTTAGACAAATGTATAATGACATGCATCCATCAATATATTATCAGACAGTGTGTTTTCACTGCCCAGAACTCCTATGTACTCTACCTATTTATCACTTCTTACCCTCTCAGTCTGGCAACTACTGACTTTTGATGAATTACTGATACATGACTGCTCATGATTTGGCTTTTTCCAGAATATCACATAGTTGAAGTCATATAATAGGTACCTTTAAAGATTGGCTTCTTTCTCTTAGTAATATATTCTTAAAGTTACTGACTGCATGTCTTTTCATGGTGTAGTATATCTTTTTCTTTTAGTGCTGAATAATATTCCACTATCTAGATGTACAACAGGTTATCTATTCACTTACTGGCAGATATCTCAGTTGCTTCTAAGTTTTGGCAATTGTAAAGAAGGCCACTATAAGTATCCATTTGCAGGGTTTTGTGTGGACACTTTTTCAACTCCTTTAGGTAAATTCCAAGGAGTGCAATTGTTGGATCATATGGGAAGAGTATGTTTAGTTTTGTAAGAAACTTCCAAACTGTCTTCTAATCGAGGCTCTTATCATTTTGCATTCCCATACCATATGGAAAAAAATTATCTCCAACCCTTATATTATATCATATTCAACTCAAAATTGCTCACCAAAATTCTTACAAAAATATATGAGATAAAATTACAGAAGTTGGAGGATGCAAAATAGGAGAAAAATCTTTAGGACATTAGGGTAAGTTAAAATAAAAGTCTTAGAAAAAAATGTCTTAGGACATATAAAGCACAAACTAAAACAAAACGTATTCTTTTGAAATACACAGGAAAATAAGAAGACAATGTACAGACCAGGAAAAATACTCACAAAACAAATATCTGATAGAGGATTATTTGATCCAGATTCAATATCTGATCCAGAACATATAAACAATTCTCAACACTCAGTCATAAGAAGAGAAATAATCCAATTTAAAAAACTGGGCAAAAGATTTTAACAGATACTTCACCAAATAAAATATGGCAAATAAGTACTTCAAAAGCTATTCAGCTTCATTAATTTTTAGAGAAATACAGATAAAAACCACAGTGATATGCCACTACACACATGGTTCAATTAAAACTGAGAATACCACATGTGGATTAGGATATGGAACAAGTGGAATTCTCATACTGTGTTGCTAGGCATGCAGACTACTATAGCCACTGTATTCACAGTTTCTAAGTGGCAGTTTCTCACAAAGCAATTCCACTCCTGAATATTTACCTAGGAAAAATTAAAACATATTTCCATTCAAAGAACTGTCTTCAAATTTTTATAGCAACTTTACTCATAGTGACATTACAAGTAGAAAAACAAAATGTCCACCAAGTGATGAATGAATAAACAAACTGTAGTGTGTCCCTAGCATAGAATACCCTCATCAATTAAAAAAAAAAAAAGATGAACTACTGATACATGCAACAACATGGATGGATCTCAAATGCATTACTAAGTGAAAACAAATCCACTCACAAAGAATGCATAGTGTATGATTTAACTTAAACAACAGTCTGGAAAGATCAAACTTATAAATGGAGAAATCAGAACAGCTGTTATAAGGGGCTGAGGACAAAGGGGAGTCAAGTGTTGACTGTAAAGGAGCATAAGGTTATATTTCAGGGTGATGAAAACCTTTTTATTGCTATCTGGGTTTGACAGACACATAGAATATATACTTACAAAGATCCAAGTCTACTGTATGTAAATTAAACCTCAATAAAACCAACATAAAAAATCTATAATTGTTTTTCAAGTCATAATAATTTTAATTTAATTGTGAGTTCAATTTATTTAATATTGTTTGCTCATCATCACATTTTGAACTTGTTTATCTTGACATCTTTCCTATTTTGGTGATTTTCCACCTTAATAAAATCATCAGGTAAACTTTTTAGTGCACATGTAGGATCTATCCCATACCCATTGAATTAGAATAATTTTTGAGAGGCAATAGAGCATACTGTTTGAACATGTAGATTCTGGACATAGAATGTGTTTGAGTCCTAGCTCCACTACTTACTAATTATTTTTGTCTAGACTTGAAAAAATTACTTAACACTGTGTCTCAGTTTCATAACTTATAAAATGGGGATAATAGTACCTGCCTGATAGAGTTATAATGGAGATTAAATGAATAATATAGGATGTAGCAAATACTAGGAGCTAAATGTATAAACTACCATAAATATTATTGTTTAGATAGATTGTTACATTGAGTCAATAATCCTTTCCCTTCCTCATGTTCATTTAATATTGCAATATCTGAAAAGTTTTCTTACTATACATGGCAACACTACTCTGAAATCACACTTATCTAAACATTTATATTTAGGAAGCACTAATTCCTCGAACCTCTTCGCTAAGCTTCTAATGTGTATTTTCTCTCTTAACACTCTGATTCTCTGTCAGGTGGATATTATTAGAAACTGCCTTACTATACATCAGGAAACTATCAGTCCAGAATGGGTAAGTGCCTTGTCCAAAGCCACACAAGAAGTAACGCCTAGGTCTGAGCTCAAATTAGTACCATGCCTCCAAAGTCATGGAAACAAGTGGATGGGAAGAGCCTTTCAGTGCCATATGTTGTGCTATAGCTTTCTCATGCTGCTAAACTCCACACCAGGCTGTGAATTAGGCATGATTTCTCCCTTTTGCAAATGAAGAAATTCTAGCTCTGGAAAGTTAGCAAGTATATTTTATGAATACAAAACTGAAACATTTTATTTTTCACCTTAAATCATTACCTTGCGAACATTAATCTCAGAATTCTATGTTCAGTTGTCTCAAAAGTATTTTCACACAATCAGTGTCTGTTATTTCCTGTCCTGTGGAAATATGCATCCCTTTACTTTTCCATGCTCAAACCAGAAAGCAGCTCTGACTGAACAAATTCCCTCTGTCACAGGCCCTAACTACAAGAATCTGGGAGACTTTCACTTCCTTTTCTTCTTTATAATACCCTCATCCCTGACAGCCTGAGCTAGCCAGGAAACTAGAGGTCATACTCAATAAAAATAGCATGTCAGAGGATCCGTGGGTGGCTCATTGGTTAGGTGCCTGCCTTTGGCCTGGGGTGTGGTCCTGGGGTCCCAGGATTGAGTCCCGCATCAGGCTCCCTGTGTGGAGTCTGCTTCTACCTCTGCCTGTGTCTCTGCCTCTCTGTGTCTCTCATGAATAAATAAATAAAATCTTAAAAAAAAAAATAGCATGTCAGTAGTATGGCTTCTCCTTCAAAAGCAGTTCATTTGAGGTACTTAAATTATTTATTCAAAATGTAAATAACCTAACAAACAATACATTTGAAACATCCCATGCAAAATGCTCTCTTGATTATAAGATATGAAATTTAAAACAATGAAACGTGACAAAAATTTACTGAACAATTATATGAATGAGAACTGAGTACCAGAATCTTTCTTACTTGATGAGGCAATGTAAGCTCTGATTAAAAGCCAAACAGAAATTTTATAAATTATCCATAAATTCTCTACTTCTACAAGAATTCTATTTATGAACATAAAATTTGAAATAAAAAAAGTAATTGATTTGGTTTGCTACTCCTTCACCTAAAATGAAATATGTAACTTTGGGATGATTTGTCCATGACTGTAAGGAGACACATAGAAACCATTATTGCATGACAAAAGACCTAAATGTTTACCTTTCGATTAAATGAATAACAACTTCTATCAGTTTTCTTACTCATTTCTTCACATTATGTTATTGAAGCTTCAAAAGATGGAGCAAATTACTGACATTAGATGCCACATAGCTAGCAAGGTGTCATTATAGATACTTAAGTCAAAGCTAAAAAATCATACCTATAAAACAGTAAATCTGGACAACATAAGCCTTTTGAATCTATTATCTTCTATACTTCCATTTGATTTGGAACCAAACATTTGTAATTCACTAACTACATTAGTTAGAAAAAAAAATGTTTCCATTCCATTGAAGACAAATCTTTTACAATATAAGTAATTTTTAATCATGATTTTAGAAATATACTAAAAACAGATACTAATATGTTTTTACAAAAATCTATCTTGATGTTTGAGAGGTTGAAGGGAATATTAGCAGAAAATAATTAATCACATAATCAGGAATTAATTAGATCCTTGTGTGGAATTAAACAAAACTTAGAAAAACAGGAAATAATTTGTTTTAATTTGAAATCTACTTAAGGAGTTGTTTATTAGCACAAACATGATGAGATTCCCTAACAGATTAAAGTTTCCTTCCTTTTGAATTACTTATTAAAACAAAGTTGAAAAGGTTCTAGAAACCAGATCCCAAAAGAAATGTTCACAAAACAATAAAATATAATGACTTGCCAACAGAATAGTAAGCATGGGGGGGGGGGGGGGGTTAGAAATAACCATCAAGCCAAGCTGCAGGCTCCCACCTCAGAGATGGCAGAAATCTATTTAGACCAGAGTATGACAGATGAACTTTCATCACATTCTTGTCCTCATCCCTAGATGCCCTCTAATCCACCCAGGGCAATCAAATCTCAATTACACAGATACATTAGCCTTTATGGATTTAGTCTGTATATGTAAGGGGAGGAGTGAGTAGGCAGTTAGAGGATTTAGAAAAACAAAAAAAAAACAGCAAAATCATTACAAATAGAAGATACCTACTTTTCAGAGTAATGTGGTAAGCAACAGACATCACATTATGTATGAATATATAAGAATACTCCTGACTCCTGCCCATCATTGTATATTAATCCACTTCCTAACTACAAGGGTTATCTTGTAGGAAATCACAGGGTCTGATCAGAGTCCTGAAAATCTATAACCGTTTCCTTGGTAAATATATCTTATGGCAAAAGGAAGGTAAGGTTTTATTGTTTAATTCTAATGCTTAAAAATAAGTTTCCACCTAGTATAAGAAAGAACATCAGGGATAGAGGATACCATGGTCAAATTCACAAAAAGTACAGTAAATAATTTGAGGCAGGTGACTGTGATTGAACCATATCAATCTGAACATACACAAGCTAACGGGAGAAGACATTGTAGCCAGGGAGTGATGTCAACAAAATTATGGAAGCTAGAAAATAAATTGAAAGTAACAGTACCTTACTTAGCTAAGCTTGGAAAGTTGGAAGCCAAGAGTATATAGATTTGGGGTGAGGAGGGTGTGAATAGGTATGAAGGTGAAAAGGCCAAGAAACATATTTATTCTCACAACAAAACCCCAAACATGCTCTGAAATTGGAGATATTAGCTATCTTTAAAGAGTGCAAATAGGATTAAAAATAAGAGGATTGGTTCAAATAAAGTTTAAAAAGATAGAACCTCAGATATTTTTCCAGCCCTGGGACAACAATTAATCACTCCTTCTTCATTTCCACAAAAGCCTAGATAGTTTACTCTCTGAGAAGTGGAATCAGAGGGACTCTGGACTTGGTAACCCTTGAAAATTAAATGTTGTACCTAAAAAAGAGTAATTCTGATAGCTTCACAATATTCTCATCTCAAAAAACTAATAGCCACCAAAAGCAGGAAATTATAGTTTATTTTTTGTTAAACCAGATATCCAGCCTTGTTTCACCACTTATGACTAAAGCCAGTCACTCATTAATTCCTACCTACACAAGTAACTTAACAGCTTCAATACATTACTCACAAATATAAATGGGCAGCTAATATATAATGAATGGCTTTAATATAAAGGTGAATAACTTCTCAAAAATAAAACTTAAACCAATAACATAAAACTAATAAATAAAGATTATATAGGAGAATAGATGAGAGTATTATAAAACTATATAACACTCTCAGAAATATAAAATATCACATCCATAAAACAAAAAAAGAATGATATTCAAAAAGATATGATCATAAAACAAGAACAATGCTCTTGAAAATTAAAATAAAAAAAATAATTTTTAAAAATTAATGAAATATTTGGAACATCAGGTTTAAAAACAAAGAAGATTAAAGGGAAATATTTTTCAAATATAGCAAAATTTGTTACAACTGAAAAAATTATTTTCTAGGATGAAAAGACTATAGAGTGTCCATAAACTGAAAGAAAAGACTCACAAGAAGATGAGAATAAAGAGAAGATTCTAAACTATTTTGATGAAAAGAAAACAAGTTCTTTTTTTTTTTTTAAGAAAACAAGTTATATAAAGGAATCAGATATATTAACAATTTTAAACTCCCTAAAACATTGGAAGCTAACCACAACAGAGAAATACTTTCAAAACGACCAGGAAAATCTGCTTGAAATATAAAATTTCATACCCGCCTATATGAAAATAGGCTAGGTTATTCAGTGGTAACAAAAAATCCTCAAATCTCAGAAGTCAAATACCTACATTTATTTCTCACTCATACAAAGACTTTCTCAAGTTCAGCAGCTCTCCCAGGCAGCTTTCTTAGAAGCAGTGACTCAATGACATAAGGATGAGCTGTTTCATCTGTGGCTCCAAAATCTCAATCTATGGCATCTAGTGTAGCTGTGGCAAAAGGTGAAAGACAGTCAACAGATTGTACTGACTCTTAAATCCTTTGGATCAGAAGTAACATATACCTCCAAAACTGATAGCAAAGACCTACCCAATTGCAAAGGGGCTGGAATTTGTCATCTTACAGTCATCTTAGGTAATAGTAGAGAATGGACATGAAAATCAGAAGTCTCCACAGCATTGTCAATCAAGTGGGAAGAAAGGATAAAGACAGTTTCTAATATGTATAGGCACAAAAAATCACCTCTATGGTTTCTTCCTCAGGAAGTTGCTTTACCAAAATAAGGAAACTAATAAAGGAAGAGAAGGCATGGGGTCCAGGAAACAGAAAGGAAAGGTAGTGTTTCCAATATGATAGAAAACGTAGAGATCAGGCCAGCGATAGCATAGCAGATTAGAGAATGAAGCAAGTAAACAGGAGTCTTTAAGGTGTATATATGCAAGAATAAAATGAAATTGAAACCTTCCTAATATGACTGACATTATTGAAAGGACAGTCCTATTTTTATGAGATAGTTTGAGGTTGAATCAGTGTGCTAGGGTAAATAATGGACCCTCAAGAGATACTTTTTTCTAATTCCTGGAATTTGTGAATATGTTTTTACCTTTTATGGCCAAAGAGATTTATAGATGTGAATAAACCAATGATCTTGAGATTGAGAAATCATCCTGGATTGTTAGGATGGGCCCTAAATGTAATAACCAAAGGGGTTTTGTTTTTGTTTTTGTTTTAGAGAGTGGGAGAGGGGCAGAGGTAGAGAGAGAATGGTAAGCAGGCTCCATGTCCAGTGAAGAGCCTGATGTGGGGCTCCATCTCTCAATTCTGAGATCAGGATCTGAGCTGAGATCAAGAGTTGGATTCTTAACCGATTGAGCCACCCAAGTGCCCCATAAAAGTTCTTTTTTTTTTCTCTTTCTCATAAAAGTTCTTATAAGAGGAAATGGAGATGGTCAAAGTAGGAAGTAGGAGATATGACAATGGAAGAAACAGGTTAGAATGAAAGAAGGAAGTAGTCATGAGACAAGAAGTGCAAATGTCAAGCAGAAGCTAGAAAAGGAAAGTAATTTCCCCGTAGGTCTTCCAGAATCACCCCTACTGACATCTTGACTTTACCTCAAACTGATTTTATACATCTGGCCTCTCAAATTGTAAGAGAATCAATTTGTATTATTTTAAGCCATCAAGTTTGTGGTCATTTGCTATAGCAACCATAGGGAACCAAAACAATTAGTTACCAAAAGAGGGATGCAGTGAAACGCTGGGACACCTGCACCCCAATGTTTATAGCAGCAATGTCCACAATAGCCAAACTGTGGAAGGAGCCTCAGTGTCTATCAAAAGATGAATGGATAAAGAAGATGTGGTATATGTATACAATGGAATACTACTCAGCCATTAGAAATGACAAATACCCACCATTTGGTTCGTTGTGGAGGGAACTGGAGGGTATTATGCTGAGTGAAATAAGTCAATTGGAAAAGGACAAACATTATATGGTCTCATTCATTTGGGGAATATAAAAATTAGTGAAAGGGAATAAAGGGAAAGGAGAGAAAATGAGTGAAAATATCAGTGAGGGTGAGAAAACATGAGAGACATCTAACTCTGGGAAACGAACAAGGGGTAGTGGAAAGGGAGGTGGGTGGGGGGTTGGGGTGACTGGGTGATGGGCACTGAGGGGGGCACTTGGCAGGATGAGCCAAGTGTTATGCTAAATGTTGGCAAATTGAACTCCAATAAAAAAAATTAAAGAAAAAAGACAGAAAAATAAAATAAAATTATTAAGTCCAGGAAAACCATACAGTAGTATATGAAAACAAATGTAATCATTGTACATTGCATGGATCAAAAAATATTTTCATATTTATAATAAATCCAAATATTTATTAAATATTATTTTAAAATAGTTATATACATATTTGGAAAGTTTGAGAATAGGGAAATGTGTACATTTTTGTAGGGGGAAGATGTAAATAATAAATCTTTCCTTTGAGTAATAGAAAGATAATAGATTACATATATGATTAAAAAAAAAAAAAGCCTTGAGCATGTTTGTTAGAAATAAGAAGGTAAGAGATTTGGATCACAGCTATGTATCAAGCTAATGCTGTCCCTGGAAAAAAAAATTTAAAGCAATATAAAATACAAAAGCATGTGTTTGGTGGCATCAGAAGATGTCAAAGCAGCCAAACCTGAGCAATTACGCTGAAGGGAAATAAATTTTCTGAGCTCTGTTTCATAAATCAGCTTTTCTACTTGGGTCATTGGCCAATCCATAATGAGAAGCAAGAAGTCAAGGACTGAGTGGCTGCTAAGACCAGAGAAACTAGCAGAGATTCAGATGGAATTTTGGGCTCCCCCATCAAATAAGGCATGAAGGTCTAAGATCCTTTAGAAAGGGGAAATACTGAGAAGTCAGAGTTACTCTTGAACTCATTTTCCAGTAAAGGCATGTTCTAATTAAACTGCTTGAGGGAACACCTGGGTGGCTCAGCGGTTGAGCATCTGCCCTTGACTAAGGGTGTGATCTCGGGTTTTGGGTTCGAGTCTCACATTGGGTTCCCGCGGGGAACCTGCTTCTCCCTCTGCCTGTGTCTCTGCCTCTCTCTACATGTCTTTCATGAATGAATAGATAGAATCTTTAAAATAAACAAACAAACTGCTTAGGGCAAGTACCCAAGAAGCCAAGCAACAAGTGGCAGAAAGAGAATTTTCAGCATCCTCAAACCTCTGAAAAGAGATGAGTTGGTTTAGGACCCTCAAAGAGATAGCTTAGGGAATACCATAGGTCTCAGTTAGAAACCCCGGAGTTCTGCACCATAGAAGGACCATAGGTAGATTGACCCTTGCAATATAAAGAGACAAAATGATAAAGAGAATGGGGCAAAAATGGAAACAATTTGTGAAAGGGTGTATATGAGCAATCTTCATACTTCTCTATAAATTTTAAATTATATCAAAAATATTTTACAAATGTTTGTGGGTATGTAAAAGGAGGTGGAGGGGAGAATTAAAATGCAAGAAAATATTCACAAAAATGTGGGACAGTAGAGGTAAAGTGTCCTAAGAACTTACATTGGTGTTCTATTAAGAAAAAAAAAAAAAAAAAAAAAGAAGGTTAACAAATATCTTTTACTTCCTGCATAAGAATTTCATCTTGATTAATTTTCTAGTACTATTCCCCTAGAAACCAGGGGCTTGAGTCTTGTGAATCTGATTTTTAGCTGACCCTAAAGTTTTTTCACCTGCTCGTGGGCTATTTAACTGGACTTAGCCATCTGCTGGACCATAAATCTCAAAATACCCAAAAGTTTTAAAATATGTGAGTTCTCTAACAGCATAGAATTAAGTAATGTTAAGTTAAAAATTGCTAAGATTTAGGTGAAAATGCCCAAAAATTGAGATATTAAGCATTGCACTTGTAAATATCCCATGAATAAAAGAAATTAACATTAAGAATTGGAAAATATTTTAAACTAAATAATAATGGGACAGATATACCAAAATCTGTGGAAAGGAGCTAAAGCTGTGCTTAAAAGACTTACAAATGTCAAATATAATTTATGAATACATATAGAAAGAAAAAAAAGAGAGGCTAATATCAATGATCTAAAGTTTCACTTTAAGACACTGAACTATCTATTCACCAAAATAAAGTTATAATTAAAGATCTTCTTATGATGAATCTCTACACCCATAAAAATCCACTAATGAATTCTCATAAATTTATGTAAAAAATTTTATGTGATATTCATAACTTTAATACAAAATATGACAAATACATCACCAGAAAGGCAAATTATAGACTAATTTCTCCATGAACATAAATGTAAAATTCTAAACAACTATTTTTAATCAAATCCAGTCTGTGATACACAAAAAGGAAAGTGTATGGTGATCTAATTGGGTTTATTCCATGAATCACAATAATTTTACCATTCAAAAATCAATCAATGTAAATTTCCACATTAATGAAAAAAAAGAAGAAGAAATGAGTATCTCCATAGGAGAAGAAAAACCTATACATAATTTCAATATGTATGCATGATAAAAAAAATGCTAGGCAAGCAATGGTTTATTTGTAGATACTATAAATGAAGAGTATCTACAAAATGCCTATAGTAAACATCATACCTGGAGTTGAAATATTCTAAGTTTAAACCTGAGATCTAGAATGAGAAAGACTTGTCCGCCAATATAAATTTGATTGAATATAGAACAGGAGGTCCTATATATTATAACAGAAGAAAAAAAATGTATAAGGTTTTAAAAAGAAGTTATAAAATAATCATTATTTGCAGATGTCATTTTTGGGTACAAAGAGTACCTCAAAAAAATCTAGAGGCAAATTATTAAAATTAATAAAATAATCTAGCAAGCTGTCTGGATATAGATTAGTAAAGTTATTAATTTTATGTATTTATACCAGCAATAATAATTAGAAAATAAAATAATTTATATTAATACCTAAAGTACCAAATACTTAGAAACAAATCAAATGAAAAATATATCTTTTTTTTTGAAAAATATATCTTAAACCAAAAACTATAAAATATTATTGAGGAATTTAATTAGACCTACACAAATAATGCCATCTTTACACATTGCAAGATGTAATATTGTAAAGGTGTCCGTTGTCTCTGAATTCATCTTTAGTTTGAGGAAATCCTAAATTAAATCTCAAAAAGTTTTTGTGGAAATTGACAAGCTGATATTCAAAATTAAATGAAAATGTAAAGGGCCAAGAATAGGTTTTCAATCTTGAAGAAGAGGAAGAAAATTCTACAAGACTTACACAGCAGGATTCAACATTTATTAAAAGCTATAGCAATTAAATTAGTAACAGTGATTTATGACAAATCTGACACTTCAATTTAGTGGAGAAGGGATAGATTTTCAATAAGTAGTGCTGGGTCAAGTGGATATCTGTATAAGGAAAAAAATGAATCTTTACCCTTACATCATACACAAAAATAATTCCAGGTCTAAATGTGAATACTAAAACCACAAAACGTATAGGGAAAAACCCTAGAAAAATACTTCCATGATCTTGCAGTAGGCAAATATTTTTGTAAAGGAATAGAAAGCACTAAAGGAAAAGTTTAATATATTAGCCTCTGTTAGGATTAAGAACATTTATTTATCAAAAGACATTAAGGGAGTAAAACCATAAGCCATAGACTGTATTTGCATGATACATCTTCAACAAGTGATTCATATTCCCAAATATACAAAATATTCCTATAAGGACATAAGAAATCAGTTGTTAACGAGCCAATTTTAAGTTGTCAAGAGTTTTTAAGAGGACTGTTAACCAGTTTAAGTTTTTCAGAGTTTTTAAGAGGACAGAACTTGAAAAGCTTTTGCATTTGGATATGAATGGATATGAACAGCCAATGAACATATAAAAAGGAAAATGCAAATTATGCATATAATAAGATATCATCATATTCCCCCAGAGTAACTAAAATTATAAAGATCGACAATACCAAGAGTTTCCAACCATGTACAGCAAGTAAAACTCTCATAAATTGCTGGTGGAGGTGTGAATTGGTACAACCTCTTTGGAACTGTCACTATTTGCTAAAACTAAACAAATGTACAGCTTATGACCTAACCTTTCCACTCCTAGTTGTATTCATCAAAAGATGTGCACCAAAATGTGTATAGAGCTTTATTCATATGAGATAAAAACTAGAAGCAATTCAGATGCCAATCAATAGTAAAGTGGGTAAGTTGTAGATTCAGAAATTAAGAGAATAAACAGCTACTTCATGCATAAATGTGTAAATATCAGACAAAATGCTAAACAAAAAAAAGGCAGTTGCAGAAAATACAAACTGTATAGTGTAATTTATATGAATATGAAGGTCAAACACAGCAAAACATTCGATTGTAATTAGTGGTTACCTTTGGGGGGAATTGTGAGAATCTTACAGGGATACTGGAAATAATCTATATGTTGATCTGTATAGTACTTACAAAGGCTTATCCATATGTAAAATTTCATTAGGGCACACCAAGGTAAGTTAAACCAAAAGTCAAAAATAAATACATGCACATATAGAACATAATAAGGTACCTCAATACAGTCACAAAAACAACTAACTGTAAAAGTCTGATATGCCAAGCATTTATAGGGATATTGGGCTACATTAAAACTAAAGATTATCAACAGGAGACTTTAAAAAAAATATTTTATTTATCCATGAGAGACAGAGAGAGAGAGAGAGGCAGAGACACAGGCAGAGGGAGAAGCAGGCTCCATGTAGGGAGCCCGACATGGGACTTGATCCCGGGTCACCAAGATCAGGCCCTGGGTGGAAGGCTGCAGCAGTAAACCGATGAGCCACTCAGGCTGCCTGCCCCTCAACAGGAGATTTTAAATAAATTTTGGTATATTCATATAATGTGATTATATTCCTGGGTTTAAGAGAAAAACCTGCACAATTAGAGGAAGAGACTGTGGTGACTGTAATGTTTGGAGACTAAATTGGGAGAAAGAAAAGCCCCAGGATGCTGCAGAGAGGGTGATAACCTTTATCCAGAGAGAGGACAGGGAGAGAGGGCAATAGGTCGAATTCGTGCAAGAAAAACACTCTCCCAGGGTCTTTTTTTTTTTTTTAATATTTTATGTATTTGTTCATGAGAGACACAGAGAGAGGCAGAGACACAGGCAGACGGAGAAGCAGACTCTCCACGGAGAGCCCGGGCTGCCCGATGCGGGACTCCATCTCGGAACTCTGAGATCACACCCTGAGCTGGAGGCAGACGCTCAACTACTGAGCCACCCAGGCATCCCTCTCCCAGGATCATTGACCAGGGAATGGAAAGGAACTGACTGGTAAGTTTTTTGCAAACTGGAGCTCAAATTCTAAGGTTTTAGAAGTCCGTGCCATTCACCAAGAGTCAAGACAGGTGGGTAGCTGTACTCCTCGGGAGAGAGAACAAGAGACCCAGGAGTGGTGTGGGGATTCCCTGGGTCACATTGGGAGAGAATGTTCACCTTCCTGGAGTACATTTGGAAGAGAGTTTATTGCCTTTCCAAGGACAAGGGACCTGGAAGATGCCATTGAGCAGCCATTCAACAGGAGGGGACACAGGCTGTGCAGAGGGCAGATAACCTGGTTGCAGCCTTCCCTGTGCTTCACCATAGATTCCAGGCACCAATGAGGCCCTGTAACTGCTTTTCTGGAATGGAAGGGCACTCACTGGGTGCAGTGATGTGAGCCTCTCCTCTGGGGGAGGGGAGCAGGTCCATATCTTGCCAAGTCCTTTAAGATTTGGAATTTTGTTTATTCCAGCCACGTGCCAGAGATAAAACACAGAACTATGGCATCAAGTATGCTGATAGCCTGGGCACGGACAGGTTGAGGGCAGGGATTTGACGAAGGACCAGGCCACAGGAAAGGAGATTGTTCCCTTTTCTGTGAGGTTTTCCTGAGTCATGGAGACCATAAGATCATCCCAGGACAAGAGGGCAAGATGATGCCATCTTCCACTAGTATGGCTGGACTTCAGTGAGCAATACCATGGCCCCAGGCAATGATGGAGCCACTTATACCAAACCTGGCTCTCTTGCACCCTGCAGGGACATCTTTACTAGGGCAGATCTCTATGAGCCTTATGCTCATAAGGCAGACCTTATGAGCCTGCACAGTGCACCTCTCCCCTAGAGGACCAACACAGTCAAACAACACCCCCCACCACCACCCCGGCCCCATGTTACAAGTCTACTGATCATAAAGTGCTTCAAAGTGTCAACTTTATTCTGGTGGATATAGGACCAGGCTTTTCCTTTATCATTTTCTTTTATTCTTTGAATCAATCTTATATTTTTTGTTCATTTGTTTGTTTTATGTTTTGTACAGGCTTTTTTTGTTGTTTTTTCTTTCTTCCTCTCTTTCTTTTTCCTTGTTTCTCTGGAATCCAGGTTATAATTTTTTATCTGTTTATTCATTTTTTTGGTTCCTTTTCTTTTTCTCTTTTTATTGACCAAGTTTTTTGTTTTGTTTTGTTTGTTTCTTTTGAAGATTTTATTTTTATTTATTTATTTGGGAGAGAGAGCAAGAGAAAGAGAACACAGAAGGGAAAGGCAGAGGGAGAAGGAGAAACAGGCTCCCTGCTCAGCAGGATTCAATCCTAGGACACTGAAATCGTGGCCCGAGCTGAAGGCAGGTGCTTAACTGACTGAGCCACCCAGATACCCTTGTTTTGCTTTTTAAATCAGACTTATATTATCAAAAAAATCAAAACACATCTAGTCAAAGGCCCAAATACTCACCACTGCAAGCAAAGCGGAGCTCTGCCAAAGACTGACCTGTAGGAAAGAACAGCCAAAACACAACAGCAGAGTGTATAGCATACAACAGAAACACTTCCTGAAGTTCCAGGCCTTGGACAGTGTATGACCCCTTTTTAATATAGCGTTACTCTCAGGAGCAGGAAACATAACAAGCTTTCATAACACACAAAATACAGATATTTAGCCAAAATGACAAGATGGAGGAATTCCCCCCCAAAAAAGATTGAGAAGAAATCAGAGCCAGGAATTTGCTCAAAACATCTATAAGCAATATATCTGAACAAGAATTTAGAACAGTCAAAAGAATGTGAGCTGGGCTTGACAAAAAAAGCATAGAAGACAGGAGAAAAACTTTTGCTCAGAGATAAAAGATCTAAAAATGAGTCAGGCTAAAATTTTAAAAAATGCTATGATCAAGATGTAAAACTGACTGGATATAATTTCAATGCAGATGGAAGAGTCAGAGGAATGAATAGATGATACAGAAGATTAAATTATGAAAAGTAATAAAGCTGAAAAGAAGAGGGAAGGAAAATTGTAGATCAAGAAGGTGGACTTTAGGAACTCAGTGATTTCATAAAGCAAAATAATACCTGTATCACTGGAGTCCTAGCAAAAGAAGAACAGGAAAAGGGGACAGAAGTTTTATTTGAACAAATTATAGCTCAGAACTTCCCTAATTCAGGAAAGGAAACAGGTATTCAAGTCCAAGAGTCATAGAGAACTACCCGCAAAATCAACAAAAATATGTCCACAACTAGACATATCATAGTAAAACTTGCAAAATAAAGAAAGAATAAAATAAATAAAATAAATGTAGAAACAAAATAAGAGAGACAGAAAATAAAGAGAATTCTCAAAGCAACTAGGGATAAAAGGTCCTTAACCCATAACAAGGGTTGGCACAAAGGTTAGCAGCAGAACTGTCAACAGATGTCAGAAGAAAGTAATGGGATATAGTTAACGTGCTAATGGGACAAATAGGCAGCCAAAAATACTTTATTCAGAATAGAAGGAGATATAAAGAATTCCAAAATTAAAGGAATTTATGAACACTAAACTGACTCTGCAAGAAATATCAAAGGATACACTTTGAGTGGGAGAGAGAGACCAAAAGCAACAAACATTAGAAAGGAACAGGCATAATCTACAGGAACAATGACTTCACAGGCAATACAATGGCACTAAATTAATGTCTATCAAGAATTACTCTGAATAATTACTCTTCCATAAATAGACTCAATGCTCCAATCAAAAGATATAGGGTATCAGAATGGATAAAAAAAACAATACCCATTGATAAACTGCTTACAAGAGAGTCATTTTAGACCCAAAGACACCTCCAGATTGAAAGTGAGGGGATGGAGTACAATTTATCATGCTAAAGGACATCAAAAGAAAGCTAGAGTATCCATATTTATATCAGACACACTAGATTTTAAGCCAAAATCTATAACAAGAGATGAAGAAGAGCATTATATCATAATAAAGGGGTCTATCCAACAAGAAGATTTAACAATTATAAATATTTATGCCCCCAGGTTGGGGGCAGCCAAATATATAAATCAATTAATAACAAACTTAAAGAAACTCATTGACTAAAATACAATAATAGGGCAGCCTGGGTGGCTCAGCGGTATAGCGTAGCCTTCAGCCCAGGATGTGGTCCTGGAGTCCCGGGATCCAGTCTCACATCAGGCTCCCTGCATGGAGCCTGCATCTCCCTCTGCCTGTGTCTCTCTGCCTCTCTCTCTCTCTCCCTCATTTTGTCTCTCATGAATAAATAAATAAAATCTTTTAAAAAAATACAATAATAGTAGGGACTTTAAAATCTGACTTAGAGCAACAATAAGGAAACAATTGCTCTGAGTGACACACTGCAGTGGATTGGCTTCACAGGTATATTCAAAGTATTTCATCCTAAAGCAGCAGAATACCCATTCTTTTCAAGTACACATGGAACATTCTCCTAAATAGATTAAATTCTGGGTCACAAATCAGGCCTCAACCTGTAAAAAAAGATTGAGATCATGCCATACAGATTTTCAGATCACAATGGTATGAAACTTGAAGTCAACCACAAAAAAGAATTTGGAAACCACAAATAAATGGAGGTTAAAGAACATCCTACTAGAGAATGAATGAATAGGTTAACTAGAAATTAAAGAAGAAATTAAAAAATACATGTAAACAAATGAAAATGAAAACACAATAGTCCAAAACCATTGGGATGTAACAAAAGTGGTCATAAGAGAGAATTATTTAGCAATACAAATCTTCCTTAAGAAGCAAGGAAAGTCTCAAATATACAAGTTAACCTTAACCTAAAGGAGCTAGAAAAAGGCAAATAAAGCCTAAAACCAGCAGAGGAAGGGAAATAATTAAGATTAGAGCAGAAATAAATGACATAGAAACAAAACAGTATAATAGATCAATGAAACTAGGAGTTGGTTCTTAGAAAGAATTAAAATTGATAAACCCCCAGCCAGCTTATGAAAAGGACCCAAATAAATAAAATCATGAATGAAAAAGGATATCACAATCAAGACCACAGGAACAAAAATAATTATAAGAGGATATTATGAGCAGTTATTTGCCAAAAAAATTGGACAATCTGGAAGAAGTAGATAAATCTTAAGAAACATATAAATTACCAAAACTGAAACAAGAAGCAATAGAAAATTTGAACAGACCCATAACCAACAAACAAATTGAAACAGTATTAAAAAAAAAAAAAACTCCCAATAAGCAAGAGTCCAGAGCCAGATTGTTACCCTGGCAAATTCTATCAGACATTATAGAAATGGAAGAAAAACTTTCAAACTAATTCTATGAAGTCAGCACTACCTTGATTCCAAAACTAGACAAATATCCCACTAAAAAGGAGAACTACAGGCCAATTTCCTTGATGAGCACGGATGCAAAAATTCTTAACAAGATACTAGCTAATCAAATCCAAACAATTCCTAAATTTGTATGGAATCAGTACATTAAAAGGATTATTGACCATGATCAAGTGGGATTTATTCCTGGGCTACAGGAATAGTTTAGTATCTGCAAATTAGTTGTGATATATCACATTAATAAAAGAAAAGATAAAAACCATTTAATCCTCTTGAGAGAAGCAGAAAAAGCATTTGACAAAATACAGCATCACTTCTTGATAAAAACCCTCAAGAAAGTAGGGATAGAAGGAACATATCTCAACATCATAAAGGTCATATACAAAACACCCATGGGTAATATCATCCTCAGTGGGGAAAAACTGAGAGCTTTTCCCCTAAAAAGTCATTAGCACAACAGGGATGTCCATTATTACCACTGTTGTTTAACATAGTACTGGAAGTCCTAGCCTCAGCAATAAGAAAACAAAAAGAAATAAAAGGCATCCAAATTGGCAAGAAAGAACTTAAGCTTTCACTCTTCACAGGTGACATGGTACACTATGCAGAAAATCTGAAAAACACTACCAAAAAATTGCTAGAATTGATACACAAATTCAGCAAGTCACAGGATATAAAAATCAATGTATAGAAATCTGTTGCATTTCTACACACCAATAATGAAGCAACAGAAAGAGAAATCAAGGAATCAATCCCATGTACAATTGTAGCAAAAACCATAAGATACTTAAGAATAAGCCTATCTAGAGAGGTAAACGATAAATATGCTAAAAACTATAGAACACTTAAGAAAGAAATCAAAGAAGACAGAAAGAAATGGAAAAATATTCCATACTCATGGATTATAAAAACCAAAATTGTTAAAATGTCCATACTATACAAAGCAATGTACACATTGTATGTAATCCCTATCAAAACAACGCCAATGTTTTTAACAGAGCTAGAACAAACAATTCCTAAATTTGTATGGAATCAGAAAAGACTGCCAAAGTAATGTTGAAAAGGAAAACAAAAGTGGGAGGCATCAGAATTCTAGACTTCAAGTGTTATTATGAAGCTCTAGTCATCAAGACTGTATGGCACCGACATAAAAACAGACATATAGATCACTGGTACAGAATTGAGAACCCAGAAATGTACCTACAACTACATGGTCAACTAATCTTCAAGAAAGCAGAAAAGAATATCTGGTGAAAAAAGGAGTCTCTTCAACAAATGATGTTGGGAAAGTTTTGCAGCAGCATGCAGAAGAATGAAACTGGACCACTTTCTTACATCATACACAAAGGTAAATTGAAAATGAGTGAAAGACCTAAATGTGAGACAGGAAACCATCAAAATCCTAGAGCAGGAAACAGGCAACTACATCTTTGACCTTGGCTGTAGCAACTTCTTAGCAGACACATCTCTGGAGGCAAAAAATGAATTATTGGGACTTCATCAAGATAAAAAGCTTCTGCACAGCAAAGGAAACAATCAATAAAACTAAAAGGCAACAGACAGAATGGGAGAAGATACTGCAAATGACATGTCAGATAAAGAGCTAGTATCCAGAATATATATATATATATATATATGCAAAATAAATAAATAATCCATTTAAGAAATGGGCAGAAGTCATGAACACACATTTCTCCAAAGAAGACATACAAATGGGTAAAAGACACATGAAAAAATGTTCATCACTTGTCATCAGGGAAATACAAATCAAAACCACAATGAGGTATCTCCTCACACCTGTCAGAATGGCGAAACTTAACAACTCAGGAAAGAACAGATGTTGGGGATGCAGAAAAGGGGAACCCTCTTACACTGTTGGTGGGATGCAAACTAGTGCAGCCACTCTGGAAAACGATATGGCGGTTCCTCAAGAGGTTAACAATAGAACTACCCTACAACCCAGCAATTCCACAACTAGGCATTTATCCAAAGGATACAAAAATACTGATTTGAACGCACACTTGCACACCGATTTTTACAGCAGCACTATCAACAATAGCTAAATTATGGAAATAGCCAGATGTTCATCAACTGATGAATGGGTAAAGAAGGTGTGATACACACACACACACACACACACACACACACACACTTGGAATATTACTCAGCCATCAAAAGAATGGAATCTTGCCATTTGCAAGGATGTGGATGAAACTAGAGTGTATTATGCTAAGTGAATTAGGTCAATCAGAGAAAGACAAAAACCATATGATTTCACTCATTTGTGGAATTTAAGAAAACAAAACAGATTAACATAAGAGGGAAGGACCTTTGATTACTAAATCCATGAAGTTTTATTCTACATGGTTTTAATTACCTTTTACTATTATTAACCTAAAGCTGGGTGTTTTAAGTTAATTCTTCAGAACAAGAGTTCCATAAAAATTCCACCCAAGTTAAATTTCTCTGTGCAGTTACTGAAGTCTCACAAGTCTAATTTCTGTTAGTTCTAAAGCTATCCAAAAGTTTTAGGGAAGAACCTATTATCTGCTAACATCATTAGTGTGAAGCAAGTTGTTCTGATATTGTGAAAATCAATCAAAAGATATGATTCTATTTGGTTTAGAACATTTTTGTTATAAAACAGAGAGTATGGGGTGCTTGGGTGGCTCAGTCAGTTAGACATCCAAATCTTGATTTCACTTCAGATCATGATCTCAGGGTCATGAGATCAAGCCCACCTTGGGCTCCATACTGGACATGAAGCCTGTTTAGGATTCTCCCTCTCCCTCTGTGCCTCCTTGCTCATGTGTTTTCTCTCTGTTTCTAAAAAAAATTTAAAATTAAAAAAATAAAGCATAGTAAGAGAGTGCAAAGCTTTATGTGTATTAAAGAGAGATTGTGTGTAATTAATATTCCTACAGTCAAAATTTTCGCCAATGGGAGGAAAAAAGGTATGGTTTCAAAAAACAAAGGTGATTTAACTGTTATTCCCTCTTCATCTGGTTTATGTATTTGTCTAAAAGAAGTAATTTCCTTTGTCTCCTTAACATATGTAATATACCAATCTCAACTTTGATCTTGTCTTTCTGTTCTCTAACAAAACAGCTTCCAGAAGGAAAAATTATTATGATGAGCCATTTCTTATATATTAAGCATTTTCTACCTTTCCTCAAGGCCAACAAACATTGCACTAAACTATCAGAGTATACTTTCCTAATTTCTGAGAATATATATTTTTGGGGGGCTTTATTTGTTCATTTATCTATACCAAACCAGAACCATGAATTCCTATTCAATCTGACTGATTCCTTTTATATTCTCTTGGATTTTAGAAAAAGTAAATTTTCTCCTCATCACAAAAATAAAAATTCATGCAGTATTCTAGGGCCAATTGTCGAGATATCACCAGCTTCCAAAAGTGTTAAAATGAATTTCTAAAGATTCTTAGGTAATTAATTATTGGTCATCCTAGACTGAAGTAGAATTTCTATTATTTGAAATAATTGTCCCAAAAGTCCCAACTTAATATTAAATAATCTAAGAACTAGAAGATATGTAAACCCTTCATGTCGATAGATCAACCAGAAAGTATCAATTAAGTATCATCTCTTAAAGAGAGCCTGATACTTTAGGCTATGCCCATGTGATACTTGTCTTTCAAGATTCCTAGGAATTATAGAGTATTTATATTAAAATACACACATAAACACCAATGCACATATACAAAAGGCATTGTAATTTCTCTAATCATTATCTTCATGAAGTTGTAATACCACGGGTAGGCTATATTTGTATACACTTTCTGCAAAGTGTATACTGGCTATCTCATCATCAATTCTGACTTCTGTGTATGTATGTTCTCTTGATTTTGTCCATGTCAACTTACAAAGCAAACCAAATATCCCGATCTCTACCAAATAAATAAATACACTTAGATAAAATATTTCAAATTTTAGTAATTTTAACTTTATTCACTCTCATAATTTTGAAAAAGTGTAAGGAAGGAGCTCATCAAATACCACACAGTTTCCTACAATCTCACCAACTATTTTAAGCTCTTCTCAAAAGCCCCGACCCCAATATACAGCCATTTTTAATGAATTTATCAAATCATCTTCCCAACAAAGGTGGTTTTCTCATTGTGAGGAATTCTTATACCAGTTGGTAAAAAATATAATATTCTTTTTTTATATAAATTTATTTTTTATTGGTGTTCAATTTACCAACATACAGAATAACACCCAGTGCTCATCCCGTCAAGTGCCCCCCTCAGCGCCCATAAAACCTTTACCCTCACCCCCCACCCTTCTCCCCTTCCACCACCCCTAGTTCATTTCACAGAGTTAGGAGTCTTTATGTTCTGTCTCCCTTTCTGATATTTCCCACACATTTCTTCTCCCTTCCCTTATATTCCTTTTCACTATTATTTATATTCCCCAAATGAATGAGAACATATAATGTTTGTCCTTCTCCGATTGACTTACTTCACTCAGCATAATACCCTCCAGTTCCATCCACGTTGAAGCAAATGGTGGGTATTTGTCGTTTCTAATGGCTGAGTAATATTCCATTGTATACATAAACCACATCTTCTTTATCCATTCATCTTTCGTTGGACACCGAGGCTCCTTCCACAGTTTGGCTATTGTGCACATTGCTGCTCTAAACATCGGGGTGCAGGTGTCCCTGCGTTTCATTGCATCTGAATCTTTGGGGTAAATCCCCAGCAGTGCAATTGCTAGGTCGTAGGGCAAGGTCTATTTTTAACTCTTTGAGGAATCTCCACACAGTTTTCCAGAGTGGCTGCACCAGTTCACATTCCCTCCAACAATATAAGAGGGTTCCCTTTTCTCCGCATCCTCTCCAACATTTGTGGTTTCCTGCCTTGTTAATTTTCCCCATTCTCACTGGTGTGAGGTGGGATCTCATTCTGGTTTTGATTTGTACTTCCCTTATGGCAAGTGATCCAGAGCATTTTCTCATGTGCATTGTTGGCCATGTCTATGTCTTCCTCTGTGAGATTTCTCTTCATGTCTTTCGCCCATTTCATGATTGGATTGTTTGTTTCTTTGCTGTTGAGTTTAATAAGTTCTTTATAGATCTTGGAAACTAGCCCTTTATCTGATAGGTCATTTGCAAATATCTTCTCCCATTCTGTAGGTTGTCCTTTAGTTTTGTTGACTGTATCCTTTGCTGTGCAAGAGATTCTTATCTTGATGAAGTCCCAAAAGTTCATTTTTGCTTTTGTTTCTTTTGCTTCAGTGGATGTATCTTGCAAGAAGTGACTGTGGCTGAGTTCAAAAAGGGTCCTTGTGTTCTCCTCTAGGATTTTGATGGAATCTTGTCTCACATTTAGATCTTTCATCCATTTTGAGTTTATCTTTGTGTATGGTGCAAGAGAGTGGTCTACTTTCATTCTTCTGCATGTGGATGTCCAATTTTCCCAGCACCATTTATTGAAGAGACTGTCTTTCTTCCAATGGAGAGTCTTTCCTCCTTTATTGAATATTAGTTCACCATAAAGTTCAGGGTCCACTTATGGGTTCTCTATTCTGTTCCATTGATCTATGTGTCTGTTTTTGTGCCAGTACTACACTGTCTTGATGACCACAGCTTTGTAGTACAACCTGAAATCTGGCATTGTGATGCCCCCAGATATGGTTTTCTTTTTTAAAATTCCCCTGGCTATTCGGGGTCTTTTCTGATTCCACACAAATCTTAAAGTAATTTGTTCTAACTCTCTGAAGAAAGTCCATGTTATTTTGATAGGATTGCATTAAACGTGTATATTGCCCTGGGTAACATTGACATTTTCACAATATTAATTCTGCCAATCCATGAGCATGGAATACTTTTGCATCTCTTTGTGTCTTCCTCAATTTCCTTCAGAAGTGTTCTATAGGTTTTAGGGTATAGATCCTTTACCTCTTTGGTTAGGTTTATTCCTAGGTATCTTATGCTTTTGGGTGCCATTGTAAATGGGATTGACTCCTTAATTTCTCTTTCTTCAGTCTCATTGTTAGTGTATAGAAATGCCACTGATTTCTGGAAATTGATTTTGTATCCTGCCACGCTACCAAATTGCTGTATGAGTTCTAGCAATCTTGGGGTGGAGGCTTTTGCGTTTTCTATGTAGAGTATCATGCCATCGGCGAAGAGGGAGAGTTTGACTTCTTTGCCAATTTGAATGCCTTTAATGTCTTTTTCTAGTCTCATTGCTGAGGCTAGGACTTCCAGTACTATGTTGAATAGCAGTGGTGAGAGTGGACATCCCTGTCTTGTTCCTGATCTTAGGGGAAAGGCTCCCAGTGCTTCCCCATTGAGAATGATATTTGCTGTGGGCTTTTCCTAGATGGCTTTTAAGATGTTGAGGAATGTTCCCTCTATCCCTACACTCTAAAGAGTTTTGATCAGGAATGGATGCTGTATTTTGTCAAATGCTTTCTCTGCATCTAATGAGAGGATCCTATGGTTCTTGGTTTTCCTCTTGCTGATATCATGAATCACAATGATTGTTTTACGAGTGTTGAACCAGCCTTGTGTCCCGGGGATAAATCCTACTTGGTCATGGTGAATAATTTTCTTAATGTACTGTTGGATCCTATTGACTAGTATCTTGTTGAGAATTTTTGCATCCATGTTCATCAGGGATATTGGTCTGTAATTCTCCTTTTTGGTGGGGTCTTTGTCTGGTTTTGGAATTAAGGTGATGCTGGCCTCATAGAACGAATTTGGAAGTACTCTATCTCTTTCTATCTTTCCAAACAGCTTTAGTAGAATAGGTATGGTTTCTTCTTTAAACGTTTGATAGAATTCCCCTGGGAAGCCATCTGGCCCTGGACTTTTGTGTCTTGGAAGGTTTTTGATGACTGCTTCAATTTCCTCCCTGGTTTTTGGCCTGTTCAGGTTTTCTATTTCTTCCTGTTCCAGTTTTGGTAGTTTGTGGCTTTCCAGGAATGCGTCCATTTCTTCTAGATTTCCTAATGTATTGGCATATAGCTGTTCATAATATGTTTTTAAAATCATTTGTATTTCCTTGGTGTTGGTAGTGATCTTTCTCATTCATGATTTTATTAATTTGAGTCTTCTCACTCTTCTTTTTAATAAGGCTGGCTAATGGTTTATCTCTCTTATTAATTCTTTCAAAGAACCAACTCCTGGTTTTGTTGATCCATTCCACAGTTCTTCTGGTCTCGATTTCATTGAGTTCTGCTCGAATCTTTATTAACTCTCTTCTTCTGCTGGGTGTAGGATCTATTTGCTGTTTTTTCTCTAGCTCCTTTATGTGTAAGGTTAGCTTTTATATTTGAGTTCTTTCCAGTTTTTGAATGGTTGCTTGTATTGCGATGTATTTCCCCCTTAGGACTGCTTTTGCTGCATCCCAAAGATTTTGAACGGTTGTATCTTCATTCTCATTAGTTTCCATGAATCTTTTCAATTCTTCCTTAATTTCCTGGTTGACCCTTTCATCTTTTAGCAGGATGGTCCTTAACCTCCACGTGTTTGAGGTCCTTCCAAACTTCTTGTTGTGGTTTAGTTCTAATTTCAAGGCATTATGGTCTGAGAATATGCAGGGGACGATCCCAATCTTTTGGTATCGGTTCAGACCCGATTTGTGACCCAGTAAGTGGTCTATTCTGGAGAAAGTTCCATGTGCACTTGAGAAGAATGTGTATTCAGTTGAGTTTGGATGTAAAGTCCTGTAGATATCTGTGACATCCATCTGGTCCAGTGTATCATTTAAAGCTCTCGTTTCTTTGGAGATGTTGTGCTTAGAAGACCTATCTAGTATAGAAAGAGCTAGATTGAAGTCACCAAGTATAAGTGTATTATTATCTAAGTATCTCTCCACTTTGGTTATTAATTGATTTATATATTTGGCAGCTCCCACATTCGGGGCATATATATTGAAGATTGTTAAGTCCTCTTGTTGGATAGATCCTTTAAGTATGATATAGTGTCCCTCTTCATCTCTCACTACAGTCTTCGGGGTAAATTTTAGTTTATCTGATATAAGGATGGCTACCCCTGCTTTCTTTTGAGGACCATTTGAATGGTAAATGGTTCTCCAACCTTTTATTTTCAGGCTGTAGGTGTCCTTCTGTCTAAAATGAGTCTCTTGTAGACAGCAAATAGATGGGTCCTGCTTTTTTATCCAGTCTGAAACCCTGTGCCTTTTGATGGGGTCATTAAGCCCGTTCATGTTCAGAGTTACTATTGAAAGATATGAGTTTAGTGTCATCATGATATCTATTAAGTCCTTGTTTTTGTGGATTGTTCCACTGGACTTCTTCTTAAAAGGGAATTTTAAGAGTCCCCCTTAAAATCTTGCAGAGCTGGTTTGGAAGTCACATATTCTTTCTGTTCCTGCCTGTCTTGGAAGCTCTTTATCTCTCCTTCCATTTTGAATGAGAGCCTTGCTGGATAAAGTATTCTTGGTTGCATGTTCTTCTCATTTAGGACCCTGAATATATCCTGCCAGCCCTTTTTGGCCTGCCAGGTCTCTGTGGAGAGGTCTGCTGTTACCCTAATACTCCTCCCCATAAAAGTCAGGGATTTCTTGTCTCTTGCTGCTTTAAGGATCCTCTCTTTATATTTGGAATTTGCAAGCTTAACTATTAAATGTCGAGGTGTTGAACGGTTTTTGTTGATTTTAGGGGGGGGAATCTCTCTATTTCCTGGATCTGAATGCCTGTTTCTCTTCCCAGATTAGGAAAGTTTTCAGCTATGATTTGTTCAAATACATATTCTGGCCCTCTGGCCCTTTCGGTGCCCTCAGGAACCCCAAGTAAATGTAGATTTTTCTTCCTCAGGCTGTCGTTTATTTCCCTTAATCTATATTCATGGTCTTTTAATTGTGTGTCTCTTTTTTCCTCAGTTTCCCTCTTTGCCATCAACTTGTCTTCTATGTCACTCACTCATTCTTCCACCTCGTTAACCCTCGTCGTTAGGACTTCTAGTTTGGATTGCATCTCATTCAATTGATTTTTAATTTCTGACTGATTGGCTCTAAATTCTGCAGTCATGAAGTCTCTTGAGTCCTTTATGCTTTTTTTCTAGAGCCACCAGTAGCTGTATAATCGTGCTTCTGAATAGGCTTTCTGACATTGAATTGAAATCCAGATTTTGTAACTCTGTGGGAGAGAGGACTGTTTCTGATTCTTTCTTTTGAGGTGAGGTTTTCCTTCTAGTCATTTTGCTCAGTGCAGAGTGGCCAAAAGCAAGCTGTATTGGGAAAAGGAGAAAAAGAGAGGAGAGAAAGAAGGAAAGAAAAGAGAAAGAGAAAAAAAGGAAGAAAAAAACGAAAAAAAAGAAGAAAAAAGAGAAAGAAAAAGAAAGAAAGGAGAAAAAAAGGGGGGTGGGGGAAGGAAACAAATCAAAAAGCAAAACAAAACAAAACAAACAAAAAAAAAAAAAACCACGGGGGAGTATCTTCTGATTCTGTATACTTTAAGTCCCTTGACTTCCCCTGGAACCTGTCCGTCTAGCTGGTCTTCTGGGGAAGGGGCCTGCTGTGCTGATTTTCAGGTGTTAGCACTTGGGGGAGCTGCTTTGCCCCCCGCCTGGTGCAGGGCTCAGTGGGGGTTGTTTACCCCGTGAGGCCCCAGGAGGAACAACCGCAGTGGTGGCGGCCAGCTCTGGAGCCCTGGAGTCAGCTCCTGGAGTACCTCCGGAGCTCTCCGTCTGCAGGGCCTGGAGGCTCCGGGGCGGGGCCGCTGATCTGCTCAGCTCGGGGCAGGAGCGTCCTCACTGTCCTGGGCCCTCCCGGCCTCTGCCTGTCCCAGGGGGAGGCCGGATCCTGGGCTGTGTCCCTGGTGCCCTGTGCTCCGGGGCCTGCGCTGTTGGATTCGTGGTCCCGGACGCGCAGCCCCCTCCGCGGAGCCGCCGCCCAAGCCCCCCAAGCTGCTCCCGCCCCACAGCCCCCTCCGCGGAGCCGCCGCCCGAGCCCCTCCGAGCTGCTCCGGGCCCGCCTTGAGAGCTGCAGCCCTTAGGGAGCTCGGCGCACTCTCCAGGGGCGCAGGTGTCTGTTAGTGTCCCCGGGAGCCCAGGGCATCCCCGCCCTCCTGGGTCCTGCTCCAACTCCCTGCGAGCCCCTTTCCGCCCAGGAAGGTTGCTGCAGCTCCTGCTTCTCCGGGACGGGGCTCTCCTTGGATGCCTTTTGTTTCTTTATTTCTTTTTCCCCATCTTCCTACCTTGATAAGCACGAACTCTTTTCACTGTAGCATTCCAGGTGTTCTCTCTTTAAATCTCAGGCCGAATTCGTAGAGTTTCAGGATGATTTGAAGGTTATCTAGGTAATGTGGTGGAGACAGATGATTTGGGGACCCTACTCTTCCGCCATCTTGCCCCTCCTCCTCCAAAAAATATAATATGCTTAATCTATTTTTTTTGCTCACAAATTTGGGGCAGAAAGAAAAATTAACAGCAGGTATTATTTCACTCATAAATGATAACACTGATAACTTTTTCTTTTAAAGATTTTATTTATTTATTCATGAGAGAGAGAGAGAGAAGCAGAGAGAGAAGCAGGCTCCATTCAGGGAGCCCGATCTTGGGACTCCAGGATCATGCCCTGGGCCAAAGGCAGGTGCTAAACCGCTGAGCCACCCAGGGATCCCAACACTGATAACTTTAAAGGCTGCAGTGATTTGACCAAAACCATACAACTATTAAAGTCAGCAACCAGGACTGAATTTCAGCATTTATATTCTTTAGTTCTGATTCTCTGCATTATATCACCCTCTTTTTAGATATATTATTGAAATTTTTTAATGAAATGTAAACTTTAAGTGCTAAAAGGAAGTTCATCAGTATTCATTAGTCTTTCTGAATCTTTCCATGATGAGTACGTAAATCAGTTTCTCAAATACCAAAATATCTTACTTTGGGAATAATCCCAAAAGGATTTTGTTTTGGTGAGGTTTTTTTGTTCGTTTTTTTAAGTATGGATTCCCTTTTGGTAGTAACTTGGAGCAGATGAGTGTTTTATAAGTTTGGCATAACTGCAGTAGGAATTGAGGTACATGGGAGGATGCATACAAAATAAAAATTCTGGATGGTTTTACACAGGCCTGACATGATAAAAATTGAACTTATAGTATGTTTCTGGAACACATTTACCATCCAACCAATCACCCTCAGACTCAAATAGCCTTTTGTTGTTTTGTTGGACCAAGGCTACCTAAAAGTCAGTTGGTTTATTTTAAAACCCAAGAGAATAAGTATCTTGTTTTCAATTGCTAGGTTATGTTGTAATTGATATTGGTGTTTTTGCTGCGAACATAAAGGGACAGGATTATTTTGCTCTAAAGAAACTCATTTTTATGGTATCATATCCTGAATTAAATGATGTGATTGTAATTCCTAGATACAGACTCTTTTATTGAATAAGAGTTACTTATGCACACTCTAATGAACATTTAACAAAACTATCCTTCTATAATTTAACCTGGGTAATATATGGATCCTGAAAATCTATAGACCAGAATTTCTTGGGCTCCTTGATATCTTTCAGACTAACAATAAAATTAATTTGATTTTCAAAAAAATATTCACTTTGAATTGATACCAAGTTAGGAATTTGCAGCCTTTGAAAGTTTAAGGTAACAGAAATATCCCATAGCTGAAACTCTGAAAAATCTGATAAGCTCAAGTTATCTATATCTCAGGTATATTATGATTATAAGACCTTGTTATTCCTATTGACTATAACAATAACTTCTTATCATATACTCTTACTTTAATTATAAATGACAAATTGTACAGAAAACAATTGTTGTCATATATCTCCAAGATAGTTGCCATCAATTTTTGCTGTCTGTGTGTGTGTGAGTGTCCTCCTTCCTTGATAGGTGGAGTCTATTTTTCCCATCTCTGTAAATCTAGCCTGGAATTGGTAACTTGTTTGACCAATAGAATGCAGCAAAATATATGTTCTGGTACTTCTAAGGCCAAGTCATAAGAAGTCTTGTAACTTCCTTTTAAGTCCTTTGAAATGCTTGCTTTTCTGACACTCATACTGTAAAAAGCCAGATGCCAATTAAGAAACCCAATAACCATGAAAATCAATGTGAATTTCAAGACACTTAAAAAGGGTCTGGGGTACCATAGGGAGAGAAAGAGAGAGACCAAGGCCAAATACACGAGTGGAGAACCATCTTGGAAGTGGAACCTCCAGCTCCACCACCATAGTTGATGTCATATGGATTTGAGGCTAACTATATGGATGAGCACTTTTCAAATTTCTAATCCACAAAAGTATGAGCAAAATAAATGGCTGACTTAAGTCACTGTTCTGAGGTAGTTTGTTACACAGCAATAAATTAGTGAAACAGAGGTCTTTTTGTCTTTAATAGAGTGTACCAATTCTGCTGCATCTGAGATCATGTATTTTGGGATGGAATTAGCTCAAGGTATAGAACTGCCTAGAAAATGCAATCATGGAAAAAATCATCTTCTTAAAACATTGCTCTACTATATTGCCTGCTCTGACTAAAGGAAAATAAGAAAAGAGAGAGGAAAAGCAGAATATAATGTAATTATGCTTAAGGGCATGTTGATTAAGCATATTCATCCATTTCCTGCATCTCAGAAACAACTTGAGATGATCAATGCCTGTCGTTAAGTAATGGAAGAATGAAGGAAAAATTTTATGTGAAATAGATCTTCTTAATAGGGAGCATTTCTTCCTAAAGGATATCCAGCCCCATCTTCCTGAGAGCTCTGCAGTGAAGCCATAGCAGTGATTAATTAATCTATTCATTAATCTGTAAACCTTGTTTGAAAGAATCCCTCATGGACTCCATTGTTTTCTCAGGAAAGCTTTAACAGCGGAATACCTTAGCAAGGTTGCATATGACTGATACTTGATTAATGTTCCCCAATACACTCTGGTATATTTGCCCATTTACTGTAAAGTATTGGTATAAGTAAAATTAAAACATACTTGTCAGGATGATGATACAAGTAAAGCAAGGGATCAAGAATGGTGGGTATGTTATGTTCAGTAATTTTTAGAATAGATTCATTCTTATGCAGTCTTCTTATTCTCTTGACATTTATTCAAACTCTAAAATCAAATGCACAACTTAGATTTTACCAAAAGTTGTTTGTCCATCACTGAAATCAGTGTTAAAATATACAGATACTTTCTCTTTCTTGCTGTTTTTCTCCCTACTTTCTCTCCTCTTAAAAAAAAAAAATCCATTTTTTAAATTACAACAAGCAAACAAACAAAAAAACCCAGTTCACCCATGTCTCACAACCTTCTCCTCCACCTCTGGCAACCATCACTCTGTTCTCTGTATCTATAAGTTTGGGTTTTTAATTTTTTTTATTTATTTCTTATTTTTAGATTCCACATATAAGAGAGATCATATGGTGTTTGTCTTTGTCTGACTTATTTCACTTAGCATAATGTCCTCAGAGCCCATCCTCATTGTTGCAAGTCTGGCAAGAGTTCATTCTTTTTTTTTTTTTTTTTTATTCATGAGAGACACAGAGAAAGAGAGGCAGAGACACAGGCAGAGGGAGAAGCAGGCTCCATGCAGGGAGCCCCACGTGGGACTCAATCCCAGGACTCCAGGATCACGCCCCCAGTCGAAGGCAGGCGCTAAACCGCTGAGCCACCCAGGGATCCCCAAGTCATTCTTTTTATGGCTGAATAATATTCCATACCAGTTTCTTTATCCACTCAATTTATCAATAGGCACTTAGGTTGTATCCATATCTTAGCTATTGAAAATAATGTTATTAATATGGGAGTGCATATATGATTTTGAGCTTATGTTTTTGTTTCCTTCTGATAAATATTCAGAAGTAGAAATGCTGGACAATGTGGTATTTCTATTTTTAACATTTTGAGGAAACTCCACATTGTTTTCCATAGTGGCCCCATCAATTTACACTCTCAGCAACAGTGCACAAAGGTTCCCTTTTCTATGCATCCTCACCAACACTTGTTATTTTTGTTGGTAGCTATTCTAACAGGTGTGAGGTTATATCTCATTGTGATTTTGATTTGCATTTCCCTGATGATTAATGATAAAGAATATCTTTTCATGTACCTGTTGCCCGTCTGTATACCTTCTTTGGAAAAATTTCTATTCAGATCTTCCACCTATTTTTAATCAGTTTATTTTTCTCTTGAATTGCACAGTTCGTTATTTGAATGTTGACCCTTACCAGATATATGATTTGCAAATATTTTCTCCAGTCAGAAGGCTACCTTTTAATTTTGTTGATTTATTTTTCTGCTGTGATGGTTTCCTTTCCTTTTAAGTCTGATGTAGTTCCAAACTTGTTTATTTTTGCTTTTGTGTCATATTAAAAAAATCATCACCAAAACTATGTGAAGAAGTTTACTGCCTATGTTTTCTTTTAGGAGTGTTATGGTTTCAAGTCTTACATTTAAGCCTTTAATCCATTTTGAGTTAATTTTTTTGTATGGTATAAAATAGTGGTCCAGTTTCATCCTTTTATGTTTGGCTCATTTTCCCAACATTAGTTATTGAAGACACTGTCCTTTCCCCGTTGTATATTGTTTGTTCCTTTGCTATAAATTAATTGATCATATATGCATAGGTTTATTTCTGGGGTCTCTATTTTGTCCCATTGATCCATGTGTCCGTTTTTATGTCAATACCATACTGTTTTAATTATTATAGCTTTGTAGTTTATACTTTGAAATCTGGGTGTGTGATGTTTCCAGCTTTGTTCTTGTTCAAGATTGCCTTATTGGGAATAATCTTTAATTGGAAGTGAACAAGGTACTGTTAGATACCAATTCTAACTGGGTACAACCTTAAATATGACCTCTTTTCTTCAAGAAATAGGAAAAAATGTGTGTGAATAAAAGTTACAAACTACAAAGGAATGAATTCATCCAACAGGTGTCACAAGAGTCGAGTCAGTGAGTTCAAATACTCACTCTCTGAAATAAGTCAAGCAATGAAGTTATAGGAACAGAATTCTAATGCACTATGCCAGGATACCCAGAATAAATTTTCTGCCAACCACTCAACTATTTTACACAATGTAGTCAAATATCTAAATATCTGGTATTGTTCTGGGTTTTTTGTTTTGTTTTGTTTTAATAGACTATTGTTTTAAAGTTTTAGGTTTATAACAAAATTTAGAGGAAGGTACAGATTTTTCATACACTCCTGCTCCCCACACATCATATCCTCCCCCACTATCAATATCCCACACCAGGTTGGTACATTTGTTACATTAATAAACCTATACTGCTACATCATTGTCATCCAAAGTCCAGAGTTTACATTAAGGTTCACTTTTGGTATTGTACATTCTACAGATTTTGACAAATTCATAATGACATTTATCCACCATCATAGTATCATACAGAATAGTTTCACTGTCCTAAAAAATCCTCTGTGTTCTACCTTATTCATCCCTCCTTCTCCTCTCACCTGGGAAGCTACTAATATTTTTACTGTCTCCATAGTCTTGCTTTTATCAGAAAGTCAAATAGTTGGAAACACAAGTATGTTGCCTTTCCAGATTCATGTCTTTCACTTAGTAATATCTTTCTAATGTTCCTTCATATCTTTTCATAACTTGACATATCATTTCTTTTTATTGTGAAATAATATTCTATTGTCTGGATGTACCACAATCTATCCTTCACCTACTGAAAGACATCTTGGTTGTTCCAAGTGTAGCTAATTATGAATAAAGCAATTATTAAACAATTAAAGCAATTATAAACGTTCATGTGTTTTTCTGTGGATATAAGTTTCAAATCATTTGGGTAAATACCATGTAGTATAAGTGCTCAATCATGTACTAATAATATGACTTTTCATCCATATATCTTCCTTGATGAAGTGCCTGTTCAGGTCTTTTGCCCATTTTTAAGTTAAGTTGTTCATTTCTTATATTGAATTATAAGAATTTGTATATTTTGAATAGTTCTTCATCATCTATCTTTTCTGCAAATATTTTCTCCTGGTCTGTGGCTTATCTTTTTCAATCTCCTGATACCATTTGAAATTTTCAAAGTAAAAGACCAAGATGAATTGTCAAATTTTTTTTTACTTTTTCAAATACCTGGGTGTGTCCACATGTAGGCACAGACTGTAGTATAAGTAAATTAACTTATGTCTTTTTTTCTTTTCATTGCATATTCAAAGAAAATAATGCATATGGGAGCAGAGGAGGAAGAAATGTCATTGCTTTAAGACACTTTTTGTCTTCTTTCAATAGTGACCTTCTATGGAGCATTAGACATTTCCCTTAACCATAACTCACTTCAATGAAAGTTTTTTAAAAGATTTTATTTATTTATTCATGAGAGACACAGAAAGAGAGGCAGAGATATAGGCAGAGGCAGAAGCAGGCTCCCTGTGGGAAGCCTAATGCGGGACTCAATCTCAGGATCCCAGAATCACAACCTGAGCCAAAGGCTCAACCACTGAGCCACCCAGGTGCCTCTCACCTCAATGAAATTTTAATACCATAGATATGTTGTATATTTATTTATGTACTATATGTATATCTGTGTTTATACATAAAAACAGAATGGGTTTTTTTGCCTTTTCCATAAACCAAATTGTTGCCACTTTGAGGACAGTATTATTCCATTGAAAGTGCACAACTTAATATTTTTAGACAAAAATTTCTGAGCTGTCATACATGGTTATGAGTTTGTATCTTGAATTTTGGCAACACTGAGCATAAGCAGTCTATCTAATCAACTCTATTAAGAGAGAAAAATAACGAGTTTGCAGTACCAATATATGGGACCCAAAATTTTCTCTCTTGCTTGATTTTCCACCAAAACCTTAGTTCATTCGAAAGCAAGGACATAAACTATACTTTATGTGATTTCCCCATAGTAAGAAGACATATACACCCAACACAGAAGAATTAGTGTTGAAAGGATGAAAGGAAAGATGTCAAAACCTGGAGAAGTTCAAGGACATTGCTCCTAGACTCTGCTACCTTTGGAATCCAGGATGTTGCCCTGACTGGCTAAAAAGAGCAGCAGAGACCCATCCATGATTAACATCTGGATGTAACCCAATCAGATTTTGAATCCAAGGGGATCCCTGGGTGACTCAGTGGTTTAGCACCTGCCTTTGGCCCAGGGCATGATCCTGGGTTCCCGGGATCGAGTCCCACATCAGGCTCCCTGCATGGAGCCTGTTTCTCCCTCTGCCTGTGTCTCTGCCTTTCTCTCTCTCTGTGTCTCTCATGAATAAATAAAATCTTAAAAAAACAAACAAACAAAAGATTTTGAATCCAAGACTTCTTGACATTCAGTCTACCAACCTTCTAAATTATTTTAATAGTGTACAATCACAGGCAGCATAAGGACTGAAAAAAATTTATAACTCATGCATATCTTATTCACTTCATCACATTTAGACTGACAGCAAAATTTTTGAGTATTACAAATTTATTAGAGTTTTGCTTGTATTTGCCATTTGCTAAAACTCAGAGTTTTCTTGTTGCTGCTATTGTTAATGTCTTCTTAATTCCTAGAAATAAAACACTACCTATTAAGAGGAACTTTGACATTTTTACAGATAAATATTATGAGCCTAATGATTCTTGTGTGATATGAGTAGGTCATCATGAATAGGTCACCCACTTCTACCTTTGAAGTTGATTCTATGAAAGATCTTGCATTATCTATAACTTTTAATTTATTTCTTAGGTATATGACAGAAAATCTTCTGGGAATATATTGTATTTTGATTTTAATGCAGTATCATTGATATAGTTAAGACTTTTAAAAATTAAAGACAAAATTTAATTAAAAATTCTACCACATGTGGTCTATTGGTGAAGATAATCTAACTGAAATTTAATCAGGACTTTGAACTGTTCAAATGGCATTTGTGAAGACAATTACAATCATATTGGAACACACTACACTCCTTTCTCTATCATATTTCTGTGGAAATTGATTGTAAGATGAAAGCAAATATCAGAAACATTAAAATTTTACTATACATCTTAGAGTCAAAGAACTACAATATATCTTTGAACATTGTCTCTTTTTCAATTTATCTCAGTACTATAGGAATATATCATTTTTTTATTCCTGAGCTTCTCTCTGATTCTTGTACTCCTTATTCATTACCTCCTCTTATTTTTTTAATCTTTCCTTTATATACTCTGTTTGGTGATGGTGGTAGTGTGGGAGATGTTCAATAGGATCCATGAGTATGATTAGTCTCTTTGAATTTTATTTAATTGTCTTTTTAGATACAGAACATTATGAGTGGAAAAGATTCTCATAAACATTTATTAACTCAAAATTAATAGCACATTTTATGCTTTATGTCTTCCCACCTAAAAAGAAAAAGAAATAAAAGACAAAACTAATCAGCCCAACAGTAGTTGTGGGGTAAAACAGCAAAAAAACAGCAAGAGAGCCACACACAACTGGAGAGTCACTCCAAATTTTCCTGATGACTTTTTTTAAGAGTTGGGCCTGGTTTCATATTTTGTATGATTCCATTTAATTTACTTTCTTGGTGTATCATTTATGTTTATTTGTTTAGTTCTTTTAGTGGCTGCCTCAGGATTTATAATATATATTAAATCATCAAAGTTCACCTTCAAAGAACACTCTACTGCTTCTTGTGTGGTACAATTACCTTAAAACAGTAGTCCCAATTCTTCCCTCCAGTCCGTTATGTTGTTTGCCTTGTTTATGCACATGCTGTAATCAGCCAATGTATTGTTTACTAGTGTCACTTCAAACAGACCATTATCCTTCAGATCATCTAAGAATAATAAAAATGAAATATATTCTTTTTGCCTTCATTTATTCCTTCTTTGATTCTCTTCTTTTTTTATAGAATCAAGTTTCCAAGTTATATCATTTATCTCATGCCTGAATAACTTCTTTTAACATTTCTTGAAGGATAAGTCTTTTAGTAATGGATTTGTCTGCTGGAGAAACTTTTTATACATTCTTTACGTTTGGAGGATAATGTCACTGGACATAGATTTCTATGTTGGCAGTTTTGCTTTGCTTTTCCTGTCAACACTTTAAAGATTTCTTTGCACTGTTTTCTTGCTTTCTGATGAGAAGGCTGCTGTAATTCTTATCTGTTTTCTATATAGAGAAGGTATTTTTTTCCCTTCATTTTCTTTCAAGACTTTATCTTTGTTTCTCTACAATTTAAACATAGTAAGTCCAGGTGCAGATTTTTCTTTTGTATTTATCTTGTTTACTGTTTTCTGAGCTTCCTGGATTTGTAGCTTTATGTGTCATTAATTTGTAAAATTCTTTTTTATTAAATCAAATATTTATTCTTCCCCATTCTTTCTTTCTTCCCTTGGTATCCTCAAGACCATGAGATCATGACCTGAGCCAAAACCAAGAGTTGGACCAACTGAGCCACCCAGGAGCCCTGTCATTCTTTATTTCTGTGGCTATATTTTAATATCTAGAATTTCGGTTCTTTCTTATAGTTTCTATCCCTTTGTGGATCATATCCATTTGGTTATAGAGGTTGCATATTTTTCTCACTAAAGTCCTTAGCATACTAGTCATCATTATGTTAAATTCTTTGCTGATAATTCTAGCATCTTATTTTAAAGACTTTATTCATTTATTCATGAGACACAGAGAGAGAGAGAGAAAGAGAGAGAGAGAGAGAGAGAGAGAGAGAGAGATTGAGGGGGGGAGAGAGAGAGAGGGCAGAGACATAGGCAAGGGGAGAAGCAGGCTCCATGCAGGGAGCCTGACGTGGGACTCGATCCCGGGTCTCCAGGATCAGGCCCTGAGCTGAAGGCAGATGCTTAACTGCTGAGCCACCCAGGCATCCCTGATAATTCCAACATCTATGTCATATCTGGATCTGATTCTGATGACTTGTCTCTTCAGATAGTATTTTTTCTTGTCTTGAGTATTGTTTTCTAATTGTTTTGTTGAAAATTGAAAATACATTGTTGAAATTTGTTGAAAATACATGTTGAAATTAAACATGTATCTTTAATACATACTGAGTTTACACAAGCCTTGTGTGGGAATATTTAATCTGGCCAGGAGTTGGGTTGTGTTTGATGTCTGTTATGACTATAAACATCAGAGGCTTGAAATTCCTCCTCTAATGAACTTGGTTTTCTCACCCTCTATTATTGACTGTGGGCTCCCCTTTGTTCTATACCTCTGAGTCTTCATCTTTCAGCTATAACTCACTGTTTTTATATTAGAGGCTTGTTTGTGTGGTGGTGGGTGGAGCAGAAGTGCAGTTTTCTATAATCTGATTAAGTCTCTGTCTTTTAGTGGGCCTGGGTCTCGGAGTATGGCCTTTTCAAGTATTTCTGTTCCACTTCTGGGACTATAGCTGCTGACTTCCTCCTCCACTCCCTATTCCAAATCTACTTCTCTGAAATCCTGTCCTATAAACTGAAAGAAATGCTTGAAAATGGTATTTAGTTAAGAGAATTGATTCCATCATATGGCACTGTGAATTCTGTGTAATTAGTCAACTTAACCTCCATATAATTAATTCAATTTTGTGCAGAAACAATTAGGCACCTAAGTGACTGAAATAAGAGTTTCAATCCTCGTTTGGCATTTTAATTATCATTTTGGTTTTTTTGTTGTTGTTGTTGTTGTTTTTTTCCATATGTCTCATTTTCAACATTTTTTTATCCTAATCCATTCTCTTCTTTGGCTTTCTGTTCCATTTTCATGATTTATTTCATGATGGGAAGGATGCCAGTCTTCTGAAATGTTCTTTCAATCCTTCATTAGGTCCATTTCAGAAATATGTTCTTCTTGAGTTTTCCAGATGATACTCCCCTTTTCTTTTGTTACACTGTTGTTATTATTTCTTTCTCATATTCTTTAAATTGCCTTGTTTTTGCTGCCATTTACTTACATTCAAACAAGGCATGACTTGTTTAGATAGGGAAGATATTTATTGACATAGAAAGTTTTGGATTCCTTTAGCCCTGCCCTTTGCCATTTATAGAATGGCAGAATCATCATTTTAGACCTTATCTCTCAGAACATGTCTAAATCAGACTGCCTAGATCTGAGTCATAGACACTATGGTGTGTCTTGGGTAAGCTCTGTAAGGTATTTATGCTTCACTTTCCTCAATAGTAAAATGAAGGTTAAAAAAAAAATAGCTGGTACCAGTCTCTACCAGTCTCCACATGACTGATATGGAAGGAAATTTCTACCAGTTATATTTTATTTCTCAAATCACAATTAATGTAAACTACCCCTGCATGCATAAGGAACTCCCAAAGATGCTTACTTGTGACTATATCTTTATAATAGATCCAAAGTTATGATCCACTAATACATTGAGCTTTGTAAATGGAGATAAGAATGTAAATTTCCAATAAATAGTTGGAAAAAATTCAAGTGACCTGTGGGAGGTAAGTTTAAAGCTCACAAGTGTAAAAATAATAATATATAAAAATGAAATAATGAAATGTATGGGCCCATTAAACTCAGAGTTCCACAAAAGAAATGCAAAATGCCCTTTCTCTATTCTTATATCATGGCAGCATCAGCATTATGATGCATGCTGGCATATTTAGCACCAGTTGATTTACTCTCATTCAACTTCCTCTGCATGTCTAATTCCATGGTTTTACTTTTAACTCTCATTTCTTCCAACTTCCTAGTAAGAAATGTTTTGGTGTGTTTAGAGTAAATTAATCAATATGGTTAACTTACTAATAAAATAAAATGACAAATGTCAGGAGTTTCTGAGAGCTTGCATTAAAATAGTATTCTTGAGGGATTGGATTGTTCTAATATAGTATGAAATGGATAAAAGCAAAGTGTTATAAAAAGTGTTAGTTTCAACCTCTAAGGGAGACTAATGAAATGATTATTTGGGGTCATATTTATCTTAACTAGAGAGTGAAGCTAAAATGGGTCAACACCGCTCATGTATACTGGGCCAGGAACTCCAGGGGGAAATGGGGGGAAATAAATGGAAAGGAAAAGAACAGATCTTTCATATTCAGAGTGATGTGGGAAACAAAGTCAGAAGATGAATTATTAAATTTCCTTACTACCTGCAGCCCATGGGTAAGTCCTTGAAACAGGCAGTGTGATATTCCTCTAGAGACCCAACTGCCTCGATGTTAATACTTTGCTAAGGGCAAATGACAATCTTAAGTCCAACCCCCAGAATCCTGTAAGTCTACTTTAACATATAAAAATTCCTTTAGGGACCCCTGGGTGGCGCAGCGGTTTGGCGCCTGCCTTTGGCCCAGGGCGCAATCCTGGAGTCCCGGGATCGAATCCCACCTCGGGCTCCCGGTGCATGGAGCCTGCTTCTCCCTCTGCCTATGTCTCTGCCTCTCTCTCTCTCTGTGTGTGACTATCATAAATAAATAAAAAATAAAAAAATGTTAAAAAGTAAAAATAAAAATTCCTTTATCTCTAAACCGCCCTCCCAAGATACATGTTAGCAATCATCCCCCAAGCATCTGACCCACCAATATACATTTGAAAGGTCTCATGACTCAGGTTTTATTAGATAGCAGTAAATGGCTCTTTCCCAACAATAACTAGTTGACTCAATGTCTTGAAAACCTTGCTTCCAAATTCCTTAGAGACTTACATGATCTCTAACCGCTTCCCAACTTAAAAGTGTATAATGGGCCACTCCTTATGACCCTGGGGCAGCTCTTTCTGCCCATGAGCCTTGTCACTGTGTTTTAATAAGATGCCTTGCATCAAAAACACCTTAAGAATTCTTTCTTGGCTATCCCTTCAAACCCTAATGTCTTTCCTACAGCATATGACACCCCAGATAAGATCCCTCTCACTCCTGAGGGCTTTTGCTGTATCCTCACTTAATAAAACTTTACATGTTCTCTTTTTGTCTGCAAGATTCATTCTTTGACTCTGTGAGACAAGAACCTCACTCTTCTGCTTCAAGAGGACAATTCAAATCAGAGGGAAAAAATATGATGGATGGCTCAATCAGTTAAGCAACTGACTTCAGCTCAGGTCTTAGAGTTCTGGGATCAAGTCCTGTATTAGGCTCCTCACTCAGAAGGGGATCTGCTTCTTCCTCCTCCTCTGTCCCTCCCCCTGCTCATGTGCCCTCTCTCTCTTTCAAATAAATAAAATCTTTAAAAAAAAGTATGATTATAAAAGAACAATGTCCTTGGATTAGATATGATAAATAAAATGAATATTCTAAAATCAAAGTCCAGAGATGCTGTATGTCTAACTCCTCATGAAACTGACCCTTTTCCATGACTAAGACACTTTCTCACCACTTGTGCAATCTCCTTTTGTTATTTGACCACTCTTCTGTAGTCTGTCACCACATTATATGAGAACCAAACAGCCTACCTTAAGTAAAGCTCCGTTTACTTATTCAAATCATGAGGCTACTCACAACTTTTGTTCTTACAAAGTATTCAGTCTATATGACTATATGAGTCATAACATATTAACACCTACTTAATACCTTTAAAGAAATACGAACTTACAGCTCTGTAAGTAGATGCCTGGGAACACTCAACCTGGTTCTATGCTCAAGGTATTGCAAGGCCAAAATCCAGATTTAGTTGGGCTGGTATATTTCATGGAGACTGTAAGATCTTTTTATTGAATCTACTTCCAAGCTCATTCAGGTTTTTGGCAGAGTTTAGTTCCTTGTAGTTGTTGGACTGAGGGTCCTATTTCCCTACTGCCTGGTTGAGATCTTTTCATAACCCCTAGACTCACTCAATGTTCCTTGCATGGGGCTACCTCCATCTTCAAGCCAGCAACAGTGTGCCAAATCCGTATCATACATACTTCACATCCCTCTAACTTTTCTGACATCCTCCTTTCCATAGACCAAAGAGCTCTCTGCTTCTGCTTTTTTTTTTAAGATTGTATTTATTTATTTATGAGAGAGAGAGAGAGAGAGAAGCAGAGACACAGGCAGAGGGAGAAGCAGGCTCTATGCAGGGAGCCCAACATGGGACTCGATCCTGGGACTCCAGGATCATGCCCTGGGCCAAAGGCAGGTGCTAAACCCCTGAGCCATCCAGGGATATTCTCTGCTTCTACTTTTAAGGACTCATGTATCAGGGACACCTGGGCGGCTCAACTGTTGACTGTCTGCCTTTGGCTCAGGTCATGATCCCAGAGTCCTGGGATCAAGTCCCATATCAGGCTGCCCGTGGGGAGCCTGCTTCTCCTTCTGCCTATGTCTCTGTCTCTCTCTCTGTGTCTCTCATGAATAAATAAAATCTTTAAAGAAAAAAAAGGACTCATATATCAGATCTGGCCTACCCAGATAATCTCCCTACCTAAACGTCAACCATAACATAACAGAAAGAGGAGTGATAGCTCCTAATATTCTCAGATTCCAGGGATTAGGGCATAGCATATTTCCATATTATACAAGAACATACATATTCAATGTCTTATACGATATTAGAATTTAATCACTGTGGGATAGCAAGTCACTGTAGTCAATAAAGTTTAGACAGAGGTGGAAACTAAGCCAGAAGATATGAATAATTAGTTTTTTCAGAATATTCAGGAGCCAAAGCAGATGTGATCTTACTCTAAGAAACAGAATCTGTAGGAGGTCACAAGAGCTATTACTAAGACTTCATGAGTGGATGAGAAAAGAGACTACCAAAGACATTCTGAGAGGTGTGACCCAAAAAAGGGGACTGAAATCATAAGCTAGGGAATGCTGTAATGACCATGAATAAGCCTTTCTCCCTGTCTCTGTTTTTCACAGGTGCACCTAGAGCTTACACTTGATGCAAGATGGGTAAAGAGGCTCTGACCATCTGCAGCACAGCATTTGTGTGCAAAAATATTTTATAAAGTATAGATATTTACTTTTTATTCTGGAAGTGAATCCATTACATGAAATATTTCATGACAGTATTTTATCTCAGTGGAAAGAAAATTTCTTGCCCCTAAATAGTATCATCAATGGGTATAGTGAGTATGTATTCATCACACAAGCAATGTCTATTTCTTCTTCTTCTCTCCCTAGCAAACATCAGACTGTTACTTTGGGAAGCCATCCTTCTCCATACGAATTGCAGCTATGTTTCAAGGGATATTTTCTCTGCCATTTTCTCTAAGGGTAGATGAATCCTCCTTGTCACAGTGATGGGATCAGAGATAAAAAATTATTCAGGCCTAGGTTAATTAGTACAATGCATTATTATTCTAGGTTAGACAGGAAGAAACACAAAACCCATGTTGGAAAAAGAAAATATTTCTCTCTTGCTTTTTACAGATTTGTTGTAAGGTAAGGACATTTTACTACCAACAAGGAAGCCAGTCTGAGAGTAAAATCATCACATGGAGAACGTAATGAATAAACTACAGCAGAGAAATGGAACTAAAGCCCATTTTATAGCAGCAATGTCCACAATAGCTAAACTGTGGAAGGAGCCTCGGTGTCCATCAAAAGATGAATGGATAAAGAAGATGTGGTTTATGTATGCAATGGAATATTCCTCAGCCATTAGAAAAGACAAATACCCACCATTTGCTTCAACATGGATGGAACTGGAGGGTATTATGCTGAGTGAAATAAGCCAATCGGAGAAGGAAAAACATTATATGGTCTCATTCATTTGGGGAATATAAAAAATAGTGACAGGGAATAAAGGAGAAAGGAGAAAAAATAAGTGGGAAATATCAGAAAGGGAGACAGAACATGAGAGACTCCTAACTCTGGGAAATGAACTAGGGGTGGGGGAAAGGGATGTGGGCAGGGAGTGAGGGTGACTGGGTGATGGGCACTGAGGGGGGCATTTGATGGGATGAGCACTGGGTGTTATTCTATATGTTTGCAAATTGAACACCAATAAAAAATAAATTTACAAAAATAATAATAAATAAATAAAGCCCTTTTCAAACTATACCTGAAGTTTGTGTATCTCTGAAGTAAACCAATACATTTCTATATAATTTAAGCTAATTTGTATTCTGCTCTCTCTTATTTGTAACTAAAAGCATCTTACCTGATACAGTGAGGTATATAAAAGTGAAAAAATAAGAATAAATTTTAAATACATAAGACCTGGTCTTTTAGCGTCTCTTTGTACCATGATTATAAAGGAAAGTATTCTAGTATCTAATATTACTTCCAAAGGAAACCATTAAATTTAGAGTGAAGAGTATTTTGTTAATGCAGAACAAAACTCTGTAAAATTAAGTTTGAGAAAGAAATAAGGGAGAAAGAAAACTTTCAATTTCTTAACTCACTGCAGGGGAAGTAATTTCCATTTTCATTTTTCAATTTTTCCTCATTACATTTGATTTGTTAGCAATGCAGGATGCTTTCATTTTTCAACTGCTCTGCGGTGTCTATTGCCACTACATGCATATATGTAAGTTAGTATTTTGGTACTGGTAATAAAGTGTTTGCAGCCCACAAGAACACCTACATAATATTCAAATTGCCCTGCCACTATGAACACTCATTTTTGCTGGGTACTAAGTTCAGATATCACATTTGTCAAATGGTATAATCATCTTCTCGCCTGAAGACAAGAGCCTGGGGAACTTTGCAATTGCCAGCCAGCAGTTACCCAGCAAAATTTGCTGAAAGCTAAGATGGCCAAAAGGCACACACCATGAAAGAAATGTGAGCAGTCATTCATTTTTAAAATTAGCTGAGAAACTCAAGTGTTTTGGCTCATCAGCACAAAGAAACATTAGAATTTATAGCCTAATTTGAAAATCCCTTCAATATGAAGAAAGCAGACAAGCCTGGATTGAAATGTGTGAGCCAGAAAGTTAAGTCTTTCAAACTTGAACAATCTCTGTGGGCCTCTGGTTTTTCATCTGTAAAACTAGCATAATAGTACTTACCAAATAGAGTGGTTATGAGGATAAAATGAAATCCTATAATGTGTTTCCAAAATAAAGAAAGTTCAATGTAGATTTAAAACTGAAACTTCAGTGTAGAGTTATGGTGAAAACATTCATGTGAAACAGGAAACTTTATACTTAGTACAATTGTTCTAGGTAGAACATAATGTTCTAGGGAGAAGTAGATAATTCAATGAGTATTCTCAGCATTCTCAGGACACTTTTTTCCCCTTAGGTTCCACTTTTGCATCTTTTGGACATATTGTTGCCTATGAAAAGCAAGTTTAGAGACAGAAGTTAAGGCACAAATGTTAACCTTACTGATGAGCAACAACTACCTTTATTTTAGCACCAATTCTCTGGCTAAGGCTTGGTATGGGCTGAATGTCATCTCTATTGCTGACAACCTAAACCTTAGATCCATGAATATTCAGCTTATATTTCCAGTAATCAGCTCTATGGACCTATGTTAGAGAACCACTTAGGCTTATCTACAATTAAACTGAGATCACCTTTCAACACAGACTGACTCAGCAAGTTCTCCTCTTTTCCACAATCCCTGAGACACAACCAATCATCCTTTCCTCTCTCATGCTTCCAGTGCCCATTCTGCTAGTTGGAGCTTATGGAAGGCTTACCAAAGATTTTTCTGCTATGCTATATTCCCAGGCCTGGTAGTTTGGTAGGATCATGTGATTAGTTGTGACCAATGGCCTAGAAGAGGTGATGATATATGCCATTTCCAAGTCAAGGCACTGAAGTGATGGTACATGACTGCATTCTCATTCCTCTGCTTTGGTCGTTAGTTACATTCTAGATGATGCCATCTTCATCACCCTGAGCTCCTGAGTGATCATATGGAGCAGAGGGCCAATAAACTCACAATGGACATGCAGCCTAAGTGAGGGATAAACCTGATGTTTTAAACAACTGGGATTGGGATTATTTTTATTGGGATTAATATTGGGATTAATTTGTTATTCCATCATAATCTAATTTATTGGAATTAATTCAGAGCTGTTCATTTGAAATGTAAAAAATCATTACCCAAGACTTCCACCTCTTTATTGGTCAAAAAGCGATATAGAAGCCACTTTGATTTCAGGGATTTTAATACTAATCATTATGTACGCAATACTTAAATATTGGTTGAGTTGTTTTTGGTTTTGTTTTTGTTTTTTTTTTAATTCATGAGAGACACACAGAGAGAGAAAGAGGCAGAGACACAGGCAGAGGGAGAAGCAGGCTCCATGTAGGAAGCCCGATGTGGGACTCGATCCCGGGTCTCCAGGATCATGCCCTGAGCCAAAGGTGGCACTAAACCGCTGAGCCACCTGGGCTGCCCTGGTTGAGATTTTTAAAGGCTGAGCCAAGATACAGAAACAGAAAAGTATTGGATGAATATTAGAAACCCAAAATTATACATATGACTTGTTAGAAGAGAAACAAATTATCTTTTTGCTGTTCAAAGAAGAGGACTGCAAAAATAGTGAAGGAAGTTGGAAGGATCAGAGAAATTATGGAGGAGATAACTAAAGTAGACTAGACTGTGGTTAAACTTGAGTGTCACAGTAAAAAGTTGGCCTTGATAATGGAAATTTGCACATGAATTATGAGGGCATTTAACATTAAGCAACAGAACACTAGACTACAATGGACTGAATAAATAGTTATGTATTTTTCTCATACAATAAGAATTCTACATGCAGGATTCAAGATGGCAATGTAGGAAGACTCTGAACTTACCTCTTCCATAGAACACACCAAATTACATCTATCAACAGAACAATTCTTCCTGAAGAAGAACTGAAGGCACTAAACAGCTCCTGAACAACCAAAGATAGAGAGAATAGCAGGAGAATAGCAAGAGAAACATAAACATGCCGTGGTTTAAAAGAGTAACTAGCATAGCTCCAGCCAGTCAGTGAAAGTCACCAATCACACACAATCTGCACAAGGGACACCATACACAAGACCATTCCTTCAAGTTTAGAAGGAAGTAACTGCTTCAGCTAATCCACAGAAACAAACACAGAAAGTCAAACAAAATGGGGAGATAGAGAAATATGCTCCAAAAGAAAGAACAACAACAAACTAAAAAAGAATCAAATGAAAGAGAGATAAACAGAATGCCTGAAAAAGAATTTAAAGTAATGATTGTAAAGATATTCATTGGGCTGGAGAAAAGAATGGAATAACTCAGTGAGACCTTCAATAGCGAAATAGAAAATATTAGAGTATCTGGGCGCCTCAGTTGGTTAAGCAACTGACTCTTGATTTTGGCTCAGATCATGATCTCAAGGTAATGGTATCAAGCCCTGTATTGGGCTCCTTGCTCAGCAGGTAGTCTACTTGAGATTTTCTCTCTCCCTCTGCCCTCCCCCACCTTCTCTAAAATAAATAATTAAATCTTTAAAGAAAGAGAGAAAATGTTTAAAAGAATCAGAGTTGAAGAATATAATAATTGAAATAAAAAACACATTAGAGAGAATCAACAGTAGATTTGAGGATACAGAAGAACATATGAACAATCTGGAAGATAGGCTAATGGAAAGCACATGAATTGAACAGCAAACAGAGAAAAAAGTTTTTTTTTAATGAGAATAAATTGAGAGATCTCTTAGACAACATCAAGCAAACAAACATTCACATTACAGTATAGGAGTCCCAGAAAAAGAAGGAGGAGCGAGAAAGGTATAGAAAACTTATTTGATGAAATAATGACTAGAAACCTCCTTAACCTTGGGAAGGAAATAGAAGACATCCAAGTCTAAGAAGCATGGAGAGTTACAAATAAAATGAATCCAAAGAAGTCCACATCATGCAATATTAACTAAAATGTTAAAAGTTAAAGATAAAGAGAAAATGTTAAAGAAGAAAGAGAAACACAAAATTACCAAAAGGAAAAACCTATAAGGCTCTCAGTTGATTTTTCAGCAGAAGATTTGGAGGCCAGAAGGGAGTGGCATAATATATTCAACGTGCTGAAAAGTGGAAAAAAACTACAATGAAGAATACTCTACCCACCAAAGTTATCATTCAGATTTGAAGGGGAGATAAAGTTTTCAAGAAAAACAAAAGATCAAGTTTTTATCACCATTAAATCAGTTTTACAAGAAATATTAAAAGGACTTCAAGTGGAAAAGAAATGGCCATAATTAGACATAATAAAACTATTAATAAAAAAGTATAAAATATGACAATACATACATAAAATGTGGGATAGGGGTAAAAAAAGGTAAGAGAAGGGGAAGAAAAGGAGGATTTTTTCTTTTTCTGTTGTTTTTTTTTTTTTAATGTGCTTGAACTTAAATGACAATCAAATTAATATGAACTGTTATTTACTTAGGATTTTATACATGAACTTCATGGTAACAAAACCCCAAAACTTATGATTTATACACAAAAATAAAGAGAAAGAAATTCAAACAAAACATTGTAAATGCTAATTGACCACAAAGAAAGAGAGCAAGAGAAGAAAGGAACAAAGAACTATAAAAAACAACCAGAAAACAAAATTTAAAAATGTCAGTATTAACCTATTGATAATGACTTTAAATGTAAATGACCTAAATGCTCCAATCAAAAGACATAGAGTGGTGGAATGGATACAAAAGCAATTTCCATCTATATGCTGCCTACAAGAGAGACTTCACCTCAGACCTAAAGACACATACAGACTGAAAGTGAAGGAATGGAAAAACATGCAACATGCAAATGGAAGTGAAGGAAAAAAAAGCCAGAAAAGCAATACTTGTATCAGATAAAACAGACTTTAAAACAAATACTGTAACAAAAACAAAGAAGGGCATTATACACTAACAAAGGACTCAGTCTAATAGGAGGATATGACAATTGCAAATATCTATGCACCCAACACTGAATCACCTAAATATATAAAACAAATATTAATGAACATAAAAAGAAAAATTGATGGTAATACAATTATAGTAGAAGACTTTTACCCTCCTCTTACATCAATGGATAGACCATCCAAACAGAAAATTAATAAGGAAACTTATGTCTTCGAATAACATATTGGGTCAGATGGACATAATAGATGTATACAGAACTTCCATTCAAAAGTAATAGAATACAAACTCTTTTCAAGTGTACACGAAATGTTCTCCACAATAGATCACATGTTAATCCATAAAACAAGCCTCAATAAATTTAAGAGGACTAAAATCATATCATGCATCTTTTCTGACAAAAACAGTATGAAGCTAGAAATAAATCACAAAAACAACAACAAAAAACTGGAAAAAACACAAATACATGTTGACTAAACATGATATTAAATAACCAATGGGTCAACGAAGCAATCAAAGAAGAAACAAAAAAAAATATATACGGACTTAAAAATGAAAACTCAATGGTCCAAAATATCTGGGAAACAGAAAAAGCAGCTTTAAGAGGGAAGTATATTGCAACACAGGCCTACCTCAAGAAAAAAGAAAAATTGCAAACAATCTAACCTAACCCCAAAAGGAACTAGAAAAAGTGGAGCAAACAAAAACCAAGCTGAGTAGAAGAAAGAAAATAATAAAGATCAAAGCAGAAAAAAATAACACGGAGACTAAAACAACAATAGAAAAAAATCAATGAAACCAAGAGCTGGTTTTTTAAAAAGATAAACAAAATTGACATGCCCTTCACCAGACTCATCAAGAAAAAAAAGAGAAAGGACTCAAATAAGTAAAATCAGAAACAAGGGAGAAGTAACAACTGACATAACAGAAATACAAAGGATTATAAAATATACTATAAGAAATTATAGGGGATCCCTGGGTGGTGCAGCAGTTTGGCGCCTGCCTTTGGCCCAGGGCATGATCCTGGAGACCCGGGATCGAATCCCACATCGGGCTCCCGGTTCATGGAGTCTGCTTCTCCCTCTGCCTGTGTCTCTGCCAATCTCTCTCTCTGTGACTATCATAAATAAATAAAAATTTAAAAAAATATATTAAAAAAATAAAAAAATAAAAAAATTATATGCCAAACTGGACAAACTAGAAGAAATGGATAAATTCCTAGAAACATACAATTTCCCAAAACTGAACCAGGGAGAAATAAAAAATCAGAAAGGACGGACTATAAGTAACAAAATTGAATTTGTATTCAAAAAGCTACCAAAAAACAAAAATCCAGGACCAAGTGGATTAACAGATGAATATGTAGAGAAGAGTTAACAACTGTTCTCCTCAAACTATTCCAAAAAATAGAAGAGGAAGGAAAGCTTCCAAATATATTTTATGAGGCCAGCATTACCCTGATACCAAAATCAGACAAAAACATCACATGAAAACTACAGGCCAATATTTGATAAATATAGATGCAAAAATCCTCAAAAAGTATTAGCAAACCACATACAATACATTAAAAGATGATTGAACATGATCAGGTAGGATTTATTCCCAAGATACAAGGATAGCTCAATATTTGCAAGTCTATCAATGTCATATACCACATCAATAAAACAAAAGATAAAAATCATATCTCAGTAGACATAGAAAAAGCATTTGTATTCTTCAACATCCATTCAGGACAAAACTCTCAACACAATGAGGTTGGAGGGAAGATATCTTAATTAAATGGAAAATATTATATATGAAAAATTATACAAGTTATGGACCATGCTATCTTCTTCTACAGAAGGTTTAACTTTTCCTTTGGCAGTTAATAGTGTGATGCTAATCACCTTAATCCCACTGAGGACTTAACTATCTTCAGGTATGATTGCCACTACTTTGAGTTCATTTGCAGGAAGTGACCCTCTAGAGTCTCCCATGGAGAGTCTAGGATTTTCACCGGAATCTCTTCTTCTGGAATGTCCTAATTCTAACCCTTATCACCACAACTGTTATCAACTATGCTCTGCATCTCAGAGCAAAAATATGTTCTGCATACGAGAAAAAAATACTAGAGACTTGAGATTCTAGAATCTCATTGAGAAGAGATGGGTAAACAGCAGACACTAGCACCACTGATTTTTCTCTATATCCTGCCAATATCTCTGTTTTTTTCTGCCTTTCACTAGTAGTCCTCTGCACTTTTAGTTGGGACTCCTAGCCACTTGGCCTGCACCAAATATCAGCAATGTCCTAAAAATAAAAGGAGCTATAGAATATTAGCTTGTATTGTGTATGAATCTTACTTCCCCAAGATTTTATCTCCTTAAGAATTATTATCTTAGAACCTCTCTGATGACTTCAAAGAAATGTTATTTTTTATATTTTCTTTGATCTTCTTAGTTGATTTGGCAGGATTTACATAAGAAACTTCATCATAACCAGAAATGGAAATCTCAACATTGCTTTCCAAATTTACAAAAGTCTTCCAAGTTTTTGGATGATGCTTTATAATACTACAAGAGATCATATATCAGGGGTACTTTTCCTTAGAGATAACATAATTTTCTTCTCTTTGAGCCAAACATTTTTGTTCCAGCTACTCTTGCAAAACAGGTTAAACCCATGTCCACATATTACAAATCAGCTTGTAGGAGAAGTAAAATTCAAGCAATGGAATTTTTTAAATGTTTTTAATGAAATTATATTAGTGAAAAATCAATAAATTGATTGGCATTAAAATACTTAAACAGTTAAGAAACTACTTTTTCTTTCTTTGATGAATTATTCTAATGCTATAAAAATTTAAATGTATCTCCATATAATATCAAACTTCTACTCTATAGCTAATATGACAGAAACTAATTCATGGCTAGCATATCCTAAATTCCCATTTCCGAGAAATCAGAAATAAATAGATCTTTCTTGAAAATTTGATCATCTTTCTCAAAAATCTCCATTATTAAACCCATATCTAATAGGTTACATTCCTCGTTTAATTCTTACATTAGTATTTTTCCTTCCTTTTCCCTCTTTTTATAAAGATAGCTTTTATTAAGCCATAAGAGTCTCTACAGCAACAGGATGGGGGGAAAGCAGTAGTTTAGAGGATTATTTAACAAAAGCATTCCAACTTTAAAAAGTTCACATAAATGTGAAGAAAGTTGAACTTTAACCCTTTTAAGGCAGACTTTCAGCATTTCAACTAAACCTTAACTTATTATATACAATTCTTTTTTCTCTATTAATATAATCTTTCAATATCTGTGATGTAATTTGGTATTTTTATACTGAAAAATCTATAAATTTTGTAAATTTTTTGAGTGTAGAAAATACACAAACACTAACAAATGGAATGAAAATAAGGGTGTAAATGGAGATTGACTTGGTATTTGATAAAAAAAAGATCTTAGTTTATTATTTTCAATAATTTATTTAATTGATTAGTAAAGATGAGTCATATTCACATAAGTAACTGAAAATAATCACCAACTAAAAGAAGAAAAACAAAGATTTTCCTTTCTATCATGACCTCAAGGACACAAATTTCCTATCCACTGCTATTCCTGTGAGACCCCAAAAATCTGTGATCTTATCAGGGTGAAGTACTACTGTGCAACTGAATAATATATGCACAAAGCAAGAACAGGCTATCCTATTAGTCTAATTTCATACTCAGGCCTGTCTTTAAAGTAGCACAAACAAGTAGTTCCTTTAAGTCACTCCTACAGTCAGATTCCCTAAGGTATAATGTGAAAGAATAGTTCTAATTTGAAGTGACCATTAAGTAACTGACTTACTATCATGTCTATTCCTTTTCCTACAAAAATAGTTGGTATCTAGAAAAATAATATAAATTCCATATTTTAAACACTTAAAAATCACTATGATTCAAAAGAAACATGATTTTAAAATGTTTCACTAATTCTTTTCAATGGGCTTTCTATTACATTATTGCTAAACACAGACCATGAAATTATTCATTATTATCTCACAGGGCTTATTGTGCATTATAGAAAACATAACTGGAAAGCTGCTCGGGATAAGGAACCAAAAATTAACAACATTATCTTAATTTTATATAATGCCTTTTCAGGCTTTTCTGTTTATATTTACTCCCTTGGCTATCTTACCTCATCTCATGGCTTTAAATGCCAAATGTGTCAATAATTCTCAAATTTACATCACTAGCCAAAGATCTCTCATCCAAACTCCATGCTTTTATATCCAACTGCTTACTCAAATCTTCATTTAGACCTCTAAAAAAATATCAAATCCAGTATGTTCCAAACAGAATTGAAAAGCCTTTTATACATGCAACTTTTTTAATTTAACGCAAAATTGTATCAGTTGCTTAGGCAAAAACTTTGGTGCTACTTTTGAGTCCCTTTATTTCATATCCCACTTTTGATCTGACTAAAAATCCTATTTATTTTACATATACGACCTATTCAAAATGCAGTTCTTCTTACTATCTTCATTTTATCATCTTCATCTGAACTACCATCATGTCTTTGTTGGATAAGAACAATAGTTTTCTATGGCTACTATAACAAATGACCACAAACTTGTTGGCTTATAACAGCAAAATTTAATCTTTTAGAGGTCTGGAGGCCATAGGTCCAACACCACTATCACTAAGCCAAAATCAAGTTATTGTTATGGCCACACTCCCTTGAGAGGCTATAGGTAAGAATCTATTTCCTTGCCTTTTCTGTTTCCTTGTCATTTCTAGCAATTAAAGCTGCACTCCTTCAGTTCTTTGGCTCATGTCTCTTCCTTCATCTTCAAAGCCAGTGTTATATCTTCTGTCTCTGACTCTGCTTCCATCACTTTGCCTTCTTCTTGCCTGTGGTCAAATCTTCTTCTGTCTCCCTCTTAGAACAATACATGTGGTTGCATTTAAAGTGCCCACCAGGATAATCCCAAGTAATCTCATCACAATACCTTTATTTGATCATATCCACAGAATTTTTTTTTCCCCACATAAACCAACATTCACAGGTTTCAGGAATTAGGATGTCAATATGTTTTGGGAAGGCATTATTCAGCCTACCATGTTTTGGGTTTTTTTTTTTTTTTTTTTTTTTTAAGATTTTATTTATTTATTCGTGAGAGACACAGAGAGAGAGAGAATGGCAGAGACACAGGCAGGAGAAGCAGCCTCCATGCAGGGAGCCTGGCATGGGACTCTATCCCGGGTCTCCAGGATCACGCCCCGGGCTGAAGGCAGCGCTTAACCGCTAAACAACCGGGGGTGCCCGCCTACCATGTTTCTGAACTGGCCACCCAACCTCAATCATTTCCTGTTTATGGACTATTCTCAACAAAGCAACAAGAGTGATCTTTTTAAAATGCCAGTTAGATCTTGACCACTTTTCTTTTTTCTCAGTATTTTGCAATGGATTTCATTTCATAAAAGCCAAATTCCTTTTAAGGCCAAGGCCCTACATGATCTGGGGTCCCATTTCTCCCAAACTTCACCTTCTACCACTTTTCCTCTTTGCTCACTTCACCACCACCACCCATCCTCTTAGCTCTTCCTGGAGCATGCCAAGCATTTTCCTACTTTAGGACTGTTGTATTTGCTGCTTATCATCTTCCCACAAATATCATGTGCTAACCCTCTCTCTTCAATGCTTATATATGACTTTCTCACTAAGACCTACCCCAAAACTCCACTTAAAATTTCAGTCCCTGATTCCATATTTCTGATACTTACTCTGCTCTTCTTTTTCCAAAGCACTCGTAACTACCTAATATTCTGTATAGTTTCATCATTTATAACTATTATGTTTATTATTTGTCACTGTCTATTAGAGTATAAGGTCCATTTTGTTGAATGATAGAAGCCAAGTATCTACAACAGTACCTGGCATATAGCTGGCACTCAATAATTGTTTGTTGACTAAATTACCAGCATTTTCCACTGAGTATTTCCTTAGAATAAATGTTTATTAATATAATGGTAGGGCCAATAATCTTTAATACTTTTATGGATCCTGAAAGATCCTCATTTCACTCAGCATAAAAGCCAAATTACTCTCCATAATTTTCATATTACTTTATATTTTCCCTAGCAATATGAGTTTATCTGCTTTCCTGTCATCATATCAGAGCTTGATCTATATTTCTTTTCTTTAAAACAAATTGAAAATTCAATGCTTTGGACCAATATGGTGTAGATCTACTTCCAAGACAGCCAACATACATACACTGAACATCTAATCATATGATGGATTATACTATGTATTCAGGAGGGAAGTATAGGATAACAAGATTTTAAAAAGTGTCATCTATGCTTTCAATAAGGTCACAAGTTATTCAGAGGAGAAAGGATGCATAAATGAGTAATTAACTGGCAGGGCAAAGGGTGAATAAATATTATCAAAATTTCACAGAGGATACTATGAAAGTTCAAGTTGAAGTATATATTGTATTTGATACACTTAGATAAAGTTAAAGTGAGAAAAGAGGTCCTTTTCATTCTGTATCTGCAAGGGTATTTTATTCTGCTATTAATTTGATGACATAAGACAGGAGTAACTCTCCAAGAAACCTCTCACCAGTCCCTAAGGGTATGATTAAATAACATCGAGTAATGTGCAGCAACTGCACTTGTATTCAAAAGGAAAATGCTTATTATTTTTTTAACTGCAAAGTCTCATGCACTGCTTCTCCAGGATTTTGATTTCAGCAAAAACAGACCCAGAGTTTATTACGGGAGGTTCCAAATCAGACTTGTCTAGCTTTCCTATGACTCCAGCCAGAGTTTCCTGCAGGGAAACTGTATATATGAGAGGCTCTGAGAGTTCATGAGGGTGATGATTACTCCAAGAATTAAATTATATCAAGAACATTTGGGGAATTAAAAATCAAATACTGCAATAGAAAAACATTAACCTAAAGGTACGAATTTCCAATTATAAAATAAGCCATAGAAACATAATGTACAGCATAAAAACAACTGTTAATAATACTGTATTGCATATTTGAAAGTTGCTAAGAGATTTTAAAAGTTCTCATCACAAGAAAAAGACATTTTTGTAACCATGTATGACAAGAGATATTAACTAAACTTATTGTGATTATTTTTCAATGTATACAAATATTGAATAATTGTTATACACCTGAAATTAATATAATGTTATATGTCAATTATATATCAAGAGAAAAGACAACATAACAACAAAGGCAAAAGTTCCAAACACTTCTTTGATAATTCTCAAAAAGAATATATTTGTTTTTAATTTTTTTTCTGGTGTTTTCTTTCTCTAAAAAGGAAGACAATTAAAGAGACTCAAATCAATCAATTAATCAATGAACCAGAAACAAATAAATAAATAATTCTAAAGTGATAGACATTGGTGACCTAGAGAATAATGCTGTATTCAAGACCATAATAGAACAAAGGGTTATGATACACTTGATGATGTTAAGACCAAAAGCAAATATGAAATTTACTAAAGGAATTTCCTACTTCTAGTAAAACTATCTTTTAAGATTGATTAGTCACTTTAAAAAAAACAAGTTTTGAGAATTCTACTTTAAGATTGCATTTTAAAAGCAATCATCTCCTCCTATCATTCTATTCCATTAGTCTCTAAACTCCGCAGTTATAAATAAGAAACCTGAAACAACACCTTTCCTAAAGCTCATCTCTTGAAAGCTACAAAAATGTAAAGTATAATGTGTGCCTTTGGTAGTAAAGTGCACATGGTAGTAAAGATGTAAAAGTATCTTGGGAAAAGCCTTCAAGGAAAAGTCAGCTTAGAGTTTGTGCCCTTGCTTTGTATAACCCTGCAAACAATTAATTCCTTAAAAACAAAAGATGTAAAAAGTATCTACTTCAGTATTTATTATGAAGATTAAGCAAGATAGTGTATGCAAAAAGGACTTGCAATTGTAAAGGGCCATTCACAGATAAGGAACTGCCGTTATTGATGGAGAATTTAGCAGATTCTTTTATTTAGTGTAATTAGTTTATTATGCCACTAAGCAAATATGTCGCAGGCCCCTGACAAACTATTTCAAATTTTCAGTCTTTGTGTCAAGGGTGTTCTGGTTCCAAAGACATAAAATCCAATTCAGGCTTAAGCAGAAAAAAAGAAATACATTAGCTGGCCTAGTCTAAAAAGCTCAAGGGACAGAGAGATGGCTTCCTAATGGCTTAATCAGAGCACTAAACTATACCACACACCCCCATCCTCTGCCATGGTGTGGAAGCCCTGTGTAGGCATTCTTCTCAGGCTAGTCACTTTACTGTAGGAAGACAGTTCAGCACTTCTGCCTCATTCCAACACTCTATACAACCCAGAAGATAAGTGAAAGCTTCCTTAGAGTTCCGGAAATGGCTCCTGTGGCCATTAAAGGGGTTGTATACTTCCCATGGAGAAAAAGAAATCATTGACACCATTAAAGAGTGGAAATCTTGATTGTCATGAGCCCTGGAACTGGGAATGGGAGTCAGTGCTGCTCAAATCACACAGATGAGCCTAGAGAAGAGCTGATCCACAGCAGGACACTGAGTATGCAGTTATCAAGAGAAGTGTAAATGAATACTAGATGCAAAAACAGCTCATGACTATCATCAAGCAAGTTGAGTGATGATCATCCCTGTTGGACTCCAAGAAAATATGGCAGTGCCTAGTATGTCACAGGATTCAGTTCTTTATGCTCTATTATCTTATGATTCAACTCCCTTCCCATGCATTGCCAGTGTTATTCACCACTCAACTGTTTTTCTTCATATGTTGAAGCAAGCACTTTTCCTTTCTGAACACCACCACTCTTCAATACTCTCCATAACTGAATCTAGATGAAAAGCATCAACTAGGTCTAATATTCCTTTAGAAATTGGAAAATGAAGAACACTATACATACTAAAAGTCTCTTTTTTTATTTTTTTTATTGGAGTTCAATTTGCCAACATATAGCATATCACCCAGTGCTCATCCCGTCAAGTGCCCCGCTCCATGCCCATTACCCAGTCTCTTAAAGACAAGTAAAGGAGGAGTATTAACTTGTTGTACATTGATCTTCCCATGTGTCTATTTTACCAGCCTCCTTTCCCACCACTGACCCAGTGTCATGTCACATGCTGCAACACTGAACTTCTTGGAGTCCCCATATGGAGTCACCATATGTTTGATTGGCAAAAGACTCCTTTCTCATCTTTCTTTACCCGGGTAAATATTCGTGTTTCTTCCACACTTAGCTCAGGCCCCAATACCTCATGATAGTTTATCTTGAACTCATCTCTTTGCTTCCCTATCTCCTTAAACACACCTCTCTCAGCAATCCATATTTTGTTGACATTTTTGGTTTATGGACCAACTCTACCACTAGTCTACATACTCCTTGAGAATGGAAATTGTCATATGTATCTCTTGGCACACTGACAGAGAGTTAACAGTCAATAATGTTGCTGGTTGAAGTATGTATTCATTGACTCATCCGCTGTTATCATTTTAGCCTATGAACTTCCTAAAGGTCCAGTTATATTCTCACTGGGTCTTACATTATAAATTATACCTATAATCCATCAATGTGTGATGAATAACTTCTGTGATGTTTCCTTCTAGAAAACACATTCCTGATAAACACATTCCTGTTTATAGAAAGAAGATTTAATAATAAATATGGGCTTTTTAATATTCAATCTTTTAAAAATATATTAAAAGAAAGGAGAAAACAGTGAGATCGAGGAAGAGCAGGCAGAGTAGGGGGAAATAAGGGAAAGAGGGAGAGAGGACAAAGAAGAGAATGAGATGAGAGGAGACAAAAAAATCTGAAATAGGATTATTTGAAATATTGATTTTTAGTATGGTTGTACACATTTTTAATGGTATTTACTTGAAAGTAAAAACTGAAATGAAATTATCTCAAAAATGACAAATGGGAACCATAAATTATCCACATTTGTAAAAGTCAGAGCATCATCCTGAGTGTCTGCAAATGATTTGTATGCCGTATGGCAAGCATGCTCCATTGGGTACAATTATATGATTGTTTATTGAATAATTGCTCTCCTTGTCAAATGTTTGATTGAATATTTGCTTGCTCCCTGTAATATTTTCACTGAGTAATTGTCTTCTGTGGGTAATACCTTCACTCAATAATTGCCTGTTCTGAATAATATTTTCACTGAATCATTTCCCATTCAGCATATTTTATTAAATGATTTTCTTGTTGTGACTCATGTTACTATAAGTTCACTGAGAATTACTTGCTGAATTACATATTTCCTTTGTATTACTTGGAAACTAGATCTAAATCCTTGCTCTGCACCTTCTCCAGGCTGTTGAGAGATTATATAACAACTTTGTTTCTAAAGTGTTTTCCAGTGAAGCGGAACTTTGGAACTGCCTAAGTCCAATAAAATAAAAGTTCTATTTTTGTGGGAAGAAATAATTTATTTGGGGAGAAAAAGAGAAAGTTAATTAAACTTTGTGGGATAGGTACAGATTGATATCATATCATATCACAGATAAGCTGTCTCAAAATCTCCTTTGGAGGTTTCTGGAATCAATTTAATGAAACTGTAATATTGTAGTCAATATTAGACAAAATAAATAGTATTAACAGATTTATATTACTTTCTATTACATGTTCCTTCCACTAACTTCTGCTTTCTTTTATCAATTATATTTTATTTCTAGTTAATATTCAATCATACAGATATTTTTCCTATTGATACTATCTTTGGATCATTTCTTTTGTTGTGCCCAAGATCGCGAATCCGAGAAACCACCAAGGAGCTGACACCGATGCAAACACACTGAGGGTTTATTTACAAGCTCGAGCTTGGGTCAAAGTATACCCGACACAGCGGAGCAGGGACTTGGACTCCGAGGTGGGTTTCAGCTTAGTTTTAAGGGCTGGTCTCGGGGACCTCCAGAAGGAGTGGTGCAATTCCTCAAGTTCTGTTTACATTTTGATATGGGGCCTTCAAGGGCATTGAGCTCTGTTCTTATTCTAATAGGGGCTTCCTGCCCTTGGCTTGGGCTCTGTTTTTATTCTAATATGGGGCTTTCTAGGACGAAAAGCTGTAAGCTGTTTTCTTCCTGTAACTGAAGTCAGGTAAAGTTCAGCTCTTATTCACAGGGGCCTGGGATGGCTGTACTTGTGCTAACACTGAACTTAAAGTGGAATGGCCTTAATTTTCTCAGCCTCCACATCTTTATCTTGTACCAACATATAAGTTCAAGATTATATAAGTAGAGCATACCATCACTAACTCTTCTTTTAAGTAGTTAGACCATTGATGGTCCCACAAAGATAGCCATACATTTTGATGGTATAGAATCCCAGACTTATGCTCTCAAGAGAATCATTATATTTCTAGCTTAAGTATAATCATTTGGTGCTTGGGTTTGGTTCAAGATGAAGTTCATTCTAGAGATCCCAAACTACTGCACTGTAGATAGTCATGGGTTGCTATTTATCAAATACTTCAGAAAAATAGTAGTGTTGCATTTCTTTTCCTCTTTGAAAATAGGTGTGGCCATTTGACTTCCTATGCCCAATAAAATGTGAATAGAAATTACATGTATTATTTCTGGGTGGAAGCTTTAAGAGCTAATATCAGATCCAGTAGTAAGATGGAGTAAATACAGCACCTATCTCTCACCCCTGATACAATTACAAAACCTGGACAGAGATCATGGAGCAGCTATTTGAAAACTCTATAAGGTAAATTATAGCAGATACATTGGGGAAGAACAAAGAATTTGAAGTACTACTGAATTCACAATGGCCTTACCACTTTCCCCCCAATATCACCCCAGAGTAGATGTAAGCACTATGTCACAAAGAGAGCTGTATGAAAAACCCTCTAATTCTGACTTAAGATGCAAAAAGGGGAACTTCTAACACCCAGAGGAAGATGGAAAGTCTCCATTTTACTCTTCTTTCTCTTTTTTCCATTCTCACACATTCCATCCTGCAAGCAATCCCACCGTGTTGACCAGTGAGGGGGCTAGAAGGAGGCAAATCTCTGAGTGAGGGGGAACCTTCCTCTCCAGTTGGAGCAGCTGAGATCCCAAGAATGCAGGGCCACCCATTACTTTTTTTTTTTCCTCTGGCCTTTTGTGGGTTGGGCACAGAGGTAAGCCCAAATACAAAAGTGTTCAGCAAACTGGAGCAACTAGAGTCCCAGGATTTTGGCCAGAATCCTGAAAAAAACAAAACTCAGGGAGACAGAAAATGCTAAGCAGGTAATAGAGAGGAAGAAGTTCATGAGAGCAACTCCATAACACTGATCTTTATTAGCATACCAAGACTTTGTGAACTGAACTAGGGTGTAAACTACCATGCAGATCACTGACCGAAGGTGGGGTGGGCATATCTGAAGCACGCTACAATGGCTCTGAAAACTAAACTTAAACTGGAGCCACACTCGTCAGAATGCAAAGTAGAACTTTGCCCTGAATCTAACAACTATTCTAATATAAAAATTCTGCCTTCTCTGTAGGATTTAAACAAGACCCAAGTCTTAATTTTCATATTCAGAATCTCCAGGATATAATGAAAAATTACTCAGCTTACAAAGAACCACAAAAAGCTCATATGGAAAAAAAGACAATTAGCACATACCAAGGCCAAGATGACTCAGATGTTGGAATTATCTAACAAGACTTTAAGGTAATTTTTATTAAAATGATGGAATGAAAAATCATGAACACTTTTGAAACAAATGTAAAATACAAAGTCTCAGCAAATAAAGAGAATATATAAAGAGCCAGTATTTCATTCACGATGTTCTCTTTCCTTCTGGCAGAGAATAGTAATGTTCCAGATTATGTCTATGACACCAGGTCCCAAATTAAGGACAACATGGAGCAAAACACTCACTAAATATGTGTGATTGATATGTAACATAAGTGAGAATTAAACCTTGTTATTTTAACCACCAAAATGTATTGTTTCTAACTGCAGTATAACCTAACCTATCTTGACTGACAAAACGGAATATTCTGAATTTATGATGTAATAAACCCTTTCTGTGTTGGTAACAGGGAAGAAGAAAATTTTGACCAAAATTAGTATTTATTCAGGTTAAGTCTTCAGATAAAGTCCATAACTCTTCCAAGATAATCATCTAATTGTTGATCAAGTCTTTCCCTAAGGGGTACTTGCCATACACATTTCTCCTAGGATTCTTAAGTAGATAGCTGTTTCCTTTAGTAATGTCTATAGTAAAAGGAAACAGGTGTTTGCATTTCTAACTATAATTTTTAACTACTAATAATGATGTGCTGACCAAGATTATTTGAATCTGTAAAGAAAATGGTTATGTAATACTATACATTTAAACTAAATTCAAAGGGCAGCCTGGGTGGCTCAGCAGTTTGGCACCGCCTTCAGCCCAGGGGGTGGTCCTGGAGACCTGGGATTGAGTCCCAAGTTGGGCTCCCTGTGTGGAGCCTGCTTCTCCCTCTGCCTGATACTCTGCCTCTCTCTCTCTCCTCTCTGTGTTTCTCATGAATAAATAAATAAAATCTTAAAAAAAAGAAAAAATAATAAACTAAATTCAATTAACTATAGTTTTCATGTAATACAATCCCTGCTTGCTAGGTAAAATTGAACTTCCAATTTTTGGACACCTGATAAGTACACTATGATTTAGGGCTATTAATGAATATTTATTGCTCAGCATTTATAAATAAAATGTACCTAAACCGGTTATCCCTGCAAGAAGGCAGTAACAAAGTAGACAACATACAAAACATCAGACATCAGCATATTCTCCATACTGTTTTCCAGATTCTAGAAACATATATTTTATTAAAGAAAGAAGGTGGAGTTTTAACCTACTTGTATTTACATTGTGTTTTGTAATAAACTCAACGCATAATCTTATTTATTTTACCTAAAGCTTTTACTGAGTTAAAAAAGGCTTGAGTATGACATTTAATCCAATTATCGATGTCCACCTATTTACCCACTTTTTCAAAAATTCTGAAAATTCAGTGGCCAAGAGTTATTATAACCCAGCTTATGTCATATCTAGAATGACTGCTTAAAATGTAATGTCTATTTCAAGGTACATAATAACCAGATTGGTGTTTTGTTTGACAAATTAGTGGCATAATTATTCATTCCTTTATTTATTTTATTAACTTAATTAGCAGGATGATACTGACTCATGAATTACTTAAACCAAAGGAGTAGACTTTAATTGCCAATCAGCATCAATAAATTCCCTTTTCCCTCTCTGACAGATTAGGTTCTGTTTATGAATTCTTCCTCTTAAGGAGGGAAAACAAATTGTTCTTGTTCTTGCCCTACCTTCCACATTCTCTGATAATGTTCCTCAATACCTGTTCCAGGAAATTGACATGGACATATTAACAACGGGAAGTTTTATAAGATTTCTTTTAAAAGTTCCTTGCTCCATTATCATCATAAAAGATAATGGGAAGGGAAATAGAGCTATTTGGGGGCATTATTCACTAAATTTTATATCTCCAAATTGTTTGAGCCATAGGTATATCATCATCACATCCCTCACTTACCTTTATTTTAATCCATACAGCTTAAATCGAATCAAGCAGGTTAGTTCTCATTTAGCAATACTGATGTTACAATACTCAGTAGTAAAAATTAATCATAATTTTTCATAGTTATAGCAATGAAATTTCCAAAAGTCGCATACTGTGAGGGAAATCCTAAGAGAAATCATAGTCCACAAACAAGATTTATTGTTATCAGATAAAAGTCACATGACTTCTCTTCTCTGTGATCCTTGGTCTCAAGTAGGGTGTTATTCAAGAATATAAGAGGAAGCTTAAAAGTCTCCTTATAAAGAAAATGGATAGGTGCAAAAAGCATGGAGTTTATCAAACAGAAAGAGGCCTTCTAGGATTGAAATGAACTGTAATTAAGTCAGAGTACCAACAAGGTTCTATTTCAGCCACATGCATGTTTCTAACAATAGTCATGAAAGACAGAAGTTCCCAACTGAAAAAAGATTAGAAGGAAAAATTATTTCCATTATAATTACCTTCAATGGAGTTTAAACAGATAAAAAGAAAAAATAGTGCGTGCACCTAAGTGACTCAGTTGGTTGAATGCTGGCTCTTGGTATCAGCTCAGGTCATGATCTCAGGATCCTGGGATCAAGTCCCCAAGTCAGGCTCCAAACTCAGCAGGGAGTCTGCTTGAGGATTCTCTCTCCCTCTCCCTCTGCCCCTCCCCCTACTTGTAAGGTCTCTCTCTCTCTCTAAAATTAATAAATAATTCTTTTACTAAAAAAAATAGCGTACTGTTGGGAACAAAACCAGAGAGATAATTCCAAACTAACTTGCAATACCAAATCCCCAGCATTTAGATGAATCCACTTCAAAGAGAAAGATTCCAAGGAGTACAGAAGGGGCACTCTATAAACCCATATGCTCCACAAAAGAAAGAAACCATGAACCTGAAGTGTTCCAAATAGTTGATAGATTTCAAGTGGCTCTTTTTACTCAGTGATTTTTTTTTTAGTGATTTGTTTTTTATGTCTAGTAAATTTCACACACCACAGAATAGCCTCTGAATTTTGATTACAGTTTTAAGTATTTTTTTCACATCCTAATTTTTTTGCAAAAATGTGTTGCTTTGCTTTTGAATCCTTTTGCATTTTTTTTGTCTTCTTTTCAAACAATTTTTTAAAATTTATAATTCATTCTCCAACTCCACTTATTTGGCAATGACTTCATGAATTTAAAATTTTTGTCTTTATATTTTAGCCAAAGTATTCAACTACTGCTTAATGTATTAGCAACTTTCTGGACCCAGGAGTACTTTTATAATTTTTAAAACATTTTAAAATAGTTTATTTTCCATTTTCCATTTTTGTTTTAAATTCATTTTCCAATGATGCTAATTTTAACTACTTAATGCTTTTGTCATTTTTGAGTATGCTTCATTCATATGTAAGCAGCATTCCTCATAAAAAATGAACACTTGTAGTAAGGAAAATGGCTATTTTTGTCAGGTTTTCCTAAAAGAGTATTAAGATTTTAAATACCACTATTTTACATGAGAATCTTTTTAAGATTTTATTTATTTATTCATGAGAGACAGAGAGAGAGAGAGAGAGAGAGAGAGAGAGAGAGAGGCAGAGACACAGGCAGAGGAAGAAGCAGACTCCATGCAGGGAGCCTGATGTGGGACTCGATCCCCGGTCTCCAGGATCACGCCCTGGGCCGAAGGCAGGCGCTAAACCGCTGAGCCATCCAGTGATCCCCTACACAAGAATTTAAAATAAAAATGAGAATCTGTCTAGATCATCAAAATTTATATACTCAGAAGCATCATTATATTTTACATCCTATTTACACTAACACATTGTCAGTGTTATTTCCAAAATTTGACAAAGAATTCTTCATGAAGTGAGCAAGGGATCAAAAACAGAAAATATAAAATGAGTGACTTAAATACAACACATTTCTTGTTTCCTCCAATTTAATTTTGGTAAATCTACTTTTTAATCTCTCAGCAATTATCTTCAGACTGCCACTGTCCCCTAACAAGCAATGCTCATACAGGTTTTAATGATGAAAAATTACATAAAGAAGCATCTTGAGTGCTCGCAGCAGTGAAGCTACAATGGTGAGGTAGCATGCTGTAAAAAAAAAAAGTATAAAGGCTTTGTGTCAGACAGCCTTAGGTTCTGATATCTGCTGTTGCTTGATCCTTGGCCATGGATAAGTTAAGTTTCTCCCTATTAATCTCAATTCCTTTTCTTTCTCTTAATCTCATTCAAGAAAAACGTGTATTTTCACACTACACAAAACACTATAGTGGGTACCCTAGGAGATACAAACATAAATACAATGTGATCTAAATAAGTTTACAGAGCAAATGGCGAAGTTAAAAATATACACTATCTTCTTAAAAGACAAATAAATGTCTTGGCCTAATGACATACAATAAATACTTTTTTCCTGCTGAATTGTTTATGTTGACAGCTGGTTAATGCAAAGATCCAACTCTCCATTTTTCACCAGCTCAGTTCTGCTAGTGAAAGGCAGACCAAGACTGGGCGTGGGAATAGGCAGGGATGGTCTATATTCAGAGAATGGGGTGGGTGTGAGAGCAAAAGGGAAAAGAGGATATGCTGGAATTAACTAGGTAAAGGGGAAGTGGGAGTCTGAATATCAAGTTTCTCTGAACAAATATATGGAAAATCAGAAATTAAAAGTTGGTACAGAAAACTAACCCCAAAGCACTACTTGGGGAAGGCAGGGTTATTCTGGACAAATCCAAAGACAAAGGTGTCTCTAAAGGAAGACTAATAAACTAATGAGTTCAAGAATAGGTGCCCTTAAAGGTACAAGGATCTTTGGATAAGCTGAAGATTTCTGCAGTGAAAGAATTCCCCAAAGTAAGTAGAAATGATTGACTGAGAAATCTAGCTTTATTTCTTTCAGTTTATTCCACTCTGTGAAAGGATTTACTCACTGATATAAAAGAGAGGTCTGACAAAAGCTCTAAAATACATCCGTATTCACTTACATATTGAATGTCTCTAGAGGACAGGCTGGGCAATGTTTTACTCAGAAGAGCCCAGTTTTCAAATCCACTCCTTGCATGGTATTAGTAAGATATAATTGGGAAGAAGCTCCTTTATCCAAGCTATACTTTGTTCCTACCTGAATACATTAAGTTTGCTTGCCCTTAATCACAGTTCTATTCTAGATACGTAACTTTAGCGTTTGGCATAGTTGAACCAATCCAGGCTATGTTAGCTCTTTCTACATGTCTGCCTTTCCTCCAAGATACAAGGATAGAGAAGGTGGGAGAGAGGTGCAAAATATAGACAAGAAACTGATGAAAATTTATAAATTTTATATGCTAAGGGAGTGAATATAGTTGTCTTCCTAAAAACAAATATGGTTTATATATTCCATCCATTGAAGATTAAATTTAGAGTTCCCAATGAATGCAAAAATCCATTGACCACTACATCATGCTGACCTGAAATATAAGAAAACTAGACGTGAGCTTTAGAATCCACATAAAAAAAACCCATCACATTATGAGATGGCCAAAGGAAAGAATACCAATTGCTGAAAAGACTGTTTCTCCTACTCATATGTTTGCCCTGCATCACTGCAAGGAAGAAAGAACATAAAACATCATTCACTATTTGCTCCTCACATGCTGGGCTCTTTCACTTACATTGTTTCCCCATAATATAAATAAGAAAATAGAGGGCTTGAATGTTGAATATTTTTCCTCCTAAATCATATAATTTACAGATAGTTTATTATATACTGAAACCCAGAGTTTCTAATTCCAAAACTGCTACTTTTTATCATTTTGTCAGTCTTTTCTCCCATTTTTCCACTTCTTACTGGCCTCTTTCACCACCTCTTCTCATTGCACCATGATGAAATTACTATTCTTTCATCACACATTAGAGAGTATGTGGGTAATCCATATACCTAGAACAATTCACAGAGTGTATGTAAATAGGTGTGCCACATATATACTAGAGCCTTTAAAACCACAAAACTCAAATCATAAATATGGAGGCTTTCTTGTACCATATATTCTCAATTACTGAAGTTCTTATTTTTGAGAATAAAGATGAGCCAATGGCTTTCAAGGTGATAGCGGATAGGAACAGGACAGGTGATTATATCAAGATCTCCTGGGGTATATGGTCACATGTTTCAAAATCTATGGTGCAGTGCCAAGTTACCGAGATAGTGGGTGGATGGGGAGCATGTTTATGAGAATAATTTTAAAAGCTCTTATATTCATTATATATTGCTGTGTAACAAATTCCTCCCAAATTTAGTCACTAGAAATAGTATGCATTTATTATCCTATAATTTATATGGGTTATGAACCTGGGCACAACTTACCTGAGTTCTTGGCTTTAGGGTTTCTCACAGGGCTGTCATTAAGTTACCAGATAGGGCTGGTCCAAATTACACCCAGAGGAAGAGGCTTACACAGAGATGTGAGTACCAGGAGGCAGAAATCATTGGAAGCCATGCCAGAAGCTGCCTATCACAGCCTCACCTAAACCTAAAAGACTGTAGTACCCTCTTTCTGTCCCCTTTCCTCACCTTCAGTTTCTTTCCTTTCTAAGTGACAGGCTGATTCATGTCTGCTTAAACATTCACTGAAAACATTTGATAATACCTTGAAAAGAAAAATAGAATCAGTCTAGAACTGGTTTGTGAAAGCAAAATTTCTGGGGTTTTTATGTTCTTTGTTTTGAGGATGGGATCAGCTAACAAGAGGTAAGTGAATTTGAGCTATGAGTGAAAACATAGTTTTTCTTTCGTTTATCCATGCCACTCCATTTTTCTAATGACGGAACTTTTTAAGAGCTAGATATGTATTAAATAAATCTAAATATACATGGACATTAACAAAAATTCATGGTCATTCTGTTCTTTCATCAAAGACCAGGAAAAGTCATACGCTGTCCTTGACAGTGAGATTGTGTATGTAAATTACCTGAAGTCAGTATGAATAATATTTCAGTTACTTTTTTGAAAAGCCCACTAATTATTTTGCACTTTCGTTTCCATAGTTACAAATCTTTACTGTAGCTGCTCAGAACAAACTGATACACAAGGGAGCCTTTGCACTGGTTCATACATTGTGAGAAATTCTGAAATCCGAATATTATGAGCACCTGAAAAAAAAAAAAAAAAAAGGTCTTTCTTTGGGGTTAGCATGTCCTGACTGCTCCCTGCCACTTTTAACATTTAAGTAAATTTTCATTAAAAATCTCAATAGATATTTGTGGCAAATCATGTGTTAACCAGGAAAAATACTTTCAATGAACATCAGAATAATTTTAATTCCATTTGACTCAGCAAACAGCTTATATAAATATTGCCTTGTTTATAGTGACACTATAAATTCTGAAGAAGTTCTATTTTTTGAAGTATTTATATATTTGGGTTTTCCCCTGAGCCAGACTTCTCTCCTAAGTCCCCTTGCTGGAACCCAAATGAATGTGGTTCTTTAATCTCCGTGAACAGCAGGGAGTAACAGAGGATACTGGATTCAAGTCCAAAGAGGTCTCCTGTTGTGGCTGAGGACTTGGAGACCTAGTTTTGCCAGGGCAACCCTACTAAGGACTCTGAAAGCTCAGACAACTCCACTACTTTGTCCTGTGCAGTGCTCATTTCTGGAACTTGCTGGGCCTCTGGAAACTCATGATATAATGAAAATCATGACTCTAGATATCCTAGAAATCCTTCAAAAGATTCCAAGACCATTTAAAATCCAGTGTTTTACCCTAGCTTATAGGACTCTCACGCCTCTTGACCAGTCCACAATCATCACCATCGCCACTCCCACTAAGTAGGTGCCTGCCATGCTGGTTTCTTTTAGCTCCTCCACTGCCTATTTCAGAGGCAGTTCCTTCTGCCTGGAATATTTTTTCTTGACATTTTGACATTTTTTCTTTCAGAGCCTAACTTAACTGACACCCACTTAAAGAGAAGTTCCCTGAACATCCATTATCAAACTGCTTATTTTCCATTACAGAAATTAGTTTATTTATAACTCTAAACCTATGTTAATTATTTGCTTATTTATTTAATATCTGACTCACCTGGCAGGACGTGAGCTCTAGGTACAACTGTACTATTCATTATTTTATATCCCCAATGCCTATCACAGTGCTTGATATATAGGTGTTAAGCACAATAACTACAGATAGAATATTGGGTCATTTTCACAATCAAAGTGATTCTAACTCATTTTAAAGGCTCAATATAGTCCAAGTATATATATTTTATATGAAAATTTCAAAAAGAGACAGTACTGAGGTTAATCTGAAAGAAGTATATTCATATTTTAAAATGCAGTATGGACAATGTATACATAGTATTGTCCTATCGATTTGTTTAAACTTGCACGAATACATACTACCATTTAGGGGGAATGTGTGGGTAAGGAAGAGGCTTGTTTGAATCTAAATAGTGAATATATGGAAGCCTTTACAAATGAAAAAACACATTTTAAATAATATTTTTATTTCTATAAGACCATAATCTGAGGCTGTCATCTGAGTAATATTGCTGGAATTCCTGTACTCTTGAGAAACAATCCCAAGAAAACAGATAGCTGCTGTGCAGCACAGGGATCTAAAGGAAACGTAAACTCACTTATGGAGAAGTCCTGAATACCATTAAATTTGATACATATTAATGAGGTAGAAACAGTTTGGTGTGCTGCTAACACTTCATCAGTTATTTTTCCTTTTATCTATTCTTCCTGAGAACAGAAAAGGATTTAGGGGAAGAGAGGACCCAGTGAATTAGATTAAAGATGTTCTGAGCTTAAATTTTGATTTAGCCACTTAGCAGCCGTATGGCCTTGAATAAATCACCTTTCTTGAACCTGCTGTCTCCTTATATGCAAGAAGTTTTGGTAATCATGTAATGTAAGGAATGTAAAGAGGTCTGTTAAGTATAAAGTGGTGTAGAGAAATCAGCTATACTGTTCTTTGAGAACAATGAAAAAAATACTTTACCATTTCTACTAGAAGTCTTTATTTAAATTTTTCATTTGTTTGGCCCATTTCAGATTTAACAGATTCAGTTTTCTTAAATACTATGATATTTCTTTTTTTTTTTTAATTGGAGTTCAATTGCCAACATATAGCATAACACCCAGTGCTCATCCCACCAAGTGCCCCCCTCAGTGCCCATCACCCAGTCACCCCAACCCCTCGCCCACCTCCCCTTCCACTACCCCTTATTTGTATCCCAGAATTAGGTGTCTCTCATGTTTTGTCATCCTCACTGATATTTTCACTCATTTTCTCTCCTATCCCTTTATTCCCTTTCATTAATTTTTATATTCCCCAAATTAATGAGACCATATAATGTTTGTCCTTTTCCGATTGACTTATTTCACTCAGCATAATACCCTCCAGGTCCATCCACATCGAAGCAAATGGTGGGTACTAGTCATTTCTAATGGATGAGTAATATTCCACTATATATATATATATATAAATATATATATATATATATATATATATATACACCACATCTTTATCCATTCATTTCTAAATGGACACCGAGGCTCCTTCCACAGTTTGGCTATTATGGACATTGCTGCTGTGAACTTTGGGGTGCAGGTGTTTCAGTTTTTCACTGCATCTGTATCTTTGGGATAAATTCCCAGCAGTGCAATTGCTTGGTCATAGAGCAGATCTATTTTTAACTCTTTGAGGAACCTCCACACATTTTTCCAGAGTGGCTGCACCAGTTCACATTCCCACCAACAGTACAAGAGGGTTCCCCATTCTCCGCATCCTCTCCAGCATTTGTGGTTTCTGGTCTGGTTAACTTTCCCCATTCTCACTGGTGTGAGGTGGTATCTCATTGTGGTTTTGATTTGTATTTCCCTGATGGCAAGTGATGCAGAGCATTTTCTCATGTGCTTATTGGCCATGTCTATGTCTTCCTCTGTGAGATTTCTGTTCATGGCTTCTGCCCATTTCATGATTGGATTGTTTGTTTCTTTGCTGTTGAGTTTAATAAATTCTTTATAGATCTTGGACTAGCCCTTTATCTGATAGGTCATTTGCAAATATCTTCTCCCATTCTGTAGGTTGTCTTTCAGTTTTGTTGACTGTTTCTTTTGCTGTGGAGAAGCTTTTTATCTTGATTAAGTCCCAATAGTTCATTTTTGCTTTTGTTTCCCTTGCCTTCATGGATGTATCTTGCAAGAAGTGGCTGTGTCCAAGTTCAAAAAGGGTGTTGCCTGGGTTCTCCTCTAGGATTTTGATGGATTCTTGTCTCACATTTAGATTTTTCATCCATTTTGAGTTTATCTTTGTGTCTGGTGTAAGAGAATGGTCTAGTTCCATTCTTCTGCATGTGGCTGTCCAATTTTCCCAGCACCATTTATCGAATAGACTGTCTTTTTTTCCAGTGGATAGTCTTCCTGCTTTGTCGAATATTAGTTGACCATAGAGTTGAGGGTTCACTTCTGGATTCTCTATTCTGTTCCATTGATCTATGTGTCTGTTTTTGTGCCAGTACCACACTGTCTTGATGACCACAGCTTTGTAGTACAACCTGAAATCTGGCATTGTGATGCCCCCAGATATGGTTTTCTTTTTTAATATTCCCCTGGCTATTCGGGGTCTTTTCTGATTCCACACAAATCTTAAGATGATTTGTTCCAACTCTCTGAAGAAAGTCCATGGTATTTTGATAGGGATTGCATTAAACGTGTAAAGTGCCCTGGGTAACATTGACATTTTCACAATATTAATTCTTCCAATCCATGAGCATGGAATATTTTTCCATCCCTTTGTGTCTTCCTCAATTTCTTTTAGAAGCATTCTGTATTTTTTAGGGTATAGATTCTTTATCTCTCTGGTTAGGTTTATTCCTAGGTTTTTTATGCTTTTGGGTGCCATTGTAAATGGGATTGACTCCTTAATTTCTCTTTCTTCAGTCTCATTGTTAGTGTAGAGAAATGCCACTGATTTCTGGGCATTGATTTTGTATCCTGCCACGCTACCAAATTGCTGTATGAGTTCTAGCAATTTTGGGTGGAGTCTTTTGGGTTTTCTATATACAGTATCATGTCATCTGCAAAGAGGGAGAGTTTGACTTCTTCTTTGCCCATTTGAATGCCTTTTATTTCTTTTTGTTGCCTGATTGCTGAGGCTAGAACTTCTAGTACTATGTTGAATAGCAGTGGTGAGAGTGGACATCCCTATCTTATTCCTGATCCTAGGGGAAAGGCTCCCAGTGTTTCCCCATTGAGAATGATATTTGCTGTGGGCTTTTCGTAGATGGCTTTTAAGATGCTGAGGAATGTTCCCTCTATCCCTACACTCTAAAGAGTTTTGATCAGGAATGGATGCTGTATTTTGTCAAATGCTTTCTCTGCATCTATTGAGAGGATCATATGGTTCTTGGTTTTTCTCTTGTTGATATGATCTATCACATTGATTGCTTTACGAGTGTTGAACCAGCCTTGCGTCCCGGGGATAAATCCCACTTGGTCATGGTGAATAATCTTCTTAATGTACTGTTGGATTGTATTGGCTAGCATCTTGTTGAGAATTTTTGCATCTGTGTTCATCAGGGATATTGGTCTATAATTCTTTTTGGTGGGGTCTTTGGTTTTGGAATTAAGGTGATGCTGGCCTCACAGAACGAGTTTGGAAGTATTGCATCTCTTTCTATCTTTCCGAACAGCTTTAGTAGTATAGGTATTGTTTCTTCTTTAAACGTTTGATAGAATTCCCCTGGGAAGCCATCTGGCCCTGGACTTTTGTGTCTTGGGAGGTTTTTGATGACTGCTTCAATTTCCTCCCTGGTTATCGGTCTGTTCAGGTTTTCTATTTCTTCCTGTTCCAGTTTTGGTAGTTTGTGGTTTTCCAGAAATGAGTCCATTTCTTCTAGATTGCCTAATTTATTGGCATATAGCTGCTCATAATAAGTTTTTAAAATCGTTTGTATTTCTTTCGTATTGGTGGTGATCTCTCCGTTGTCATTCATGATTTTATTAATTTGAGTCTTCTCTCTCTTCTTTTTAATAAGGCTGGCTAATGGTTTATCTCTCTTATTAATACTTTCAAAGAACCAACTCCTGGTTTTGTTGATCCATTCCACAGTTCTTCTGGTATCTATTTCATTGAGTTCTGCTCGAATCTTTATTAACTCTCTTCTTTTGCTGGGTGAAGGTTTTATTTGCTGTGCTTTCTCCAGCTCCTTTAGGTGCAAGGTTAGCTTTTGTATTTGAGTTCTTTCCAGTTTTTGGATGGATGCTTGTATTGTGATATATTTCCCCCTAGGACTGCTTTTGCTGTATCCCAAATATTTTGAGTGATTGTATCTTCATTCTCATTAGTTTCCATGAATCTTTTTAATTCTTCTCTAATTTCCTGGTTGACCCTTTCATCTTTTAGCAGGATGGTCTTTAACTTCCACGTGTTTGAATTTCTTCCAAACTTCTTGTGATTTAGTTCTAGTTTCAAAGCATTATGGTCTGAAAATATGCAGGGGACAATCCCAATCTTTTGGTAATCGGTTAAGACCTGATTTGTGACCCAGAATGTAATCTATTCTGGAGAAAGTTCCATGTGCACTTGAGAAGAATGTGTATTCAGTTGTGTTTGGATTTAAAGTTCTGTAAATATCTGTGCAATCTATCTGGTCCAGTGTATCATTTAAAGCTCTTGTTTCTCTGGAGATGTGCTTAGAAGATCTATCAATTGCAGAAAGCACCGTGTTCACGTCTCCCAGTATAAGTGTATATGTCTTAACTTTGGTTATTAATTGATTGATATACTTGGCAGCTCCCACATTAGGGGCATAAATATTCATGATTGTTAGGTCCTCTTGTTGGATAGATACTTTAAGTATGATGTAGTGTCCCTCTTCATCTCTTATTACAGTCTTTGGGATAAAGTTTAATTTATCTGATATGAGGATATTTCTTTTCATTTTATTAGCATACTTGATTAACAGGTGTTAGTAAGCAGATTTAGATATGCCTGTCTTGGCTCACTGTAACATAGAAAAATTGCATCTCAAAATCCTCATGGTTAATTTATGTAAATGAAACATATTTACCTCTAGGTTTATATTAAATGCTTCTTAGAATCTTACTGATTGATCTATGTAATTTTTTTCCCAGAATTTGGCACCATCTTAATTTATGCAGGAATCTTTATCTTTTCATGAATTTTTGTTTTCATGAATTTTCATATAGTACAGAAAATAAGAGATAACATATATACTTCAATTCTAAGAGTCTTCTTTTAGTTCTTCTAGAATGCATAAAACCTTTATGAAAGGTTCTGTTCAGAGAGTATTCTGGAAGAAAGGGAGATGTAAAGCAAGTCAACCAAATTACTTAGCAACCAACCCTTCCAAATCTTCTTTATAATGTTTCTCATACATATCACATTGAAACTACCTGCCTTGTGGCTTGTCGCTGCCACTTTCAAACCCTCAGTCAATATCTCATTAGGCTTCCTATTGCTATAGTGTTTTTTTTTTTTTTACATCCTATTGCTATAGTGTTGATCTCCTACTCCTGTTTTAGTGGGTTAGAGGAGTCCAGTATGACCTTATGCCTGCCACCTTCATTGCCCTTGGCAAAAAGAAGCTAACCACCAATCACCAATCGCTAAGTAATCAATACAAATACCAACACCACAAATGGCTTGACCAGTGATAGCATCTGACCAAAGGGCAGCCAGGTTATCAGCCTGTCAGTAGTCCATTAAGTATATTTATGAGACAGTCTTGCCAACTTGTTATAATACTGACTCTGCCAACTGGAGCTCTTCTTGGGAAGTTTGAATGCGAAGCATTCAGAAAAGCTAAGAATCAGAAGCAGGAGATAAAAGATGAGATATACAGAGAGAAAGCAGTAAGCAGTATGCAGTGGTGGTTTCTAGTAATGGCAGGCTGAAAAGAAATAGGTGGCTCAGTCTCTCATGATAACCATCCCTGAGGTGACAATTACCAGAATTGTTAATGAGTAGCTAGTGTTGCTGTCAGACTAGTAATGCTATGGATTTATTCTTGTTTTCTTCTCTTGGTATTCTTAAAGGAAGACCCCCATTGCCAAGGATTGCTGGGTGCACCCCCCTGCCCTACAAAGGATAAAAACAAACTTCACACATCTACTGCTGCCTATTTCTGTGATCACACTCACACCTTGAACACTAATTTCCATAACTGACACCTAGTCCCAGTGCTTCATCTGGTATTAGAGTACTAGAGTACTATTCCCCTATCTTGCTCTCTCCAGAAATCTCATGAACTGGATTCTGTCTCCTAAATCCTGATATTATGGTTGATTTCTCTTTACTTCTGCCAGATTTCTCTACTGCCAGCTGGCTCTGCTGCCAAGTTCTCTGAATTCTCGTCATATCCATCTGCAAGCAGACCTTCCAGATTGTGAAGTACAGGATAATCTGTAGGTGGCTCACCATGAGATAATGCAGCCTTCTTCTTATCACCTGTTCACTGTCTTCCTGCATTGCCTATTGCATCTTGCCATGATCCATTTCCAGCTAGCCCTGAGTTTGACCTATTTGGATATTCAGTGTATCTCTAGAGTATTTGTCTGCTACAGTGCTCATTCAAGGTGAGCTCCTTTCTACTTTATGCCAGATAACGGTAGTAACTGTCTAAGGGATGTGATATCTCGATCACTCAATCCTTCAGTATACCTGATAAGTCATCATTTCAGTCTTTAAATAAGACTTTAGGTACTTGTCCTTATTGGAAAATCATTTACTAAAATATTTAAGTATGAGCTTCTTATCCAGGTGTCCAAGGTCCTCTACCATCTACTTCTCTCTTTGCCTGCTGTCCCAAGTAGACAAGTCTTGCTAATTATTTTTTTAATTCATTAGATACTCCTATTTTCTTTGCCCTTGAGTGTTAGGTTTTGCCAAATTACAACATTCCCTGAATTCTCTCTAATAAATGGAATCCTATCTGAGTATATTATGCAATTTATTAATTCAACCAAAAGACAGTCTTTAGTAGCCACCACTTGCCAGAAATAACATAAATTGGTAGCTATTGAAAGAGATATATGACTGCTTGTTCTCGAGTTTACAGTCTGAGCAGGGGAGCCAAGCATGAGGCAAAGACCACTGTGGGAAAAGGCTATAAATTCTATCTAGCACCAAGAAGAGAGTAAACAGCTTCAAGAAGAGTGGACCTTCCATTTAAAACCTTATTTAGTGATAAATAAATATTTTACAGTTCATAAGGATGGAGAAGACATTGTAGATGAAATAAGTTACAGGAGAAAAAGTTAAATGTTAAGATGCATATTGCATATATACAAATGACAGAAAGGAAGTCATGGTATAAGATGGAGATGAAAAACAAAAATCAGATCATTGTGTATTATAAACAGAAAATGGCATAGTTTTGAATTTAGAAAGGTTGCCCAAGCCTCTCCTATCTCCTCCCTTATCACTATAATTCTTGCTCCTTTCTCTGCTGTCAACTGTACAGATTATTATAAAATCCAAACTCTTTCTGTGTTTCACTCACTATTAAGCTGCTTCCTCACTCCCACTCCTACTTTCCAATCACAATGATTTTTTAGTATTTAGTTGTTTCTTGCCCCCATCATGTTGGAAGCAACTCTTTTAAAAAGTCATAAGAGTTAATTCATTCAACAAGTGTTTATTTGTAGTGGATACTGTGATACAAATGTTTGCTTGTAGTAGAAACTGTAGTGTGCCACTAGATCTCCTTCTAGGACTTAGGCACTTATTCTGCCAGCTTCTAGAAATGTTGGCCACTAATGATTCACATCTGTGACCTGTCCATAAATCTAATTCTATAGAAGGTAGATGCCTTTACCAACCCTTGCTCCCTTTCCAGGAGCAGTTAGCATCCAATAATTGGTACACATATAAGTACAATGGCTGATCACCCTTGTCTGCATTCAGGACAACAATGAAGGTCCACACCAGCTCCAGAGAAGCCTGTGAATCTGTTAGGGTGCAGTTTGCAATTGCATCTCAGGTCACCTCTCTTTCTGCCAAATTACACTTCCCTAATCTCTCACAGGTGTTAACTCCTATTAACAAACTTGCAAGTAAACTTTCTGAATGCAAATCTGAGAGTGTCAGAGGCTATTTCCCAGAAAAAAACAATCTACAATATTATTTAATGCCAACCATGGTTCCAAGAAAGAAACTCTGAAGAAATTTTATGTATTACTAAGATCTAATAAGCACATCCAATATACCAAGAGCAGTATCATACCTGGAGATGTTGCAAAACATGTGTAATGGCAGTTCAGCCTCCCAGTTCTGGAGGCAGAACAGCCTGCCAAAGGGGAGGCCTGCTGGTCCTCCTACCTGCCAAACACTCCAGGATTAACCACAAGGTAGAGTAACTTTGTTTTACTCAGTCCAGTAATTTACAGTTCCAGAAAGTTGTAAAATCTCTTTTTCTTGGAAACTTTAAAAACAAAATTAATTTCCTGATATCAAAGTGGTAAGTATGGTCCTTTATAGGTAAAAGAGTGGGCTAAATGATGTCTTAAAGCTCTTTACAGGCAAAAATTAATGTCAATATTAAAATTGATACATAGTTTGAAATGGAAGCTATTTTAGTCTTGATCGAGAATGCATTAAGATCCTCAAGAAATTTGCTTGGGAGTATTTCCCGGTATAAGGACTATTTATTGTGGGCAGGCATCATCTACACATATCTTAAACTTACATCTCAGTACTATTTTTAATACATTTTTCTGTCTAATAAGACTGCATAGTGCTGATAATCAGTTATAACTCTCTGTTGAAGCCACAGATCTGTTACTTAAGGAGAAGGGTTACCGAACAACAGCCATTAGCACTTTTATTAAAAGAGATAATAATGATTTATTCCCTGGTAAATAACAAGCCTGCTGTATCATCCTGGACTACTTTTAAGTGGATGTGGGTTTGAAGCTCCAAAGGATAAAATTAAAACATGCACATTCTCTCACACCAGCATTATTTATCAAACTGACAGTGTGGCCATTTTTCTTACAGCTTAAAATGGCATATCGATGATAATTGCTTTAATCTATTTTTTAGTACACCATAAGATGCTTGAATTGCTGATGTAATTTTGAAGTCAATCTTTATTTATAGTCATAATCTCCCATGGTGTAAGGATTGGTCATTCATAAAGCCAAACAGAATATCTATTCATAAACAATACCAAGGAGGAGAAGGTACTCAATTTAGAAAGTAGAAGTGGAATAGGAAATAGAATTTATTAATTTCATCTCAAACCTTTCATGCTATTTCTTACAATTAACCTTCATGTACATAAAGTCGTGAATAACCTAGAAGAGAAGGTGGCCTGACTTACTAACTTTATCTGGGTATAAGAAACCCCATTCACTTACCATTCATTCCAAAAATATTTATTTCATATGTTCTATAGGCCAACATTATGAAAATTCCTGGAAAGGGACATAAATATAAAGAACCTGACAGTATAGATTCCATTTGAACAGGGACCTTAACTAGTTTCCTCATTGCTTATGTCAGTGACAGAAATGTAAGTATTCCATAATTATTTATTGACTGAATAAACATGACATGGTCTCTGACTTCAGAAAATTTATGGCGTGATAAGAAAAGTTGCCACTGAGCTTTTAATGTTTAGAGGGGCCTGTTTTTCCACATTGTCACTCAGAACGTGACACAAGACTCTTGTCTGATCTTAGATCAGTAAACGTATCTTCAAGTTCTCTCATTCTCTCCAGCTCAACTCAAGGTGGTGTGATAGCCTAATATCTAGAAGGAAGAATGAAGGGGTTTTAAAAAGAGAGAGAGAAAGGAAGAGAGACTTGCATTTACAGAAGAAAAAGAAAACAAATCCCTTATTTCAGATGATAACCCAGACAGCATAATTTCCATTTCATAGATATAAACATTGAGTCCTGAAGAGAATAAGCAGCTTGTTCATATTTACACAGTTCGTTGCTGACAGATTTAGTACTCAAATCTATGTTTAACTTCCCCAAATTATTTTTCTTAACTACTACATGACCAGTGTTAATCCTAATTTTTATAAATGAGAAGCCTAAATTTAGAGAGATTAACTGATTTATGCACAGCCACACCATCAGCATATTGCAGAAGCCAGGTTTTCTCTATTACGGGGTTATTTCCACACTGCCTATCCATTTTGCATGCCTGAGACTTCCTATTCATTCAAAGAAAATGGTCATCTTGAAATCGTATCATGGAATCAATGGAGTTAATACTTCCAGTTAGAGAAAGGATTTCATTAATTAACATTACCATGAAACAGACATTCTATTTCCATATAAATCATTCATATTTACTTACAACTATATCCTATTCATTTCAAAACAGATTTGAAAACTATGCTTTAATAATAACAATAGTGATTATATAATATAATCTTAAACAGTGCCACATGAAAAGTTGAAGGTTAATGATTATTTCTATTACTATCACAATGGAAAAACAATGTCTTCAATGTAGAAAATGCTGTAACTAGTACTCTGCTATTATGAAAGAGTTAGCACACCTCCCAAGGTGCCCTCCAGTTTTTCTGGGAATGTTTCTCTCCACAGCTGAGTCTGGCCCCTGGAGCTGCCTGAGAAAACCTATTACAGATTCTCTGTATGAAAATAATTAATGTAAGGAGAGTAAACAAAGAGGAGAGAGATTTCCCTTGAAAGAAACAAACATTCCCATTTGATTCATAATAACAAGTTAGTAGTGACAACCTAACACTATTGAAAGAGTATTTTTTATATTTGCAGCTCATAAGCACCTGCTGCTTATTTCCCTGCCCCACTAAAAATTTTAACTAAAAAACAACAACAAAACAAAAACAAAAACAAAAACAAAAAAATCTCCACAGCTACAACCACAGTATCAAAACAACATTATAGCATGAGTTTGGGAATTTGCAGGACGAAATCTCAGGTTTTCTTGGGTCATAATGCCATGTGAAAATATTGTCCAGGGACTTTGTGTGCTCAATATTATGTAAGTTGATATAATATTATTTGGTCAAAAATATTGTTTGGTCAATATAATGCTCTATAATTTCATGGCTGAAAACTACATGTTAAATGTGTTTTTGATTAACCACAAATAAATGTGTATTCAAAGAATATTTTAACTCAAATAATTTCTCATATAAAAAAAGAAAAACTAGGGCAACCTGAGTGGATCAGCAGTTTAATGCTGCCTTCAGCCCAGGGTGTGGTCCTGGAGACCTGGGATCGAGGCCCTCGTCAGACTACCTGCATGGAATGGACCCTGCTTTTCCCTCTGCCTGTGTCTGTGCTTCTTTCTCTCTCTCTCTAATAAATAAATTAAATCTTAAAAAAAAAAAAAACCTAAAAGCAGCTAAGTATGTAATTCCACAAATTAGATTGAGCAACTTATACCGAGGCTATTATCCTATATTTAATGTTTGCATCTCGCACTTGAAATTTTATACTGTCCTCCTCAGGGTATTTTTGCCCTAATTTAATAAAAATCCCAAATACTGCCAAACTGATTTTCAAGAATATTTGCCAACTCACTAGTGTTTGCCTTCACCCTCTTATGGTGCATTAGAGTGGTTCCTAAGGCATTTGGTTACAGAATGTCTCTCCCACAGACTTCAGAAAAGCATTTCGATTCCAGTGACAACCACTGTATGTATCTTGCAAAATGAAAATAACTTAAAACACTTAATAATTATTGAAAACATCATTTTCAATGATTTCCTGAGAGCAAGAAAGTAAAGAATGTTCAGAAGCTGAAAATGGAGAAAAGGAAGACAGCTGGGAAATAAAAAGGCCTGAAGCCAGCTTTTCCCCAGGAAGCATCTGCTTCGCCATGATAATTTCAGCTTCTGTTTTGACAGCAGTGTAGACCATGGGAAATAAGTAATAAAATCAAGGACTATCCAAAGTGAAGGTTCTAACAGAAAATCTCTACATAAAACTGAGATTTTGGAGGTGAAAAAGATCAAATAGACTGAAGGGTCAGCAAGCCTGCTTCTCTAAGGCTCCCTGCTAATTTGTAAGCACAGTTTTGCTCTCAAAATCTAAGGTTTTCCAGCCTACATTCATATTATCTATGTGGTCAACACAGATTTGGAAGTAGTCCGAAATTGGCAATGATATCAGGCAACTAGTGGAAGCTAATGGAAATGTTCTTCAGAAGAGTGCAAGTACACTCAGGTTTCAAAGAATTATCTATCACAGCTGAAGTTCTAAGGAGTATGAACTCATAAAGAAAAATCATGAAAGACGTGAGCAAATAAGGTGAAATTAATGAGAGCCAGCAAAAACAAGATACTGGCATATATTTCAGATATTGGAATTTAACTGAAAGAGCATGTAAAATGAGTACTTTTCCTATGTTTCAATAAAGTACTTATTAAAACTATAAGCAAAGGAAAGAGAGTATAAAAATTAAACAGTATGGTTTTAAATCAGTTAAATATACCTTTTTAAAATGAAAATAAAATGTAAAATTAGTTGACTGGGGTGCCTGGATAGCTCAGTCAGTTAAGCATCTGCCTTCAGCTCAGGTCATGATTTCTGGGTCCTGAGATCCAGCCTTGCTGTCAGCCTCTCTGCTTACTGGGGAGCCTGCTTCTTCCTCTGCCTCTACTCCTCTGCTCATGCTGTCTCTTGCTCTCTCTCAAATAAATAAAATCTTAAAAAAAAAAAAACAGCTCAGTTGACAGATCGAAATAAACATTAGATAGAACTGAAGAAAAATTTGTTCAATAAAAGCTAGATGCAGAGAAGTTATCCTGAAAGCAGCCCAAAGATACAAAAATATGGAAAATGAAAAAAAAAGGTTAGGATGGAGTAGGCAGGTGTAAGATACATCTAATCAGAGAACCAAAAAGATATGGTAGAAAAAAATCAGAATAAGGTAATAATCAAAGGAATATAAACAAATAATGTTCCTAAATCATGAAAAGAAACAAAACCTCTGATTTCAGAAACCCATTGATTGCCTTAATAACAGATACATAAAAAACTACATAATTAATCATCTGACATTTTTAATAAAAATGTAGAGCACTAAATGGGAATGTAATATCTATAGAAGCTTGAGGCAAAGGAATGTTTTCTTAAAGGTTTATTTATTTATTCAGGAGAGACACACAGACAGAGGCAGAGACATAGGCAGTGGGAGAAGCAGGCTTCATGCAAGAAGCCCGACGTGGGACTTGATCCCAGGACTCCAGGATAATGCCCTGAACAGAAGGCAGACGTTCAACTGCTAAGCCACCCAGGCATCCCAAAAGAATGGTTTTGAACTGACAGCTAAGATAGAAAACTTTCAGAAACTTGGAATACTGTACCTAGAAAAAAATACACATCAACCTATAACTCTATACAAGCAAAGCTATCTTCCAAGTATAATAATGAAATTCTGTTTTTTTTTTCATCTAAATGAAAATTGAAAGTTTACCACAATTCTCACTAAAGAAAACTCTAAAAGTTCTCCTCATTGAAAAAGAAATAGGGAATACTTGATGGTGATTTTGGTAAATCCATAAATTATTGTTTAAAAAAAATAATAATGTCTAGTGTATAGCATTGAAATACAGATTTTAAAAAACCACTAGACACATATAGATTATAATTCATCTGGGGAATTATCACAGTTAAAGAATTTTTTGATCCCAATATATTTCAAAATATACAAAGATGTTTATCAACTTCAGACATTGCTTAGTTAAATATGCATATGAAACTATATAAGATAATCATTTAAAAAATACACAGGGGGAGTATAATTTCCAAAATAATGAAATATAAAAATGGAGAAAAATAAGAAAAATAAACAAGCCAACCCAAAGCAAATAAAACAATTCAAATGAAGACAAGAAAGGAGTAAAACTTGAAATTTTATAAAAATGACAAAAAATAGAAAGTAAAAATTAAGATGTAGAAATAAGTCCAAGTACATCAGTAATTATAAAAGACAGAGACTTAGGGCACCTGGGTGGCACAGTTTGTTAAGCCTCAGACTCTTGGTTTCAGCTCAGGCCATGATCTCAGGGTTGTGAGATCGAGCTCCGCATCAGACTCCCTGCTCAGTATGGAGTCTGCTTAAGACTCTCCCCCTCTTCCTCTGCCCCCCCACCCCCGCTCTCTCTCTCTCTCTCTCAATAAATAAATCTTCAAAAAATAAATAAAAGAGACTTTTCTGTTAAAAAACAAAGATATCTCACCAAGTTTTTAAAAAGTCTAACCTATAAGTCATTCACAAATGACTATTAGATACATATAGGACAGGAAGTTTGTATGTAAGAGGATGGAAAAAATATGTACCAGGTCTGTGTTCAAAGCAAAAGAAAACTGGTACTGTATTATAAATATTGTTTAAAATAGATTTTCAAAGTATTGCTAGAACTAAGAAAAATAACTGCTTAAGTTTCAATTCATTAGAAAGATAAAACAATTCTAAATCATTACACATTTAATAACAAACCTTCAAATTGCATCATCCAAAATTAATAGCTCTGCAAGGAGAGATGATTTCCAACATCATAATGGAAAAAGGTTAGACATGTCTCGGGATTTAATAGATTAAGCTGACAAATAATTGGCAAAATCTGTAACATTTGAATGCTATAATTAACAAGTTTATTCTAAAGACCATATTGAACATTACATCCAACGATTAGAGATGACAATTTTTTTTTCTCAGCACACATCAAATATTTATTAAAATTTACTAAATGCCAGGGAGCATCTGGTGGTTCAGTTGGTTAAGCGTCTGACTCTTTATTTCCACTCAGGTCATGATCTCAGGGTTGTGAGATGGAGTCCCATATTAGGTTCCATGTTAGGCATGGAGCCTGCTTAAGAGTCTCTCTCTCCATCTTCCCCTCTGTGTCCTCTCCTTAAAAAAAAAAAAAAAAAAAAAAAAAGAATTTTTTTTTCCTTAAGATTTTATTTACTGATTTGACAGAGAGAGCACAAGCAGGGGATGTGGCAGGTAGAGGGATAGAAGTAGGCTCCCCAGTGAGCAAGAACCCTGTTACAGGGCTCACTCTCAGGACCCTGGGATTATGGCCTGGGCCAAAGGCAGATGCTTCACTGATTGAGCCACTTAGGTGCCAATAAATAAATAAATAAATAAATAAATAAATAAATAAATAAATAAAATCTTTTTAAAAATTTTGCCAAGTGCCAGGCCAGAAAGCAAATGCCAACAAATTAATGATAAGCACCATTACAAAGCAATTAAGTTAGAAATCAATAAAAATTTATTAAAAAGCTAGAGATTGGGGCAGCCCAGGTGGCTCAGTGGTTTGGTGCTGCCTTCAGTCTGGGGCCTGATCCTGGAGACACAGGATCGAGTCCCACGTCGGGCTCCCTGCATGGAGCCTGCTTGTCCCTCTGCTTGTGTCTCTGCCTCTCTCTCTATCGCTCTCTGTGTCTCTTATGAGTAAATAAATAAAATATTTTTAAAAAATAGTTATATTAAAAAAAAGCTAGAGATTTTTCTTACATATAAATTTTCAAAACATACCTTTATAATTTACTGGGCCCAAAACATATAACTACCAGCAAACTGACTGTAGCAATATATAAAAAATATCAAATAGAGCACATACAACCTAAAGTTATCTGGAAATGTGGAGTTGGTTTAGCATAAGAAAATCAACAATGAGTATCACTACAATAATCAACTACAGATTAAAAAGTCAATTATAATCCCAACAGATACAATGCATCCTATAAAATTCAGTATCAATTTGTGGTATTAAAAAGACTTAAATCAAGAATAGAAGGACACTTCCTTAGCATAAGAAACCCTCAGAAAACATTATTTTAAACATATGACACTGAAAGCATTTTCTTCATAATGCAAAACTAGCTAAGGATGCATACTAACACCATTTATTTTCAGTAGTGAACTGGAGATTCTTCACTGTGCAGTAGAATAAGGTAAGAAATAAAAGGTATAAGGTTTGGGATTTTAGCGGAAAATGAATGTGTCTACTACCAAAAGACCATCCAATAGAATTTGTAGATTATCATTACTATGATTATACACACATTTTTATTTTTATGACATATTTAGCATTATAAAGAGTGCTGCAAGATGCAAAAAACAAAACAAAAAACCCTGTCATTGAAACAAAACAATGAAAGCAGAGGAGGCATTAGGGGGCATTAGATTCACCTGTTTAAATAGTGTAATGGTTCCTATATAAATATACTCCTCCACAAATGCTCCAAATAATTATTTTCATGGAATTTCACCTTTGTTATTATAGTCCCTCTAAAGTTATCCCCTCTAAAAAATCTCTGTAAATAGCAGAATATTGGTGACATTCTGCTCAATCCTCTTACTATCCCTTCAGTCATTCATTCAAACCTTTGTGACAGACAACATGCCTGGTCCTAGGAAAACATCATGAATAAGATGAAGCCTCTGACTATACAGGATTCACATTCTAGTGGGACAGTAACATAAATAGAGCAATAAAATGATAAAGATGTTCTTGAGTATCCCAAGGTTGTTCTAGATGCATTAGTGACAAGAGACATATCATAAATGCTATGAACACATGCATACAGAAATAAATTCCCAGTGCCCCAGAATCCCAGGCATTCAGTAACTCTATAGACCACTCATGAAAATATTACCTAACTTACCTTATTCTAAATTGTGCATTCTAATTAAATGTGCAATTAAAATTTTGTAGTAAAATCGTTTTAATACAATATTTTTAAATCCAATAATTTTTAATAAAAAATAGAGGGAGTATGTATCTTCTGACCTAACATTCAACTAAGCCTGCCTGTGAGCTCACACCACTATGAACATTATTTGATTAGAATGAGAAGTGGATGATATCTGACCAGAACAAGGTGCGTAAAAATGGTTCACTGAGTAAATCTTTGGTCTCGGGATACTGGTGATCATGAACTCTGGAATTTTCCAGAAGCTTCCCTGACATTATGAGCAGATTACCATTATACAGAGACATAGTTCTGTGCTTTTTCTGGCCTATGGAACCTGCATACTAAACATAGCTAAAACTGTCTCAGCTGAGTCATCACACTGGTGATTCCTGCAGCTTTTGTACTTACGTCTTTGATAGCAGCTCAGGTAAATTCACTTCAATGAGACAGTGATACCCTTACCTTGCAGCAGTATAGACAGAACAGCCCCAAGTACATCATCTTTGGCACCTTGGCATCAAGGACGGCTCTGAGTACATCCTAGTTGTTCTATACAAAAAGAAGAAGAAGAAGAAGAAGAAGAAGAAGAAGAAGAAGAAGAAGAAGAAGAAGAAGAAGAAGAAGAAGAAGAAGAAGAAGAAGAAGAAGAAGAAGGAAGAGGAGGAGGAGGAGAAGGAGGGGGAGGAGGGGGAAGAGGAGGAGGGGAAGGTAGAAATGGGTATCTTCAAGGTCACCTACCTGGTAAATAGTCAGTGCAAGAATAAGAATATTTAGCCATATTGCCTTCATTCTCTACTTGAAGAAATCAAGATTCAGGGAGGTGGAGGGAAAATAAGGTGGAAGATGATAGCCACAATGAAATGAAAAGCACTAGAGGCTAGTGGTTGAGAACTTTGCTATGGAAGCCACAGTGCCTGAGTTACTTTCCTAAATATCTAATATTTTCAAGAATACTACTATACCTCTCTCTTGAAATAAATTATAACTTTCTAAAAAAAAGTTCTGAGTTTGACACAACACAAGCAGTTGAAGTATGAAATGTTCTGTTAACTATTTTAACCACATGCTTTATCCAGAGAACAGATGGACTTCCAAAGACCAACTTGAAGGTGAATAAATAGACTCACTATTTTGGCATGAAGCAATTAAGTCTTGGACACAGAAAGGCTTTATGTTTCCTTTTTCTTTGTTTTAAGGATTGTTGTCCATATTATCCATGGAGCAATCTCTGTAATAAAATAATGAATTGTTGTCTCAACTTGAAGCTGAAGTATAATTCAGAAATAGATTTAGGATGAACTTCTTTCTAACTCTGTGCTGTACAATAGGGTAACCAGTAGGTTATTTAAATGTGGCTATTTAAATTTAAATTAATTAAAAATTTTAAAATAATTAATTAATTAATTAAAATTAAAATTAAAATTCAGTTCCTAAACACATTAACCACAAATCAAGTGCTCAATAGCCACACATGGCCAGTGTACATAAAACATTTACATCACTACAGAACTTTCTATCAGATAGCATTGTAGATTATAAAGTGGAGTATCTAATATCACTTCTCAGCTAATCTTCTCTGAGTAGTAAAGACCATTATATGCTCCAGGTGAAATCAATCTTCAGTTTGGAGTCTAAAGTAATAATTAAGAAACCTTACTTTATAATTATTTGTGTTCATTATTCCCAAGCAAATTTTATAAACTATCACATCTGTATCTTTCAAGTTCTAATATAGTGAAATTACATAGTACCATATGTTTTAAGGACAGTTGGTAATTTGAAACACACTTAAGAGATTTCCCAAGCCATCATTTCCTAGCATAATCACATATTAACTATGCAAATGACACTGTCCAAACTCCCCAAGTAAAGTGTACACAGCAAAAATGACATTGAGTCAAACTAATATTCAAGAAATTTGTGCTGTAAAAGCAACTACTCTAAACTGGTAAAATTGTAAAACCAATTACTTACTAGACTTAGCCTAGATTTTTCTGAATATTTTTTCTGATATCTAAATTTACTACTTTAACATATAATTCTTTCCTTAACTTTAGCTCATTGTACCTGAATAACTTGCTCTTTCAATGTATTAGTTTCATTACAAATATCATCATCAATCAGTGCTCCAGCTTCTGTCTGTAAACCAGGCAAGGGCAGATCACATACGTTTCCCCAGTTGGGACAGCTGGGGGACTACTGGGTTAGCTTTAACAGCCTCCAAGGAGTCCAACTTGTTCCCAGGATCTGTGCTAATACAATTTTAATCTTCTAATCTCATTTTAGCCTCTCTGGAGGTGCAGAGGTGGTCACATGAATTACAATGAGCCCTACATAAATATTAAAAAGAATATCAAAGAAACAAAAATGTCCCTTCAAAAAAGAATGAGGAGGAGGAAGGAAAGATGATATTCATTTCCAAGGTTGGAGATATCCTCAGGGTTGTTGTGGGGTAGTAGTGGAGGAGCTAGAAGAAATTTAAAGGTCAGAATTAGGATTTGAGAGAAGCTGCTTAGCGATTTTATAGCTCAATTTCCTAGTTTAAGAGACAAACTGAAACTCACAGAAGACAACAGTATGACAGGAGTACAGTGATTAAGACAATATTTTTGAAGTCCTGGGATTAAATACTGGCTCTGTTGCTTAGTAGCTAAATGAAATGGAACAAGTATTTAATCTCTCTGGGTCTCAGTTTCTTCATTTATGCAATAACAGTAACTACCACATAAATCACTTGCAAGAATTAAATGAGATAATATGTTTCAAATGTTAGAGCAGAGACTGACAAACCTGAGTTTTCAACTCACAGGGGGCAATGATGATGATGGTCATGATAACATGTCACCTCAAGCCTACCTACAAAGTAAATGGAGGAAATACAATTTGAGCCTAAATTTGTGACTCCCAGGCTGATGAATTTACCCATGGATTAGCTGCCTGCCCTAGTACAACTATAAATACAACTTGATCCTAGTTTACTTTTTATATTAATTGACATGAATCTCATCAAAGACTCCAGAAATAAACTTCTCTAAGATTGTCAGGTGGTACACAAGATAAAGTCACCAAATTCCATAATTTCGCCTTGCTCTGGATCTATAATGTGATAATTTATCTATAGCTGGTTTTCAAGATGAGGTTTATAACGAATGTGGTTCTTTATTCTGGATGAACTCAAAGTCTTAAAAAGCCACTTGGCGTGTGTTAGAGATACACATCTTGTTTTTCTGTTAGAAGCTATGATTTCTCTGTTTTACTTTGTTTTGAGTTATGTTGCACTGTGTCCATATGCTGTTCCTTCTGCCTTCTCAGGATCATCGCATCCCAGCTAACCAGATAGAAGCTGTTTTTGTCTCCTGCAGGTATCCATTCTTGGCCTGTACCCAAACTAGTGCCACAGCAATCCAGTTTTATGTATGGGTATTTCCCAGATTTTTATTGTATTACAGCATCCTTAAATGTCTGGATTTCCCACGACCACCACCATAGATCCCAAATTCAATAAAAAAATAAACTTGGAGAGTTTACATTGAATATCCTGAATGCTAATGTGACAAAACAAGAACACATGGTGAAGGATATCTTTTCCCCCACTTTTATCTTCATTCCATATTTAAAGTCATCAACCTAAAGTATTCACTAAAATATATCCAAGTACATGTGGAAACTTACACTTTTCTTGAATTTTTTAATATTTTTCTTGGAAAGCTTTTTCTTGTAAAAATCTATCCATTTCTCTATTCCCCATTCTTATTCAGGAATCTGGATTTACCATGTCACAGACAATATTGGAAAAGTATTTTACAAACTGATCACATGCCATATGCTTATGAATAGTAATTAGCAGCCCCCTCTTCCACCCCAAGAACATCTGTCTCAGTTTACTGCCAGCCTATTTGGAGACATAGCATCATTGTTACCTAGATCTAGGTTCTCTCTTTCACCATTAACATATTTATTTAAAATCTACTATTTAAAATGTATAGATAAAATGCTGAGCATTTATGGATAGCCCAGAAGAAAGTCAAGATGCCAACGCTAATTTTAAATTATTTTATTGGTTAGTCTACTGAATGTCAAGTAGCTAGATTTTGGCACTGCCTTTCTAATGGCACCTTGATTTGCAAAAAGCCCCTACATAGAAAAAAGGGTTTCTCATGAACATTTGAAAAATCAAAAACCAAAAGACACACTTTCTATTCAAGGGAGAATGAACAAAGAGAAGGTAGAGATGTTTTTGCCAGTTTTTCCCTCTACTCTAGATGTCCAGGGATGAACATTGATTTCAGAAGTCAAATGGCAGGTCTTATTATTATGGTTCTTCTGAAAGGAAATATTTAATTTCAGAATAATGGCGATAATTCTTCATCCTGGTAATGTTAAACACATTTTCTCATGCTTCTCAGATTATAAAGGCCTCTAAAAACCAAAGAGATATACATAGACCCTGAGCAGAAAAGGAAAAATTGTGAAGAATTCAAGAAATTTTATTTCACAAGTTGGAAACTGAAGAGAAATTGTCACTTACCAAAAACAAAATTCCTTCACGGAAGACAGCAATGCATTGGCTTGTGCTTATACTTAGCACATCTGTGGGTGAGAGAGAGACTTGTTTATACTAATGAAAATGTTTCAACAACAAGCTCTCTTCACCTTTGTAATTTCTATACATGAGGCCATTACTTATGCACTGTTAATTATTCAAAATGTTCGTATTTAGCTATGTGTCTATTATCTATGACATTTTTCAAATCATTAAAGTAATTATATGTCTATATAAAATTCTTTACTGCTATTTGCCACTCCTGTGAAAACCCATTCAACTATGATACAACTAGTTTCCTGAAACATCCATGGAAAGCCTTGGAATGAATAATACTTTGAAACAAAAATAAAAACTCATCTGTGACATCTTTCACTTGTTACATTATTCTTGATGAAGACCTAGGCATAGTTTTTTCACTAGTTGTAAAGATTATTTTCCACCATACATCATGACTAAAGTGCTTTCCTATATTCATTATGCAGTAGTTTCACAAACAAATCTCTACAAAACATACACAAACACATAGTGAAAGATGCAAAATAGTTACCAGCAAGAGAGTATCATAATTGTACATGTCTATCCCATTAGCAGCAGCTTCAATGTCAACATCTATTCCACCAACATTGTCTTACAATTTTCACCCTTTACTACATCATGTGATTTATTGTCACTATCCCTGTGAGAACAGAAAAAATAACAGGAATGTTTCCATTTTTTATTAGAAAGTGAAAGAAAATAATCTTTCCTGACTTAGAGTCTAGGCTCCCCTATACTGTTGAATTCAGTATTTATACTGGCTGCTAGGTTGTGAAGTTTATCCACTGAAGCTCCTTCTTATCAAGCAACAGGAAAAAATAAGGTTATCATTACCTATAACCAAGTTATTTTCTCTTAGGAGGTTTTTAATCTATAACCAAAAAAATCCAATAGGTTAATTTCTAGGTTCATAAAGTAAACCAACTGCTTTGATTTCTCATTTGTTTCTAAACATATCAACCATGTTAAAAAAAAATATTAGAACATGGAGGCAACTGGAAATTCAACCCAACATACCAATGTCTTTAAACCTTAAGACTAGAAAGAATCATATAACGTAATAGTTTTCCTATTTGTTCATAGAGCCCTAGGGATTCTAGAGAAGTATCTTGAGGGCTGTCTTTTCCATGTGCAATCATAAATGGGACCCTTCCACCAGATTCAGTCACAGTCACTGAGCTCCAATGTGTTCTACACATTAGGTTTCAGTTTATTATTGAAAGAAAGGGGTTTTACAGATGCTTCCCTTTGGACCCATACCCTGCATCAATTTAGACTGAGAATAAGGCAGGGAAAAGGCAAAAGGTAGGAACCTAAAGGTTTTGTTTTAGCTCTTCAGCTCATGGGTATTAAAATGTATACTTTAGAGGTCTTCTCAAGGAAGTACCATCTTTTAGAGAAGACTATTAATTGGTATATCTGCTAAACATTTTTACCACTTTCTTGAAAATATGACTGTGGGTAAGTGAACTACAGTTTATGCACTGTCAATTCACATTCCAGAGTAGCAGGCATTTTTACATTGACAATAAACTTCCATGGTAGATATTATTGTCCTGGGATTCAAAGAGGTTGAGTAACTTCTCCATATACTCGGGAGCAGATTCAATCCTAACTTGACTTTCAAGCCATGTTTGTGATAAAACATTGTTTTCCATGAACATGCATTTTTAATGGAATAGAATTTTAATGAAATTTTAATCTCCACTACGGAGCAAAAATTGGTTTTGGAAGGTAAACAAACAAACAAAACCTTAGCTATTACAGTGGTTTGTGGCCCTGCAAAGGGTCACAGCACATTAGCACATAAACAGTATATCTGTGGTTTTAAAGTTTCATGAAAAATGAGGACAAATAGAAAAAATATCTAAGAAGGCTCCTTGGTTAAGGGTGGAGGGGATTAATATAAAAAAATAGGTTGAGATCCATTTACATAAAGACATTACATTAACTATTCTCCTTTCAATCCATTTGGATTTTATTCTATAATATTATGTTTTTCTTTCATTTTACTTAACTGCCAGGGATATAATGGTAAACTAAAGGAATATAATCTCTCTTTCATAATAGTTACATCCTTCTGACTATCTGGCTCTTATATAAGTTTGGTTATTTTAATTATAAGACTCCTCTACTATTTTCACTTCCATATTTAATTTCATAAATCATCATAATTTTTCTTATCCTTTTTGTCTTTTTCCTACTAGTTTATTGCTTTTTGTTATTTTATTTGCCTTTTCTTGTTACCATAGGAACAAATGAAATTAATAGATTATCCAGACCTAAGTCACTGCTTAAATTGGGAAATATTGAGTATCATACAGATAACACCTATTTAAATTACTTTCATTTAGGAATTGTAATGGCATGGTCTTTTTTTTTTTTTTTTTCTTTTTTCTTTTCCTGGCTTGGTCTTTTGAGACACGGTTTGTATAAACATCTTTGGAAATGACTTCTCTTTGTATTCCAATAAGGCAAATGAAAGAAAGATTTCCTTACTGATCCACAATCCTGCCTTGGGGAATCTCTCTCATTTTTTACTTTAAAAGTATCTTGCTCTTCTTCCCAGGAGTTTGGCTCTAAGGTATGAACAAAACCTTTTTACCATTTGTCTTTTAATCAACCAAAAAGCAATGCCAGCTCTGGGGCTCATATTAGGCATAAGGAAGGCTAGAAGCATTATAGATAATATCTACGTTATCAAGTGGAGAGGATATTACATTCATTAGGAACTATAAGATTTGTTAAGACTCTTTTAGTTATTTCTATCTCAAAAATCTTAAAATATCAGTCTCTTTGCAATTAATTAGTATCAGAATATGTTCTAGCCAAGACAAGGATAAAAATGTCATCAGACTCAAGATTGGCAAACCTGAAAATATTATTATGCTATTAAATAAATAAATAAATAAATAAATAAATAAATAAATAAATAAAATTAAAAAATATTATTATGCTATCAATTTATCGGTTTGTGAAGCATATATAGCCTTTTAATTTGCTTTTATAAAGTAAAATACTTATTGTTTGGCCATCCCTTGCGAAGATAAACTGTGGCCTATGCAGGCAAGGATTTTCCCTGCATTTAGTCCAACAAAGATCCTCCATGGACTTACAAGATAATTTCCTGATACTTAAACAATCCAGTGGTGCCACAGACCAAGGTTCTCTCAAACAGTAACAGAAAGTCCATTTCTTGCATCAGTTAATTTGAATTATTAGAATGCTGCTATCTTATACCTCATACCATTCAATCTATTTGTAATGTGTAATTCAGTCACCTCTTTCAACAAAACATTATGGAATGACTACTGAGTAGCCCATGTGAACAACACCCCTATATCACAAGATACAGGAGATGGTTTTCTTCAAAAATTTAACTTTCACAATTAATTATACATGAATCTTTCCAAATCTCTTAATAAGAATTCCTAGAAGGCACAACAGTTGGTTAGTTGGTCTTAATGAGGCAAGTGAAATTTATTTTCTTAGACTATTTTGGAAACAATATTCCTTTTAATATAAAAACATGATTTTAGGAGCGTTCTGTTTAGAATGCAGGTCTATCTCTTTTAGTAAGCCTGAGAGTTTAGCTTGACTGAGCTCATCTCAAGAATGCGTTTTAGACTGGAAATAACTCTTCTTTTGTTGAATGACAGAATTCTTATCAGTCCACTCTAGTCTATCTAATATTTCAGAGCCGCATCAAAAAAATAAAAATAAAATAAAAAGGAGAAAGAGGGAGGAAGAGAAGGAGAAGAAGAAGAGGAATAGGAATAAGAAAGAAAAGAAGAAGAAGAGGATGAGGGGGGAGGAGATGGAGGAAGAAGAGGAGGAGGAGAAACAGGAGGAGAAGGAGAGGGAAGGAGAAGAGGAGAAAAGAAAAGAAAGAACAAAGAAATAAAAGGAAAGAGCCTCAGTCTCAGATTTTATAGACAGAAATCTCACAAAGGAACCTTCTAGTAGACTGAAGATAGCTAATTTCTGCTTTCCTTCTGTCAGATTTGATTCTTTGTAGAGAAATCTGAAGAGCACAAAGGAGGTTAAGCTAACCAATGAACTGAAGATAGGATTTGTGGAGTTATAAATCCCTCTTCCAGAGAGAATTCTTCTGCTCTATTTTGATAGACTTCCACCCTCTCATGTCTGTGTGCCTTGCAATTTTATTTCTGATGACCCTAATGCCCGATGTGCAATGGTCTTGCCACAGCTCTAGCCATAGACAATGTGATCATAAAGAATTCTTTCCCCACAGACCAATTTTCTAGGGCTTGCTATTGAAACCAAGAAGAAAACACCTTGTTAAAGTTATGTACAGATATAATCAAATAATGCTGAATGGAAGCCAATGAGACTAACAGATTTATAAATACCTAGAAAATTCCCATGAAAACTGGATCTGGTTTTGGATTTAGAGTCAGAACCCAAATTACATGCTGTTAAATTCTCTAATAATTCTTTTTATGTCTTACATTTTAAGATGCAAATGACAGATTTGTGTTATTTTATTTCAGTTCTGAAGCTGATCCTAATACATATTTTCAAAATATTCTTTCAAAAAAAGGATATACAATATAATTTTCAGGATGAAAAGACATATATTTATCTCATTTGCATTTCATAACCTTAAATGCATTTATTATAATAAAACTAAGACATATCAATGACATAAACAATAATGCAAGTATAAGTTTCAGAACTAATGAATTCATTTCACAATTCACAAAGCACTAGCTATGTAATTCAAAGCATTTGAAAAATAAAAATTAAGCATTTTTTCTTTCCCTTTAGGTGACACTGAGTTCATTTAGGGGAAAAACAAATTCTTCACCCACATAGCCAGCAGCAATTTAGATGAATTTCAGAGGAAGTCTAAAGATAAGAACACTTTATTGTTATTATCTTGCAGATCATAAACTTATTCCCAAAGCTGGAAAATGGTAATAATTCATCCATAAGATATAAAAGGTACAGCCAACATTTGGTTGTCTCCCCACTTCCTCCTTCCTCATAGAATCAAAATTACCTGGAGTAATTAGCCTTCCCTTTTTCCCAGAAATCCCATGTGCCTCAGGAGAAGCCTCCTCTCCTCCCAGCTCTTGGAGTAGGCTTAATAGCTATGGATAATGCAAAATCTCTTGCCAATAATTTATTCAGGAATGGGTATGTGACTTCCATTGAACAAGTGGTACCTGAGGAGTGGTTTTCTGGGAACTGCTAGGAAAACTCCTGATTCTTCTAAGAATTTTTCTAAAACAACTTCCCCTCCCTTTTTCTAAACACTGCCATGAATGGATATGAAGCTATAAGGTCTACAGACATTTTACCAGTCTGAGGAAGAAGTCAATGTATGAAGGAAGACTGAGACTAGAGACCTCTGGGAAACAGAAGTGAAGCCAAGATTATAAGAACTCAGACCAAAACCCTACACCTAGACATTCTGTTAAGTGAGCTAATACTTTGGGTCTCCTGGGTGGCTAAGTCCATTAAGCATTTGCCTTCAGGGGATCCCTGGGTGGCGCAGCGGTTTAGTGCCTGCCTTTGGCCCAGGGCGCAATCCTGGAGACCCGGGATCAAATCCCACGTCGGGCTCCCAGTGCATGGAGCCTGCTTCTCCCTCTGCCTGTGTCTCTGCCTCTCTCTCTCTCTCACTGTGTGCCTATCATAAATAAATAAAATAAAATAATAAAAAAAAAAAAAGCATTTGCCTTCAGCTCCAGTCATGATCCCAGGGTCCTGGGTTGGAGCCAGTATCCAGCTTCCTGCTCAGCAGGGAGTCTGTTTCTCCCTCTCCCTCTGCCTTTCTCCTGCTCATGCTCATTTTCTCTTTCATGCTCCCTGTCTCTCTCTCAAATAAATAAAATCCTTCTTTTAAAGTGAGCTAATACTTTTTTTATTATTTAATTTGAATTGGGTTTCTATTTCTTACAATTGAAAGAATGCTATCTGATACAAAAATTTAAGAAAAGGCTCATTTTCTCATAACTACTAAGATCTACACTATTAAAACCATTGCTTTTTGTTAAAATATTGACTTCAGAGCTTATGTTTAAATGAAATATTTAGTCATATTAAGGCATATCTCTTACATTAAAATCTTAGTATGTTACCATTGGTACGTACTAGTGAAAACTCACTTACCAGGTTAGTTATGGCCGAGAGACAGGGATTATTTCATTAATTAAACATGTATTTATCATGTACTTACATGTGTCAATGGAGATACAGTAATAAACAAAACAGACAAAAATCCCAACCCTCATGTAACTTATATTCTAGAGGAGGAAACAGATGATAAGGCAATACATTTATAAAACATATAGAATGCCAGATGGTGGTTAAGTGTTTAGAAGTAAAATCATATAGACAGAAAGGAGCCTTAGGACAAAAGAGAAAATGTGATAGCAAAAAGAGTCAGGGAAAGCCTCACTACTCATGCAAAGATGCATAAAAAGGGAAGAGTAGTAGAGAGAAGAACAGAGAGTGAGGCCAATCTGCATTTACCAGAGAGAGTCCAAGTGGAGGCAAGAGTGGTAGTACACCACTGTTAGAAGGGATCTGGTTATAGGCATATTTTTTTTATTTTTTTAATAATACATTTATTTTTTATTGGTGTTCAATTTGCCAACATACAGAATAACATCCAGTGCTCATCCCGTCAAGTGCCCCCCTCAGTGCCCGTCACCCATTCACACCCCACTCTCCTCCCCTTCCACCACCCCTAGTTCGTTTCCCAGAGTTAGGAGTCTTCATGTTCTGTCTCCCTTTCTGATATTTCCTACCCATTTCTTCTCCCTTCCCTTTCACTATTATTTATATTCCCCAAATGAATGAGAACATATAATGTTTGTCCTTCTCCGATTCACTTATTTCACTCAGCATAATACCCTCCAGTTCCATCCACTCCAAAGCAAATGGTGGGTATTTGTCATTTCTAATGGCTGAGTAATATTCCATTGTATACATAGACCACATCTTCTTTATCCATTCCTTTTTCTATGGACACCGAGGCTCCTTCCACAGTTTGGCTATTGTGGACATTGCTGCTAGAAACATCAGGGTGCAGGCGTCCCGGCGTTTCATTGCATCTGCATCTTTGGGGTAAATCCCCAGCAGTGCAATTGCTGGGTCATAGGGCAGGTCTATTTTGAACTCTTTGAGGAACCTTCACACAGTTTTCCAGAGTGGCTGCACCAGTTCACATTCCCACCAACAGTGTAAGAGGGTTCCCTTTTCTCCGCATCCTCTCCAACATTTGTGGTTTCCTGCCTTGTTAATTTTCCCCATTCTCACTGGTGTGAGGTGGGATCTCATTGTGGTTTTGATTTGTATTTCCCTGATGGGAAGTGATTCAGAGCATTTTCTCTTGTACGTGGTTATAGGCATATTTTGAAGATATAGGCAACAGGCTATGTTGATGGATCAGGTGTGGGCATGAAGAAAATAGAGATGGCTCAAAGGTTTTTAGATTGAAAGAAAGAATTGGCATTAAGCAAGAATATTATGACAGAATAGATTTCTTTGAGGGGTAAAGGAGTCATAGTTTGGCTTTTGGACTTCCTAAATTTCAGCTATTAGAAACCCAAGTAGAGATGTGAAGAAATCAGTTGATTCCAGGTGATAGGAGTCTAAAGCTTGGGGGAAAGTTTCAGGCTGGAGCAGTAGATTAAAAAGCATTAGTGTGTCATTTGGTACTTAAAATATGTAATCATCTAGAAAGCAGAGGTGGACTATAGAACCATGAGATCCAAGAACTAAGCCCTAAGACAATGTGACAGAAAATAAGTGTATTTAACTTGATGGTAAGGGTTCAGAAAAAGCCATTGCAACAGAGGATCTCTATTTCTAATTAGCCTAAAAACTTCGAGAAAGGAGGATAAAGGAGATGGGCCTCACATATATTTATGATTGTCTGTATAACTTTAATTCTCCCATCCATATAGCATATTAACATGGTCTATAAAGGTCAATGAGTGTTTGTTTTTGTGACTGGATCCTTTAGCCACAATTACAAAAATCCCAGACTCAAATTGGAATAAATAATAAGATGACTGTTTACATCACATAACAATAAACCTAAAGCAGACCCAGGGCTGGGAACAGGGCTCACCTCACCTCCTTGTGATTCTCTTGCTGTTGCTCTCTTCCTCATGTTGACTTAGGCTTCAGGAAACTACCCAGATGATTAAAGCTGCTCCTGACCTTACAATCAGACCATATCCAAGAACAGAAAAACAGACCACTTCTTAGAAAAGTATAAAGAACGTCAGAAATGGTGAGGAGCTAGAGGGGTTTATTTCAGTGAATGGGTGGCATTTACGTTTACAATATAATCAAGAAGGAAGTGATTCCAAAGAGTTGTCTAGTGATGCCTTTGAGCTCATTAGACACAGAATTCATTTTTTCAAGTACTTTCTGGGATCCCTGGGTGGGCTCTGCGGTTTGGCGTCTGCCTTCAGCCCAGGGCGTGATCCTGGAGTCCCGGGATCGAGTCCCACGTTGGGCTCCCTGCGTGGAGCCTGTTTCTTCCTCTGCCTCTCTCTCTCTCTCTCTCTCTCTCTCTCGAATAAATAAATAAAATCTTTTTTTCTATTTTAAAGTACTTTCTAATTCCTTTTCTTTCCCTACTGTTTGCCTTAATACAACCAATCTTTCAAGGACATTACCCGATTCTTTCAAACAGCTTTTCTTAGTAGCCCCCTCTGGAGCGCCATTGTTTATTCAGATTTACACCAATTGCTTTCTGGGCCTACTGCATAGCTGTCAACATAAGAATGTGTTTTATCGGGATCCCTGGGTGGTGCAGCGGTTTGGCGGTTTGCAGCGGTTTGGCCCAGGGCGCGATCCTGGAGACCCGGGATCGAATCCCACGTCGGGCTCCCGGTGCATGGAGCCTGCTTCTCCCTCTGCCTATGTCTCTGCCTCTCTTTCTCTCTCTGTGACTATCATAAATAAATAAAACTTAAAAAAACTTAAACTTAAACTTAAAAAACTTAAAAAAAAAGAATGTGCTTTATTACTTCTCTGGATATACTCTTTGAATCCCATAAGGAGATTTTTCCTAGAAAGCTCTGACAAGACATCCCTTCTTATCTCATCAGCCCAAACTAGACCTTATGCCTATTCCTAAACCAACCAAGCAGGTAAGATAACTATCACTAAACTAATTAGGGTTACATAGGGCCTGCAGATGGGGTGCCTCTCCCCAATATTTGGGGATATCAGCATGTAATTGTCAGGAAGAAAAGAGGGAAATTGGATGCCAGGTAGGAACCCAACAGTATCTGATTCAATGAGGATAAAAAAGCTCTCTTGAAAGCAAGACAAGAGAAAAAAGGACTAGTAAATTACAGAGAGAAGAAAATATAATTGCAAAAATTAAGCAGCCATTTTATTCCTGAAGTTCTAACCTTGTGAAATATAACCTCATGAAATATGAAATATTTAGAAGATTGATTTGGATTTTTAAAATCACTTCTAGCACTAACATCTTAATATTTTGACAAAAAAGAAAAAATGTGAATTTCTACATCACTCTTTTTTTAGAGAAATCTTAGTATTTAATAGTAAAAATTTTAGGACATAAGTTGGTTGATACAATATTTTAAACATTATGCTGCTGATTCCCCAATAAAATAAAGCCAACTTTCAATTAGTGGCAATCTGATAGGTTTCAGAGTATAAATTTCTTGAATTTGTATTAGAAAACAGTGACCACCTGATTCTTAAAATGTATTTGAATGGAGCTACTACCAAAGGGAGAATATGGTAGGGCCAGATGAGTGTAGATTCAATAAATGTGAGTGATGTCAGTCCTAACAGCAGCTTACAATTTATTATACGACTATTCTTCCCTGAGTGAGAAAACTCCAAATTGATGCTTATAAAAGCCATGTCATCCCTCCAAATCTTTGTTATTATCTCATCAACTATGTATCATAGGTCCTCTACATTCTGACCTTCACTTCACTTCATTTGCTTCTAATTGGGTCTCTGTCATGTTAATTGCATTTGAGAAGGTTATTTTAAGAAGGCAGAAAACACAGCATGTTATACATGTCCAGAATTGCCATTTGAATAGGAAAACTATTCTCTCAAAAAAAAAAAAAAATCAAGCTTCTAAAAAGAAATATAGAAATATTTAGAACAATTTACTTTTTCTGTCCCTGGCTAAATGAGGACTAAATGCTATCCCCCATCCTTTACACTGCTAGACCACCGACCTAAAATATCAGTCCTATTGATTCTCTTCTGGACAAGGTTAATAGGATGTTTTTCTTATTTCTTTCAATTTCTATATGTCATTTATTTCTGTATATTTTATTACTATTGCTTTTGTTAATGGAAAATCATTTCATAAATAAGATTATCATTATTTCTGTCAGTAATCAGGTTTTACTACTAATGAGAGAAATATAACTGTCTGATAATGAGTGTCTGATACTATCACGTAATATAGCAGAGTTCTTCCTCTCAAAGAAGATATATCTCACTCATTTTAACTTAGATTTGGAACATTAATCTCTCCTCAATTCTTTATAAATAATTACAAATTAATTATAAGGCTGCACCAAGAAGTAATGCAAATCCTTTAAAGGGAGAAAATGGATAAAATAATTGATACTTCATGAACTAGTCAACTGAAGCTTTTCTGTCATATTTAAAATAGGCTTCCCAAGGTCAGAGTTGGTGCAATTCATAAGAATTATTATATCTTTGGAATTGTTTTTCTTTGGAAGTTTTAAATATAGAGTTAAAGCCCATTTCTGAGAGAAGCTATTATCACCTGACAAAATAACTTATGGGAAAATGATGAGGAAAACATTAATTAAAATTCTACGATTTTGCACCACAGGCCATCCTTCCTGAACCTTCTTGATTGCAAAAAAGATCATATATAACTGATTGTCTGATAATGAATGAATCTTCATTAGACCTCCAGATTTTCTATGTGGAGTGCCACTTTTGGCATCCTGTATTGAATGTGTTCTTTGATATAATGATTTATTTTTTATTTATAAATACTTTGTCATTATTTAAAGCCCAAATATACTAATGCACAAAGTCCAAATTTTTAGCATAATGAAAATTTAATCAAACTCTAATTTTAGAGCATGCTGCTAACAAGATCACAGTATGAAAATGGAAGTGTGTACTAGAAGCATGCTGTACAGCAGCATATCTAGAGTAAGCACATGGCAAAAAATTTTGAAACAAAGTCCCAGTTCATTATTATGACAGACTCTACCCTTTGCAATTAACCAGTTGCTTGATGTGGATAAGAAAAGTTGTTCCTAGGGGCCTGAATGGCTCAGTTGGTTGAGTTTGGACTTTTGATTTCGGCAGGTCATGATCTCAGGGTCACGGGATGAAACCCTGCACTGGGCTCTGCACTGGGTATGGAACCTGCTTGGGATTCTTCTCCCTCTCCCTCTATCCCTCCCCTACTGCTCACATGTGTTCGCACACTCTCTAGGAAAAAAGGAAAAGAAAGCAAAAAAATAAAAGGAAGAAAAGTTGTTTTTTTCTGAACAAAAGATTAACCGATTTGTCATCCTATTAACAAGATATTCCCCATCCCATCAGTTTTGTCTATGGTTGGTGACTGCTGCAATAGTTGCCACACACCAAATATGGCCCATCTTAGCTTTGGTAAGAGGCAATGCAACCTCTTCCAGGCTTTGTGAAGGAGGATGTAACCAGTTTACCACCACCAAACTCCCTGTACACAAAAGTGAGGAGCCAGAGAGCTTTACTTCAGTGAATGTACTATACAGAAGCCAAGAACAAAATCAAGAGAGAAGTGATAGAGAAGAAAAAAAACATGGTATTGCCCCTGAATCAAAAGAACAGTGTTATAAATTTATCCTAATTGCCTTTCCTTCTTCCTTATACAGTCTCCTTAACATATCCATTCTCTCAAGACCATTACTAAATTTTTTTTTAAATTCCCTTTCATAGTTTCCTCCCTTCTGGTCCTGTCTTCCTGCTCATCCTGAACCAATGGTCTGAAGGGCCTACTACCTAGCCATCAGCATAGGAATGTGCTTCATTACTCTCCTGAATGAGATCAAATTTCCCCAGCTGCCATATATTGTTCTTTCTTAGTTTGCATCTCGTTTTGCTGTAGTCCATCTTTATGTAACTTCTCAATTAAAGTTGAGGAAGTTTGGCAGGTAAACTTTCTGAGCCTTTGACTATCTAGAAATAGTATCTCATTATACACTTGATTAAAAGTTTGACTGGGTAAAGAATTCTTGATTAAAACAATTCTCTTCGAATTTTTGAAACTGTGGCCTCCTTGTCCTCTAGTATAATGTCTTCCTAGATGCAATTTCAATTCTCAAGTTCTTTTTCTCTGGAATTGTTTAGGATATGTTTTTGCTCTTGATATTCTAAAGGTCAAAGTTTTAATCTCACTTCACTTCCTCCTTAAGAACCACAAGTTGAGATAGAAAACCGATTTCAAATCATTTTAAAGACTCCTAATCCCTCCAAAATTGTGTTTGAATGAGTTTTTTAAACACAATCATATTACCACAGAAACTTATCATTTCACCTCTTTGACCCTAAAGTGATTGAAGAATAGCTGAATTGCATTTTCAGAATTACGTGGTATGAATAAAGTTGTTCACCCATGTATCCAACTTTATACACTGTTCCCTAAAACAAGTATCAAACTCACAAAGCACTATTATAAAGTATTATAAATGCTTTACAAAGATTAACACAATTAATCCTCATAAGAACCGTGTAAGAAAAGTACTATTAGCTTCATTTTAAAGATAAGAAAACTGAGGCACAGAGGGGTGAAACTTACCATAAAGAACACATAAGTGGTGAATGGCTGATTTAGGATTTCAGGATTTGCACCCAGGAAACCTTGCTCAGGAGACTGTAAGCACTAAGCTACATTGCCTCTCAAGAACTAAACATATCAGACTCTTTAAACATTGCATTTTGGATATCCAATAAGCATTTGAACATTACGAATGAATAAAAAGCTCTACATGAAAATACAATGCTGGGCAGCCCAGGTGGCTCAGTGGTTTAGCGCTGCCTTTGGCCCAGGGTGTGATCCTTGGAGACCCAGGATCAAGTCCCATGTAGGGCTCCCTGCATGGAGCCTGCTTCTCCCTCTGCCTCTGCCTGTGTCTCTGCCTCTCTCTCTGTGTCTCTCATAAATAAATAAATAAAATATTTAAAAAAAAAGAAAATACAATGTTATTTATACTCCCATCTTGTTCAAAGTATTCCTTCCTAAATTGTCTAAGTGTATCTACTTAGCATTGGATACATTTGGAGCCTTCAGTAAGTGTTGACACTGCTATAAACTTTGAAGTATATGAGGCCCTCAGAAGAAAACTAACCACTTATTTCATTAGTTAACTCAAAAGATGTTTCCCTCTATTTTATAGATAGATAAAATCAGAATAAATGCTCAAAACTATACAATTTCCAGAAATTTAAGATGCTAAGTGTCCTTTTCTATCATAATGTGTGTGTTGACTAATATTTGATTCTGAAACTCCCCCTTTCCACCCTATTTTTGTTTTAAATAATAAAAAACAAACTCAGAAGTAATACTTAGAAGTTTTGTGGGGGTTTTTTAATCTTCATGTATACTTTTCACAGAGTTATTCTATGCAGTTGTACCTCTTATTTTATCTTCTCCATCCAACAGCCAGTGCCTGCCTTAGGCAATCATCCTGGTTCCTTTGGCCTAAATGCCCTAAGTTCTAGTCCTACCTCTGACATGTGGCAGCTGTGAGACAGGACACAAATTTCTATCCTCTCTGAAACTCAGTTTCCTCATTTATAAAAGGGTAATGATTCCTCCTTGAAGATTTGTTATGAAGATTAGAAGCAACACACATGAAGAATTTAATCCAGAATAAGCATTCAATAAATAGCCCTTATTCTATCACCATAGTGTTTTAAGAAAAAGAAGATGCTTATGTCTTTCAATGCAAATGTCCTAACTGGAAGTTTTACTATAAAGTAATTCTTTTGAAGTTTGAAAAAAAATCAAGAGATGATTCCTGGAGTAAATGCTTTATATTCCAACCCATAAAAATGAGTAACTTCTCAAGGATGAGATTTGTTAAATTGCTCATTTGGGATGAAATCAAGCAAAAGGAATACTAAGCAAATTTTAAAGATTTCTTACCAAATCTCTAATTATAATTATTGAGCAGATCCTTTTCTCTCCTTGTCCATATTAACAACCACATCTTTAAAAATTTCTTCAAACCCCTGCTAGTCAAATACACACATTCAGTACTCTCTTTTTAGAAAGACCTTCAGGGCGTCAGTTCTTCTATGAACAATTAAACTATTCTGAGGGTCCGGGTGATTAGCTCTGTCCAAGTTGTTAATTAAGAAGATGTATAAGATATACCAAAGACAATTAAAGCAGCCTACTTTGAAATATCTGACTTTTCTAAGTTTGGTCTTACTTTCAAGTGTCTTAAGAGAGAGTTTGAATTGGTTATAAATGAGGTGTTTTTGTCGCTGGCATTCTCCCACTTAATCAACCTGAAGCTAAGACATAGGCCTGAATTCAAGGTTGAAAGAAATGGTGTCTTCTCACATGCTACGACCAATGCACTGCAAGGAGTAATTTTCCCCTATGAAATCATACACAATGACCTGTGCTCTTGTTGCATTACTGATAAGTGATAATTTCCTACTTCATAAACACAGTATTTCCTTATGTAAGAAAGAAAATATATTTTGTTCAATCCTGACATAAAAAAGAAATATTAAAAAGACAGAATTCATGATTCACTTAATATGAAAAGTAATGATGTGTCTCCTGCTGTCATCTTTTTTTCCTGTTCTCGTTGTTATTTTTAAGGCAAACTTATAAGCACTAACATTCTAAAGTAGCCTTTAAAAAACTGCCTGTGTAAACTCCTCTAATTTCATAAGGTATTATATAATTTAGATTGTGTTTTAGATTTAGTTTTACTAAATACTCTCAGTTATAAAAGTTATTTAAACATAAAAATGTGGGCAGCCCAGTTGGCTCACCGGTTTAGCGCCGCCCTCAGCCCAGGGCGTGATCCTGGAGACCCGGGATCAAGTCCCATGTCAGGCTCCCTGCATGGAGCCTGCTTCTCCCTCTGCCTGTGTCTCTGCCTCTTTCTCTGTCTCTGTGTGTCTCATGAATAAATCAATTAAATCTTTAAAAAATAAATATAAATATGTAAGTGTGATACATAATGTTAAACTGTCAAAATATAAAATCTATGCCTAAACAGTTCTATGGTTAATGATTCATACTAAGGAATTAATCCAAAATGGGCCCAAACAAATAAAAACACAATGTTCACCATCACATAAAGTACATCAGGTATAATATATTTATAGAATTTTTGGGTATCATTTAAATTAGTCAAGGTAAAATAAATAAATAAATAAATAAATCATTCAAGATAACTCTTTGATATAACAAAATACTATAGACCAATAAAAAGTTTTGAATTCTGTTCCACAAAATAATTTAATATAAGCAAACGTTAATAAGTAAAAAATGAATAAAATTGTATTATATGGCTCAATTAAATGTATATTTATATATCAGTATGTGTACATATTTATAATATACTATATATATTCATTAGTTTATGTAAATAGATATAAAGGTGCATAAATATATATGAAATAATGAAAGGATATATGCCAAGATGTCAATAGTGTTACTTCTGGATGATGCAATTAGAGAAAAAATTTAATAGTCTCCTTTTTTGTCATTGTTCTGTGTTACATAATGAATATGTATTTTTTGATAAAAAAATATTGTTTTGATTTAGGATAAAAAGCCTTGGACATTGAAATAAAATTCTCAATAGCACTTGTGCCAGTGGCTTTGGTCATTATGACAAAGATAGCTAATTGCCTTCTGATCTCTGTGTGTTTTTACTGGCAGAATAGTAGGAAATCCTACCTGCTGCCTAGAATTATGGTCTGCATATTCTATCTTCCCTTGTGGTTGGGCATGGCCATATGGCTGCCTAAGCCAATGAAATGTGAGTAGAAATGCTTCCTTTAATCAAAGCTGACAAAATAGTAGAAGCATATTTTTGCCCTTCTGTATTTTCTCCCATTCATGGCCTGCAACAAAAGGATGATCTTGAAGACAAGACCAACTAAGATGGCGAAGCTTAGCCTCAGAGGATACTGGGTCCTTATTGGCAGACCTTTATTGTTTTTATGAGAGAAAGAAATAAACTTGTATCTTGTTTAATCTGTTATTTGGGGATTTTTTTCTCTTCTGTGCACCTGCTACAGTCTCTCCAACATTAGTCCCTAGCAACTTCAGAAATTATACCAATGGGTAGCAGCAGCAGTAAAAATTTCCTTAGCAAACTTCAGAAAAATAGATGACATATTTGTCCATAGAGAACCAGAGAAAAGGGTAAAAAAAATCATCAGGATCCACATGGCAGCAAGACCTGGAGCTATTTATAAAAAATCTGAAGGAGGTGGCATTCCCACATAACATGCGGCCATTTTTACTGATAATATTCTTGTTACAGCTCACTAAACCTTTAAATTGGCATGGTTCACTCCATCAGCTTATTCTTCCTGACTGACAAGTAAAAATCCCCAAGGATTCTTTTTCTTCAAACTTTCTGCATAGCTGAAATATAAAATTCATAATTTTTGTGACCTGATCATTTCCTGACAGGGTTCAGTTTCTCCCTTTCAAGTGATACTATTTCATGTTTAATTACTGCATTACAGTATTTTTAAATTATAAAATTTTCTCAAGCCCTAATGAAATTTCAAGAGTGAAGTCTATACTAGGTTTAATTTATGACTATTTAATTATATGACTACTTCCTCGGGCACTTTGGGTTTCATCTGTCTAATAGTCTGAGTTTAAAGTTTTTAAAACACAATACAACATTTTTAATATTTTACTTCAAATGAGAGAACAATTCAGCATTTCTCTCTTTTCCATTTTATCAAACTCTGCCCCTCTGCCACAAACACACCATATTTACCAAGTTCAATAACTGGAGTTTCTGCCTCACTTTTATTATAGATATTCTAGGTCACCTTCTGATGCTGGAATTCTTCATTAAAGCCCATGTTGCAGTCTTGTCCTTCCAAAGGCTGGACCTCTTCTCATGCCCAGTGACTGGATAGTATACTCCCTAGAACTGAGATGATGGCTGTGCCTGACCTAGCTCAGTATTCACATCACTCTCTGCTATGAGAGCCAGGTCAGCTGAAGCATGTGATCACCATAGTTCTTAGGAGAGATTTAAATCACTCACTGTTTGATCCTAGATTTAGTTCCTCTGACCACTTCTAAGATTCTAACTTTCCTTGCAGGCAAGCTCAGCCAAGAAACAATCACCTGTATCAATTTTTCCTTCATTGACTTTATAAATAAGTCACAGTAAGATAATCATGCTTTGGTAATAATACCAAAATCTCAATGGCTTAAACTTTCCAGTGCTCCATGAGTTGGCTCAGCCTTATTAATAAATGATTATGCAATAACCAAGACAGGGAGAGAAAGAGATGAGAGAATAATATAGAGTCACATACCAGTTCTCAAATGTTTCATTAACCATAAGTAAGTATGGTCACGTTTATCTTCAAGAGACTGGGAATTTTAATCCTCCAGTATACTCAGAATGAGAAGAGAACCAAATATTCATGGACACTGTTAATGTCTACTACACCTTGCTAGTTACTATGCTGATACCATTAATTTCCATTATCATAATGTCATATCATTTATTAAGAACTATAACAAAAATATTAATAATTGCTAATATTATTGCACATACTATGTACTTTACATACCAGATATTGTACTGAGCATTTTACATAAATATCTTACTTAATTCTTAAAACAATCATATCCACAAATAAAACTTTTAGAGAAGATAAAATTAAAGCCCAGAGAATATTAGCAATTTGCCCAAGTTCACACAGTTGATAAGTAGCAGATCCAGAATTTAACCTAGATCTGTAGAAATGTAATGATTTTGAAACTGATGCAACTAGAGATTTATAGATATAATTCTGAAAGAAACTGGTAACTACATTCAAAATCCTGGTAGATATGCCTCTGTGCATGTAACTTCTAGGAGAGATTGTAGTTGCTCTACATAAAAGAAACCAAGCTGAGGCACACAAATGAGGAGATTCCAGTTTAGGCTGAAAAAATAAGTGAGAGGATGAGGTTAATTGTAACCTATATATGACCAGATGATCAAAGACTATTTCACATGGACATAGAAGGGCCAGGCAGGGCACAGATAGCTAGTCAGGTACAGAGAAATGAGTCAACTATAATGTGTAGAATGCAACAAAGTTTTGGTTCACTTGAACAGAAACAATAATTTCATGGTCTTTAGACACTTCCCTATCCCAGAGAAGGAAATAATTCTGAGTATTAAACTACTGATAGATCTGGAAATTAATTTTATCATGTGATCTTTCATTTGGTATGAATACTGCATAGGGGCCTCAAATAAAAGTGAAGTTAGGAAAATATTATGCATGAGTGATATATGTATAACATATTTTAGAGTAGAAAGATGTTCAAAAAGAAATCACCATCTTAGTTTGGGCTGCTAAAGCAGAATATCATAAACTGGATGGCTTAAACAACAAACATTTAATTCCCATTAATGAATTAGAAGTCTGAAGCCTAGAAGTCTGAAATCAGAGTGCCGGTATGGTTGGGTTTATAGACAGCCACCTTCTTCATTGTACCCTTACATGGTGGAGAAAAGAGAGTTAGCTCTTTTCCTCTTCTAATCAGGACACTGATTATCATGGAAACCCCATCCTCATGACCTAATTAACCTCCTAAATGTCCCATATGCAAATACCATCATAGTAGGGGGCTTCAACATGAATTTTGGAGAGATACAAACATTCAATCTATACCATTCACCCCGAAGAGTAATAAAGTGTGATTGCAAACTGCTAACTCCAATAGTATATTTAGGAGACAGACAAGTGACTGAATTAAGCAATCCAACAGCAAAAGCAACAGAGCATGAGATGTGCAAAGAGATATCAGGGTTTGTGGAGGTCAGCTCTATGGAGTGATCCTATATGTTATTCATGGAAGGCCTCATGAGATTAAATCATGGTGGATCTTTCATGCAAAGATCACTGCAATTCAAATATTTGCTAATCTTTTCAAATTACTGACCCCGTTGTACAAATTTTTTTCAAAAGTGTTTGCATGTTTAGAGACCTGAGCTGTTTAGCTGTGGATAGCTATTCTAGGTTTTACCAAACTTGGTATAATCTATTACCTTTTCCATAAAAAAACCTGACTGATTCTTCTCAAAACCATACATGAAAATTCCAAGTAAATGAGAGAAATAGACAAAACTTTTCTCAATCTCTTCCCCCCTAGCAAATACAATGTTTAGCAATATCCAGATATTGTCCTAGCTCCCTCCAGGCATTTGTTTGAACATGGTTATCTTTAATTGTACAAACAGTAGCTAAAATTGTTCACTTGATGTCTTGGAGGAGGATGACAGAGGGATGTCTCCCTCCAACAGGTATACACAGCACACATCTCAAAAACTTAGGGAGCACTAAGTGAATGTTCCAGGAGTATGCTGATCTTTTTTATTACTTTCTATGGACCAAAGTTCTGGGCCATGGTGAAATCCAATTATAATATTCATTTGACAAGATACAAAGAGAGAAATCTTTCTTGTCTTACCAATCTACCCAGAGACTTTGGTTTCACAAAAAATAATAAAAATAAAGCGAAGAGAATTCCCAAACAGAAGCCCTCTGAGCAGATGATATGCAGATGTTACTCCTCACTCAATGAAGAAATCCATTTCTATAGATTAGAAAAGGGCATATTGACCTTGTTGCACTTTGCTTAAGAAAATTGGTCATGATTCTATTATAGTCTTCGGTTCCTATAAGAAGAAAAAAATGTTACAATGTGGTTCCAGGAATCGTAATTTATTTGGGGGAATTTGCTAAGGATTTCCCATAACAGTAGTTAATTATATCATTTGGAAGTGCCAAGAAAGGGTTCAAGCCAACAAGCCATAATGATTTCTGTTTCCTCATTCATCAAATAATTTGGATCGGTGGTACTAGAGAGACTGGTCATACTGGCCAATATTTACACAATATAAAATAGCTGGAATCAGGAATGGATGCTGTATTTTATCAAAATGCTTTCTCTGCGTCTATTGAAAGGATCATATGGTTCTTGTTTTTTCTCTTGCTGATATGATGAATCACATTGATTGTTTTACGAGTGTATCTTTTCCTGATCAAAACTCTTCAGAGTGTAGGGATAGAGGGAACATTCCTAAACATCTTAAAAGCCATCTACAAAAAGCCCACAGCAAATATAATTCTCAATGGGGAAGCACTGGGAGCCTTTCCCCTAAGATCAGGAACAAGACAGGGAGGTCCACTCTTACCACTGCTATTCAACATAGTACTAGAAGTCCTAGCCTCAGCAATCAGGCAACAAAAAGAAATAAAAGGCATTCAAATGGGCAAAGAAGAAGTCAAACTCTCCCTCTTCATCAATGACATGATACTCTACATAGAAAACCCAAAAGACTCCACCCCAAGATTGCTAGAACTCATACAGCAATTTGGCAGTGTGGCAGGATACAAAATCAATGCCCAGAAATCAATGGCATTTCTATACACTAACAAAGAGACAGAAGAAAGAGAAATTAAGGAGTCAATCTCATTTACAATTGCACCCAAAAACATAAGATACCTAGAAATAAACCTAACTAAAGAGATAAAGGATCTATACCCTAAAAACTACAGAACACTTCTGAAAGAAATTGAGGAAGACACAAAGAGATGGAAAAATATTCCATACTCATGGATTGGAAGAATTAATATTGTGAAAATGTCAATGTTACCCAGGGCAATTTACACATTTAATGCAATCCCTACCAAAATACCATGGACTTTCTTCAGAGAGTTGGAACAAAATATTTTAAGATTTCTGTGGAATCAGAAAAGACCCCCAATAGCCAGGGCAATTTTAAAAAAGAAAACCATAATTGGGGGCATCACAATGCCAGATTTCAGGTTGTACTACAAAGCTGTGGTCATCAAGGCAGTGTGGTACCGGCACAAAACAGACACATAGATCAATGGAACAGAATAGAGAATCCAGAAGTGGACCCTCAACTTTATGGTGAACTAATATTCAACAAAGGAGGAAAGACTATCCACTGAAAAAAAGACAGTCTCTTCAATAAATGGTGCTGGGAAAATTGGACATCCACATGCAGAAGAATGAAACTAGACCACTCTCTTGCACCATACACAAAGATAAACTCAAAATGGATGAAAGATCTAAATGTGAGACAAGATTCCATCAAAATCATAGAGGAGAACACAGGCAACACCCTTTCTGAACTCGGCCACAGTAACTTCTTGCAAGATACATCCACGAAGGCAAAAGAAACAAAAGCAAAAATGAAGTATTGGGACTTCATCAAGATAAGAAGCTTTTGCACAGCAAAGGATACAGTCAACAAAACTAAAAGACAATCTACAGAATGGGAGAAGATATTTGCAAATGACCTATCAGATAAAGGGCTAATATCTAAGATCTATAAAGAACTTATTAAACTCAACACCAAAGAAACAGACAATCCAATCATGAAATGGGCAAAAGACATGAAGAGAAATCTCACAGAGGAAGACATAGACATGGCCAACAAGCACATGAGAAAATGCTCCGCATCACTCGCCATCAGGGAAATCCAAATCGAAACCACAATGAGATACCACCTCACACCAGTGAGAATGGGGGAAATTAACAAGGCAGGAAACCACAAATATTGGAGAGGATGTGGGGAAAGGAACCCTCTTGCACTGTTGGTGGGAATGTGAACTGGTGCAGCCACTCTGGAAAACTGTGTGGAGGTTCCTCAAAGAGTTCAAAATAGACCTGCCCTATGACCCAGCAATTGCACTGCTGGGGATTTACCCCAAAGATACAGATGAAATGAAACGCCGGGACACCTGCACCCCGATGTTTCTAGCAGCAATGTCCACAATAGCCAAACTGTGGAAGGAGCCTCGGTGTCCATAGAAAAATGAATGGATAAAGAAGATGTGGTCTATGTATACAGTGGAATATTACTCAGCTATTAGAAACAACAAATACCCACCATTTGCTTCGATGTGGATGGAACTGGAGGGTATTATGCTGAGTGAAATGAGTCAATCGGAGAAGGACAAACATTATATGGTCTCATTCATTTGGGGAATATAAAAAATAGTGAAAAGGAATATAGGGGGAAGGAGAAAAAATAAGTGGAAAATATCAGAAAGGGAGACAGAACATGTAAGACTCCTAACTCTGGGAAACGAACTAGGGGTTGTGGAAGGGGAGGTAGGCAGGGGGTGGGGGTGACTGGGTGATGGGCACTGAGGTGGGTACTTGATGGGATGAGCACTGGGTGTTATTCTGTATGTTGGTAAATTGAACACCAATAAAAAATAAATTTATAAAAAAATAGCTAGAATCATGAACATCTCTGTAGTTTTTTCCACATGATGCCAAATAAGTGGATAATTGATTTTAATACTTCAATTGCTTGTGTTAGTATTTCATAGTACAAAAAAGTGACTATGAAAAAATGAAATATATTTTCTGTCAGGATAATAGATGGAAGTCACAGAGAAATAAGGAAAAGTTTTACTATTATTGTTTCTGTTTACTTAAGTGTAGAAAATAATCTATTCTCAAATCTTATTCCATCTGAGTCTATCTGAGTCTATCTTAGATGACTCCTTCACACCTTCAGAGCTATCCATTCTTCCCCCATTCTTCCCCCATTCTCTCACAGGATACCTGGCTACCTCAGGCAATGATAATGTGAAGCAATCACAAAAGAACCTCCACAAGCTCCCTTCCCCACATCTTCTCATCTACCAGTGTTGGTGCCTGTATACTTGGCTTTCTCTCCTGTTTATATAGGGCACTCTCCATGCTCCAGAGGCCAGCCCTTTCACATGAGTACCAGATCCCAACCTTTTACCTAGTCAAAGATGTAGCTCCAGCAATGTACTCCCCTGTTCTAGCTGCTACCTATTTCTCCATTGCCCTTTATGGAGGAAAACCCTCAAGAGAGTTATTTAAACTCATGGTTTCCAATTCTTCTTTTCCCTTCTTTGTCTCTTGAACCTACTCCCCAATCAAGATTTGGCTATCATCATTCCAATGAAACTGCATTTCTCAATTTACCAATGACCAGTATGTTGCAAATCCAATAGTGGATTTCTGCAGGATTTTCTTTCTTCTAAGACTACATGGAAAGGTAGAAAACCCTAATGCATATCTTAAGAGAATACAGACAGCCAAATCAGATGTTGAAAGTCATGGAGAGCATTACTTGCACCCTAACAATGAGACAAAGCTAGGTAATCCACAAAATCATAACTTTACTAAAGCCCATTAGAGAGCTAAATTTGCAAGACATCCAGGTGAACTGAATTCCAGAGTCAAGCACCTCTGTAAGGAGAGATGAGATGTATAAAGTGATGTAATTTTGGCAGAGCACAAGAGGAAGGGCTACCATCATCAGAGTGGTCTAGAAGAAAATAGTAAAAATATTTAAAAATTCTTTTTTTTAAATATTTTATTTATTTATGACAGATACAGAGAGAGAGAGAGGCAGAGACACAGGCAGAGGGAGAAGCAGGCTCCATCCCCGATGTGGGATTCGATCTCAGATCTCCAGGATCATGCCCTGGGCCAAAGGCAGGCACCAAACCGCTGCGCCACCCAGGGATCCCTATTTAAAAATTCTTAAACATCAAGTATGTGCTAGCATCCCTTGGACCCTCAGACACAAGCTGACACTGCACTCACTTCAACCTCTTTTCCCCTGACCTCCACCTAGTGCTCAAAATAAAGATTAGGGGCAAGGAAGGCAAATTCAGAGAGAGGCCCTTATAGTGCACAAATGAAATTCAACCTTCTTTCTAGGCTTTTTTCTTAGATATCAATAGCTCTAAGCTGCTGGGGGAAGGGCAGAAAATCCTCCCATTCCCAGGTCCCAGGCACTGGTGAATCGCAGTTGGTCAAGGGAGAGAAACAAAAACTACCTGTCTTTTGTGGTGGGAAGAGATTGGAAATCCCTTCGCTTATCACTCACAATCTGCATCGCACCTAGTCACAAGCAAAAGCAGCTTCCCACTGGCAGAGAAATAAAAAAGTGTCTTGTCACCTGTTCCAAGCAAAGGCACGTCGCTTCTAAAGGAAGAGTAGAAGCAAAGGACATCCAATCCTAAGAAAGGAGCAGGAAATCTGTTTGAACATAGTCTCTTACAGAGGTCTGTTCAAACTCTTATCAGTGTAAAACCAACTCCCACCCCCTTTTATCAGTAGACTAGACACAGCAGATGCAAAACTCAGGTAACTTAAACTGAAATACAAAATTAAAATCTGAAGCATTAAATGAAAACAGAGTATCCACATGCTATAAGACAATCAAATAGTCTAACATAATTGAAAACTCTTAAGAAGAGAGAGAAAATGAAGCAGAAGAAATAACTGAAGATAATGCCTGAGAAAACTAACATAATAATGTACACATGAACATGAACAGACATATGTGTGTGCAAACTGTGAGGTAATATAATACCATTTGAAGAGAGACAGCAGTAAGTTGAAAATATGTTCCAAAATCCTAGTGTAACTATGAAATAAAATAAAAAGAAGGATATCTAATAAGCTAATAGTGGAGATAAATTGGAATCACATAAATTCACTAATATCAGTGGAGATTTCAGTATTCCTCTCTCAGTAAATGAACAAATAAGGGGAAAAAATCAGGAAGGATATAGGTCTGAACAATATTTTCATCCAATTTTACATATCTGCCAATCAACAGCAGAATATCCATTCTCTGCAAGTATACATGCATCAGCATAAAGCATGTTCTGAGCCATAAAACATATTTGAACAAATTTTTAAAATTTAAAGTTATACAAAGTAGGTTCATTGAACACAATGGGATTAAGAAGCTAGAAATGAATAACAGAATAATATTTTAAAAATCCCCAAATGGTTGGAAACAACATGTTTTTAACTAACCTATGGGGTCAAAGAAAAAAAATCACAGAAAAGGAAAATATAAAATGTTTTGAAAGAATTTAAAATGATAACAAAGTATATCAAGATATGATGAGCCAAACTAAAGCAGTGCTTAGAAAGAAATGCTTATATTACAGTTAATATAATAATGATATAATTCTGAATAATCCCTCTTATCCCACCAAAATCATAAATAAGAAAAGACTATCTAAGGAACATAATCTGCTCTAACCATTTATATTCAACATGGGACTAGCGGTCCTAGCCAGCACAATTAGGAAAAAAAGAGAAATAAGAGGCATACTCATTGGAAAAGACAAAAAAAAATCATTTTTCATGGACAACAATATTGTCTATTTTTAAAAAAATCTCAAAGAAGTTAACAAAAATATGTGTTACATAGCAACAAACACTTGGAAGTTGAAAAATATTCATAATAACTTCAAAAACATGAAATAATTAGGTAAAAATCTAACAAAAGATGTGTAAGATCTGTGTTCTGAAAACTAGAAAACACTGATAAAAGATATCAAAAAGGGTCTAAATAAACAGCAAAATACACAACATTTGTGGAGTGGTAGACTAATATAATTAAAGATGCTAGTTCTCTCCTTACTTACGTAGAGATAAAATATGATTGTAATGCAAATCTGAGTAGGTTTTTTGAAAATAATTAAAAGCTGATAGTATAATGTATATGAAAAAGCAAAAGAACTGGCCAAACAATTTTGAAAAAAAAGTTGGAATCACACTAATTGATTTGAAGACTAAGTATAACAAGGGACGCCTGGGTGGCTCAGTGGTTGAACCTCTGCCTTCAGAATCCTGGGATAGAGTCCTGGGATCAAGTCCTGTATCAAAAGATGAATGGATAAAGAAGATGTGGTTTATATATACAATGGAATATTACTCAGCCATTAGAAACGACAAATACCCACCATTTGCTTCGATGTGGATGGAACTGGAGGGTATTACGCTGAGTGAAATAAGTCAATCAGAGAAGGACAAACATTATATGGTCTCATTCATTTGGGGAATATAAATAATAGTGAAAGGGAATATAAGGGAAGGGAGAAGAAATGTGTGGGAAATATCAGAAAGGGAGACAGAACATGAAGACTCCTAACTCTGGGAAACGAACTAGGGGTGGTGGAAGGGGAGGAGAGCGGGGGGTAGGGGTGAATGGGTGACGGGCACTGAGGGGGGCACTTGACGGGATGAACACTGGGTGTTATTCTGTATGTTGGCAAATTGAACACCAATAAAAAATAAATTTATTATTAAAAAAATTTTTTTTAAAGTCCTGTATTGGACTCCCCACAGGAAGCCTGCTTCTCCCGCTGCCTATTTTTCTGCCTCTCTGTGTATCTCTCATGAATAAACAAAATCTTTTAGAAAAAAAGACTAAGTATAACGAAGTCATCAAAAACAATATGATACTGGAAAAAGAACTGACTTACAGATGAAAGTAACAGAAGAAAGAGTCCAGAAATAGCTATCACACTCACCTGCCTTTCCTCCTACCTCACTGACTACTGCTCAATCTCCCTTGCTCATTTTACCTCTAACTTCTTAATATTGAAGAGTCTTCAGACCACGTCCTGGCACTTTTTCCATTGAAACCATTTCTTTAGTGATTGCAACCTGTATGTTGTTTTAAATATTACCTCCAAGCTTCTGATTCTCAAATCTATATCTCAATTCTGGATCTTCCCCTTGAACTTCAGAGTTCTATATTTATTCAGTAACCTATTCTATATCTTATCTTGGTTGTCTAACAGGTTTCTCAAACAGTACCTCCTAAAACAAACTACTGATCTTCTCCCCAAATCTGCATTCTAGAGACTTCCTCGTTTCATTTAATGAAAGTTTCTTCATTGCAGTTGTCTACATCAAAATTTTAAAGTAATTTCCTATTCTTCTCTTGCTGTTACAGGCCATATCCAATCTATTAGCCTGTTTATTCTCTTGGTTCTACCTTGAAACTGTAATATCCAGAATCTAACTTCTCACAGCCTCTATTGCTACTACCTCTTTCTACCATCAAAGCCACCATCACGTACTGCTTTCCTCTTTCTCTCTCTCTTGCTCCACTCCTGCCAACATGTTCCCCACACAGATATCAAATATTATTATTATTAAAACATAATTCAGGGCATTTTCTTCTGCTGCTCATAACCCTCCAATTACCTATAATCTCACTCAGAGCAAAACACAAAGTCCTTAAAATGGACATTTCCTACCCAAATTAGGTCACTATCTCCTTGAACTCATTTATTAATATTCGTGCTTGTTCTTGCTGCTTCAGTCACTTTGCCTTTTTGCTGTTCTGGGAAAAAGCCAGGTACCTTCCCTCCCCAAGACCATGGCATTGCAGTTCCCTATGCATCCCAAGACATGGCTCACTCACTCAACTCCTAAAGTCTGATTAAATATTATCTTTTCAGTGAGGTTTTCTCAGACTCCCCCCGCCCCTATTCTTTCTGTCTTAGTCTGTTCAGGCTGCTACAACAAAATACTGTAGACCAGATGGCATTAAAAACAAATTATTTTCCCACAGTTCTGGAGACTGGAAAATCAAGATTGGGAAGCCAGCTGATTCGGTCACTGATGAGACCTCCTTCTGTCTTGCAGGTAGCCACCTTCTTACTGTGTCTCACATGGCAGAAAGAGGGAGGAGCCCTGGTCTCTTTTCCCCATAAGGACACAAAACCCATCATGGAGACTCCATTCTCATGACCTCATCTACATCTAACTACCTCCTAAAGGCTCCACCTCCAAACATTAGGAGTTAGGGCTTCAACATAAGAATTTTGAGGAGACACAAACATTTTTTTTTAATGCTCATGATACTTGATAAACAATGTTTTATTTATAAGGATATGTACATATATACAATACACACATGCATATATTTAATTGTTCTCACCTCAGTATTGTGCGTATTCTATGTGGGCAGAGATATGCTATTTTATTTATTGTATATCTCCAGCCATTAGAAAACTGATTGGTTGTAAATAAATATTTGTGGAATAAGTGGCTGAATGAATCCAACAGTTATTTCTTTATGAGCTCTGAAAACATTTGTGAAGATATACCAAGTGAACTAGAAAATAATCTTCTACTTAATAAGTATGGAAGGCATATCTAGTGCTTAAAAATTCATGTTATTTCCACATCGCAAATGTGTGATTGATTTTTCCCTCACAAAAGTTTCTAGTTCAATGAAACAAATCCTTAATTGTTACTTTCCCTCCCACAAAACAACACATGTATACAAATTTGACCAAATCAGGTTTTCTTCCATAATATTCAGCAGCACTAAATTCATACTAGCTCTGGAAAGCAAAGCACATCTCTCAAACCTGCAAAAGCCTCATGGTTTCAATATCATCTGTTTTAGTGAGTTTATGTCAAAAGAGGGCACAATTTGAGAGAATAGTACATTATACGATACGGTGAAAAATGGAGAACTACTCATATGGTAGCACAGTACAGATTTATTAATAATTTAAATTTTAACTTCTTTTTTTAAGATTTTATTTATTATTCATGAGGGATACACAGAGAGAGGCAGAGACACAGGCAGAGGGAGAAGCAGGCTCCTCGCAAAGAGCCCGATGTGGGACTCGATCCTGTGACCAGTACACGCCCTGAGCAAAAGGCGGACGCTCAACCACTGACTGAGCCACCCAGGCATCCTTACATTTTAATTTCTATTCTTCATATTATTTTATTTATCTTATTGGAAATGTAATCTGCCTACCTCTATTTTTATGAGTTATCTTTAATTTTAAGAAACTAAAATTGCATTTAAAATCTACAATTTAAAGACCATATAATAAAACCCATGAGGATTTATGCTTATAAGAGTTTTACAAGTTTTACTATTCCCAAAAGAGTTGAGTTGGATCTATAATGGGCCAGAAATCTTATTAAGTCTGTCATTTTTTTTTGTCAACAGGAATATTACAAAAATGATTTTTTATGGGTAAGGTTGCTAACAAAAAACTTATTGAAATGTACCTTATATGTGATAGTGAGCCTTCTAAATTAGGCCAGTTCAAAAATAATACATCCACTTATCTCATCCTGAATTCTCATCCTGAATTCTGGACTTGCAACATAATAATTCTCTAAAACATTCTAAATGTGTGTGTATTACATGATCTTGAAATTCAAAAAAGAAACTTAACGTACAAAAGATGTGAGAGAAGAAACTGGAGCTCTGTATAAAAACCATATTTTTAAACAGTAAAGCAACTTTCTATGGTAACTTACTTTTAAAGAAGAGAATGTAATTCTATCAGAAGATACAACTATTTTATGGCCAGTGTCAGAGACATTACTACCCAAGTTCTCTTCTAGAATTTTTATGGCTTCAGGTCTCATATCAGTTCCTTAATCCATTTTGAGTTTATTATTGTGTGTGGTGTTAAGAAAGTCATCCAGTTTCATTCTTACGCATGTCCTTGACCAGTTTTCCCAGCACCATTTGTTGAAGAGACAGTTTTTTTACTGTTCTATATTCTTTCCTGCTTTATCAGATTAGTTGAACACATAATTGTGGGTTTATTGCTGGGTTTTCTATTCTGTTCTATTGACCTATGTGTCTGTTTTTGTGCCAGTACCATACTGTTTTGATTATCACAGTTTCGTAATGTAAGTTGAAGTCTGGAATTGTGATATATCCAGCTTTGCCTTTATTTTTCAAAATTGCTTTGGCAATTCAGGGTCTTTTGTGGTTCCTATGGAAATTTTAGGATTGCTTTTTCTAGTTTTGTGAAAAAAAATGCTGTTGGTCATAGCAATATTTTTCTAGATATGTCTTCCAAGCTAAGGAAAATAAAAGCGAAAATAAAATATTGGGACTACATTAAAGTAAAAAGTGTTTGCACAGTGACGGAAATAATCAACAAAACCAAAAGACAACCTACTGAATGGGGAGAAGATATTTGAAAAGATATTTGCAAATGACATATCTAATAAGGGGTTAGTATCCAAAATATATAAAGAACTGATACAACTCGATACACAAAAGCCAAATAATCCAATGAAATGGACAGAGACACGAACAGACATTTCTCCAAAGAAGACATACAGATGACCGATTAACTCACGAAAAGATGCTCAACATCACTCATCATCAGGGAAATGCAAATCAAACTAAATGAGATATCACTACACGCCTATCAGAATGGCTAAAATAAGCAATGCAAGAAACAATAAGTGTTGAAAAGGATGTGGAAAAAAAGGAATCCTCTTATATTGTTGGTGGGAATGCAAACTGGTGCAGCCACTCTGGAAAACAGTATGGAGGTTCCTCAAAAAGTTAAGCATTAAACTATGCTCTGATCCTGCAATCGCACTACTGGGTATTTAGCCCCCAAAATATAAAAACACTAATTCAAAGGACACATGTATCCCTATGTTTATGGCAGCATTATTTACAATAGCCAAGATATGGAAACAACCAAAGAGTCCATCAGTAGATGAATGGATAAAAATGTTATATTAAGTATATATGGCACAGATGCCAAAAGATACCAAGTTCCAAACCATACAAATAAGAAGTATAAGTCCAATTAATGCTTTTTTTTGTCTTATTTCAAAAGTCCAAAATATAACTAGCTCTCTTAGAAACTGTAACTATTTAAAATACCCATTTTGAGAAAATTTTTAAAAAGTATTTAATTTCCAAATGTTTGGTCAATTAAGGGTGCTAAATTCCAAGGTAAGGAGTGATTTAAAAGGAAGTATCTAGAATCCCACATAGCCTTCAGGATGATCCTTAGACACCACTGTCATGGTCATTTGGACAATCTTCCAATCAATCTTCATATGGCATCATTCTCAGACAACAGGAGGAAGAGTTAGCAGAGGCAGTGGAACTTGGGGACAAACCAAGCCAGAGCTGCAGCCTCTCTAATCCCATGAGCTATATAACTTTGCTCCAATTCCTCAAGCTCTCTTGACCTCTTTCATCAGTCAAGTATGAGATTTAGATAGATGGTCCCTAAGATCTCTTGGAACTCAAGAAACTCTATGTACAGCTCCAAGCCTTTCACCACATGGAAAGCAAATGGCAAATCTGGTAAAATGGGATTTCCTGAAAGGAGAGAAAATGAGTGGGAAATATCAGTGAGGGTGACAGAACATGAGAGACTCCTAACTCTGGGAAATGAACAAGGGGTAGTGGAAAGGGAGGTGGGCAGGGGTTTGGGGTAACTACATGATGGGCACTGAGGGGGGCACTTGATGGGATGAGCACTGGGTGTTATGCGATATGTTGGCAAATTGAACTCCAACAAAAACAATAAAAAATAAAAATAAAATGGGATTTCTTTCTTCTCAGAAAAGAAATTCTGTCAATTAAAAAAACCACTCTGGAGGGATGCCTGGGTGGCTCAGTGATTGAGCATCTGCCTTCGGCTCAGGGTGTGATCCCATGGTCTGGGACTCGATCCTTATGGAGAGCCTGCTTCTTCCTCTGCCTATGTCTCTGCCTCTCTTTCTCTTACGAATGAATACATTCTAAAAAAATATTTAAAAAACCACTCTGGAGACTGAGATAGAATAGGTCATGCAAATCATTTCTCCCTGTGCATCACATGGAAAGCATTTTACTAGTAATCATCAGGCAGTGTGTTCCAAAAGGTACATAGAGTTTAATTTTGCTCTAAAGTGTCGGCAAAAGTCATGACAAAAATCTAGGCTACTGGTCATTTGGGACATGGAAATAGGTCATGGGTCTTCTCAGAAGGTTTGCCTTCCTGAAATTCACCAGGCTTATTACAATTCATTCCAACACAATAAACATATGCACAAGCATACTCCATTTAGAGTAACTGCCTAAGAATTCTTTATCAAGCTTGATCAGCAATTGTGCACTGATTATCTGATCTTATTCAGCCTCAGTTTCTCTATCATAAAATCTAGCGCCTTGTTTCTTCACATTTTTTTCCAGCTCGTGGCAGAGTAAACCGATAATGTAACTTTCAGATTAATGGTTACCCCATGACTTTAGTTGAACTGAAATTATCCAACTACTAAAAACTCAGTTAAATTGAAATTTCAAGCATATAAAGTTGTATAGGAATAAGAGGTAATTTTTTTGAACACTTACTATGTGCCAAGCACTTTTCTAAAGATTTATATGTACTAACTCATTTAATCTCACAATAATCCTGTGAGGTAGATAATATATTATCTCTATTTTACAAACGAGGCAAACAAGGGACAGGTATTAAGTGAATTGCCCAGAAGAGTCAATTATAACACAGAACCCTGTCCAAAATGGAAGACTAGGAATAATGACAATTTGCATTCAGTCGAATGTGGCTTTTATTTCAGTTTATTTCCAAACTAGCAGAGAAATGGTGCAAAGACTATAATCGGTATGAGCATTAGACAAAGGATATGGCCCCTGTTGGCTCCCTACTTCTTCCCAGAGGCTCACAGGAATGTCCATGGTCATTGAAGTCTGGCTACATAGAGAAATGAACCAAATCAGGAGAATGCAGGTTACATACCCACAGTTTGCTGCTTACATCCAGGTCTCCCTTCTACCACATGACTGAAATTCTTCCCATACCAAATTACCTTTGTCCATGTTTGCTTCATCTTTATAAGTCAGCTCCACTGCAGCCTTGACCATGGATCACCACAAGAGTAGAGTCAGCTTATATCACAACCACCTGAAACAAATGAGGTGGGAGCAGGAGATTTGAGCTTGTTTATTGTGGTGGGAAGCAAGTATGATCACTGGAGCTAGATGTTTAGGATTCAAATACTGGTCCCAACACATTTTTATTTTTTAGCTGTGACACCTTGTGTAAATTTAGCAGCTCTCTGCCTTGGCTTCCTCATCTATAAAACAAATATAATGATAGTATTTAACTATTGTGAGGATTAAATAAGAACATATAAAAGTACTTTAAAGAGTTGGCAAACCCATAGTTAACTCTCAATGAATATTAGCTATAGCTTTATCATTAGAATTATTATTGCGATTATTTTTACCACTGTTTTAGATGCAGAGTTTTCTGCTCCTGTCATTCATTCATCCAGAAAAGATGTCTTCATGCCTACTGTGTGTCAGGCACTCTACTAAGCATCAGAGACAGAAAAAAACAAGAAGGCCCTATTGCTAACAGTGTAGTGAAGCATAGCACAAGTAAGCAATCACTAGACCGTGTGACAGGTGCCTTGATGATAATAATAATAATATAAGAGGAGCCACCCATCCTCACAAAGCCCAAACCCTATCCCTATCACCATTACCACACTCCAAATCCTGACTATAGTTCACTGGTTTAGAACCCAGGATACATGATCCCAAAGAAACAGCTTTAGAAATTGCCAGTTGATGTAGCCCAATTTAATTCTAGTGCAGATTTGGACCATGACATGGCTTATTTGAGTTGTCATTCTCTTATGTTCTCTCTTTCCTCCCTGCTTCCTCATCTGTTCTTTGCATTTGTGCCAATAATGGCTGAAATGAGAAACAAAGGCCCTGAAGTGAGCAATAAAAATGCAGGCAGTGGCTAAAAGTCAAAGAAATATCAAGGAAATGGAATATCAATAAACTCAAAAACCATGTGTTTAGAGTACAATTATGCATGAATGTCATTTATTTATCAAATCCTGGTAAGAATCCAACAGACCCTTTCAGAAGCTCTAAATCATTTACTATTTCTTGCCATTCTAATAAAAGAAAGATATATTGTTATAAAAGAGTATTCAACATATGTTGTTAAACAATGTTTTACCCCTCATCCCACCAGAAAAAGATCATGCTAATAGCATTATAGCAATGGATCTTAATTATATAATTTATCTTCTTTGCTGGAACTCTTTTTTTCCAAATCAGGAAACAAAGGAAGGTGGGTTGTACAAATTTGCAAAGGGACCCATGAACTGCGCTTTGATTATTATGAGAAATAAAAATATTCTCTAAAACATGTTATGTTGAAGATGTGGCAAGATTAGAATTCAACGTTAATACTTTAGTTCTGTGGCTTCTTATAGTTCACGTGCTTCTTTTGGCTCCCAGAAAACATCTATTATGAAGACCAGTTTATTCCATAAACCTCGACAGACTGCAATTTGACATTTATTCCATCAAACTTCTCTGCCCATGTGGGAAAAGTTTTCAAAGGTTTTCCTAGTGAGGTACCTAAATCAGGAAACTTGGACTAATTTGCTTAAATTGAAACAATAACAATCTTTATAAGCAGGTGAGAGGAAGCTAAAAAAAATCAACCACCCTATGTAAAGTAATAGATTCCTGGCTGTGGTTAAAATCCAAATAAAGTAATGGGTAGAGAATCTTCTATTTCTCAGCCAGGGGGAAAAGTCAGTGAGTAATAGCAACACAGATATTCATCACCGCCCTGGGCTCCTCAGGTCTCCACTAGAGAAAAAAGAAGTTGTTTTTGCCATGAGGATCCTGATGTCATTAGCCACTTCTCACTGCATTTCTCCAAAATGACCCAATTCCTCCTGCACCTGCATGTTGCCTCTCTACTTATTTTTCTCTTTCCCCCATTTGTTCTGTTATCTCTCTACTGCTCTTTTTTTTAAATCATTAAAAAATAAATCCATTGCCATCTTTTCCTGCCCACTCCCCAGCTGGTTTACTTCTTTCTTATTTTGATCTCTGATGCTGAAAATTTACTGAACATGTACACACACACACACACACACACACACGCACATGCACATACATCCAGTTCCCAAAATGATGAGCTCCAAATAAATGCAGGTGATGGCTTTCAAGTCAAAGATCCTTGGTCCTGGACACCAGGTTAGTTTTCCTTGTGGCAAACTGAAAAAGAAATAATTTATTGTGCTAAAATAGAAATAATCTGTCCTATACATTGATATAGGTGTGTGTGTCTGTTTACCAGATAAAGCACTATTTACATACATTCTCTACTCCTGATGACTTCCTGAAAGACTTGAAGAGTGAATTTAATTACACTGGGGAACTTCCACAGCAGTGAAGCTTCAATCTTGATAACTTGTTACTAAAAATTGCATTATAACATGAGCAATAATAATAACAATCTTTTTAAAGCTCTCGGCCTTGATAAATATGCATTAGTCTCTAGATTTTAAGTATATTCTTTGCATATTTTAATGCACATTCAAATTTGTAGCATAAATGAAAATTTTAACCACACAGTGACATATAATATGACTTAAAACCTAAGAGCATAAGGGGGAGGGAGAGGTGAAGAGGTGAAGCACAGAGGAATTTTAGAGCAGTGAAACTATTCTGCATGATACTAAAACCTTATACATTTCTCAAAACCCATAAAATGTGCAGCACCAAGAGCAAACCTAAGACAAACTGCCAGCTCTGGGTCTGGGTTATAATGATGTGTCAATTTAGGTTCATAGGCTGTAACAAATGTATCACTTTGGTGAGCCATGGTGATAAGAAAGGAAGCATAGGATGAATAGGACCTCTCTGGACTATTTACTCAATTTTTCTGTGGACCTAAAACTGCCATAAAAAACAAAGTCTATTTAAAAGTGGAAAAAAACAGGGCAGATTGACCAAGAAAGGAATGTGATAAAAGCATAAAAGCACAGAAAAGGAAGATGTGCATTTAAGCATTTTCCAGTTCCAGTTCAACGTCCCTCCCTTTTCATCCACAACACTCTTCAAACTGGAAGCAGTCACTGGTCTCCTGGCCACCTCTTAACACTTCCTGGAGCTCTCCTAAGAGCTCCTTAGGAGAGGAACTGTTTTACATAGTACCTGATAAATAGTAACAATAAATATTTGCTGAGTGAATGGAAACATTTTAAGAGATATCACTTTTAGATTTGGTGATTCCTCTCTGTTTTGAAATCGATAGCTAAATATGTTTTCTTTTGTACCCAACATTGAAACTGCTATGACAAATGTCAGCTAAATTTGTTACAGTTAATGTTTCCAGGTAAAAATGTCCTCTCCTAATTAATCACTTATTATTATTATATTTTGCTCTTCATCTGAGTCATCATTCTTCCCTTGTTTTTAAAAAACTATCTTTCCGGTTCTCCTTCTAAAAGTTAAAATCAGAAGATCAATTTAATGGAATAACTTCTTGTGAGACAAGGAGTCTTTTCTCTTGTTTCTCAGAGCCTAAAATCACACAGCACTCTCTTCAGACTTTCAATTTCAATTAAATGCTTACATTTCAATGCTTTGAATTCCATTTAGTATAGCATCTTTTGTAAAGCTTTAAGAAATCCAGCAAAATAATTGCAATTTCTTCCTCCTTTGTAATAAATGGACTTCAATCTACAAGTTTGCCAAAAATAATCTTAGAAAAATTATTAAGGCCAGCCCCGGTGGTGCAGTGATTTAGCACTGCCTGCAGCCCGGAGTGTGATACTGGAGACCCGGGATCGAGTCCCATGTCGGGCTTCCTGCATGGGGCCTGCTTCTCCCTCTGCCTGTGTGTCTACCTCTCTCTCGCTCTCTCTGAATAAATAAATAAATAAATCTTTAAAAAAAATAAAGAAAGAAAAATTAATAATTCTCGTAACTTGTATTATTTCTCGAATACTCAGACATTTCTAAATACTGAAGATAAATAAACTATCACACTATATTGATGTATCACCATCCACTTCTGCAATTTAGCTTCAGATCTGCAAGAGATCTGACTACAGTAGGTAGTATAAAGTTAATCCTCATTTATTCACATTTGCGAAAACACCACACGTGATCAGATTGTTGGGGGCATTTGTAGTTCACAAATTCAAATCAGAGATAATCCATTTTAAAGATGACCTATGTACCAAAATCTAGACAAGCAAAAGTAGAAAATAGCAAGGTATTGATCAAAGGAACCACATATTATGTTTCATTGTATTCAGTTCAATGCCTAGCAGACATTAAAATACCTAGGTAGAACAATAGAGATGGATTGGTTTAAAAAAAAAAAAAAAAAGATTAAGTAAAAACTAACTAGCATACAATAAAAGGTCACATTTACTTAAAATTTTAATTGAAACTAAGACTAGAATAACAAATGTTTTCTTGTGAATTTCTGGGTCTAGCATAACACATAATTATAAATGAATTTTAAAAGACTTTGGGCTTGTGCTTCCCAGTTTCGTCCCCTTACCTCATACTAGTCTAGAAAGTACTCTCCTAAGCTTCACCAATTTAGTGAAAGCTCCCCATCTTGTTCCTTTTAATAACTTTGCAGTGATTATAAATAAAGGTGAAGAACGAAATCATTATTTTTGAGTAAAATGCTAAGCACATTAATTTGCAAGTCTTATTAGTATCTCTTTCAGAAAATCACAAGTAGCATAAATAGCATGTGATGTGAAATTGTCATAGTAAAACTGCAGAACCCGGCTTAGTCTATATCTATCTCATTCAGGAATAAAGTTCTTAGTATTATATTTTTATGGCAAATACTAAAAATAGTATTCCTGAGTGACTTTTATGCACCAGAATTTCAAAAACTCTTATTTCATCCAATATAATTATATTAGAATAAATCAATTAGATCAACTCCTATTTCATTTAAGTAGATGGAATCATTTAAGGGAATCAAAATATAATCCAGATGTAGGCATCTGCTAAGTTGATGCAAAATGTCATTTTTTTCTATCACATATTTGACAAGGGGTTCATATCTAAAATATGTAAAGAACTCCTGCAGCTCAATAGCAAAAAAAACAAAACAAAACAAAAAAAAAAAAAAACACCCAAATAATCTGATTACAGAATGGCTAGAGAAACAATAGATATTTTCTCCAAAGAAAATATATAAAGGGTAAACAGGTACATGGAAAGGTGCTCAACATCACTAGAAAATATATAAAGGGTAAACAGGTACATGGAAAGGTGCTCAACATCACTAAATATTAGAAAAATGCAAATCAAAACCACAATGAAATACCAGCTTACACCTGTTAGAATGGTCAAAAAAGACAAGAGATAACAAATGTTGGCAGCCTGTTTGAAGGAGAGGGAACCCTTGTGCACGGGAATATAAATTGGTACAGACATTATAGAAAATAGTACTGTGATTCCTTAAGAAGTTCAAAATAGAACTGGCTTTTCCTTCACATCTCCAAGAGCAGAAACTGGACCAAAATCCTGTATCTGTTCACTGTATGATAATTTGGAGCATGGATCTTGATTATTAACACCCTAGATTATCTTAATTACCTAGTAGGCAATCGCCTCTTATCCATGATTTTACTTTCTGCTATTTCAGTTACTCATGGCCAACAGTGTTCTAGAAGCAGATAATCTTCCTTCTGATGTATCATCAGTAGGTTAACAGTGGCCTAACACTACATCACAATGCCTATGTCAGTCACCTAAGTTCATCTCATTATATAGGCATTTTATTATCTCACATTTTCACAAGAAGAAGTAAGTACAATACAATAAGATATTTTGAAAGAGAGAGGTTCACATAACTTTTATTATAGCATATCATTACAATTGTTTTATTTGAATATTAGTTATTATTAGTCTCTTATTGTGTCTAATTTATAAATTAAACTTTATCATAGGTATATATGTATAGAAAAAAACAGTATATAAAGGGTTTGGTACTACCTATGGTTTCAGACATCCACTGGAGTTATTGGAATGTATCTCCTGTGGGTATGGGTGGACTACTATAGTTAATATGTAGACTTTAAAAAAATAAAGAGATAAGTTGAAAAAAGTCATTTTTCCAATGTTAGGGGAAAAAACAACTTTGAAACAAATGAAGATAAATAGTTCATTCAAGGTCTTTCATAACCAGGACCTAGCCTCACCTTCTTCTATGCCCTAGACTCCAGCTCCAGAGGGCTTAACACAGGAGTCTGAATTCCCTGCAGAAGGAGTTTTTCTACTACTCAAATTATTCCTTTCTCCACAGGTAACATGTGTTTTTCAAATACATTCTAATCGTATAAAAAAGTAAACATTCAACTCAAAAGGCCAGAAAACAGCAAAAATTAAAATAAAATAAAATAAAATAAAATAAGCCCTACATAGGTGAAAGTAAGAAAATTCACAGTATTTTTTTAAAATTTTATTTATTTGTTGATGAGAGACAGAGAAAGAGAGAGGCAGAGACACAGGCAGAGGGAGAAGCAGGCTCCATGCAGGGAGCCCGATGCAGGACTCGATCCCAGGACTCCGGGATCATGCCCTGGGCGCTAAATCACTGAGCCACCCAGGGATCCCCAAATTCACAGTATTTAATGAAATAAAAAACAGGATGTAGAATAAAAAAAGTTTTAGATATCACCAAGATGGTAACATAGGTCATTCCTCACTTCACTCTCCCTCACAAGAACAACAAACAACTAATCATGAACAAGACACCACTGAGAGAATCCTAGAACATGGGGTTAGGCCAAAGCACCCCTGTAGTTCAGGCAACAAGACAGACTGCATTAGAAGGATAAGAGAAGTAGCTACACATTGATTGCATTGCCCCTCCCCTATGTCAGCTCAGGACCTTGGCCTCTAGTTCCTCCAGTGGAAAAAAGAGAACCTGTGGGGGGATGCCTGGAGGCTTAGTGGTTGAGCATCTGCCTTTGGCTCAGGGCATGATCCTGGAGTCCTGGGATCAAGTCCCACATCCAGCTCTCCACAGGAAGCCTGGTTCTCCCTCTCTCTCTGCCTACATCTCTGCCTCTCTCTGTGTGTCTCTCATGAATAAATAAATAAAATCTTAAAAAAAAAGAGAGAGAGAGAGAGAGAACTTGGGGGGACAGCTAACTTCTCCAGCATTGTGAGCCACTTTATGGAAGCCCTACTCTAATCACACAACACAGGATTGTATGGAGAATTCAGGGGGCTCAACTACTGGGAATCTGACTTTGACGGAGAAAGGAAGGGCTTGCAACAACCAGCACATGGATCTTGGCAGACCAAATTCATACCTGCAGTGCCCAATTAGTAATCCCACCCAGTGGTTTTGCTCATCTGCAGAACCAGCACGCTCTGACTAGGGTGCTTGGTGCGGTGCAGTTCTGCCTGATTTAGATTCTCAAATGAGGAAATCCTAGAGTATGTATGGTTCACCCACACCCAGGCAAGAAGCTGAGACATGGCCCCACCCACTGTGGACAGTGTCCTATGACCCCATCTGACCAGAAGAGCCAGAGATTATCCTGGAAGTTTTTCAGACATAAACCAAGGGGAAGACAAGCAGAGCTGATAGTTTTCAAAGTCCATAGCCCTGTTCAGACAAGAGAACCTGGGGTGTGAGTCATCTTGAGTTAATATAACAAATAGCTTTACTGGCTTTAGAGCTGCTTCTCTCACTGCACCCAGGCAGGGAATATGCTTCATAGCCCTGCTCAGTGCTAAATACAGCTTTAAACCTGTCTGACTAGGGAATCTAACCAGAGTACTGGGGAAGCTATGTTGCCATTCAATATCCTTACAGTGTCACTTGTATAGAGAGCATAGCACATGGTTTCCCTATCTACAGATCAAGATCAGCAGCCTCTTATGACCAGGGAATTCACTGCATGCTCAGGTCAGATTCAGGTCCCCAGAACTATACCAGCCCTGGGTCCTGGCCTACTGTTTCTCCCAAGGCAGGCAAGCTGATTCATAGCTCCACCTACTACAAAATTTAGGACCCAGTTCCAACCATCTAGTAAGTTTAACCAGAGGATCCAAGCAACTATAGAGCCCATCCTACAGCCTCACTTGGGTAGGAGACCAAGCCAGCAACCCTGTCCAACTGTTCTCAGCAAGTGACACACTCATCCACCTTTGTCCTCAGAGCTGAGACAGTTGCCTTGCCCCACACTAGACAATAACAGCAGATCGCACCTGCCCAAGGACTTTACCAACAGACTCACCCAGAAACCCATATGGAGCTGACTGGTGAAGAATTTTCTTTGCCGAAGCAAACCTTTAAAGACTGGAAGAATAGTGCAATTATTCAAATGTGCAGATACCAACATGAAGAATCAAGGATCACCAAAAAGTCAGTAAATATGACACCCAAAGGAAACTAATATAAATTCCAAAAACTGACCTTAAAGAAATGGAGATCTATGAACTGTCAGATAAAGAATTCAGGGGATCCTTGGGTGGTGCAGCGGTTTGGCACCTGCCTTTGGCCCAGGGCGTGATCCTGGAGACCCAGGATCGAATCCCATGTCGGGCTCCCTGTGCATGGAGCCTGCTTCTCCCTCTGCCTATGTCTCTGCCTCTCTCTCTCTCTCTCTCTCTGTGACTATCATAAATAAATTTTTTAAAAAATTAAAAAAACAAAATAAATAAAATCTTTTAAAAAAAAGAATTCAGGATAACTCTCTTAAGGAAGTTTAGTGAACTACAAGAAAATACAGACAGACAACTAAACAAAATTAGGACAGCAATGAATGAACAAAATGAGAAGTTCATCAAGGAAATAACAATCATTAGAAAAAGAAATCCTAGAGTTAAAAAACATAATAACTGAACGTAAGAATTCTTTAGAGAGTCCAAAAGTAGATTCAACTATGCCAAAGAAAGCATCAGTGACCTAGAGGATAGGACATTAGGAATTATCCAGTCAGTAGGAAAAAAAATGAAAAAAAAATTTAAAAGATTGAAGAAAACCTACAGGAATTATAGGACACAATGGCAAGAAGCAATATTCACATTATAGAATTTCAAAAAGAGAAGAGAAAGAAAGGGACAGAAAGTATACTTAAAGCAATAATGGCTGAAAACTTCCCAAATCTGGGGAGAGAAATGGACATCAAGATCCCTAAGGGCCTAAGTGTCCATTAGTGAATGAATGTATAAATAAATTGTGGTATGTATATACAACCAAACATTATTCAGCCATAGAAAGTAAGGAAATCCTACCATTTGTGACAAAAGGATAGACTTTGAAGGCATTATGCTAAATGAAATAAGTCAGATATAGAAAGACAAATACTATGTGATCTCTCATATACATAAAACCAAAAGCAAGCAAACAAAAAACCAAAACGAACACATAGGGGAAAAAAAGATCAGACTTGTGGTTACCAGAAGCAGAGGATGGGAGCAGATGAAATCAGAGGAAGGTGGTAAAATGGTGCAAACTTCCAGGTATAAGACAAATAAGTACTAGGGGTATGATGTACAACCTGATAACTACAGCTAATACTGCTGTAGGAAAGTTGTTAAGAGAGTAAATCATAAGAGTTCTCATCACTAGTAAAAAACTGTTTTCCTTTGTCTTTTCTCCTTTCTTCTCTTTTTATTACATCTACACGAAAAGGTGGATGTTAGCTGAACCTATTGTGGTAATTATTTCACAACATATGTAAGTCAAACCATCATGCTGGGCCCTTTAAATTTATACAGTGATGCATGTCAATTATTTCTCAGTAAAAGTGGAAAGATGTTTTAAAAAAAAGATTAAGGAAAATGAACTCACCTCTGAGATGTCTCCCAATATAGAAGTAGAGAAGAAACAAATAAAAATATTAGCAGTGAACATGGGGATAGATAAAAATATAAATAAAGATTAATTAGACACTATAAGGAATAACTTTATACTAAAAACATGAAAAGTTAGAAATATAATATTTTTTCAAAAAATTTAAAAATAGCAAAATTATCTCATGCAGAAATAGAAAATGAAAAAAAATGTATAACCAGTAAAGAATCTGAGTCTTATCTACAACTCAAAAATAATTTGAATTTTACCCACCAAAAGATCACTGGCCAAGGTAGATTTACAGATGAGATTATATGAATAATCTAGTATTAGCAAATCAAATCAAGCAACATATTTTTAAAAGTAATGGTATATTTATAGACAGTTTATTGTAACTAGAGTTTATCCCAGAAATGAAAAAACATATTAGAAAGATAAGATATTAGAAAATGTTATTAATGTAAATGATCACATTAGTAGATAAAAAGGTATAACTTATTTTATCATCTGTATCTTATACAGAAAAAAGGCAGTCAACAAAATTCAACAATCATTTATAATAAAAGCTCTTAGATAACTAACTAGGAAAAGAAAGGAAACCTGTTGAAAAGTCTCTACAAGAAACTTAGAGCAAACAACAAACTTCATAGTGAGACCTGGAAGCATTTTTTCCTAAATTTAAAAACAAAATCAATACTTTATCTATTACTTCTATCAAAATGCTACTGAAGATACAGTACATTACATATATTTATAATTAAATTTGGCTATATATTACAGAAAACCTAAGTAATAGTGCCTTAGACAAAATAGTGGGGATTTTTTCTTGCTTAAAAGAAATCCTGATATACTCAGTACTGACCTAAAATTGCAACTCTATAAATTCATCATGGCCTAAGTTCCCCTTTCATTCTGGTCCTCAATTCTCAACATTTGCTTACATTCTTAGAGGTACTTCATGATCCCAAAATGGAGACTGGAGCTCCAAACATCCTATCTATGTTCTAAGTATCAGAAATGAAGACAAGATAAAAGCAAAAGGATGAACTTACAATAGGACTCATTTTGTCCTTTAAAGAATTATCTTGAAGTTCAACCCAATTATTTCTATATACATTTCAATAGCTATACCTGTAGATAAGGGAGGCTGTAAAATTTAATTTTTTAGCTTGAGTAATTTAATTCCCATTTTTAAGAAAGAAGGGATGAATGCAATCTGTAGATAGTAGTCTCTGATAGACCAGTAAACAGGAACAGGAAATCAGAAGTATAAGTGGAAAAGAAGAAATATATTTGCCACTATTTGTCAGTGACAAGGTTTTTTACATAGAAGACCCAAGAGAATCAAAAGATCAACTTATAATAAAAGAGATCAACAAAGTTGTGAAAATAGCATTAATATAGAAAAAAGGAATTCCTATAGAACTTTTAGAGACTTAGAGAGACTTAGAGACAGAGAATATAGAAAGACTTCCATTCATAAAACGCAGTTTTGTAGTTATATTGTACACACACACACACACACACACACACACACACACACAGTAGTAGGAAAAAATCCAATAAAAAGATGTATAAAGAATCATAAAATGCTAAAGTATAAAAGATCTAATTAAATGAAGAAATAAACCATTCCCAGATGGAAAAACTCAGTATTTTATACATGTCAATCTTTCTAAAATTAATCTATAAATCCAGTCCAAATTTCAAAAGCATTGTTTAAAAAACTTTATATGGTGATAATAAAATTTATATGAAAGAACAAAATGTCCAGTGCAGGCAAAACAATTATAAGAAGAAAACTAAGGTAGACAGAGCTGCTCTAACAAATACCAACATATTATAAAGCTGTGGTAATTATAATACTGTTGTAGTAGTACAAGAATACTCAAACAGACAAATACACAAAAGCAAGAAACAAACGTCACCATATTTGAAAAGTTAACATAAAATAGAGACAGCTTTGCATAATATGGAAGCAACAGACCATTTAATAAATCCTATGAGGATAATGGTTAGCTATACAAGAAATAAATAAACTTAAGATTTCTACAATACAGCATGAAAATAAACTCCTTTAAAAGAAAATATTGAATGTATTTATGACCTCAGGATAGTGACATATATTTTAACCAAGACATAAAAGGCATAAACTTATGAAGAAAAAATGAACACGTTTTACTATATTAAAATTTAAAACTTCTGTTCATCAAAAGAAACTTAAAATACAAAAACAATTTACAGACTAGAAGAATAAATTTGCAACACATATAGTGTTGATATCTCAACTTTATCATGAATGCTTAAAAACAATTAGGAAATGTACAAATGACCTAATAGAAAAATGGGCAAAGAGACAATTCACATCAAAGTAAATCCTAAAGTCTAATAAGCAGGAAATGGCAAATAAAAACTCTTTAAAAATATTCTTTTCTATTTATCCATTTGGCAAATATTTATCAATATCAAGTGTTGACAAGACTTGGGAAACAGTAATTCATGTATTCAGCTGCTGGGAATATAAATTGGAGAATAATCCAGTAAAATCTAAATTAAGTTATAATTATTTTCAACTCAATGACACCATTTCAAGGTATAATCTGGGGAGACTCTCAAATATGTACAAGACATTTAAGGATATTAATTATAACATTTTATAAGGCAAAAAGTTTAAAACAACTTTGGAGAGTATACTACTTGGAGAATTACTGGGAGAACAAAGAGATAAATAAATACAGTGGAATTCCAATACAGTGGAATCCTATATATCATTTTTTCAAAGATTTTTTATTTTATATTTTTAAAGATTTTATTTATTTATTCGAGATAGAGAGCACACAAGAGAAGCCCAAGCTGGGAGATGGGCAAAAGGAGAGGGAGAAGCATGCTTCCCACTGGACAGGGAGCCAAACATAGGGCCAGTACCCCAGGATCATGACCTGAGCCAAAGGCAGATGCTTAACCAACCGAGCCACCCAGATGCCCCAGATTTTTTTAAGTAATCCTTACACCCATTTTGAGGCTGAGACTCACAAACCCAAGATCAAGAGTCACATGCTCTACTGATTGAGCCAGCCAAGTGCCCCATATATATATAATTTTAAAACAAGCTGGCTCTCCATGTCATCACGAATAAATCTTAAAAATATAGGTGAGTGAGCAAATTGCAGAGATATGTATACCACTATTGTTACAGATAGGTTTAAAATACACATAATACTATATATATATTGTTTATGGATGCTTGCACATGTAACAAAAATATAAAACTCACGAACCTCAATATAGTAATTACCGCCAGGAAAAAAAGACAGAGAAATCAAACGCTTTTTTTTTCTCAAATAAAAACACAAAAAAAATGAAAAATAAAAAACACCAAAAAACAAAACAAAACAAAACAAAAAACGTGAAAATATCTAGCAAATGAGATTTGTAAAAGTTAGCATGCAAAATCACTTATAGATACAACAAGGCTATCTGTTATTTCACATCATATCCTATACTTTTGTATGTTTTAAGCATCTATTTAAAAAAGAAAAACATTTTTTCATCACAAAAACTTTTTAAAATGTGAAGTAATCGTTAAGGAAAAAAACAATTATTTTTAATGTTTTGCTATATCTCTTCCCAAGCAGTTTCTATGATTATTTTACATAGTTAAGAACATATTTTATAATTAGTTTTCTATTCTGTTGTTTACTTTATATAATAGCATAAGCATTCCCAATGTTGTCATCGTGGTGGCACAAAGCCACGTTAAGTGGTTGTGCAATTATTCATCCAAATAGTCTATGTTAGGGGCCATTTGGCTTTCTCTAATTTTTCTTGACTATGTAAAAATTGATGTAAATATGTCTTTTACTTAGCTTTTTTGTATTCCTAGTTACTCTATTTGAAGCATTTTCTAATTTTTTAAGAAGCTTTAAAACGTTTAAGATCTTAAAAGTTAAGTGCGGTAAGTATGGCACAGCATCAGAACAAATCTTCGTTTAAACAACAGGTTCAGAAATGTACTATTTTGGGCAAACTCAATGGAGCTCCTTGCTAAGGGGCCAATTTTATGTGCTGCAGGACCCATCTGCTTTGTCACTTTTAAAACTGTCAGGGGGCATGTGTGTGGCTCAGTGGTTGAGTATCTGCGTTGGGCTCCGGTCGTTATCCTGGGATCAAGTCCCACATCAGACTCCCCACAGGGAGCCTGCTTCTCCCTCTAACCTATGTCTGCCTCTGTGTGTGTGTGTGTCTCTTATGAATAAATAAATGAAATCAGAAAGAAAGAAAGAAAGAAAGAAAGAAAGAAAGAAAGAAAGAAAGAAAGAAAGAAAGAAAGAAAGAAAGAAAGAAAGAGAAACTCACAGCACTATTACCAGGTGATTAAAAATAAATAGTTGGAAAATGTTGTCTCTGGGCAATGGGGTGGTTCCCTCTGGATGCCACTCTCCCCTATCGGACCAATGGTACAAACCCCAGGAGAGAGCCCCCAGAGGAGCTGTGATGTCAGGCAGGTGAACCAGTGTTGTGACTATGAAATGCTAATATGAAAATTAGAGAGAACCAGGAAAAACAAGAAATAGAACTTACAAAAAAACAGGCCTATAAGCCAACAAAATCAAAATTGTCATTTTATTTAATATTTATTATTTAAAAGGAAAATAAATTCCCATGTTCAATGCATAGTAACTCTCAATACAATTCCTATGGAGTTATAGAAAATTCAGTAATTATAGTAAAAAATTAATTTTAATTTCAATTTCAATTTTTTAAAAACTGTCTTTCTTCCCTTTAACTGTCTAACTTCCCTTTCTTCCCTTAGGTGTGTGGTAGAAATAGGTGGAAATTTTATCATTTCACAATTGTGTTTTTCTTAGCCAACTTTTGACAACTATATGTCTACCTTTAAAAACATGAAAATAAAGAAATAAAAATGCAGTTCCCATTAAGCTTATAATTGCAGAGGAAAAAGATACAATAATAAAACATATGCTCCTAATTTTTAAGAGCAACAGCTTTTTTGAACTTTTAAAGTATTCCTATTATTATTATTATGGTTTCCTTCATAATGGAATATAGATGTGGTCCAACTGCCTTAGAGCAAACTAGTGGTAAAGTGGGTAAAAAGTCTTTGAAGACCCTTCGCAAAGCTTTGCAAGACTGATGAATTTATTATGTCCAGACTGACTTAGCAATACCAGGAGAATTGAACACAAAAGTCTTTGGGGAACAGGAACATAGAACTCTTTAGGGATTCCTCATTGTCCCAGAGTCCACGACAAGCCCTCACAGTCAAATCCCCAGCATACGCCCTCAGCAAGCTGTCACGGCAGCCACCCACACCCTCCTACAGTACAGTATCATTAGCTTTTCATCTCAAAAGCACTTTACAAACATTAACCAATTAACAGGAGTTAGCAGACATAAATACCAATAAGCAAGCAGAGCAGGAGGACAGTTATATAAAACTCCTAAAATGTGTTTACACATTTGGAATTCATAGTCTAATTTCAGTAAATGCCCTACTCTGGAACAAAATGTAGAGATCATATCTATTACGACATTAAATTCCTTTGTCACTAAAGCATAAGTGCATAATAAATTCTGAATTGAACATGAAATTCATTCCATCCCCTCCTCCAAAAGAAAAGAAAGGAAAACACATTATTTATGTGAATCTTGTTTTTTAGTCAATAACAGGTAGAAATCCTTGAAAGAGCATTCTTTTGAAAACTCAGAGTCCCTCCCCAACTAAGATCTTTGGAAACAATGTAGTAGGGAATGAACTAGCAACTCATTTTGATCCTGTTATGCATGATGTGTAACGACGTTTGTTCATTTTTGCATTATTATTTATTTTTGGCAAGGTAATTTACATGTACAGGTGCCATTAGTAAAGACAATACTACCTGTCTTGGTTATTACATGGCAAACTAGTTTGATCATCAGCTCGAACAGCAAATAAAGATCAAAGGAAAAAACTGTATGTCTTAAAATATTCTTTTTATCAGGATGAATTTTCAATACTTTTTATTGCCACAGTAACCAGACAGTCTGTCTGAGTGGTACATGGGTATGAGATGAAAAAGGTGATATGTCTTACATCATTCACTCATTCCTTCTACATAAAGGTAGGCACTGCTCTAATAGGATCTCATTGAAGTGGAGTTTTAACTGATTATAGAGTAAGCATATTATCATTAAAATCAGTTTAATAGGCTAATTATATTGTATGTGGAAACACAGACATTGCTACTCCATTCTATCTACACTGATTTTTCTCGAAACTCTCACCGAATGAGAATAAGAGCAAGGGCATGTGGACTATGCAATCCATCTGAAATTACCATTTTACGTAAGTAAAATTTATCTTTAGTATCCCCTGAAAGTTTTGTACATTTACTTGCCTATATGGAATAGGTTTTCTTCATAGTATAACATATTTTTCATAATTAATACTGCCAAAAACAAAGATTAATTTGTAAATAATTTGGCTATTTTAAATAGTGCCACTATAAACATTGGGGTGCATGAGTCCCTTCAAAGCACCATTTTTGTATCCTTTGGATAAATGCCTAGTAGTGCAATTGCTGGGTCATAGGGTAGTTCTACTTTTAATTTTTTGAAGAACCTAATACTGTTTTCCAGAGTGGCTGCACCAGTTTGCATTCCCACCAAGAGTGTAAGAGGGTTCCCCTTTTGCACATCTTTGCCAACATCAGTGTTTCCAGACCTGTTAATTTTAGCCATTCTGAAAGGTGTGAGGTGGTATCTCATTGTGGTTTTGATTTGTATTTCCCTGATGATGAGTGAAGGGGAGCATCTTTTCAGGTGTCTATTAGTCATTTGTAGGTCTTCTTTGGAGAAATGTCTATTCATGTCTTCTGCCCATTTCCTGACTGATTATTTATTTTGGGGATGTTAACTTGCATGTCCTTCAGCAGTCCTCAGCCACAGGGAATCCTTCACTTTCTCCTACCAGCTCTTCTAGTCTTCACTTCTATCCATATCCATGTTCAGTTTTTTAAAGATTTATTTATTTATTTTAGAGAGAGAGCATACACAGTGGTGTGGAGGAACAGAGGGAGAGAATCTCAAACACACTCCCTGTGGAATATGGAGCCCGACTGGGGGCTCAATTTCATGACCCTGAGATCATGACCTGAGTCAAAATCAAGAGTAAGATGCTTAACCAACTGAGCCACCCAAGTGCTCCTATCCTTATTCAGCTTAGATGACATAGATGGTTTCAGTTTCTCACTTCCTTTTGTCCTTTCCTTTTGGCAGTATACCACACCTGCCTTTTTCAGGAGTTGATTTCTTTAGTTTGCATTATCTTCTTCCTTTTTCTGGTATCCCTTGTCAATCTCCCTTGCCAACTTCTCCTTCCTAACTTGCTGCCCAATTCCTCTCTCACCCCCTTCCAATTCATTCCTCATGCAATAGCCAGTGTGATCAAATATACTCCATCTACCTCCCTGGCTCAAAAACCTTCAATGTTCTTTCAAGGTACATTACACTTAGAATAAAATATTAAAAATATTAAGGATTAAAAATATTAAGGATAAAAATATTAAGGATAAAAACCCTTAATAAGGACTTCTATCGTCCCAAATAACATAGCCCCTGCTTCCATCTGGAGCCTTAACTTTCCTCTATGCTATATTCCAACCACACTGACCTTAACTCTGGTCCTGAAACAAGTGAAGTCTGTTCTCTCCTGTGTTTCCTTATGTGTTTATGTGTTCTTCTCTCTGCCTGCTTGGAGCTGAGTTTTCCCAAAGCTTTACTTAAATGACATCTATCTATCATGTCTTTTCTTAGATATCAATATTATAAAGAAGTCTTTCCTTCTTCTCCACCTAAATCTCATCTCTATTATTTTTCCATGCCCCCTCTGGCCCTTTTTTACAGCAATTATCACTATGCTCAGTTACATATTTTATTGATGTGATAATTTGCTTAATATTTCCAAACTATATAAGGGACAGGCTCTGTCTTCTTTTTTAAAATTAGAGTATAGTTGACACACAATGTTACTTTAGTTTCAGATATACAACATAGTGGTTCAACAACTCCATACATTAGCTCGTGTTCACCACAAGTATAGCTACCATTTGTCACTGTATAATGGTATTATGATACCATTGGCTATATTCCTTATGGTATATCTTATTACTGTGTCTTGTTCATTCCATAACTGGAAGCGGCTATATCTGTTTTATTTATCACTATATCCTCAGTGCCTAAAACACAGCAAAAGCTCCATTATACCACAAATGAAGGAACAACAATAATGTTAATATACTGGTCAGTGACACTGGGTGTAGGTAAACAGTTTAGGGGACATGGAACAGTTTGCATTATCTTTAAATTACCTTAAAACAACTATTGATATTTCTTCCTCTATATACAACAATTAAAACAAAAAGCTCAGAAATTTTAACAGGTTATGAATACCAGTATGTTATATGTGGACTTCATAGTCAAACACATCTCCTATGTACTCCAGTTTTCAAAGACAGTCCCTAGGTGATCCTGGATCAATTCCATAACCTCTCTGAGGCCCAATTTCCTCATCTGAAAAATAAGGACAAGGATACTAACTTGCAGAAGTATTTTTTTAAGAATTTATTTATTTACAAGAGACAGAGAGAGAGAGAGAGATGCAGAGACGCAGGCAGAGGGAGAAGCAGGCAGAGGGAGAAGCAGTCTTCATGCAGGGAGCCTGATGTGGGACTTGATCCCAGGACTCCAGGATTACGCCCCAGGCTGAAGGCAGGCGCTAAACTGCTGAGCCACCAGGGCTGCCCAACTTGCAGAATTATTATTAAAAAAATGAGATATAAATCAAATAATAGCCCACTGCCTAGTATTTAGTAGGCATCTTACAAAGATTAGTTTCTTCCTGATGCCAATTTCTACATCATTTATGTTAATATTGCCATTCTGTATGTGCCATGACATTATTCCATTAAGTTAAAGAAATAAATTCACGCTTATTACTACAAGTCTTCAAAATCATTTCAAATTTTCTTCTTCCAGTTATTTTAGGAGTTTCCAGGAGGTGTCTCATAGGTGCTCAGGAAAAGTAATTGCATTTTTAGTGAAATATAATTGACATATGACATTATATTAGTTTCTTTTTAAAAAGATTTTATTTATTCATAAGGAGAGAGAGAGAGAGAGAGAGAGAGAGAGGCAGAGACACAGGCAGAGGGAGAAGCAGGCTCCATGCAGGGAGCCCAACATGGCACTCGATCCCGGGTCTCCAGGATCACAGCCCGGGGCCGAAGGCAGCGCTAAACCGCCGAGCCACCAGGGCTACCCCTATTAGTTTCAAGTGTACAACAAAATGACTCTATGTAGGTATATACTGCAAAATGATTGCCACAATAAGTTTAGTTACTCTCCATCACTTGACAGAATTATAAAACATTATTTTGCCCATGCTAACCTTCAATATCTACTATTTTAGCAACTTTTAAATATACAATACAGTATTACTGACTATAGTCACCATGTTGTACATTATATTCCCATGACTTACTTATTTTATAACTGGAAGTTTGTGCCTCTTGATCACCTTAACCCATTTCATACATACCTCTACCCCTTTCCTCTGGCAACCACCTATCTGTATTCTGTATCTATGTTTTGTTTCATTTGTTCATTTATTTTGTAATCTAAAAAATCATAATGTATTTCTCATTCTCTGACATATTTCACTTAGCATAATACACTCAAGGTCCCTCCATGTTGTCACAAATGGCAAGATTTCTTTTATTTTTAATGGCTGAGTAGTACTCCATTATGTATGTATGTATAGATATCACATCATCTTTATCCATTCATCTATCTATGGACACTTTGGTTGTTTCTATCTCTTGGCTATTGTAAATAATGTTGCAATGAACATAAGGGTTCATATATCTTCTCACATCAGTGTTTTCATTTTCTTTATTAATTTCTGAGTACATATCCAGAAGTGGAATTACTGGATTTTAGAGTAGTTCTATCTTTAATTTCTTGAGGAAGCCTCAGTGTTCTCCATACTGGTTGTATTGATTTACATTCTATCCAAAAGGGCACAAGGGTTCCTTTTGCTACATATACTCAGCAACACTTTTTGTCTTTTTGATAATAGTCACTCTGACAAAAGTGATGTGATATCTCATTGAGGTTTACATTTATATTTCCCTGATGATTAGTGATACTGAGCATTTTTTTCATGTGTCTGTTGACTATCTGTATATCTTCTTTGGAAAAATATCTATTCCAATCTCCTGCCAATTTTTAAATCAAATTGTCTTTTTTCTTATTGATTTATATGAGTGAGTTACTTAAAGATTTTGGATATTAACTATTGGATATATGATTTGCAGAAATCTCCCATTCAGTAATTAGACTTTTCATTTTGTTGATAGTTTCCTTCAACGTGCAAAAGCTTTTCAGTTTGATGTAGTCCCATTTGTTTATTTTTTTCTTTTGTTGCTCTTCCCTTTGGAGTCATGTCCAAACTACTATTGCCCAGATCAATGTCAAGGATCTTACCACCTATGTTTTCTTCTAGGAGTTTTATGGTTTCAGGTCTTTACATTCAGTCTTAAATGCATTTTGAGTTAATTTGTGTGTAAGTTATAAGGTGTAGTGTTCCAGTTTCATTCTTTTCATGTGGTTGTCCAGTTTTGATGATGCCATATATTAAAGAGAGAGTCCTTTCCCCATTGTATATCATTGCCTCCTTTGTCATAACTTAATTTACCATATATGCATGGATTTATTCCTGGCCTTTCTCTTATGTTCCTTTGATTTATGTTTCTGTTTATGCCAATACTGTACTCTTTTGATTACTATAGCTTTGCAGTATAGTTTCAAATCAAGGCGTTTGATGTCTCCAGCTTTGTTTTTTTCAAGATTGCTTCAGCTATTTGAGGTCTTGTGGTTCCATACAAATTTTAGGATTATTTGTCCTATTCCAGCAAAAAATGTCAATGGCACTTTAATAAGGACTGTACTGAATCTGTAGAATGCTTTGGGTAATACAGACATTTTAATAATATTAACTCTTCCAATCTATGAGCATGGAATATGTTTCCATTTATTGTGTCTTCTTCAATTTCATTCATCATTGGCTTATAGTTTTTGGTGTACAGACCTTGAAAGTTTTGAGTAGAGTCTTTAGGCTGTTCTATATATGAGATCATCTTATCTGCAAATAGTTACAGTGTTACTTACTCCATTCCAATTTAGACACCTTTTATTTCTTTTTCCTACCTGATTATTCTGGCTAAGAATTCCAATACTATGTGCAATAAAAGTGGTGATGGTGGAATCTTTGTCTTATTTATGATCTTAGTGGGAAAAAATCAGTTTTTCACTGTTGAGTACAATGTTAGCTGTAGATTTGTCATATTTGGCCTTTTTTATGTTGAGGTACATTCCATCTATACCCACTGTGTTGAGAGTTTTTATCATAAACAAACACAGAATTTTGTCAAATGCTTTTCCTGCATCTACTGAAATGATTATATTCATTTTACCCTTCATTTTGTTAATGTAGTTTATCATGTTGACTGATTTGTGACTCCTTGCATCCTTGAAATAATCCCACCGGACAATGGTATATGATCCTTTTAATATATTGTTGAGTTCAGTTTGCTAATATTTTCTTGAGAATTTTTGCACCTATGTTTATCAGTGATACTGGCTTGTAATTTTCCTTTTTTGTGGTATCTTTGACTGGTTTAGTATCAGGATAATGCTGGTCTCATAAAATGAGTTTGGATATATCCCCCGCCCTCTTCAATTTTTTGGAAAAGTTTGAGAAGGATAGGTATTAAATCTTTGAATGTTTGGTAGAATTCATTAGTGAAGCTATCTGGTCCTGGACATTTGTTTGTTGGGAGGTTTTTTGATTACTTATTTAATCTCATAACTATTAATCTATTTAGTTTTTTCCCCATGATTCAGTCTTAAAAAATTGTATGTTTCTAAGAATTTAACTATTTCTTCTAGCTTGTCACATTTGTTGACATATAATTGTTCATAGTAGTCTCTTATGATCCTTCATATTTCTTTTATATCAGTTGTAACTTCTCTTTCATTGCTGATGTTATTTGAATGTTCTTTTTTTCTCAACGAATCTAAAGATTTGTCAGTTTTGTATATCTTTTCAAAGAATGAGCTCGTAGTTTCATTGAGCTTTTCTATTGTCTTTTTAGTATCTATTTCATTTATTTCTGTTCTGATCTTTATTTCTTTCCCTCTATTAACTTTGGGATTTGTTTGTTCTTTTTCAAACTCCTTTAGATATATATTGTGTATTTGAGGGTTTTCTTGTTTCCTAAGGTAGGTCTGTATTGCTATAAACTTCCCCCTTAGAACTACTTTTTTCTGCATGCACCCCCATAGATTTTGATACGTTATATTTCCATTTGCATTTATCTCAAGATTTTTTCATTTCTTTTTTGATTTCAGTTTGATCCATTAGTTGTTCAATAGCATGCTATTTAATTTCCACCTACTTGTGATTTTTCCTTCTGTAATTGATTTCTAGTTTCATACCACTGGGTTCATAAAAAATGTTTGATAGGATATTAACCTTCTTAAATTTATTGAGACTTGGTTGTGGCCTAATATATGATATATCCTGGAGGATGTTCCATATGTACTTAAAAATATGCATTCTGCTGCTATTGGATGGCATATATGTAACTGTTAAGTCCATCTGGCAGAATGTATCATTTAAAGTCAATGTTTCCTTATTGATTTTCTGTTTGGATGATCTATCCATTGATGCATGTGGGATATTAAGGCACCTACTATTATTTAATTGCTGTCAATTTCTCTCTTTGGGTCTGTTAATATATAAAACATTTAGGTATTCCTTTGCTGATTGCATATATATTTATAAATGTTATATTTTTTGGAAGGGTTTATCATTATGTAATGCCCATCTTTGTCTTTTATTACAGCCTTTGTTTTAAAGCCTATTGTGTCTGATGTAAGTATAGCTATTTTCAACCTCCTTTTGGTTATCATTTGCATGAAACACTTTTTCCATCCCTTCACTTTCAGTGGATGTGTGTCCTTACATCTGAAATTGGTCTTTTGTAAGCAGCGCATAGTTGGGGTTGTTTTGTTTTGTTTTTATATATTCAGCCACTCTGGATCTTTTGGATAAAAAAATTAGTCCATTTCCATTTAAAGTAACTATTGACGGGTATGCACATAATGCCATTTTGTTAATTATTTTCTGGCTATTTTCTAGTTCCTTCATTACTTCCTTCTGTTGCTCTTTTCCCTTGTGTTTTGATGACTTTCTACAGTGTTATGCTTAGATTCCTTTCTTATTACCTTTTGTGTATCTACTATAGGGTTTTGCTTTTGGTTATCACAAGGCTCACATATAATAGCATATATATATATATATATATATCCACCTACTTCCACCATATATACATATATATGGTCTGAAATTGACAGCAAATTAAGTTTGAACACATCCCCCCAAAATCTACATTTTCCCTCTCCACCATGTTTTATATTTTTGATATCACATTTTATATCTTTTTGTTATGTGTATCATCTATTGTAGTTAATCTTTACTACTTATTTTTTATAACGTTCATACTAGCTTTATAAGTGATTAGTCCCCTACTTTTACTATATTTACCTTTACCAGTGAGACTTTTACTTTCATATGTTTCTTGTTACTAATTAGTGTCCTTTCTTTTCAGCCTGAAAAATTCTCTTTTACATTTCACATAAGACCAGTTTAGTGGTGATAAACTTTAAATTTTGCTTGTCTGGAAAATTCTATATCTCTCCTTCAATTATGAATGATAACCTTGCTGGGTACAGTATTCTTGGTTAGAAGTTTGCATTTATCAACCAGCACTTTGAATATATAATGCCACACTCTTCTGGCCAGCAAAGTTTCTGCTGAGAGATTTTCTGATAGTCTTATGGGAATTTCCTCATATATAATAAGTTGCTTTTCTCTTGTTGCTTTGAAGATTATATCTTTAAAATTTGACATTTTATTTATAATGTGTCTTGGTGTGAGTCCCTTTGGGTTCATCATTTTTTATTAAAGTACAGTTGATTACATTAGTTTCAAGTGTACAACATAGTATTCAACAAGTCTATACATTATGCTATACTCACCACAAGTGTAGCTACCATTTCTCATCATACTACAACATTATTACAATACCATTGATTATTCTCTGCATGCTCTACCTTTTACCTCTGTGACTTATTTCATAACTGGAAGCCTGTATCTCCCACTCCCACCATCCATTTTCCCTCTCCCCTCACTCCACCCCATACCCAGAAATCATCAGTTTTTTCTATTTATAGATAGATTTGTTTCTTTCTTTTTTTTTTAGATTTCACATTTAAGTAAAATCATATGGTATCTGTCTTTCTCTGAATTATTTCACTTAATATAACACCTTCTAGGTCCATCCATGTTGTTGTAAATAACAAGATCTCATCCCTTTTTATGGTTAAGTAATATTCCATTATACATATACCACAACTTTTTTATACATTCACCCAGCTGTGGACACTTGAGATGCTTTCATATCTAAGCTATTGTAAATAATCCTGCAATAATAATAAGGGTGCATATATCTTTTCAAATTAGTAGTTTTGTTTTCTTTAGGTAAATACCCAGTACTGGAATTACTGGATCATATGGTATTTGTATTTTGAATTTTTCGAGGAACCTCCATACTGTTTTCCCCAGTGACCACACCAATTTACATTTTCACCAAGAGCATACAAAGGTTCCTTTTTCTCTACATTCTCACCAACATTTGTTTATTAACTTTTTGTTTCCAGCCATTCTGACAGATATAAGGTGGTATCTCATAGTGGTTTTGATCTGCATTTCCCTGAAGATTAGTGATTTTTTTTTATGATTTGTGATGTTAAACATCTTTTCATATGTCTGTTGGCCATTTGTATGTCTTTGGCAAAATGTCTATTCAGGTCCTCTGTGTTTTAATCAGATTATTTGGTTTTTGTTGTTGAATAGTATAAATTCTTTATATATTTTGGATATTAACTTTTTGGGGTTCACCTAATTTGGAGCTTTCTAGGCATCCTGAATCTGTATGTCTGATCTTAATCCCCAGATCAGGTGAGTTTTCAGCCTTTATTGTTTCAAATATACTTCCTGCCCCTTTCTCTCTGTCTTCTATAATGTGAATGTTCCACTCGACATTATCTTACAGATTGCTTAAACTAGCCTCACTTCTTAAATTATTTTTTTCTTTTTGCTGCTTTGGTTAAGTTCTACTTTTCTTCTAGGTCAGTGATTCTTTCTTCTGTTTCATCTAGTTTGCTCTTGAAACCCTCTAGTATATTTTTCAGTTCAGTTACTGTGTTCTTCATGCCTATGACTTGTGTTTGGTATGTTCTTATATTTTATATCTTTTTGAGAAGTTCTCACTGTGTTCATCTATTCTTCTCCCAAGTCCGGTGAGCATCTTATGATGATTATTTTGAGTTCTTCATCAGGAAAATTACTTATCTCCATTTCATTAAGGATTTTTTGGGTATTGTATCTTATTCTCTCATATGGAATAGATGCCTCTGTTTCTTCATTTTGCCTGACTCTGTGTTTATTTTTTGTTTGTTTGTTTGTTTTAAGATTTTATTTGTTTATTCATGAGAGACCAGAGAGAGGAGCAGAGACATAGGCAGAGGGAAAAGCAGGTTCCGTGAGGGAAGCCTGCTGCAGGACTTGATCCCAGGATCTCGGGATCACAACCTGAGCCCAGGCATCCCCTGTGGTTTTTTTCTATGTATTAAGCAAAACTTCTGTCTCTCCCAGTCTTGAAGGAGTGGTCCTTGGCGGGGGGAGGGGGGGGGATAAATCTTATCATTGAAATGTGCCCTAGCTCTTGATTGTCTCTCAAATATTTTGATTGCCTAAGCAGCCTGATTTATTTCTGATAGGTCCCAGTTATTGATAGGGCTCAATTGTGTGCCAAGATCTGTGTTACAGAAGGAAGGATCTCAGGCAGCACCTAACTCAGGCTGATTGGAAGCTAATCCCATAGGCAACCACTTTTAAGGTATGCAAATATATAGTTATATGGGACAGTAGTTGTAGATCCTGCTATACTCCAGACCAGGGAGTCTGGAAGTGTCCCCTTGGCAACAGTTGTAAAAACTGGCAGCTTTAGTGGGGCCCAGGAGCAGTGCTGAAGTGGGTATACCCACTGTGCTGGCAGGTTAGGAGGAGAATGCAAAAAGGGCTCCTACTAATGCTGGCATTAGCAAAGTAGAGGGAGAAGTAAAACATGTCCTTGGAGAGAGTCACAGTAGGCTTCTGCCCCTCTGGCAGACAACTTAAGGTTAAAAAATGAATCTCCTTCACAAGTGGTTTAGCTGCTTGCTACTTTTCTGCTGGGTTTCAGGGCTAGTGAATTCATGCATGAGCCCTTTATGAAAGAAATCTCCATCCCCTATAGCCCTATGTTCTCCTGGGTTTCAGAAGTTTTGAGTGTAGGTCCTAAGGGTTGGGGTACGTGATGTGGGGCAGAAACACCTCTCTTCTCAGGAAGAAGCCCTGTATTTTGTATATTACTGCCAATGGTGGGTTGCCACAAGGGGGTAGTGGGAGTTTGGTGAGACTTCATCTCTGCCTCTTCTATCCACCAAGATGTGGCTCTTTTATCATTAGTTGTGGAGGAGCTATTCAACTATTTTCATGTCTTTTTCAGAGGGAATTGTTCCATATAAAACTATAAGTTTTTGTGTTCATGGGAAGATGTGAGTTCAGATCTTCCTATGTTGCCATCTTGAACTACCTCCTAATCAATTTTTAATTACTCATGTTCTCCTTTCTCTTTTGGGTTTGGGCCCTTGTCTCTGTGAGTAACAACCAAGGCCTCCTCGGCTGCAGCTATCCCACTGGTACTGATTGATCTCCAACTGGTACCTACATAAGATGAACTGTGCTAAGCTTAAATGCATGGAGATTTCAACGTGCCAAGACATACTGCTGTGCTGTTTCCTGGTGCTCTCCTGCTACTTTCCCCATTAATACCAATGGTGTCGTTTTTGTTTTTGAAGCTATCTGACTAGAAAGTGAGTAATTCTTCTCATCCTCACTTCTGTGCTACCTTCTGTTAGCATCTGTTAGAGAATTTTTTAAAATGCCTTTTTATTTTACAACTACCCCTTATTCTCAACCCTCTTATTTATTGTTCAAAGGTAAAAAATAACAGCCTTTATTATGGACTGAATGTTTGTGTCCCCTCAAAATTCATGTGCTGAATTCTAACCCAATGTGATGGTATTAGAAAGTGAGGCCTTTGGAGGTGATTATATCATGAAGGTGGAATTCTAATAAATGGGATGAGTGCTCTTACCAAAGAGCCCTCTCACTCCTTCTGCCACGTGAAGATACAGCAATACTGCCATATATAAACCAAGAACCAGGCCCTCATAACACATGGGATCTGCTGATGGCTTGATCTTAGACTTCGCAGTCTCCAAAACTTAAGAAAAAACAGTTTGCTGTTTAAGTTATCCAGTCTATGGTATCTTTGTTATGGTAACATGAACACACTAAGACAGGACTGAATTAGTCTGCTGGGACTGTCATAAGATAATGTCACTGGCTGGGTGGCTTAAACAACAGGAAAAAAATTATATATATATATATATATATAATATCTTAATATACTATATATAATTTATATATATAAATATATAGTTTTATTTTTTTATTTAGTTTATATTTTTTAAATATAGTAAATATATATATATAGTTTTGGAATCTAAAAGTCCAAGATCAAGGTGCCAGTAGAGTTGGTCTCTGATGAGATCTCTCTCTTCACTTGGAGATAGTGCCTCCTTAATGTGTCTTCACATGGCCTTTTCTCTGTATGCAGCAGTCCTATAAAGACAGTAGTTCTATGGGATTAGGGTCCCACACTTTTGACCTCTTTTAACTTAATTACCTCTATAAAGGCCCTATCTCCCAATATACTCACTTTGAAGGTTAGGGCTTCAACATATGAATGTGGCTGGGGGAAGGTGGAGGGTACACAATTCAGTTGATGATAAACCTGGACTAAGAATACCAGAGAATGGGTTATACATAAAATCTCCCATCCCTTCAAATATCAATAAATTATTCTTACATCCAATTTATATTCCCTCAATTTTCTTTCCTTTGGGACAACTTGTCTGCTTTTAAAATTTCTTGATCTTAATTTCATAAAAGACCTTTAACAAATTAAAAACAAGACTCCTTATTCCTAACAAATCATAGCTGAGAATTTCCCTAACTTGAGAAGGGAAACAGGCATTCAGATCCAGGAGATAGATGCCCCCTAAAATCAATAAAAATCGTTCGACACCTCAACATTTTAATAGTGAAACTTGCAAATTCCAAAGATAAAGAGAAGATCCTTAGAGCAGCAAGAGTCAACAGATCCCTAACCTTTATGGGGAGAAGTATTAGGCTAACAGCAGACCTCTCCACAGAGACCTGGCAGGCCAGAAAGGGTAGTAGGATATATTCAGGGTCCTAAATGAGAAGAACATGCAGCCAAGAATACTCTATCTGGCAAGGCTCTCATTCAGAATAGAAGGAGAGATAAAAAGCTTCCAAGATAGTCAGAAACTGAAAGAATATGTGACCTCCAAACCAGCTCTGCAAGAAATATTAAGGGGGACTCTGTATAAGAAAGAGGAAGTCCAAGAAAACAATCCACAAAAACAGAGACTGAATAGGTATCATGATGACACTAAACTCATATCTTTCAATAGTAACTCTGAATGTGAATGGACTTAATGACCCCATCAAAAGACGCAGGGTTTCAGACTGAATAAAAAAGCAAGACCCATCTATTTGCTGTTGAAAAGAGACTCATTTTAGATGTAAGGACACCTACAGCCTGAAAATAAAAGGTTGGAGAACCATTTACCATTCAAATGGTCTCTCAAAAGAAAGCAGGGGTAACCATCCTTATATCAGATAAACTAGAGTTTATCCCAAAGACTGTAGTAAGAGATGAAGAGGGACACTATTTCATATTTTAAAGGATCTATCCAACAAGAGGACCTAACAATCATGAATATTTATGCCCCAAAAGTGGGAGCTGCCAAGTATATCAATCAATTAATAACCAAGGTTAAGACATACTTAGATAATAATACACTTATACTTGGTGACTTGAACACAGCGCTTTCTATAATAGACAGATCTTCTAAGCACAACATCTCAAAAGAAACAAGAGTTTTATTTTTTTTATTTATTTATTTTTTTAGAAACAAGAGTTTTAAATGACACACTGGACCAGATGGATTTCACAGATATTTACAGAACTTTACATCCAAATGCAACTGAATACACATTCTTCTCAAGTGCACATGGAACTTTCTCCAGAATAGACCACATGCTGGGTCACAAATCAGGTCTTAACCAATACCAAAAGACCTGCATATTTGCAGACCATAATGCTTTGAAACTAGAACTAAATCGTAAGAAGAAGTTTGTAAGGATTTCAAACACGTGGAGGTTGAGGACCATCCTGCTAAAAGATGAAAGGGTCAACAGGAAATTAGAGAAGAATTAAAAAGATTCATGGAAACTAATGAGAATGAAGATACAATCGTAAAAAATATTTGGATGGATACAAGCATCCACCCAAATACTGGAAAGAACTCAAATACAAAAGCTAACCTTGCACCTAAAGGAGCTGGAAAAAAACAGCAAATAGATCCTACACCAGCGGAAGAAGAGAATTAATAAAGATTCGAGCAGAACTCAATGAACTAGAGACCAGAAGAACTGTGTAACAGATCAACAAAACCAGGAGTTGGTTCTTTGAAAGAATTAATAGAGAGATAAACCATTAGCCAGCCTTATTAAAAAGAAGAGAGAAAAGACTCAAATTAATAAAATCATGAATGAAAAAGGAGAGATCACCACCAACACCAAGGAAATACAAACGATTTTGAAAACTCATTATGAGCAGCTATACACCAATAAATTAGGCAGTCTAGAAGAAATGGACGCATTTCTGGAAAACCACAAACTACCCAAACTGGACCTGGAAGAAATAGAAAACCTGAACAGGCCAATAACCAGGGAGGAAATTGAAACAGTCATCAAAAACCTCCCAAGACACAAAAGGCCAGGGCCAAATGGCTTCCCCGGGGAATTCTATCAAACATTTAAAGAAGAAACCATACCTATTCTACTAAAGCTGTTTGGAAAGATAGAAAGATAGAAAGCGATGGAGTACTTCCAAACTCTATTCTATGAGGCCAGCATCACCTTAATTCCAAAATCAGACAAAGACCCCACCAAAAAGGAGAATTATAGACCAATATCACTGATGAACACAGATGCAAAAATTCTCAACAAGATTCTAGCCAATACGATCCAACAATACATTAAGAAGATTATTCACCATGACCAAGTGGGATTTATCCCCGGCATGCAAGGCTGGTTCAACACTCATAAAGCAATGTGATTGATCACATCAGCAAGAGAAAAAACAAGAACCATATGATCCTCTCAATAGATGCAGAGAAAGCATTTGACAAAATACAGCATCCATTCCTTACCAAAACTCTTCAGAGTGTAGGGATAGAGGGAACATTCCTCAACATCTTAAAAGCCATCTACGAAAAGCCCACAGCAAATATAATTGTCAATGGGGAAGCACTGGGAGCCTTTCCCCTAAGATCAGGAATAAGACAGGGGATGTCCACTCTCACCACTGCTATTCAACATAGTACTAGAAGTTCTAGCCTCAGCAATCACGCAACAAAAGAAATAAAAGGCATTCAAATGGGCAAAGAAGAAGTCAAACTCTCCTTCTTCGCCAATGACATGATACTCTACATAGAAAACCCAAAAGACTCCACCCCAAGATTGCTAGAACTCATACAGCAATTTGGCAGTGTGGCAGGATACAAAATCAATGCCCAGAAATCAATGGCATTTCTATACACTAACAATGAGACTGAAGAAAGAGAAATTAAGGAATCAATCCCATTTACAATTGCACCCAAAAGCATAAAAAACCTAGGAATAAACCTAACCAAAGAGATAAAGGATCTATACCCTAAAAACTATAGAACACTTCTGAAAGAAATTGAGGAAGACACAAAGAGATGGAAAAATATTCCATACTCATGGATTGGAAGAATTAATATTGTGAAAATGTCAATGTTACCCAGGGCAATTTACACATTTAATGCAATCCCTATCAAAATACCATAGACTTTCTTCAGAGAGTTGGAACAAATCATCTCAAGATTTATGTGGAATCAGAAAAGACCCCGATAACGAGGGGAATATTAAAAAAGAAAACAATAGCTGGGGGCATCACAATGCCAGATTTCAGGTTGTACTACAAAGCTGTGGTCATCAAGACAGTGTGGTACTGGCACAAAAACAGACACATAGATCAATGGAACAGAATAGAGAACCCAGAAGTGGACCCTCAACTTTATGGTGAACTAATATTCGACAAAGCAGGAAAGACTATCCACTGGAAAAAAGACAGTCTCTTCAATAAATGGTGCTGGGAAAACTGGACATCCACATGTAGAAGAATGGAACTAGACCATTCTCTTACACCAGACACAAAGATAAACTCAAAATGGATGAAAGATCTAAATGTGAGACAAGAATCCATCAAAATCCTAGAGGAGAACACAGGCAACACCCTTTTTGAACTTGGCCACAGCCACTTCTTGCAAGATACATCCATGAAGGCAAAAGAAACAAAAGCAAAAATGAACTATTGGAACTTCATCAAGATAAAAAGCTTCTGCACAGCAAAAGAAACAGTGAACAAAACTAAAAGACAACCTACAGAATGGGAGAAGATATTTGCAAATGACCTATCAGATAAAGGGCTAGTATCCAAGATCTATAAAGAACTTATTAAACTCAACACCAAAGAAACAAACAATCCAATCATGAAATGGGCAAAAGACATGAACAGAAATCTCACAGAGGAAGACACAGACATGGCCAACAAGCACATGAGAAAATGCTCCCCATCACTTGCCATCAGGGAAATACAAATCAAAACCACAATGAGATACCACCTCACACCAGTGAGAATGGGGAAAATTAACAAGACAGGAAACAACAAATGTTGGAGAGAATGTGGAGAAAGGGGAACCCTCTTGCACTGTTGGTGGGAATGTGAACTGGTGCAGCCACTCTGGAAAAATGTGTGGAGGTTCCTCAAAGAGTTAAAAATAGAGCTACCCTATGACCCAGCAATTGCACTGCTGGGGATTTTCCCCAAAGGTACAGATGCAGTGAAAGACTGAGACACCTGCACCCCAATGTTTATAGCAGCAATGTCCACAATAGCCAAACTGTGAGAGGAGCCTTGGTGTCCATCAAGAGATGAGTGGATAAAGAATATATATATATATATATATATATATATATATATATATATATATAATGGAATATTACTCAGCCATTAGAAACAACAAATACCCACCTTTTGCTTCGATGTGGATGGACCTGGAGGGTATTATGCTGAGTGAAATAAGTCAATCGGAGAAGGACAAACATTATATGGTCTCATTCATCTGGGGAATATAAAAAAAATAGCGAAAGGGAATAAAGGGAAAGGAGAGAAAATGAGTGAAAATATCAGTGATGGTGACAAAACATGAGAGACAACTAATTCTGGGAAATGAATAAGGAGTAGTAGTAGGGGAGGTGGGCGGGAGTTTGGGGTGCCTGGGTAATGGGCACTGAAGGGGACACTTCCAGGATGTGCACTGGGTGTTATGCTATATGTTGGCAAATTGAACTCCAATAAAAAAGTAAATTAAAAAAATAAATAAATAAAAGACTCCTTATTCCTAATTTCATAAATTAGGTTTCTGTAGCCCTACTTTATCCATACCCATATATGCTTAGAACTATATTACTCAGCTTGATCTCCTGCCTGCACCCCCCACACCCATATTTTTGCTTTCAGTATCACAAAGATAAACACCCAAGGTGATAATGATACAGGGTCTCTCTCTGGTTCCTGAATATCTTCCAGGTGCTATAAAAAATGAGCGCTTCACAAAAATCAGTAACTCTGAATTCTAAGGTGCTCATTTTGTGTATGTTCTCAATTACGTGGCCTAAAAGGATTAGTAAATCACGACTGACTGACTCATTTTTGCAGAAAAGCAGTTTAGGCCATAGGAACAATGAAACATGTCAACTACCTATCCCTCTGATAACATAAAAGTTATTTTCTCTACTGGTTGTTTGGCTCTTAAATTAGGAGTGCTCACAGCATGAAAGGGAAAGATGTAGCTTGCACATGTATAAATTTGTGTCTGATCCCATTAACTAAGGAGGTTAGATTCTGGTGCTAATGAGGGAAAGGGTAGAACTTTAATCCTCAGAGATAAGTTATATTCACACAATGAAAAGTTTTGTTCCCTAGCTTACTACCTTGTTTTCATGTAAACTTGAGCTACTGATCTAAAAAGGAACTAAGCTAAAATGTCTAGTTGGTGATTTACTCAGCAATCACTAATTTAGCTTTTCCTGTATCCCCAGCTCTGTGCTATATAGTGAAGATACAATTATAAGTGTATAACCCCTACCCTCAAAAGTCCTGCAGTCTAATGAATTTTCACTGAAATTTGTTAACATTTGCTGAAAAATAAACTATCATCCTAATAATGTTTTATCTTGAACATAATATATTTGTTTTGTACAGTACTCTGCAACTTAGCAAACATTGTCATATAATTATCTCACTTCATCCTCCCAGTAATACTCATTAGTAGGTGTCATTAACTCCAATTTAAAGATTAAAAAAAAAACTCAGCATCAAAAAGTTTAAGTGAATTTTCCAAGGTCATAAAGCAAGTGCATAAACTCAGGGCTTCTCTTAAACTCAAGTCCTGTGTGTCATCAAAAAACTTATAAGTTCTTGACTCATTTATGTTCAGAATGGTAAGTGTTCTATGGTGTCATCTAACTCTACTTTTTTATTTATAATTTTATATATTACAGTTAGCTGCCAATGTCAAGGGGGCCATTTTTGATGAGAAAGTTCCTAGTGACTTCAACAATGACAAAGAAACACAAACCTACTGATACTTAAATAAAATCAAGTTATAATCAGTTTGCCCATTTTAAGTTGGTTCTCCATAAAACAGTCTAAATATTCACAAAAGTCAATTTTTAGATCCTGGGTTATATCATAATGCTTCAGCATAATCCAAAAAGACATTTTGAAAATAAGAGTATCTTTTCCCTCTTCATTATACCATTGTGCAAAATTCAGCTCCAATAATTAATTTTTAGTTTCGCACCAAGTGACACATGGAGAAATTTCTACTCTTTGTTAAACCTATATATGTCAAAATGTTTGCTGCAAGTTTGATGATGAGAGTTCTATATTTGCATAGTGCTATCCTATTTCTCATTTTACACAAGACTTTGACTCCAGGGAGGAGTTCATGGAGAGCTGTTGAAACTAGCCCAGGTGCACTGGCAGCTTAATGGTATTCGTTATGTCAAAGGCACCCAGCTGCCAGTGAGCAGACTGTAAGGCAGAGGTCCCCCGCTTGTGCATATATTGGAATCACCTGGGTAGCTTTAAAAATTCTGATACCAGGACTCACCCCCAACACACCCCAGAATTCTGATTAAATGGTCTGGAGTGCAGTCAGTTACTAGGAATTTTTGAAAGCTCTCCAAGGTACTTAAGGTACAATCAAGTTTGAAAATCACTGACTTGTGACAGTCAAAGTATGGTTCCTGTGTTAGAGTAGGCAGTTAGATAGATATGAACAGGAGGGGAGAAAGGAGGATGACAAATGGACAATTGCCAGGGACCACTGATCTCTGCCCAGACACAGCCTCACCCCTCCTAGACCAACTCTTTTTGTGGCTTAATACAACTGATTTATACAACCAGCTACAGGATTTTCCTAACTTTAGAGCATGTGCACTTAAGAAAGACCTTGTCCGCTAGTAAAGCCAGGTTATTATAATATCATCATAATACTATTTGCATTGTGGTTTGACCCGACCCCCTGAGTTGGGCTTAGGTGCTCATGGAAAGATAACTAACAAACTTGGGCAAAACGTTGGAGCAGAGGAAACCAAGGCGGATCCAAGTGTGGAGTGATAATAACAAGATGAGAGGAAGGAGACCAAACAAACCCCCATAAAAGAACACAGTGAGAAACTCAGCGCACTACTACCCATCCTCATGTCAGCCCACTCCTCGGTCTCTGGACTGTACTGTCACTTTTTGCTAAAAAAAAAAAAAACAAAAACAGAAACAAAAAACAAATAAAAAACCTTGCTTACCTTTATGCTGTCAAGTCTCTCCAAGTGAATTCCTTCCTTGGAGAAGACAAGGATTGAAGAGTTCCACAACCCACCACCTGATAACACCTGGACCCCCCACACTGGGAACTTGTTCGAACTGTGAGTCTGGAGCCCCACCCAAAATGACTGAAGCAGAATTCTGGGGGTGGACCCAAGGTAAAGTTTTGGAACCACTGTTCTTAAGGGAAAATAAGAGGAGGCTATTACCGGGTTATTTATAAACATTATCTTAAATAAATAGTAAGTTTTAGCCTGGGAGGTTAGAGAAGAGTAACTATTTTGGGTAAATATTACATTGTTTGCCATCCCTGTGAAATAGGCAACACTGAAAAAGAAGTTCCCCTGCCTTAATCCCTTTTCATTTCAAGTACAAAGTTGGGTACTGGAGGACAAGCCCTGGAAATCATGATAAGAGAACCAATGTTTACTTAATGTTTGCACACTTCTCATAAAGCTGTGTCTGTCTGCTAGTATGCTCATAATTTTACTCTGCTAACATTTTTGGCCAATAACTGAAAGGAAATGGGTACTGTAGGAATAATAATCATTTTGCTACATTCACATTAAGTTGTAAGTATGAATTTTCTTGAATTTTTCAAGACAAATTCTACAAAAGATTTTTTTTTCCACTGGGTGTTGCCTTAGTTATGATCTCTTGACCCAAACTATTTGATTTCCTCAGACACTGTTTACCAAGCAATTACAATAAATACAAAAAGCCCTTATTGCCATGGAATATTTTTGCTGATTCTCTCAAGTGAAAGAACTCTGTTATGTAATGAAAGAAAGCCTTTTTAGTAACTCTGAATTTTTTTCCTTTGTTGAAGGAAAATCAAAGAAAATGAAAATCCCTGTATCTGCATTATGCCAATCATCAAGTTGACAACTCCGCCTATATTTCTGTCCAAATACTTATTTCTTTGCCGGGAAGTATCGAAGGGATTAAGAACTCCTCTCATCACAGAGCTACCTGCTGTTGTTCCCATCCATTTGCAGTGAGTACATCCTTAGCAGCATCTCAAAAGGATCAAACAATTCAGCTTTCTCAGAGACTTTCTTTAAAGAGCTTGGACTTCCCAAATTCTAAGAATATACAACTAAACTTTTAAAGGCGCATTTAAACAGAAGATGATATTTTAAAACTGACTTCTTTGGCTTCCAGTCCCAGAATATAGTTTGCTGAAGTAACACAGGACTACTAGACTGATGAGATTCGTCATACGTTCACCTAAAGCAAAAATAAGGCTGCTCCTAAAACACTTTCACAACCCTCAGGATTGATGAAAAATATAACTACAGTTGGAAAAATCCACAATGTAAAAATCATAAACTACTCAAGGAAGAAGTTACTAGAAGAGTTAGCAGGGGAGGCCTGGGTGGCTTAGCGGTTTAGTGCTGCCTTTGGCCCAGGGCATGATCCTGAAGACCCGGGATCAAGTCCCACGTCAGGCTCCCTGCATGAAGCCTGCTTCTGCCTATGTCTCTGCCTCTCTCTCTCTCTCTCTCTCTTTCTCTCTGTGTGTCTCTCATGAATAAATAAATAAAATCTTAAAAAAAAAAGAAGACTTAGCAGACACAAAAACCAATAGGATTAGCACAACCAAGAAGTTGATAAATAAATATTAATAAATATTTAATATTTGGTATATTGCTATTTAATTGAGGTGAAATTCACATGACATAAAATTAACCATTTTAATGTGTGTAATTCAGAGGCATTTAGACTTTCACAGTGTTGTACAATCACCACTTTTATTAAGTTCTAAAACATTTTCAACACCTCAAAGAAAACTTCATACCCAATAAGCAGTCACTTCCCATTTTCCCCTACCTTATCCCTTGGCAACCACCTATCTGCTTTCTGTCTCTATGAATTTACCTATTCTGGATAAACAGAATTGTTATACATTATAAACAACTAATTACAAAATTTAATTTTTAAGGATTCCCATATACTACTAACAAATATTGTAAGACAATTTAAAAATCCCACAAAAGATATTCTAGACCTCTATGAAAAAAATGACAAAAAATTTTAAAAGATTTTATTTATTTGTATTTATTTATTTATTTATTTATTTATTTATTTATTTATTTATTCATGAGAGACAGACAGAGAGAGGTGGAGGCAGAAGCAGAAGCAGGCTCCCTACAGGGAGCCCAATGCAGGACTCGATCCCAGGACCCTGAGATCACGACCTGAGCCAAAGGCAGATGCTCAACCACTGAACCCCTGGCATCCCAAAATTACAAAATTTTATTAAAAGGAGAAACTAAATGAATAAATAAACCACAGTGATAGATATGGAAATTCTAAATAATAATTCCTCTATAATCAGTTCATAAATTTAGTGTAATCCTTTCCAAAACATGGCAGTGTTTCATTAATTTTGAAAAGAAAATCCTAAAATTCATATTAAAGAATAAGAAGCCAAGAATAGTCAAGGTAATTTTAAAAAATATAAGGGAAGGAACTTGCCTTACCAGATAGCGTAACATATTGAAAAAGTTAAAATTATCAAAATTAAAAAGGCTTTGGGGCAGGGATATATAAATAAGCCAGTAGAACAGAACCAAGAACTAAAACAGATCTACAGTTATATGAAACCTTGGTATATGACATGCGACTTTCAAATCAGTGAAGGGGGATGGTGCAGTGGGGGAAAAAAATGCTATCTGTATGAAAAACAGTAAAACTACATCTTTCCTTCATTTCATGCTGAAAATTGGTTTCAAATTTATTAAAGGCACAAGTGTGAAAAGTAAAATTTTAAACACTCTGGAAGACAATATGTATTATCTCTGTGTTTGAAAGAATATCTTAATCAAGGTACAAAATACCCCACAAAATAAAGGAAAACTCTAAGAAATTTAGTTGCATTAAAATCCCTGTCTGACAAAAGACCCATCAAAATTAAAATAGAAGCTACAGACTAGGAAATATGTTTCCAATTCATGTAACAGACAATAGGTTTAGATCAAGAATGCATAATGAATACCTTAAACTCAATAATAAAAGACAAACAACAGAAAAATGGGAAAAGATAATAAACAGGCAATTCACAGAAGGGGAAACATGATAGTACAATAAACAAATGAAAAGATTTTCCCAACAAGCACATGAGAAAATGGTCCGCATCACTGGCCATCAGGGAAATACAAATCAAAACCACAATGAGATCCCACCTCACACCAGTGAGAATGGGGAAAATTAACAAGACAGGAAACAACAAATGCTGGAGAGGATATGGAGAAAGGGGAACCTTCTTGCTCTGTTGGTGGGAATGTGAACTGGTGCAGCCACTCTGGAAAACTGTGTGGAGGTTCCTCAGAGAGTTAAACATAGACCTGCCCTACAACCCAGCAATTGCACTGCTGGGGATTTACCCCAAAGATGCAGATTCAATGAAACGCCGGGACACCTGCACCCCGATGTTTCTAGCAGCAATGTCCACAATAGCCAAACTGTGGAAGGAGCCTCAGTGTCCATCGAAAGACGAATGGATAAAGAAGATGTAGTCTATGTATACAATGGAATATTACTCAGCCATTAGAAACGACAAATACCCACCATTTGCTTCGATGTGGATGAAACTGGAGGGTATTATGCTGAGTGAAGTAAGTCAATCGGAGAAGGACAAACATTATATGGTCTCATTCATTTGGGGAATATAAAAAATAGTGAAAGGGAATAAAGGGGAAAGGAGACAAAATGAGTGAAAATATCAGTGAGGGTGACAGAACATGAGAGACTCCTAACTCTAGGAAATGAACAAGGGGTGGTGGAAGAGGAGGTGGGTGGGGGGATGGGGTGACTGGGTGACAGGCACTGAGGGGGAGCACCTGACAGGATGAGCACTGGGTGATATGCTATACGTTGGCAAATTGAACTCCAATTTAAAAAAATAATTAATTAAAAAAAGAAAAGATTTTCAATCTTCCTAATCATCAATGAGATGTTTTACATCTCTCATAAAGACAAAAATGTACTTGGATTATCCAAGAATGGTGAGATGGGGAAATTAGAACAGTTATACATTGCTGGTGGTGGTGTAAATTACTACACCACATTAGAGAGCTAACAATGTGATTAGCCAGAAAATCCAGAAATTCCTTTTAATATTTATATGTCTTAGAAATACATACATAATCAATAAGAGATGTACCAGGGTATTTATTGCTGCATGGTTCATAACTGGGCAAATCTGAAGACAACCTTAATATGTCTATCAATACTAGAATAGATAAATACGTTGTGGTGGACTCACATCATAGAATACAGCAGTTAGGATGAAAAAATTACATCTACATGTATCAATATAGGTGAATATTGAAAACAAAATATCAAATTAATAAGGCAAGTTGTAAAAAAAAGATTTATAGGATATCATTCATGTAAAATTTTAAAACACTGAACAATGCTATTTTTATAGATACACACAGGCATATGAATAAAGAAGTAAAAATATGTGTCAGAAAGTGGCACAATCAACTTCAGGACAGTGGTTACCTCTGGGAAGATAGCCCAGTGGGATGGAGAAAGGAAACTTAGTTATAGCTATAAACTTTTATTTCCTTAAAAATAAAATTATCTGGAGCAAAATGAAAAACTACTATGTAGTAAATACGGAGTGTAGATGTCTGTCATATTATTTTTAAACTTTAAAAAAATGCTACTTAAGTATGTCAGAGAAATGGATAAAACACATCCTTCTACTTATTCCACACATACCTTGTGCTAAGTGTTGGAAAGGCACAGGTAAATTAGTCACAATCCTTGTTATTGTTGAATTCAAAGTCTGATAGGAGATGGATATGCAAGTACTTGAATGTGTGACAGTGGTAGATACAAATAATAGATATTAACAGAAGATTCAGTGAGCACACAAAACAGATGATCAATTCTACCTCAGTAGAATTTCCTTGTACAGATGCTAAACATCCTTGGAAAGTAATTCAAGTGGTTTCCCTACTAATGGGAAGAATTCAAGTCAAATGCATTGCTTCATATTTTAGCACATTCACAGTTTTATTAGCATCTGTACAAGGAAACTGAGTCATAACACTTGAGAATCAGGATTTCTTTCTATAATTTTAAATCTCTGCACCTTGAAAAGAACTTGGGTAAATAAATCCTTGTGGAAAGGCCTGACTTTGTTTCCTAGATATAACAACAGGACTTAATATTGAAGGAAGTTACTAGAGTATGGTATTGGTGAAAGAGGTCATTCAAACTCAGATTCAGGTTGATCCTTAGGATGTATCCGTGTGTCCGCTGGACAAACCAAGGTCAATTGTTCTGAACTTTGTGAATTCCAGCCACCTCTGGGATTGTATTCAGACACTACTTCCTCATCTCTTACTGCTGATTATTTTCAAAAGTTCAATCTATATAAAGCTAGCTCTTGGGGGATGATTTCTTTACTTCAGAACTGCTCAAGGAACACTCCAAGCTATGGGCTCAAATTCTTCCTCATATATTTACATGATCTAGTACTACTCAGGATGTGATCCATTTATTGTTTTAAAGAGCTACCCCTCTGTCCACAAATTTTTTATTGGTTATTTCATATGTATGGCAAGCTCTCATCAATAAATTGGAAGCCTTGATTTCTCAGGTTAGTATTCTATGCAGGGTATTGAAGATCACCATTTTACCTATGACCATCATTAAAAATGAGCACTGAGGGACAGCCCTGGTGGCTCAGTGGTTTAGTGCCTGCCTTGAGGCCAGGGCATGATACTGGGGTCCCAGGATCGAGTCCCACGTCGGGCTCTCTGCATGGAACCTGCTCCTCCATTTGCCTGTGTCTCTGCCTCTCTCTCTCTCTCCCTCTCTGTATCTCAAGAATAAATAAATAAAATCTTTTTAAAAATGAGCACTGAGGGGTGCCCGGGTGGCTCAGTCAGTTAATCATCTGCCTTTGGCTCAGGTCACGATCCCAGGCTCCCTGAGCCCCCAGTCCCTGAGCAGGAAGCCTGCTTCTCCCTCTCTCTCTGACTGCTTCTCCCCTTGCTTGTGCTCTCTCTGTCAAATAAATAAATAAGATCTTTTAAAAAAATAAAAGAAAAAATAAAAATGAGCACTGAGAAATGTATAGAATTTTTGAAGCATTATATTGTACACTTAAAACTAATATAACACTGTATGTTAATTATTCTTCAATAAAATACAGTGTATGATTGCAGCTTGTATGTGCCTCTCCTTGGCACTGGCTCCTTAAAACAAGAATCAAGTAAGAGTAGTGTGATCATATAATTTATCCAGGATACTTTGTTGTATGTTTGCCAGAAGTTATACTTTTACTTAACACTTAGAGGATTAACATATATTTTATAAAGTCAACATAAACCTTCCATAAGTACTTCATTTGGTTTAATTACATCTTCAGAGACAAATGGACAATTCCAGGACCTTAATAATGGCAATGAATCTTTACAACACTAAAATGCCTCCAAAGTTTTTAATTAGTGCAAAATATACACACACACACAAATTAGAGGTGTTCAACATCATGATAAAACAAATATTTGGATTATATTTAAAGATTGTTTTTAATGATCATTTTTTGTTCCTTCATATCTTCAAATTCAGCAGGGAGACCAGTAAGAAACATGAATGCAAAATTTCTAGAAAACTATTTAACATTAATATAAGATTTTCAGTAAACATCTTCTATAATTACAAATGTTACCAAAAGATATCAAAGGAGCCAGAACCTTTATTTCACAATAAAGGAGGTTCTATTATGAATCATGCCAGGACAACGGGCATTATCCAGGACTATCCAGGCCACCAGGCCACGTGATTACTATAGGTACATTCGTACGGATCTCTAAATATATAATCATGTAGGGTGACACTTCATTCAGGCATTAGGGGTATGTTTTGTAATTATTTTATCTGGGAGCATTCTGTAGGAAATTACATTGCTCAACATTTAGATGTTCTATGAATCCCTTCCTGAGGTTTATTTTTATGGCCATGATGGGCATTTGTTAACACCCACTTTGAAATTGTTCCAAACTAAAATTCTTGTGGCCATGTTTTGAAGGCCTCGGTCACCCATCTGTTCCATGAGCTGGAATAGACTTAAAATTATTTTTAGGAGAAATCTTGGCTTTCTTTTCAGTACTTGCTCAATCCATCACTCCAAGGAGTTGGAGTGGCCTCCTACTCTAACATGCAAATCCATAATTCTACATGGAAAAATACATTATTAAAAAGATAAAGTATAAATATTATACTAGGGAAAATATGTGCAAAGAGAATATAAGAGCTCCTACAGTGTGGCAAGCCTTCCTTCAGTTCAGAGAACTCTGATGCTTACAAGTCTGCATTTAACCAGAACACAGACTACCTCTCAAACATCTATTTGAAAGGATAATGTTAAACTCATTGCTACTCAGCACTTAGTTAAAAGTCTGATTGGGAGAAATATGTATTCTGCAGAACTGCCTGAATTACGTGTTGTATGTATGTCTTCTAAACCTGGAAAATTCTTCCTTAAGAGGATGTCAGGATACCTGGCCTGCATTGCTTTGGCTGCTCATAAAATTTTCCTGCTACATCGTGCTGATTTATTCTGCCAACAGCCTGCACAGAGTGATGGTAAGGAAACAGTAAATACCACAGCATAAAGCTTATGGTATTTATTGTTGAGGATATTGCTCATTTTATAAAAACACACCCCTTTTTTCGTGGTCCTTTAGGATAAATCCATCAAGGGCTCAGAACCAGGAATAATTGTGCTATTCTGAAAAACTGATGTTTTATCTCATGGACACTGTGGCTTCTATTTTTGTCTTAGTGTTTGCTGCTAGAAATCTGAAAGCCAAATGGCCTTCCAAAAGTGTTTGGGAACTAATAATGTGCATTTTGTGTTCTAAATCTACCTGCTTATCATTCTAACCTTTGTTTTCTCTTTACCATAATTTCCTGGCTCATAAAAACCCTTATGTATCATACTTGTATTCATGTGTTTGAGGGAATAAGGCAAGGTATATAAATACACAAATACATGCACACATTCAAAATAAAAAAAGAAAACCTCTAAAACCATCAAGCTTCATTTTCTCATCTTGTAAATGACAGGTTGGGTATTGCAATCTAATCTCTCAGATTCTCATTTTATATAATTCTAAATTTTTGTTTCTCAAACTGGTTCAGCTTCTAATGTCTCTTAACATCTTAAGCAAGTTCTACTCTTCAGTTTCTCTATCTGCAAAATGGCAGTAATATTTAAATTTATCCATATTCCTTACAACTACATTAAACAACACAGACTCTAGAATATGCCTATTTATTTTTCTTTCTATAACACTCTTTATAGGTAGCAGGAGTACATATGAACCATAAAATCTCACTTTGAGTCAATTTCTTTCTGACAAACTGCTATAGTTAAGCCATCTTTCCCCTGCTCCCCCTTCCCCCAAATCAGCCATCAGCATTGACATCATATCAACCTAAAGAAATCTATTTCTTACATGTTCCAAATGAGATATAAAATTTGAATTCTGGTATTCTTTGCATCAAGAGCATAACAGAAAGAAAATGTCTTTACTTTTTAAATAAATGAACTTCTACTATTTCAACATCAATATGCTAATTCAATTGAAAGACTTACAAGGCAAAATGCAAAATTACTACATGCAGTATTTGAGAAGCATCACAGCCTTGTGCTTCTGAGCACAGACTGGGTTATAAATCAAACTCCTTGTATTCTAATTCCAGCTCTGCCACTTACTAGCTCCCAACTACAGCAAAGTTACCCAACATCTCTGCGCCTCTATTTTCTCATGTGTGAAATAGGGGTAAGTTGATATAAGAATCATATGAGCTGGGAACCCTGGGTGGCGCAGCGGTTTGGCGCCTGCCTTTGGCCCAGGGCGCGATCCTGCAGACCCGGGATCGAGTCCTACGTCGGGCTCCCGGTGTATGGAGCCTGCTTATGTCTCTGCCTCTCTCTCTCTCTCTCTCTCTCCTCTGTGTGACTATCATAAATTTTAAAAAAAAATCATATGAGTTGAAATAAATAAAGTAACATAGTTAATGTTTATTATCATTACTCAGCCACAAAACTTAATGGATTAATATGTAATGCCCAGAATGAATTGAGCTATCATTGCTTATAATACAAATACAAATGGACCAAATTTATTTTTTAATAGGCCTTTTGTTCCCCTTTTAAACAGTAGCAACAACCACTAATCAGTGAGGAATAAGAATATAATAATATGTAAAGTCATTTTAATTGCATGCCAATCTTCTGGTAAAATAAAAAAACAGCACAAATCACAGATATTTTTTAAAGATTTATGGAAATATATGCATGACAATTGTTAGAATTTCTCTACATTTTGAAAACATTTGGCCCTTGTTTTTTGGAGATTAAATAAAACAAATGACATAAATGGAGGAGGATCAAGGTTTTAAGACACTCTGATGGAAGGAAATAAACAAATATGGCTAAAGTGGCCCTCTAGCAAATCAACTCTCAATTCTTGGCCCAATTCACTGACATTTACAATTCATCAGTGCTTATTCAGAGCATAGAATTAGCAAAACATGGCACTTTTCATGAACTAGACTTCATGATTGCCATTCTATCTGACATAACTTGTATAATTAGAAAAAATATAATCCGTTAAGTAAAAAACATAATCTTTTGACTTTTGGTAACCCAATTTCTCTTTTCTCATAAATGCTGAACTGGATATTTGTATTTAGAGGAAGTGACTCTTCTTATTTTAAACGATTGCTATAGCTTTGGTTTTATGTGCCAATTTTTGAAAACAGTTCTAGAATTCATACCATGAAACGTGAGTTACGTGCCCACAAAGAATTGTTTAAATTTCCTGAGGGAGCTTAATACTCACCCATGCCATATGGAGAGCAGTTTCCCAGTTCCCACTGCAGCACACCTATCTGAATATACTTAGTTTTGGTCTAACTTTAGCCCTCTCAATTGATTTAGAAACTGATAACCTCTCAGTGAGATCACTTTTTCATCTTGTTATCATTCTTAAAAGTGTTTAAATCTCTTATAGCATTCAGGCTTAACTGTTTCTTCTGGAAGTCACAAAAACAGACAGCAAACACTTGATGAGAGAGAGGCTCTATTTGTAGGGATTTTCCAACTTGTTACTATCTCAAATTAAACAGTTCATTTCCCCTAAGTCACTTACAAAGTCTCCTTCATTGTTATGTTATAATAATAGAACTTCATTTATGTCATACTTTCAACTTACCATATACTATAGCTATCATTTAGATTTATTTTCCTAATTCCTCACCAGAATCTGAAGAGGTCAATCTTTGCTCTAGGGTTTCTAGAAAGGTCTAGTTTCTTTTCTTTCTTCTGTTACCCACAACATAATTTTTCTTGCTTGATTTAGTTTAACATATTTAATTATTCCAGCCAATGGAATTCTTGGAGGCCATCCCATCACTATTCAAATTCTTCAAAGTAGAATGGTGTCATATTTGAGTCACCCCCAAGGGAGTAGCTTACTTCGACGGGATGGCACTCTGCTGCAGATTTCACCATCAGATTTATAGCCAGAAAAAAATATTGTCTTCAATAACATGCAGCTCATCACAATTGCTTTTTTACTCTTGGCATTCTTGCTTTTCCTAGCCTGGTTTAGACTCAGGTAATTGTCTTATGAGATTAATATATCATTCATTTTATTTGCAAGACCCTCTCTTTCTGACCTTTTTCTTTCTCCTTACTGAAGAGTAAATAACTACACAGAATGTCTCAAGTGACTGAAGCAAAAAGCATTTCCCATTTTACTCACTTTAAAATGAAACATTTCTGGGCACCTGGGTGGCTCAGTCGGTTAAGCATCTGCCTTCAGCTCAGGTAATGATCTCAGGGTCCTGGGATTAAGTCCCTTGTGGGGCTCCCTGCTCAGAGGGGAACCTGCTTCTCCCTTTTCCCTGTCCCTCCCCCTGCTTGTGCTCTCTCACTTGCTCTCTGTCTCACATAAATAAAATCTTTAAAAATAAAATGAAATGAAATGAAACATCTCTATCATTTATTCATTCAGTCAAAAATATTTAGTGTCACTCTCTGGGCTCAGACCTAGCTTGTGGTGACATGGTTAAATGCATCAAGAAGGTCAGAATCTGTGGATAAATATAGACCCATTATGGTGCCTCCCTCAGGAAAATGGTGAAGAAGATTAAAATAAGCCAGCATGCTAAGTACACTTGCTCCTTCTGTGGCAAAATCAAGATGAAAAGACGAGCTCTGGGCATCTGGCATTGTGGCTTTTGTATGAAAACTGTAGTTGCATGGACCTACAACACCATTTCTGCCATCACAGTAAAGTCTGCCATCAGAAGACTGAAGGAATTGGAAGACCAGTAGACCATTTGAAACACTGCTAGCTGATAATAAATGGGTTAATTTATGTAACAAAATTACTTTTGCTTGTTGTTAAATTATTAATTAGATCTTCCAATTTGTACTGCTTAATTTGGCTTCCTCAAAAGACTTGGAAATTAAAAATCCTTATAATTAAAAAAATATATATTTAGTGTCTACTCTGTGCCTGGCACTATTCTAAGTGCTAGGTATATAGCAGTCAACAGCTCAGGAAAACCTTTGTGTCATCTATTCAAATGGGGAGGGGGGAGGGTAATGGACATTAAACAAGCATGAACATAGGAGGTAAGATGTCAGGTGGTGGTAGGGTTTTGAAGGAGAATAAAGCAGGCTAAAGAAAAAGTACATGCAGTGTGTTGCTGTTTGAACTAAAATAGCACAACACATACGTTGTGTAGAATACTTGTCAAGCACGTGCACTCTGGAGCCAGGTCACTTGGGTTAAATCTACTTGGGTTGTATAGAGAATAGCTGTCTGACTGTTCTCCTTATTTGCTGCTATGTAACAAATGACCCCAACACTCTGTGGTTTAAAATAATAACAATCATTTATTTTACTCATGAATCTGTGAGTCAGGAATTCTGACGGCACAGCAGAAAATGAGCATCTGTGTGCATGAAGGCTGTGGCTTCAAGGTGATGGCTTGAACAGCTGGGAGCTACAGCCATGAAAACTGGGGGCTCACTAAGCATCAACCCTTCTATACATGGGCCTTCCACTTGGCTCCCTTTAGCTGCTTTCAGCATGATGACCTCAAGGTCATCAGACTTTTACATGTGTCTCAGGACTCCATGAGCAAGTGCTCCAAGGGACAAGAAGTGGAAGCTGCCAAATCCTTAAGGCCTGGACCCAATGGCAAAGTGTTACTCTTGCCATATCATATTAGTGAAACCAGACACAGAGCCCATGAGTTTCACAGGGAGGTAACTTGTCTCAGTGGGAGAGTGTTGAAGAATTTGTGGACATCTTTAGTATGCCACAATGTCCTTGGACCAGCTCCATTAATTTTTCTACACCTCTGTTTCCTAAGCTGTTAATATTGACAATAACAGGACCTTGAAGGTTTGTAACAAGAATAAATTAGTTAATAAAAGTAGAGTGTCTCTAACACAGTAAACATTCATAACTATTAGCTGTTTTATTCTTTTCAAGCTATTTTTCATATTCCTTTAGTGTGAACAATGCAATTAAAATAACACATTTTCCCTTCAGACAAAGATAAGCTGGACTTTAAAGATACATGACAGTAAAGAATCTGACATCTGACATTTCTTTTAGAAATGTGCAAACTTTGACTAGCTTTATAATGAATAAAAATAGCTATTGTCCCTTCAATTTCCCTACCTCCTAAACACACATACACATACACATACACATACACACAAAGTCCCACACTTTTTCACTCCTTACCCTAGGAATAGGTAAGCAAAAAACCAAGTCACAGTCTTTGTCAGCTGGAAAGGGTTTGGAGGAAAGAATATGGGGACCATATTATCTTGTTATGGGTAATGGTGTTCTCACTTTTGCAGAAGGTAAGCTTATGAAAGAATAGACACACCACAGGAAATGTAGTTTTACATGACCCTTGAATGATTGTGTACGAATGTCCAAACAATGCTAGGCTGCTGTAGAATGGAGCTCAAGCACCAGGCAAGCTTGGAGGTTGGCATTCAAGCCTTCTCTCCTAGAAGAGACCAAGTCTCAACACAAAGGGGCTCCTAGCCTCCCAGTTTGGCTAACATCCCTGCCTTTGCACTATATTAGTGACCCCTCAGAGTCTTGATGCCGATATTGAGTGCATGGGACAACGTCATCACTGTCCTCCTCTAAATTGTGAGAAAAGGAACAAGCTTCCTCTTGTTATCATTTCAGTCTCCCCTTCACATTTCCTCTGTAAGATAAGCTATAACATGTTGCTTTAGTTTATCTCATGGGGTATGCTTCAAATCTGAAACAGGCCTCCATGTTTAGGTATTTTTCCAGGAGTGATGACTATGATTGACATAGCCTTGGTCCCTCATCCTGTTTCCTTTGTGATGGCAGATGTTCCACTTGTGAGGTAAGATTACGGTTATGACCCATTTGAAAGTCAGGAACTAGCAGACACTGGCCTTTTCATGGGGCCAAACTTGGCACCTCGACTACACCAGCAGTGATTAACTGAACACAGATACTACTCACAGCAGTATTTCTAACATCAGTTTATAGCAGAACTTTTAAGGAACCCCAAAACACGGGCTGACCACACTAGAGAAAGTACTAATCACCCAAATTAAGCAAACAACAGAAAAAATAACATATCTTCTCACTATGCCCAAAAGTAAATAAATGAAGATACAATATATAAGAAAACTACAATGTGTTGATCTACCCTTATCATGGTTTTCTATATTGACATCATAAAAAATTTCCTAAAGCCTAAGCTAAAATCAAACTGCTGCTCTAATCTGTTAATTTGCCAACATTCAAAATAAATCAAACACATCAAGGAAGATCTTTATCTTCCCACTTATACTGCTGGTTTGGAACTCTAGTGGAAAGGACAAAAAATAAGCTTTGATTAGCAAGAATTTCCTGAAAAGAAAGCAAATGATAGTTACTAAGGAAAATAGTAAGGCAAATATAAAATCCTAATTAATTTTAAAATGGACACATTGATTTATAGTCTGCTTAACTTTTCCTTTCTCCCACTAACTGACTTCTATTAAACCTCATTTAATAGAAGAGAAAACAGTGTGTAGAATCAATCAATGTTGATTAAACTATATTCAACATCTGTTGAAGTTTCAGAAATGTGACAATTTGAGGGAGATTTTGCTATCTTAATTCTCATCTCAACTTGAAGCCAGAATACCATCCCCATATCCACACAATCTGCCAGACAATCAGGATTAATCAGCAGAGGAGGATGGATGAGGTGTTCCTTTTGTGGGAGGTATTTATGTACTTGTCAGATTGTCACAAAGTAGAGATAGTTTAAATGTACATTTCCTCAAGGCGAAGGAATGAACCACAGTATCTCAGAGGGTAGCTCATACCATATGCTTTTTCAAATTCTTCCTCCCACTATTTACAATTTGTTGGAGAGCATAAGAATTGGGAAAGGTCCCAGAGATAATATAATATATTCAGTATTTCCATTATATACTCCTGCATAATAAACCACCCCAAAATTTAGTGGCTTAGGTTAAAAATATATTATATCTCATGATTCTAAGCTTGCTTTTTCTGCTCTCTGCAGTATGTAATCACTCATATTGCTGTACTCAACTAGGAGTTTCATCTCCCTCCAATAGCCTCTCATACTTGAGCTTTCCAGCCCAAACTTCTTTAGGGCACAACGCCTTGCTCCCAAGAAGGAATGTTCCTAAATTATAAGCTCCAATGTAAAAACACTCAATAAGCCTCCGCTTGAATCATGTTTGCCAATTTTCCCAATGGCAAGAAGAAGCCATGTGGCTAAGTTAAGCATTACTATGCAAGAGGATAGCACAGGGTGTAGATATCAGAAGATATCATTGGGGAGCACCAATATACTGATCCAAGTTCCCATCCAGTTCTCCACCCAAGAGAAAATATCTCAAGTACATACCTCAATTATCCTTGAATACTTTAACCAGATTGCACTCATTACCTAGTAAGACAGACCAATTCGAGACAAAATTTTTTAGAAAATGCTTCCTCTGTCTTCCTCTAATTTCTAGCCACTAATCCTATTTCTGCTCTCTTGAGGAACACAGAAAAAATGGATTTGTTTTCCCTTTCTAAGCATAACACCTAAAAAAAATGTAAAGAGAACATTATGTTTCTCCATACTTTTCCAAGTCCCCACATCTGCTTTGTGAGCTCAGCATTCTCAGTTTCTTCTTACCAGCTTGGTGAAACTTTCAATGGCAACTGAATATCAGGTCTACTTAGGATAGGCTTGACTATTCTCTTAAATTTCTCACAAGAGGATAATTGGGCTAATTCTTAAAGCAACAACTAATAATAATCTTCCAATACAATTATAAAAGACTCAAGTTAAAACATAGAAGAGAGAAAGAAAAAGAGAGGGGAGCTCAACATGGGAGACAGTCTCTGATAGGTGCATTTTCACACAGAATGGTAGTATTGAAAACAAAACTAGCCCTGAATCATTTGCATTATGTCATTTGGAGGTCATTCAAATAAATGCCGGGGCAAAAAGGAAAAAAAAAAATACCCTTCAGTAGTCCAGTCAGTTTTATACTATCTTGAAGCAAACTATATGAAAGCAAGCCCAGGGAACTGGATCTCTCCAGTGATGGACTCAGAAGACTCCAACCTACATGAAATGGTCCTAGTATTATTCTGATTCTATTCAGACATTCCTCACAAAACCCTCTAGAATGACTGGGATTTCAAGTTGTTTGCAATTAACTCCAGAGACCAGAGCAAACACCAACCACTCCTGCCCAAGTCAGAATATTTCAGGATATCCTCAAACTCAAATTTAGACATTGCCTCTGAAGAATTTTTTGGATCTATTAAATCACTCAATTGAGCTGATTTGCCATAGCAATTATAGATCAGATATATAAATAACCTTGGACTACAACCAGCTAAACAGAAACACAAAGGGCAGGAGGCGGAACCTCTCTCCTATCAACTCTGCAGCCAAAATGGTAAGACCGGACCCTGTAAGGTCAAGTCCCTGATGTGGTAGCAGCAACTATGGGCAAGTGGCTGATGGCATCTGGGTCTCTTCATCAATACTATGTTTAAGGAATAGGTAATTTGCAATTTTTCTTTAGTCTGAAGTCTTATTTAAGTGTCTAACAGTTCAGAACATCTCTCTTCTCTCCTAATTTAATATTGTCATAAATTGGGCTCCACAAAAATAGACTCTGAGACAGATATGAGCATACAAGAAATCTGTTGGAAAAATCCTTGATACCAAGTCCTTGCATAAAGGAAGAAGAGGGAATGAAGCAGGATTGGGCAAAGCAGAACTTCGCTTCAACAAATCCAAAGTCAACTCAGATGACACCCCCCACCTCTGCCCAGGGACTCTGAAGTTTAAATGACCTTTCTTGTCCTGAACTGGAATGAGAAGTACAGAACTTTATACCTCTGCATTGACACTCATAGGATGCAGGCTTCTCCGGGAAGGGACATGACCTTGGACAATGTAGATCTCTGTCAGGACACTTCCCCAAAATCTGAGAACTGAGGGGCATCTGTTGGTACCACTTTCAGCAGCCAGGGAATAGGTTCTTCATTTCTCTTTTTTTTTTTTTTAAGATTTTTTTTTTTAATTTATCCATGAGAGACACAGAGAGGCAAAGGGAGAAGCAGGTTCCATTCAGGGAGCCCGATGTGGGACTCAATCCTGGGACTCCAGGATCATGCCCTGAGCCAAAGGCAGATTCTTAAATGCTGAGCCACCCAGGTGTCTCAGGTTCTTCATTTCTAAAGGAAAATTTGAGCAGCATATCCAGAGCACATTCTTGACATCTATTGCAATAGTCTTTCCATGGCTGCATAAAGTGATACATAGTGGTCCAAGACAAAGTATGAACTTTATCTTACACAATTTGACTCATATTCTATCTAGCCACACTTTGAAACCAAGGTCTAATTGAGAATTCAGAGACCTGAATTTCAAACTGACTAGATTGCTTCATATAAAAAATTCATGTCATATATATCAAATCCACAGATGCTTCCTCCTTATGAATTCCTAATGCAATTGTCTTTGGCACAGATATGTAAAGAAATACCATTGTCATAATCCTGTCACACCTGCTGAACAGGTGTACACAGGAAAATCAGCAAATTCAAAGAATAGTTTATTGATTTTGAAACTGACTGGCTTTGTAATCATGATTTCATTAAATGTCTATAAAAATCAAATATGAAAATAACACATGGTTTTTTTTTGTATCTTTATCACTCTTGAACAAATAAAAACTTGTCCACTGTCAGTTCAATCTGCCATATCATTCAGACCAATTGTTTTTGGCACTATGAAGAGCTTGTCTTATTCTCAATTTGTTAAAGATTTCACCTCAAATTGGATCTATTAAAAAATAAACCTAAATATGGCACATGTACGTACAACCCACTTATTGGCAATACAATCACTTCCCTGCTTACAACTAGCATTATCTAAATTCTGGAATTTGTTTACTTCTAATTCCTTTGACATTCTCTACTTAAATCAAGATATCAGAGTGTCAGGTTGAAGTCTCTCAATTTCTTTGCAATCAAAACATGCAAGGCACGTGCAACCTATGAGTTTTATGGAGAAAAGAGGTGATTTATAGGATTCTATTTCCCCAACATGCATTCCATTTTTATTTAATTCAGTTCAAATCAACAAATCCTTATTGAAGGGCAACTATAGCCAAGATGCTATGGGATAGTCAGAAGTTAATTTGAGCCAGATTCTGCCTCATAGATGTATATAAGTGTGTGTTCAGAATTCTATGTTAATTCTAGTAGTTTAAAGCATATTAAAATGAAAATTTTTATCTACAAAAACAGCAATCACATTTGGATCAACCTAATATAACTTAGAAGACAAGGTAATTATTTTTTATAGTAGAAACATAAAAGTATTATGGGAACTCAAGAGAAGAAAATGTTTAATTAGGGGAATTAGAGACTTCAAGAAATGGGTCAGTTTAAGCAAGTGACTACAGATGGTTGACAATAGCACAAAAGGCCAGCTTTATAGAGTAAACACTAGGAGAAAGTAGAGTTCAGTGCTTAGTCTGGAAGGACTGGAAAACAAGTGGCTCTCGTAGTATCTGGAATTTCCAAATGCTCTCTCTGGAAGTTCTTTTCAACAAAAGTATTTGGGGTTTATTTGTTTTATTTTGGTTTTAGTTTCAGTTTTCTGATGGGGAGGAATGGAGCCCCCCGAGAATCAAATATACATGTATGCTTATATGTTTGAAAATCTAAGATTTACATCTTTGAACCACTATAGAAATAAAATTCTGAGGCAGTTGTCTAGAGTGGCTGAGATTTTTCCTTTTAGCTACCTGGAAAATGTAGAGTTGCTATTTCAGGAAAACAGATGACGAATCTCATAAAGGCATAGCTTTCATTTAGTCAATAAAAATGTCTGCCAACCTATTCCACCCACACTAAACAATCAATAGAAATGAAATTTTGGCCTACACAAACTGAAAATAGTAGGGCCAAAGCAAAGAAAGATGCCAGAAAAGGACTAGATGTAAATTCTCAATTTCATTTAGAAAGTTTTCCTTATGCAAATCCATTTACCTAAGCATTTTCACACAAATTTGAGATCATTGGGTAGGCTCCTTCATTACTAACATACAAAGGTAAATTTATTCATTACTAACTGGCTGCTCAAGGAGTACTGATTAGAGTTCTTTTTTTTTTAAATTTTTATTTATTTATGATAGTCACAGAGAGAGAGAGAGAGAGAGAGAGAGAGAGGCAGAGACACAGGCAGAGGGAGAAGCAGGCTCCATGCACTGGGAGCCCGATGTGGGATTCAATCCCAGGTCTCCAGGATCGCACCCTGGGCCAAAGGCAGGCGCCAAATCGCTGCGCCACCCAGGGATCCCCTGATTAGGGTTCTTTGTTCATTATCTATGGGTTTCTGCTCAATTCCTCTACAAGGCCCATAGATCACATTTGTGGAAATTATCAAGTGATACAAAGATAAATAATATTTTCAAGGAAAACAAGAAAAAAGTTTGTAAGTAAAGTTATTTAGATTTATCATAACTCTTGAAAATATAATCCCACTCCATCATGCAAACTAGTAGTAGGTCTATATAATACATAGTAGAAAATGTAGCAGTATACTTTTTATTTAAATCTGTACTGTCCAATATGGTAGCCACTAGCCTCTTACAGCTAGTAAGCACCTGAAATGTGGCTAGTCTGAATTAAAACCTGCTTTAAGTATAAATTACACACTGGATTTCAAAGACTTCGAAAGAAAAATACAATATAAAATTTTCATTTAGCAAGTCTTAATTACATGCAGAGATGATAACAGTTGGACACATTGGGTTGAATAAAATATATTACTAAAAATAATTTCATTTGTTTCATTTTATTTTGTTTAATGTAGCAATCAAAATATTTACAGCTACATATGTGGTTTGCATTAGATTTCTTTGGATCAGCACTAGTCTAAGAGATAACATATTAACTTCTCTAACGTCAGTTTCCACTTCTGTAAAATGGAGAAAACAACTATTGCTCTATCTTATTGATTTGCTGTCAAGATAAATGAACTAATGTATAGGAGACATCTTAAAAGCTATTGCACACTACTATCAAAAAAGAATAATTCCTTATGAAAAAGTCAGCATAATGAATCCAAGTGGTAAATGTAACTTTTAGCTGTTCCGGCAAAGGATTTCAAAATGCTAAAGAAAAGTAAGAAATGTGGATTTATCCTCCAAACCTTTCAATGCTTTCAGTTCATATAAATTTGAAATGCTGAGCACACCAAACTATCTGACAGACTCCATGATGGATAAACTCCTAGAGCGGGATAATATTCTATGAGCATGCTCAAGGGATAAAGTAAGCGATCACCCTATTCTCAGAGATCAGCCTGTCTTGGAATCAAAAAGGCTGTGGTATTTGAGTCCACCTAGTGGTGAATTTATCAATGCAGCATTTGCGGTAAATCAGCCATCTGGACCCATGGTTTGAGATCACTCTTGCCTGTCAAAACAATGGAATTTTCTAACCCTAAAAATGTAAAAACTCAGTCTAAATTAGGAAAAACTAATAGTTTTAAACTATAAATTGCTTCCTGTTTTCAACATTTCTTTAGAATTGCTTCTGACTTTCCTGGAAGTACAAAGTGGGGATAATATGATCTCAAGAATTGTGAGGCTGAGATGAATGAAGAAAAGAGAGAAAAAAGTCCACCTACACTTACAGCTGAGTACCTTGAGAATCTCTCAACAGGTTGCATAATGTCATGCCAATGGTCAGAGCTTCAGTAAAGTCACCTAAAGACCCCAAATACAGACTCAAAAGCAGGGAATAGGAAGTCAGCCAACTTTGTTTACCATCCAGCCACATATTCTGACATATTCCCTCATCTTTTAAAGTTATTACACTCAGACAACATCTAAGCAGTTGTAATTATCCAAATACATACAGCCTCAGAATCTGTATGTATGCTATTTCTATGCCAGAGCATTATTGCACTGCCTAGTTGCTGTTTCTCCAGCAAACTCATCTTCCTTCCTCAAGAGTCAATTAGTGTCATCTCCTCTGGGAATCTATCTCTGGCATATTCCACACACTTGGACCTGTATTATAAAACCTCCCTAGAATGTAAACTGGTCCAGCCACTATGGTAAATAGTATCAGGGTTCCTCAGATATTGAAAAATGAACTACCATATGGATCTAGCAATCATACTTCTAGACATATATCCAAATGAAACAAAATCATTATCTCAAAAAGATGTCTGTACCCCCATGTTCACTACAATGTTATTCATAATAACCAAGGTATGGAAACAGCCTAAGTGTCCATCAACAAATGGAAAGGTTGTTTCCTTACCTTGGTTATTGTGAATAATGCTGCAGTGAATAGGAGAGTGTGGCATATATAAACATGATGGAATAACATTTAGCCTTTAAAAAGAAAGAAATCGTGTCATTTGTGACAACATGGATGAACCTGGAAGGCATTGTGCTAAGTGAAGTAAGCCAGACAAAGACACACACCACACAGCATCACTAATATGTAGAACCCAAAACAAATAAACAGACAAAAAAGGTGAATTCATAGAAACAGAGAATAGAAAACTGGTTGCCAGAGACAGGGAAAGGCTGGTAAGATGTATAAACTTTCTTTCACTTATAAGGTGAATAAGGTCTGAGAACTTAATATATAACATGGTGACTGTAATTGGTAACACTATATTGTATAACTGAAATTTGCTAAGAGAGTAGAACCTAAATGTTCTCACCAAAAAAAAAAAAAAAAAAGTAAACATGTAAGGGGATGGATGTATTTTAATTAATTCAATGAAAGAAACCCTTTCATAATGTATATACAAATTAAATCATCACACTATATACTTTAAGTATCTTCTAATTTTGTCAATTATACCTCAATAAATCTGGAAAAAAAGAGAAAACAATACATAACTTCCCTATATTAGAATGGTCTATTTCTCATTATGGCTTTTTATTTGATTTCTTTTTAAGATTTATTTATTTACTTTTTATGATAGACATAGAGAAAGAGAGAGAGAGGCAGAGACACAGGAGGAGGGAGAAGCAGGCTCCATGCTGGGAGCCCGACGTGGAACTCGATCCCTGGACTCCAGGATCAAGCCCTGGGCCAAAGGCAGGCGCTAAACCACTGAGCCACCCAGGGATCCCTGAGATCTTTTTTTTTTTTTTTTTAAGATTTTTTTATTTATTCATGAGAGACACAGAAAGAGAGAGAGAGAAGCAGAGACACAGGCAGAGGGAGAAGCAGGCTCCATGCAGGGAGCCCGACATGGGACTCAATCCCAGGCCTCCAGGATCACACTCCAGGCCAAAGGCCATGCTAAACCACTGAGCCACCTGGGCTGCCCTGATTGGGATCTTTTAGCCACATTTTCCAATCCAGTCTTATGTGTTAGAGGGAACCTCTGTCTCTTGCTTTTCATGTGTCTATGCCTCAAGACCTCCACTAGATGACATTCCTAGCCTCTTTCCACCACCCCTCACTCTAGTCCCTCTAATTGGGTGGGTGTTAGAATAAACCAGCCATGTTCAGCTCTTTTCCTGTCTCATTCTCTTTTCTTCATAATCTGTGTATTGGATGAGATAATATGTATGGTCTTCTCCATCCTATGCAGTAGCAGGGGCCTGGCTCTTTGGGCTGTGGCTTCCAAGAGCTGCCTGTTTCATTAAGGGTGTGGGTGTATTCAAATACTCACTTGGCTGACCTCAACCACAATCTCCATATAACTATATAGATGTTATAAAACATTTTATCTCCATTTATTGGACTCCTGTGTCCATATCAGTTGGTTCTAAACACAGGTGGGGGGAAAAGGAGAATTATTTATTAGTCTCCTAAAACTCCTAATAAATAAATGAATCTCAATGCAATTCTGGAGCCATAAGTGAAAAAAAAAAAAGTCAAGCTAGGAAGGCATAAGCAGCTTAAAGCAGAACATCTGCCAGAAAAAAATAAGGCAGTCTGGATGTCATATCAACAAAGTCTTGCTCAATAAGAGACAATAAATAATAACAATAACTTTGTTCTTAAGTTATATGCCTATCCCTTAATTTCCCCTCTTTATGGTAGAGTCTCGATATTACCCATTTTGGGGGTCTCCCAAATTAGCATCCAATAGTGCACATGCAAATAGTTGTTTAATTAATAATTAATAGACTACATACATTACGGGTTAAACCTGAGAAGAGGAGAGCACAGGTAATGTTAGAGTTTTTTTCATGACAGCCAGGCATGGGTTAAGAGCTGAACTGTCTGCCTCAAACCCTTCTAAGCCTCTGTTTCCTCATTCATCTAAGAAAGCTAATGAAGCTACTGACTTCACAGGAGTTTTGAGAGACTCAAAGAACTTAAATTTTTATAAAGGCTTTCTTTAGTTCAGACTTACCACATAGGAAGTGCTAAATTCCTTTGTGGGAGCTGAAGTAGCATCAGCAATTGCAGTAGCTTAATTTGGACATTCCCACTTAGAACATAGATGTAAGCATGAACAAATATAATTTCAAAGGAAGGAAAAGGCAGAGAGGATTTAACATGATAGAGGTAGATTATTAGCTAGATGGAAAATTTGTAATTGTTACCCTACCACAGATTAAATTGAGCTGTGGAGTATGTTTCACAATTTACATAGCTTTTATTGTTTATATTTTTGCATTTATTTTCTTTTGAAGATTTTATTTATTTATTTTAGAGAGAGAGAGAGCAGAGGTGAGGGACAGAGGAAAAAAGAGAAGCAGACTCTCCACTGAGCAGGGATCCTGACACAGGGCTTGATCCCAGGACCCCTGGGATCATGACCTAAGCTGAAGGCAGATGCTTAACCAACTGAGCTACCTAGGCACCCCCCCCTTTTTTTTTTTTTTGCATTTCTATTACAATTCTGACAATTTCAATTTTCTCCTATCAAGAACACTTGGATGTTAAATTAGGAGCAGCCCAGAGTCACCATTTTCCATAATGTACTCTTTCCTCCTGATGCTCAGATCAGGTCAGAAATATTCAAGTCTATTAAGCTGGGCTGGAGTTGGGGATGACTGTAATTAAATACTAAATTTTAATTCTTACTCATTCCCATTATTTACAAAAAAACAAGACTGATATTTTTCCTAATTTTCACCTCTCTTTCATGTTCCATACACAATTATCTCATGGACTCAGTTTCCCACGAAAGGAATTTTATTTTATTTTATTTTATTTTATTTTATTTTATTTTATTTTATTTTATTTTATTTTATTTATTCATGAGAGACAGAGAGAGAGAGAGAGGCACAGACACAGGCAGAGGGAGAAGCAGACTCCATGCAGGGAGCCTGTTATGGGATTCGATCCAGGGTCTCCAGGATCACACCCTAGGCCGAAGGTAGTGCTAAACCTCTGGGCCACCCGGCTGCCCCGAAAGGAATTTTATATGCAGAATTCTATTGTTCTTAAATTAAAAATGGAAAATGCTGTTTTTTAATCTATCTCACACTAAATGTATCTAAACATTTTTAGATTTGCTGGAAAAAATATTAAAATTCTCTTCCCCAAAGCCAATATTTGGTTTGGTATCCTGTAACTTGCAAAGTAGTCACTCACACTTAGAAGTCCTGCAAGCTGCTATCTGTAAGATGTGTCTTTAAATTGTAAATACCTGTTTTCATAATCCCCCTCCTCATATCCCCTATGTAACCTATAAAGAAAAACTTTAATGAATTTAGTAAAATAAAAAATTGCCTCCAAATTTACATTTATATTTTCCCACACACCTAGGGAAAAACTAATAAAGGTCTCATATTCAGTGAGCTACAGCTGGCATCTTAACCAAATATTTTCTCATCTACTCTCTAAAAAGGAGAATAAAATGGAGAATAAAATATCAATATCAATAATATGGAGAATAAAGGAGAATAAAATATCAAGTTCATATATTAAACATTTTAAACTCTTTTAAAAGATCACCAATGTATGCAATATAAACATTTTTAGTAAAGTTGACAAAAAACAGATGGTAGAAAGTAGTTCACCTAAGGATAGCTCTCCTTTGCCCATTTGCCAAGTTTGAAGTGATTTCCTCTATTCTGATCAGTTTCATATTGCTATTTGCCAATGTCAACATACAATTACAAATTTTAAGGACACCTCTTCATAAATGGGTCGTAATATCTGCACTTAGTGCAGCAAACTATTGTTGCAATTATTGTATAGTTTCTTATTCCATGTCTATAATTTACCATTAAGTTTCCATTAGAGCAAACAGCACTGTTAACTGATGGAAATTTCTCACCAAATACTGCAAATGTAAAGTCACAATAAAGTCACTAATAATTCCCCTACAAACCTAAAAACTTAAAGGTCAGGTGTATTTTATTTTCTCCAGCCTGGTCTCCTAAAAATAAATCACAGATATATTCCTGATCTGCAATTTAATTACCCTCTGGAGACCAGCAGGTTAGAGTTGGAGGGTGTCATTTAGCAGCCTTTGGGGAATTGGAACCTCTTTCATTTGCATTACTTCTTTGTAATAGGAATTTAGACAGACTTGGCCTTTTTTTCCTCCCAGAAAAAGGTCACAGTCTATCATTAGAAGCTTGAATGAGAAATGGTAACATTGATTTTTTTTTGATAAAAGTTAGAGGCATTGAAAACAAATAACATATTGACATTTAAAATATTCATTTTAAAAATAGAGGACACTATGGTGTGTCATTAGCACCTTCCACATTATTGGGTTTTCATCCATTTACAGCATCTCTGGTTTGAAAGGGACAATAAAGATCATCCTATCCAACTACCACCTGATACCTTGAAAATTTCCTTTTCTGTGGTACAGTCTGATCTATTTTCTAATAAATTACATCTATAGTCAGCGAAGAACCAAGTTCTTACAATTTATATTGAATCTTCAATGATACATTAGCTTTTATCACCTTTATTTTAATTGAACTCTAGTAAACAGTATTTTTAAAACTTCATAATTTTTACTTTTAATTCCTTCAACTTCTCACTCCCCTGGGCATTAATTTCTGATTAAATTTTAAATATAACTCTAACATATAACTGGAAATTCAAATAGGTCAAAAAAGTATATGTTTTATTTCTTTGCTTATTAGAAAACTGATGAAAATAAGCACTATTCAGATCTTTCATTGATATGTCTTCAAGAATAAATGCTTTCACTACAGCCATAAAAAATATTTCAATAACATTTATATAAAATGTGAATAACATTCTGATGTCAAATAATTACCATGAAATTAATTGCAATGACAATTACAGATTAAGTTCATGTAAATAGTGTTATCTTGAACTCACCTTCTTTTCCCCTTCCATTATCTTTGATCATGTATCCCCTTTTCTTTCTGATTCTCCATTTTCCACCAGATATAAACAATTTATTTTAAACTGAAATTTTTCTTTGCTGGGGGTGAAATGATAATTCTAGATCTAATCTAATTCTAGGGTAGGGGAGGTAGTCCTACACTTACAATTTACCTTAATAATCTAGAACCCCACACACACTGACCATTATGTCCAAGTGCTAGCCCATCATCACCAGCAAACTCAGAAGCTGAAAACATCTTATGTTTTTTCATTGATTTGATAAATATTTGTTTTGATCCTACTCAGTCCCAAATGCTCTGCAAGGTATTTGGCTTACAAAGATAAATATAGCATCCAACATCAAAGAACTCATTTAAATGGAGGAAGACTGATACACATAGTGAGGAAAATACTAGTAATAGGTACAGGTGACTATGAGGACATGCAGCAGTTGTACCCACCCACTACCAGGAGCTAAAAGAAGTTGACTCTAAAGTACTGAGTTTCAAAGGATGAACTCAAGTCAGCAAGGAAAAGTGAAGATGAAAGGCTCTCATCTTATCAGTAATTGTGGGTCTGTCTCTTTTAGAGCCAGAACAAATGTTTGCCACAAGCTGGTTCAATTAACCTCTTAATTTTGCAGACAAGAAATTCAGTATGTTTCAGAGCCATTTTCCCATTAATCTGTATAATGTTTTCTAGAGACTTTTTTAAGAAAGCAAATATTTTTAAAGATTTTACTTATTAATTTGAGAGAGAAAGAGAGGGAGAGAGAGAGAGAGAGAGAGAGAGAAGCCACAAGCAGGGAAAAGGGCAGAGGGAAAGAAACAGACTTTCCACTGAGCAGGGAACCCGATGTGGGGCTGGATCCCCAGACTCTGGGACCATGACCTGAGCAAAGGTAGATGCTTAACCTACTGAGCCACCCAGGCACCCCCTAGAAAGCAAATATTATGTTGATTTTTACAGATAAGGACATTAGGGCATTCATATAAGAAGTAATTTACCAAAAGTCCCCACAGAGTATTTGATGAATGTAAGGAGATATTCAAGTCAGGTGTCTCACCCAACTGTTCATGATAGGAAGGATATTATTCTTATGACAAAAGAAAAGCACAGGGCTGAGAATCTAGAGCCTTGACACTAATAGTTCTGCAACTTTGAAAAGGCTCTCATGTTTCCTCATTAATAAAATGAGGTGATTGCACAAGACATTCCAAAATTCTAGGGCCATGCTGTCAAAATTGTGCCGGTTCACAATACCGTATACTAAAATATCTGTTACTTGCATATGGGAAAGATTCTAGATCTGCACAAAATCATCTGAAATTAAATGTCCCCTTTCATTAATTTTTTAGTCCTGACATTTTTAGTTCCATGTTTCCCCTTTATCCAGATTTTTCTTATTTCTTTTCATTTTTTCAAAATCCCCTAAGCTGCCTGAACTATGATTAAGCATTTAGAAGATTCCCAATAAACCTATCCCATAATGAAAAAGCACTCTGAACATACTTAAAACTTTGGAACTAAAAGCTTTATATTTACAATATTTCAAACCTCAAGCCATAACAGCCCAAATTCAGAGGGAAGTAAAAGCAACTCAGATGTGAAGCAAAATAGTTAAATATTAATGTAATGAGATTTTAAATCATAGGTCTGAAAATCCATCAGAAAAAAACCTTTTTTTTTTTTTCCAATTTGTAGGAAACTCATATTTAAGGCCATGTCAAGACAGATTATCTCCACCAAACCTTCTTTTCATGCATTATTTCCTCACTGTATTTTTTAACCACTCCTTCTTTTTCTTACTTATTCACTAAATATCTTTTAACTTCCCATGTTCAAAACCTATGGTAAAACAAAACAGAAAAAGTCAATAGAGCTGTGTGTTTGGTTGTTGTTTATTTATTAGATTGGTTGGGTGAAAAAAAAAAAAAGATTGGTTGGGTGAGTGGGAATTTTTGGGTTTGTTTGTTCTTATATAGAAACATTTCCTCCAATACTAAAATAAAAGGCTAAGATACAATAAGAGTCTATCACTGGTTGAGATATTAAATATCTCCTGTATACCAGCATCTAATTAATGCCCAGTTCTTTCATATGTTTAATGTGTTCTCAGTCAATTCAGTTTCCAATATAGTGTTTGAATTTTCTTTAAAGTACTAGACTTTTCTATATTTATTTCACTTATTTTATAGGTCTTATTTTCCTTAGAATATCTTTGAGGCTATGTCCCACAAAAAAAAATGCTCATGAACTATAATAAAATAATTCTGCAAATTGATTTATTTTACATTCATGTTACCCCTGGAAACGATTACATGCAAGTCTATAGCATGCTTAATTAACATGGGTGTAAGTCAATCTCTTAAGACCTTAACAGTAAACAGATATCTATATATTGAGTCAATAGGATAAGTATGATTGTTAAAACTAACATTATAATACTATGTATTGATTGCATTTATTTTCTTTAGTTCCATTTATATAATTTTCACCATTCATCCATATAAAAATGAATGTCTCTTTTAACTTTCATTTTAATCCTTTCTGCCTCAGAAATGTCTGCTTGAAAAAAAAAAAAAAAAGAAATGTCTGCTTGTTTCATTATTCCTCATTTTTCTAAAAGAGACCTATGACAAAATATATTTTCACCCATTTCACTATATTCACTTACATTTATCTCTAATATATTTCAATACTACTCCACTAAGTCTCATGTGTAAAAGAAAAATGGTAAGAGCAAGTACACCAAGCTCCCTTGTTCTTCAAGAATATGCAAAGCATATTGAAGAAGAAGGGTGTATCTTAATGAGATAGTTGCTTGGCTAAAAAGTCGTAAATGATAACTTTTTTTTTTTGGATATTTTTTATTGGAGTTCGATTTGCCAACATATAGTATAACACCCAGTGCTCATCCCATCAAGTGCCCTCTCAGTGCCCGTCACCCAGTCACCTCATCCTCCCACTCACCTCCCCTTCCACTACCCCTTGTTCATTTCCCAGAGTTAGGAGTCTCTCATGTTCTTTCTCCCTCTCTGATATTTCCCACTCAGTAAATGAGAACATTTAAAGGGAATGTAACTTTCCCAGAAAACAGGATGGAGCTTCCCCCAATAATTAAAAGTAGAATTACTAAAAAAAAAAAAAAAGTAGAATTACTATATGATCTAATAATTCCACTACTGGGTATTTTTACCAAAGAATACAAAAATATTAATTCAAAAAAATACATGCATCCCTTTGTTTATTACAGCATTACTTATAATAGCCAACATATGGAAGCAGCCCAAGTGTCCACTGATACACAAATGGATAAAAAATATGCAGTATTTATACAATGGAATATTCTTGAGCCATAAAAAGAATGAAATCTTGCCATTTGCAACAACATAGATGAGTCTAGAGGGTATAATGCTAAGTGCAATAAGTCAATCAGAGAAAGACAAATACCATTATGATTTCATTCAAATGTGGAATTTAGGAAATAAAACAAAGAAAAAAGAAACCAACAAACAGGAAAACTCTTAAGTATAGAGAACAAACTGATGGTTATGGGGGCAGGGGGAATGGGTGAAATAGATGATGGGGATTAAAGAGTACACATATGATGAGCACTGAGTAATATACAGAATTGCTGAATCACTGGGATGCCTGGGTGGCTCAGTGGTTGAGCATCTATCTGCCTTTGGCTCAGGTCATGATCCTGGGGTCCTGGGATTAAGTCTCACATTAGGCTCTTTGCAGGGAGCCTGCTTTTCCCTCTGCCTGTGTCTCTGTCTCTCTCTCTGTGTCTCTCATGAAGAATTGCTGAATCACTATATTGTGTGCCTGACACTGATGTAACATTGTGTGTTAATTATACTGGAATAAAAGATAAATAAACACACAAACAAGCAAACAAATGGGAATAAATAATAAATACATAAATAAAAGGAATATGACTTCAAAAGGAGTTCTGGTTCAAGACAGTGACCATAGCAGGCTTGTGAATTCAGTTCTTCCCAGGGACACACCAATACCAAAGCTACAAATAGAACAAGTCCCTCTGGAAAAAATCCAGAAGCTAGCTGAGTGACATCTAAATGCTGAGTAAATGATTTTTTTAAACGCATATCACAATGGGTAGGAAAGGCTGAGATACAATCTTGCCATAAACTCCACCTCCAGCACAGCAACACACACTAGGAAGGTAACTCATAACTTCCAGTTTCTTCCTGAGAAGCAAAGGGTTTGGACCCCACAACCTGTTACCCAACTTTTCAGACCTATTACTTCTTCCACTCTCCCCAATTTAAATTTGGAATACTGTAGTATCCTTGATCACTATTACTACTTCTAAACTTTGTTCCTCTGCTATCAATTAAATTTTTGTATTGAAACCTATATTATGATTTAAAGTCCGTCTGGACTCTGGCATAATGTCAGGGGGTTCTAGAAGTCTCTACTACCTTCTGAGGTCTTAGTACCTTTATTGCACTCTTGAAGGACTTTATGTTTATCATTGCCTCTGCACTTAAAAGGTTGCTTAATAATTGTCTATTCACTTGTGTGACTCCCCCATCAGTCTCTCAGAGACTTGAAGGTAAGAGCTGTGTCTTCTTCTTTGTATTCCTGATACATAACATACTTCCTGAATTGGAACACTAGAGATTTTTGTAAATATTTGCTAAGTGACTAAATCACCAACTCCTGCACCACTGTCTTCCCATTCTTATCACAGAAGACAGCATTCAGACAAGTTATCCCAAAATATGGTACCTTGACATATAGAATATTTCAGGCTGAAAGAATTGGAGAGATGACAAGTGCAGAAAGGATTTTCTGACAAGTCACAGACCCTCAAGTGAGAGGTACCCTCCTTACACTGAGAGGAAAGGAGTATCCTTACCTTGCAGACACAGGACACCAAGAGCAATCCGAATGAACAGTCCTTGCAGTGTCTCCCAGAACTGCATTAAGCTCATACTCTTTTCTGTCCTACCACATTTTTTCATGACTCTTCATCATACCTAATACAAAACCACTCAGGTTTAACCATTTCCTCAGGCCTTCATTTCTTCATGAAAGCTCCAAGCTAACATAAAACTTCTATTAAATAAATGTGTATGCTTTCCTCTTATAATGACATCCCAGTAAATCATTTTTGCTGCCATGGATGCAAGTCTCTTAACTAAGTGGAGCTTTCTCATTGAATATCCATTTTCTTTCTTCTCCCTTTCTATCCCCTTTTTGCTTAGGATTTTCAGGGAACTAAGTAAACAGCAGTCAAGTCCCAATGTGGGTAGAAACAGCACTGATTCAGTTATAAACTTTATGGCTCTGGGATCCCTGGGTGGTGCAGCAGTTTGGCACCTGCCTTTGGCCCAGGGTGCGATCCTGAAGACCCGGGATCGAATCCCACATCGGCTCCCGGTGCATGGAGCCTGCTTCTCCCTCTGCCTATGTCTCTGTCTCTGTCTCTGTCTCTCTCTCTCTCTGTGACTATCATAAATAAAAATAAAAATAAATTAAAAAAAAAACAACTTTATGGCTCTACTTTCTTTGTATCTTCAGAAAGCTTCATTTAGTCATTACATGTGCTGGATTTTATTGTTTGCTCTATTTTTCATCCCTCCATATCCTTATCATGATTCACTGTGAGATGAACCATAGCAAATGCTTCAATGTGCCAATGAAGTTGGGCTCAGCTATGTGATTTGCTTTCTCTGATATGTGAGTGGAGGTGAAACTGTCAATTCCCACCTATAAGCATCACATGTTTCTGTTTCCTCCTTTGATATTATGACATCTTGGGCAGCCCGAGGTGGCTCAGCAGTTTGGTGCTGCCACTTTCCGCCCAGGGCATGATCCTGGAGACCTGGGATCAAGTCACATGTCAGGATCCCTGCATGGAGCCTGCTTCTCCTCTCTCCTGTCTCTGCCTCTTTCTTTCTTTGTCTCTCATGAATAAATAAATAAAATCTTAAAAAAAAAAAGAAAGAAATTATGACATCTTCTATGAGAAGAAAAAGCCTCAGGTAACTACTGACCTTGGAACAAAAGATCTTTGGAGCAGACTTGAACTCAGCCCACAGCCTGAGACAGAACCACATTAGCTGACCAGCAGAGCAAAGAACAAGAAATGAATCATTGATATGTCAAACCAATGAGTTTTGGGGTTCTTTGCTTATGCTGCATTACTGCTATAGGAACTGTGCTTGATGTATATTCTCTAAATCTCCAGTTTATAAACCATTGTCTTTAGCCAGTGAAAAGAGTGTAAGAAGGGCAGAACCGGGATCCCTGGGTGGCGCAGCAGTTTAGCGCCTGCCTTTGGCCCAGGGCGCGATCCTGGAGACCCGGGATCGAATCCCACGTCAGGCTCCCGGTGCATGGAGCCTGCTTCTCCCTCTGCCTGTGTCTCTGCCCCCCCCCCCCCCTCTCTCTCTCTCTCTCTTTCTCACTGTGTGCCTATCATAAATTAAAAAATAAATAAATAAAAATTAAAAAAAAAAAGAAGGGCAGAATCAAGGGCACCAGGGTCCTTGATTTCAACTCAGGACAAGATCTCAGGGTTATTGGACCAAGCTCCGTATTGGGTGCCCTACTCAATAGGAAGTCTGCTTCTCTCCCTCTCTCTCTCTATCCCTCCTCCAGCTCTCTCTCTCACACACAAACACTCTCTCTCTTTCTAAAAATAAGTAACAAATATTTTTTAAAAATAAAAGGAGGGAAGAATCCTGTTTGAAAAGTACATTTTTAATCTAATAAAAGTTTTGGAAATATCTCAAAAAGAAGTGGTCTATGTTTTACATTTTACTAGGATTTTATGATGATTTGAATTGGTTATTGATATTGCTACTTACCAGGGTTGGAATTGACCATTGTCTTCTATTAGTTGAAGTGGCAGTTCTATCTGCCATCATTCTCTTCCTTGAATGTAATTATTTATAATCATTATTACAGCCTTTTTTATATGGACGCTCAGCTCAAATTATACCCATAAACTTCAGCTACATTATATCTTGAATGTTCAAGTCAGGCTTTTAAGGATTTGTAAAAAGCCATAAAGAATATTATTATCATTAAAAATATATGATGTATAGTAATGAATTGAATGCAGAAAAATATCCATATTTTGAGGCAAAAAAGGAATAAAACTGACTAAAATATCTTGAGGTTTAAAAAAAGTTTAAGATCCTAATCCCTGACATCAATAAATCTGCACCTTTTTCCTTTCTTATTTTTATTCCAAGACCAATATAGATTCAGATACCATATAAATTTAGAACTCAGGTAGCTTGGGGATTAAAGAGCAGATGGGAAACTCAGAATCCAAAATTAGAATCCTTACTCAGCCATCGATTTACTGTTTGATACTTAAAATATTGTTCTTTCATTTCTACAATGAAGTTGATTTGGCAAACCATTCCAGTCAGCAATGTTTAAGCTATTTTGGAGACAACCTATTCAGGGTGTTTTTAGCTATCTCAGAGATAGTTGAAAATTTTTCAAAATATTGAATAGAGCTCTTTAGTTCAATTTAATTTATGATTTAAACACAAAAACAGAAAAAATGGAGTGGTTGTTTTGATTTGATGTAGTAAATCTTAGTAGGAACAACCCAAATTTTATAAAACAGTCATGAATTTCTCCTATCTTCAAGGCTGAATAATACTTGGCAAACTACTCAACCTTTTCAAGCCTTGTGTTCTTCATCTGGAGAATATAATGAAAGTACTAGAGGATTTTTGTGAAAATAGAAGTAGAAGAAGTACAGGTACATCCCATATAAAAGCAGCATGTCTGGCATAACCAGAACCCAACAAATGAAAACTATTATTTATTAATAGTGCAGTGAAATCACATGGCAACAATAAGGTGTCTAAAATTTGAATGAAGCTTGGGTGTCATAAGAAATGGAGCTACTTAAAGAGAAGTAAATAGTGTTTATGTGGCTCACAGGACTGTTTGTTCTCACTTAATTCTTGGTTTATCTTTGTGACAGCTGGAGAGCAGGAGACGAGGGACCTTATTTGAAATACCTTCTTAAATGATCAAGAACAAAAATAAATAAAACACACAGGGTCTTCAATTACAAATGCTTTACAAACATTAGCTGCATCACAAACCACTTACCAGGATCTCTTGATCTTTCAACAATCACCTCCTGATTCAACCATGTGTTCCAAGCTCAGTTTTACCCAATTCTCACTGCCAAACTGAAAGAACAGTCATCTTTCTCATAATACCAATAATCATAACCATCAATATTGAGCACCCACTCTATACCACACTACCTACATCACATATTTTTAGATCTCTGGACCATGCTGAAGGGATGCTGGAATTCCAATTTTAAAGTGAAGAAATGGACCATCAGAAGGGTAACGTTTTCCCAGTTTCACACAGCAAATAAGAAATAGAGAGGGATTTAAAAACCCAAGTTTGTCTGATTCCCATGTTCATGCTTGTTCCATGAGCCTTTGACTTTAATGATAAAGTCACAACATGCTAGAGTTTGGGGCTGGAAGGAAGCTGAGACCTTGTCTAATCCAAGCCCGCTTTTTTTTTTTTTAAAGGTGAGGAAATTGAATTCCAGATCAGAAGAACCAAGTGACTTACTCAAGTTCACAAAACAGAAAGAGGTAAAAGCCAGGTTAGAACTTTTTTCCCACATTACCCTTCAGTAAAGTTCAACTATAAAGAAACACATTAGCAAGCCAAATCACACTATTTCCATGTTTCCCAGATATCAAGACTCCCTAGCCCCCTCACCTCTCTTTCTCTCTCTCTCTCTCTCTCTCACACACACACACACACACAGAATGTGGGAATAATTGAACTCTGCTACTTCCAGGTTATGCCCCTTGTGAAGAAACCTAAAACTTGGCTATAAAATTTTTCATACAGTACTGCTATGAATATTTTTTGAAAAACTGAAATTACCTATTCATTGGACTGTGACAAAATTTCAGGCAGTTACCAGTTTTTATAAACTCCTGCTTGGAAGACAGAAGGATGGGGTTAATGAGGTGCAAAGAATCAATCTATACTTTTCATCTCAAATACATGTTATTGTAAGGAAGCAGAGAGCCAAGTGGGTGGCAGGCATGTTATTGAAGGGAAAAGATACAACTTCCACCAGTTTTTCTTTATCACACAGGAAGTCAGATTGCATGGGATTTCATCTAGTGTAATGATCCTGGTGACTGTTCCCATTCACAATCACCTCTTGCAGACTGAAGCATGATTTCTGACGTCATGCTGACTGCTTTGATTTGCCAACATAATTCTAAGGTAGCGTTCTCAGGCAAGGGGCCAATATGGAGAGTTTTTTTTCTTGGTTATCATACAGCTCTGGATACATCATTTTGCAAAGTAACAACCAAGGTCAAAAGTATTGCCTCCATACTGGGCCATAACAAAACACATTTTGAAGGCTGCTTGAGTTTGTCTTCATAACACTTCAAGGCTGATATCCATTAGGCATATTCATTCTTCTGCTACATCCAATTCAACTTTTTCAGAAACTTTTGCACATGATGACTCCATTTCTTTTTTGTTTATTTGTTTTATTTTAGTTGCTAGTTGCCATGGACTGAAGGTTTGTGTATTTCCCCATATCCTGACAAATTCATATGTTGAAGCCCTAATCCTCAATGTGATGGTATCTGGAGGTGGCGCCTTTGAGAGGTGATTATGGTTACATTTGGTCAGAAAGGTGGGACCCTCAAGATGAGATTAATACCCTTATAAAAGGAGAAAGAGACCTCACTCTGCCTCCCCATGAACACACACTGAGAAAGGGCCATGTGAGGACAAAGCAAGAAAGCAGCAATCTGTACCAGGAAGAGAGCTCTCAGCAGACTGAATCAGACAGCGCCTTGATCTTGCACTTCCAGTTTCCAGAACAGTGAGATATAAATTTCTGTTGTTTAAGCCACCAGGTCTGTGGTACTTTGTTATAGCAACCTGACCAGACAAAGGCTATTAGTCAAATATGCAAAAGACAGAATTAAAAAGCTTTCCAAATTCTAGATTGTTATTGAGTAGAATTTTTAAAGATTAGGAAATAATTTCTAAGCATAAAGAGTCCTATGAAATATTTTAACCCTTCTGGGGATACGAGTGCCATTATTCCATGAATAAAAATGTGGGATCATCAGGCTTCCTGCCGGAAGCCTGCTTCTCCCTCTGCCTGTGTCTCTGCATCTCTGTCTGTGTCTCTCATGAATAAATAAATAAATATTTTTTTTAAAATGTGGGATCCTGAGAGTCCATTTGCCCTGGCTCATGGCAATGGTTACATGATGCAGAGTGTATAGGGAGTTCTGACCAGCCTCAGACACGATTTTCAGGTCACATGACAGTTCCAAGAAGGCTCAATTAACTAGGTTCTTTAAAAGAAGGCTACAAAGAAAAGAGAGCAAGCTTTCTGGTTTTTTGAATGATATTTCAAAAAGCATTTTTCCCCCAACAGGATAAGCATATCACCATGAATTCTAGACTCTAAGACCCAAACACTGAGTGAATTAAAACAAAGGAAACATGAAAAAGCAGCTCCGATGGTAAGGTCTTGATGTACCTTCAAACAAATTTGTTCTGAATAATACATCAAGTATCTAAGAACTCACATCTTAGCCTATTTTTTTAAAGATACATTGTAAAGTGCAAAGCATCAAGAAAAGCAGTGATGTTCCCCAATATTTCAAGAAGCTGGTTATTTAAAAAAAGTTTCAAGATTTTTTGGACAAGTGCAGAAGAGAATTCCTGAACTCTTGGTTGAGCATCAGACAAACTTTCTTGCTTTCAGATCTCTGAAGTTCAAAGACATAAGCCCGTGCCAGGAGTGCCATGGCTGAGATAGCTGCACAGAGTGCCTCTGAGAGAATTATACTGAGAAGTACATAAAGGAAGGAACAAAGTCACAGTCAATTGACAGACTATAAGCCCTGAAATACACACAAATGGCCCCAACAATCCCTTCTAAGCAATGTTAAAGATATGTCCTGTATTGTAACTGTGGATATTTGGAAAGAGCTCTTTGTTGCTTAGAGGAAGATAGTTGCTGGTCTTAAAAGAATCAAAATCTTTTGTGGATTCTAAGTAGTTCAGAATACAAAAAGCTGAAGGGACTTTAGTCCACGATTTGACAGAGATTTATATAGCTCCATAAAATGGTCTGCATATACAGAATTTATAAGGAAATAAGCAATAGCAAATGAAATTATTTTTAACATTATAAGAAGACTTATATCCAATAAAAATGTAGTCATAAGCAAGAGTCCCTTTAATAGATGTGCATCTTGAAAAAAGGTTTTTTAAAGAAGTCCTTTGCCTGTCAGTGTACCCTCACTTCACAAAATGCTCCTTATGTGTTCCTGGTTTCCTATTTTTTATTATAGTTGTCCAAAGGTAAAATTAGACTGTGAACTCCTTAAATGAACAGAATGGTTCTTAGACATCTCTCTCTCCCTGGTGCTAAGTAATGCCCTAGCACATAATATATGGTTAACTAGTATTTGCTAAACTTTAAAAACTACTTCCCCACATGGGAAACTCTGTGGAAAATATCAATATAGCCTTTAATTTTATTCTCACACTATTAAAAATAATCACAAGTTGAGTCTACAGAGCTCATGAAATGGGTAATACCAAGAAAGGGACCAAGATTCCTTTTAATGAACCTATAATTTCTTTCCAAGTATGGTTGAATGCTCCAAAATATCTCTGTGTTATTGACTTCAAGTGACTAATTAGGGACAATTGTACATGAGGACATCTGTGTTCAGTAATTCCTAGAAACACAACTTTTATCACACTCTGTCCACATGTACTAAGTGCCTAGAGAGAGCTAGCACAGATGACAATGATTCAGAGGTACCATGAAAACACATTCCTGTGATAAGGTAATTTCCTGGGGCCTCTATCAAATCATAACTCATAGATAGATGCCAAGCTGGCTTCCTACCTCCTGAAGAGACAGTCCATTCAATTGCTGATATTTGAAATACAATAGAAAAGGAAACATGGCCAAATCAATACAGATGCAAAGATTATATTTCTAACCTGTAAATTGTCAAAACTTTCCCTTATTTCTCCTTATCCTCATGGTTAGATAAAATAATAATTTCTAACATTCCTTTAGGACTGAAAATTTATCAAGTATTCTAACATACCATTTCATATGACCTTCACAACAACGTTGGGGGGTAAGTAGGGCAGCATTATTTCCATTTCAAATAAAAAATGGATTATCAGGGAAAGAAGAATTAAACAAATGGCAAATTCTGATTCCAGAGCCAGTGTCCCTGTCACTATATCATTTCTGTCACTAGCAGTTGGTCTTTGGGGACCTCACTTGCTTCAGGCCAGCTACCTAGCTAAGCCATTTGTTATTCAAAGGATGAACATAACACCCATATATGGTCCCTGGAATGGGAAAATACAGTTATTGGGAGATGTATTAAAGAGTTAAAAATAATAGTTGACACAGAAATTTAAAAAATATATAAGAAAGCTTAGCAAATTCTCCAATAATAGTCACCAAATCAGTGTCAACAAAAGAGATCCACGTAATTCAATTCTTCAACCACCACCAGGACCAGACCAGAGAGAAACAGGGATATCTTTCAATGTCATCTTTCTTCCTCCCTGAAAGCTATTCTGAGCACGCTTTAAACTAAATCAAGATCCCAGTTCCTCCTAGACATGCTCCATCTTCCTTTCCCATACCACTCATCCCTCAGACTGATAGTCAAATTTACAGTATTTTCCAGCTCCACACCCCCAGTAGAAGAAGCCTATCCCTGAGATAGACTTGAGACTTTGTCTAAGAGGATGGAGCCCAAAGTGAAACATGGCAACCAACCATTCACCCTAATGACTGAATGAATGTCATTTCAACTATCAGAAGGGCTTTCAATACAGGTTACTTGATTCACAATCAGAGGGTTGCAATTTGTTACTATTATGCTGCTCATCACTATATTTAGCAAACAAAATCTTAAGAACTAAGGTTATTTTATTTCTTTGAATAACTTAAAGACATAGGAGTGAGTGAACCTCCTGAATCTGTCTCAGAGGTTCACAGGTATAATTGCTAATAATATAGATTTCATATCTCTGGTTTAACTGGATTCAAACTTAGGGTAGCATTAAATAAAGGTATGACTTTTCTCTTGAATAATATGTGCACAATATTTTAAAAATCAAGTAATAAAAATGAAGTGTAGTAAAGTTAGTCTTTTGTACCACCTGTATCCCCCTTCCCAGTTTCTCTCCTTAAACACAATTGCTTTTAACTATTCCTAAACATAAAGGGAATACTGTGTAAGACATGCCCACTGTCTTTCTTCCAAGTTACTTTTTTTTTTCTTTAAAATCTTTTGATGTTGATTACTTTTCCCACACTGGGGTCAGAACTCCTCTTCAGAGTAAGTTGTTGTTTACCTTTGGTTCTATCCTAAATGTGGACAAAAGCCTCTCCTTTTCTTTCTTTTTACTTCAGTTATGACAGGTTGGTATTATCTAATGGCTCTTTGCTAAAAATGAAGAGAAACCAAGGGAGAAACAAGCAAGAAAAACAAAACAACACAAAAGAGACAAGTTCACTGTGTATAGACAGTAACAACAGCAGACGTACTTGGCTCTAAAGTTCTCCTTGCCTGTTACACAACCCTTTTCAGAATAGTGTTATAAATCCTCATAAATAAAATTAGATGATCAAATCATGTATGGATTAAAGTTACTAGCTTTTCCACTCCTCAAAATTCTCAGTCACAAAATTCTCAAGAGGCAACCTACCACAATAACCAGTATCATGTTCCAAGGTCAGCATATAAGTATAAATTGACAACAGAACACAGAATTTTCTCACATCTCCACAAAAGACTGCAATAGTGATGGTAGTGGGGTAATGACGCTGATGGTGATGATGGCCAAAATGGGCTGAGTGTTACTTCTGTAATCCTAAGGAATAAAAAACACTGAAGCCAATAAGACACACCAGAGGACTTCACCATGGTGCTAGTTACCACACTTGTTTTCATAACTTCTCCTTAATAAGTAGCTGTATGACATCATAGAAGAGAGTAGCATAGATGGACTCACCACACATGCTAGAAGGAGGGAAACACAGCTACTCCAAATGTGGTAAGAAACCCTGCTGGTTTCCAGCTCTGCCATCTCTTTTGATAGTAAACTAAAGCACTACACTGTTATTCAGAGTCTTTTGAGAGATACTACATTAGAACTGATTTTTATGAAAGCACAATTGCTTCTTAAACAGCCCCTTGATCAGGAAAGTTCTCCACTAGAGGGATATAGTTTGCAGAAACCACAAAGAGGGATCCTTGGGTGGCACAGCGGTTTAGCGCCTGCCTTTGGCCCAGGGCGTGATCCTGGAGACCCGGGATCGAATCCCACGTCGGGCTCCTGGTGCATGGAGCCTGCTTCTCCCTCTGCCTATGTCTCTGCCTCTCTCTCTCTCTCTCTCTGTGTGACTATCATAAATTAAAAAAAAAAAAATTAAAAAGAAACCAAAAAGAAAGAAAACAACGCCAAGATTTGCTTGAGAAAACAATTCAAACAAACTGGTATTTCCACTTCTCAACTGCTGTATACTTTTTTTTTCTAGTTCTGTAGCTCTATTTTATCTCTTCCTATGATGTTTCTGTATTAACTTATAATGAATATTCAAATCTTTCTTGTCAAAAAATTAAATAAATCTTTCTTGTAGTTATATTTCACACATGAAGCAGCCTGGATCACTAGACAAGTCATATAATCTTAGAAGCTTACTGTTAGTAAAACGTTAGTAATTCAGACTAAAAGAGAACTTAGCTCATTCATTTTACAACAAAATATTTCTGTGTAACCATTATAAGATAGTTATTTTGCCAGATATTATTTATCTAAAGACATAGTTATTGAATGTTGCAAGAGCTCAATAATATCATATATACGGTGTGTAAATCACATATCCTGGAATTAATTTTCACAAAGCAGTGTTAAAAAAAGACAAAATTATCATCCTGAAAATTTTCATTTAATGCAGTATAATTTGTAAAACTGAAATATAGAAAATACCTAAATATTCAACATTAGAGAAATGATTAAATAAAAACTGGCATATCTACAGAATGTGACATAAAATGTTTAGGTTATAATGACCAGTAAAACAGTAGAACGTATGATTGTGTCTTTGCCATGATAGTAACTTTATACTTATAAATACAGATTTGAATGGACTATGGAAAAATAAAGTCATTAATTTGTAAGCATAGTAGAATTGCAAAGAGAATGCTATTTCCATTATCATCTTATTTTTGTATTTATGCAACTGAAAAGTAGTTCAAAGGAAAGAAAAAATGTATTTATTGAATATCTACCTATGCAAAGAAAGGTGAGACATTAGACCTGCCCTCAGGAAACTTATAGATACAAGTAGGACTTACAAATAGAATGTAAAAAAACATAATACATAAGACAATGTGTCATAAAAGATATTAAAATGAAATGCTATGTATTTGTATTATTAACCAGGAAGAAAGTATAACTTTTCGTTATACAATTAGAAGATACAAATATTCTAGGAGATTTATCATTTGCTTCTGTAGCAATCAGAGAAGAAATATTGCCTCACTTTATGATTTCAAGACAAAAGGGAAAAAAAATCAACATCTTTTGGAAGCTGCTTCTAACAGCTACATTCTTACCAAGTCATCTTTGACGGACCTCTTCACCCTTATCAACTGCACATGGCACACCTATCTGTATGCACTTGGGCACTGGAAGGCAGAGATTTGTTCCCAGAAGGAGGAAGCTCTAGAAATAAATACTCCAACCTGCAATTGGCTAAACCCAGTGGTATTGCAGAGGGCAAAGGAAGTTGGTTGACATTGTCCACACAAATCAAGCATAGAGGAAGGAAGGTAGAGATGGTGGAGAAAAAATATAGACAGGCAAACAAAAAATAACCAACACATATATCTATGAAAATAAACTTTCTGAAGACATTATATTTCCTATGAAGACCTGAAAGCGTTCTTTACAAAATTAAGGATGACTGCCAACATGACTTCTATTAACTTCTATAAACAGAACAAGGAAAGATAATGATTAGAAAATTAAAAAAAAAAGAAATTTACATTATTAACAGTGAAATGATTGTGTATATTTAAAAATCTGCAAATAGGGGCACCTGGGTGGCCCAGTAGTTGAGCATCTGCCTCTGGCTCAGGTCATGATCTTGGGGTCCTGGGATAGAGTTCCACACTGGGATCCCCACAGGGAGCCTGCTTTTCCCTCTGCCTATGCCTCTGCCTCTCTCTCTGTGTCTCTCACGAATAAATAAATAAAAGCTTTAAAAAAATCTACAAATAAATTACTAAAGTCAGAAAGTGAGGAGCATAGATATTAATGTCAGATCAACACACAGAAAATCAATCATATTTCTGCATACTAGCAACAAATGAAAAATACATTTTATTTTTAAATATATAACATCTGCAATAGCATAAAATACAAAATAAGAATAAAGCTACTGAAAGATGTTTAAGAACTATGCAGATAATTATAAAACTTTGCTGACAGAAATTAAAGAACAAAATAAATGAAGGGTATACAATGTACATAGATCAAAGACAAATATGTCCTTTCTCTTAAATTGTAATATATAGATTTAATCCAACCCAAATAAAATCACAATTTATTTTTTTTGAAATCTGATCAGATTATTCTAAAACTTGTGTAATAATTAAAGAAGCTAAGATTTTTATTTTTTTATTTATTTTATTTTTTTTAAGCTAAGATTTTTAAAGGACAAGTTTTCTTGGATAGAAAAAGTCTATCAGAATATCAAACATAACAATTTTAGAGCAAAATTTTAGATATATCAATGGAACAGAATTTAGAGCTAAGATACCAACTGAGACAAATATGGCCACTATACTTATGATTTTTTGCAGGGTAAAGAGAAAATAACTACTTTTCAATAAGTGGCACTAGGTCAAGTGGGCATCCATAGGGAAAACTAAACTTTACTTGATACCTTTTATAAACATCAGTTCAAGTTGCTAGATTCTTAGGCTAGATTCCACAGGATATGATTTGTGTGCAGTAGGTTTATCAGGATATGTCCTTAAGATCAGCACTTATGTGGGAGTAAAGAAGGAGATTTGTCCAAGTGAAGACTGAAATGCAATACAGCTATAGCGAAGGCCTCTACCAAATGCACGAGTTGCTCAGAGCTGACTCAACCTTTTAAAATTACCCACAATATAGGCAAAGGGGCCAAACCACTGACCTTTATACCATCCAATTAGCAGCACTGAATACAGGCTGCCCCTAGGGAAGAGGACTTTGGGTAAGGTTGCTTTCTTGGGAGGAGTTTCAGGGTAAAACCCAAAAAGACTCAGCATCCTCCTAGAAGGTCTTAAAGGGATAGTGGATGGGAGAAAGGGAAAATCTAGGTGAATAGGTCAGAATCCATAGCAAGGTGCAATGTAGATAGAAATATAAACTGTAAAATTATAAAGCTTCTAGAACATAATGTCAGAGAATACTTTCATGATTCCAATATAAGAAAAGTCTTCTTAAGCAGAAGCCCAAAAGCAATAAATAGAAAGAGGGAAACTAACAAATTGGGCTACATCAAAAGACACCAGTAAGAGAGTAAAAAGACCAGTCATAACATGAGAGATAATATTTGCAACATATAAAACAAAAAAAAAAATTCTATAGTTTCTTTAAGTCAATAAAAAAAACAAGCAACTAAGTAGAAAAATAAAAAATAAAAAATGTGCAAAAGACATGAATGGGAGATTCCATTCAAATGACCATATAAACAGGTGCATTAGTTAACAATCAAATGCAAATTAAAACCACAATGAGATACTACTACAACCCACAAGAATAGCAAAAATGAAAAAGACTGGCAATTCCAAAGACTGAGAAGATATGGAACAAGTGAATTTCTCATATACTGCTGGTAATACCAGGGTGGAAAACAATTTGGCAATATCTACTAAAGTGGAATGTACGCAAACCCCATAATACAGCAATTTCTATATATATGTGTGTGTATATATATACATATATATGTATTCATCACATATATACACACATATATATGTATGTATTCTCTACATTCTATTTTAAACTATACCAAAATTCCTGGTTGCTTGAAAAGTCATAAAAGAGTTCTTCCAACATAAACATTTCCAGTGTTGGGACACAGAGATTGACGATTTTAAAAAGCAACAACTTGGTTCACCAATAGTCAACCTCATTCTTTAAGATGTACAGACAAGCAAAAGTTTCTACTGTTTCAGATGTGGTGAGAGCATCTCAGGTATAGGCTTAACGTGAGATAAGCTCTCTTCAAAATTCTGGTAATAAGGACATATTATAAGTCTGTGACCAAAGAAGCGGGGGTGGAACATTTGGTTCTGATAAGTGCAAAGATTTGTTAGTTACAGCATTGTTCATTCTTCAGGTGGCTTTGTTGTTAATTAAGATGGGTCTTGCACCTTCAAGCCAAATACAGTTCTGTTCCTAAAAAATTTAGCATTAATGATCAGAAACAGTGGTGGACATAAGGCACTCTCATGTACTAGCACATATCAATAGGTGATGCTATCAAAGCTAACTGCGAAGAGCACAACAATCACAAGTTCTGCTAAACCTATTCAAATAAAGTTTAGGTGAATGATACAGTCTGATGTGTGCCCACCCCAGTTAAAGGCTACAAAGTAAATTAAGTTCTATTAATGAAATTTTTGGCATCAGCAACCTAAGAAGTTACAATTCTCAAAGATTTTGGACAGAGACTAGAATGTGTTTAGGTATCACTGAAATTACCACTACATCTGTACTTCCCTAAGCCTTAGTAACCATTGTTTTGTAAATTACAGCATTATTTTATGTACCACTAGGAAAGGGAGTGGGAGATAGATGCTACCAGCTAAACAATAGCAGACCATCCATTGTCAGAGCTATCCCAGTTTAGAGAGAATAAAATGTGGGGGGGGGGGGATGTATATTTTAAAATCAGTGAAACTTTGTAAGTTTCCCAGTATGCCAGATTTGAGTCTGTGCCCTACCACTCTTCCCAAGAGCTAGGAATTCTATTTGCCATTCCAGTGGCTGTATAAAACAAGAATTTAGCTTCATCTGTTTCTATGAAACCACTACTCTTAATTGTTATATTGCTTTTTCCCTGAGAAACTTTTCTTCTCTTTCTTTCTTTCTTTTTTCTTTCTTTTTTTTTTTTTTTGTTCCTCCATGTTCTCAATTATTCTAAACTCCCTTATGGATATCACATTGTATCTTTAAAAGAAAAGGATGTTCTCTAAGAATAATAAGTAATACACATATCATTATAAGCTAAATGTTTTAACCTCGTTGAATACTTCAGAGAAAAGTTTTTTAATGGCTGCAAGAATAGTAAGAGTATAGAGAATATATTAATCTTAAGTGTGACAAACTAGCTGAAATTCAGACATATGGAGTGCTCCTTACAACCTCTGAATCCTCAGAAGTATCATACAGAGCACTTAAAAGTGCAACACACAAAACTCACTCTATTGAGAATGTCCACAGGACTGATTTCATCCAATTCAGATTTTATGAGTGCTGAGTGATCAAAGTATCACTATTAAGTATCTAAAAAACAAGATGCAGTATTCATTAGTTGCCTTACATTGCATCTGTACTCTGTCTTCTGTGGCTGTACTTGGTAAGGAAAAGATTGAGTATGATAAAGATAAGAAACAAAAAAAAAAAAAAAGAAAAAGAAAAAGAGGCAAATAGAAGAATCAGGAGAAAAAGAAAAAGGGAAAGAAAAAAGGAAAACAGAAGAAAATAAGAGAGATAAAAGAGAAAAATAAGAGAAAAGATTATTTTGGTGGAATAAATGATAAGTTTTTTTAGAACTTTAATTTTCCAGGGTTTACAATTCTCCTTTTATATAATAAAAGAAATTTACAGTTTATATATTTGAAATCTCCACTAGATTGCCAGCAGAGGCTGTCTTCTTGTCTGTGTCTGTCTAGCCTCAGCACTAAGCACATAGCAGTGGCTGGGCTCATTAGTGATGACTCATTAATAAGTGCATACATTTTCTGTTAGGCTTATATCTTATTTATGAAAAATCAGTTAAATGTTTGTTTTAGTCATTATTGGGGGTAGTTGGGTGTTTTTTTAAAATATTCATGAACACTTTCGTTTTTGAAAACAAGAATAAAATAGCAAGCCAGGCAGAGAACATTTGAAGAAAGGAGAGAAAAGAAAAAAAGAAATGAGCTCTGAACTATAGGAGGGATGGAGTAAAGGAATTACAAAGGAATTAATTCTCACTATATGCAAAGAAAGGTATCAAGTCAATTGTTGAAGGCTTTATAAGGAGCTCAGAATAAGCTAACAGGAAACCAGAGAAATGAAAGGAACTTGGGAAAATAAATAAGCTGAAGGAAAAATGAAAGAACTAATATTAGGTGAAACTGATGTCAGAATAATTTTTAAAAACTTAAGAATTCCATAGCTGGATGAGCTCAGGTCATTGATCAAACCTTCCATTTTTAGGAAAGGAAATAAACTGTTCACTGTGTCAGTTGCCACCAGACACTCTGCAGCTAAGAGTTTGTGACCTCTGCATCAGCCCAGTGTCACTGAGGAACTGAGAAGCATCTAGATCAGAGTTTCCCAAATATAACTGTGTGTGTACAAACCATGGAGGTATTTTTAAAATGCAGATTCTGATTCAGTGGGTCTAAGATAGACAGTAGCCTGAGATTCTGCAAGAGGAAGCTGAGGCTACATGTCCATGGACCATGCTTTAAGTGGCAGTCTATGACAGAGTTTCTCAGAGTGTGGCCCAAGGACATATGAGCTAGAATAATCATGGTGCTTGTTAAAAATCCATATTCCTGAACTCCACCACAATCCTGTAGAAATGCTGAAGCAATTAACAACTATATTCCAAATTTTCTTTAAATATCATGTATTTACATTAAAAGCGCTAAGACACATAACCTAACCTTTAAATCTGTTTTCATTCCTCTCTTTTAGCCTGTCACTTACTTCCCATTTATTGTTTTTATTTATTTGCTTTTGGTCATTTTTCTTGAATCATCACCTTAAGAAGTTGAAAGCTAAAAAATGGATGATAGTAACATAAATAAAAAAATACTCTCTCCCTTTGTCAATTGATGACTTAAGTACTTGTACCTCTTCCTCCATCCCATCCTTGCCACTATTCCAATTTGTGAGAAACAGGTCACTAGGTTTTATGTCTAAGAATGCATGATCCACAGAGATGGTGATTAAGACTGAATTTCCAGGTTCCAAAATCCCAAATTCACCACACTGGATTTCATTTCCCTGAATCACTAATATGCATTTTATTTTGGTATCATGAAATACCATAAAACTTACTGGTCCCTTAAGTCAAAGTACTCCTCCCAACCCTTTCTGCTCCTTACTATTATCAGCATTTTTGTTGCTACTATTAATATCATTTTTATCTAACAATGGATTTTTGCCATGTGCCAACCATAGTGCTACAATACTCTTACCCATTGTCTTAATCCTTACCCTATAATGAAAAAAAAATACAACTTAATCAGCTCTTATTTTATAAATGAAGAAAGGAATGTTAAGAAAATTAACTAGCCTACCCAATGGTTATATAGCTAGTACTAGATGAGTCTGAATTTGAACTCATACCTATATGACTCAAAAGCATCAACCAGTCACCTCTATTATACATGCCATCATTACTTACCCTAACACTGAATTAAATTTCTTAAAGCACTGATTTTTTTTTTAATTCTATTTGAAAAGATGGCTTGCTTTCAGAAGCTTATCACTCTGGTCTCAGCAGCCACCTAAATAACTGCTATTATTCCTCTCCATTTTCATTAATATGTTATATTTAAATGAAAGGTTTACTAAAAACAAAAGCCCTCATCTCTTTCCACACTGATGCATAGCTGAGACAGGCATTTTCATACCAATTTGTTCAAATTGGGAGTGCAGCACTTTGATATGTTTCAGTTTTCAAGTATTTCTAAAAATAATGGGAAAGAATGATGCTATACTATCACTGTTTCAAGGAGAGGAAAAAAGGACACTTAGTGTGTGGGTGTGCTAGTGTACATACATAATGTGCAACATTATGATGATGAGTTGGTTTTGAATAGTTCTCCAGATGAACTCATGCATTAAATGAATGTTTGAACTCTTTTGGTGGTTTTTATTAGTGTTCACCCAGCAAACATGAGATCTTTATATTTCTGAGATTGCCAATTCTGATTACAGGATAAGAGCTACATAGCTTCTTTGACCAAATTGCAACTTGGCAGTTACAGCTGTGATCCACTTCCCAATGATTATTTCAAAACCCATTAAAATGAAGAAAATCAAGAGGGTAATGTTCATTTAAGACTGTGGAAACAAAATCATGTCTTACTCTTAGATGCACTGAGACTATGTTTACAAAGATAAATATACAGTAATAAGACTCAATCACTGAACAAAAGACAGTATGCTTCCCAAATAAATGGTAACTTTGCTCATGACTTGCATGAAATCATAGTTCTTTCATCTGTATTTTCTTATTTTCAGTTGAAAATGTAACTAGTAGCTGACAAAGGATCTGTCAAGATTTTAGTTTCCCTTGGGTAGAGAGAACTAAATTTATCAGTTCTTGTGTTATATTTGCCTTTGAAATATTTTTCCCTCTTTCAAGGTAAATTCTTCATAAATACATTAAAAGATGTAAAGTCTATTTGCCACTCTTTCAAGAACAGAGAAAAGCCTGTGGTTAGCTAACTAATGAAAATCATTCTTTTAAAAACTACTTCCACACTGCTGAATATTTGAAGAAGGCTCAGAATTTAAATATTTCTGAAGTTGGGCCCTTGGTATCCATAATAGTAATGGGGGGAAAAAAGACAAAAAAAAATCCACTTATAATTTGGTCACTAGTTTTTACTTAAGTTTATTTTTATTATTGTGACCTGGATTAAATAAATTCATAGGGTTTTATTTACAAATCAGTATAAAATCATTCCTACATTTTCATTTAATTGCAACCTATTACAAAGTAGAGGCCATTGAAATATATAATTGTAAAATACGTCAAAACATGATGCTTACAAAATATACTCAAAGAAAACAATCATAGACTACAGTAACCTCTAAACAGTGTTCAGTGAATAAGAGAGAATTAGAAGTATGTTTTAGCAACTATAAAATTCTCTTGAGCACAAAAACCTAATGGTATGATTTTTCTTCAATATAAAAAGAAATGACTTACTTTCTAGGTTGAAAGGAAACAAGAAGTTACAAAAGAACAGTAAGAACTATACCCATATATATTTTATGTGTAATTTGCTACCTATAAAGTTTGGATGCAGATATTTCTTAAAGTAACAAAAGTTACCAGAAACAAACTAAAAAGCAACAACCTTGGCATGTGGGCAGGTTTCTGGGATGGATTTAGATTAGAGATAGGAGAATTTACAACCATGAGGTTGTTGGAGTTTAATCCAATGTTCTTTTATCCTATCCATATGATACAAAACCTTGGGATAAAGAATGAGAAATTCAACCCAAATAGAATGCTTTATCTACACAATATCTAATACCCAAAAGGTTCCAAATCTGTCCTATCAGCTTTATTTCATCCATTTACACAAGTTCAATACACTGCTCCACCTTACTGTTAAGATTTCTTAAGTAATTTTTAGTGAATTTCATTTCAGTTAAAGAGTACAATCATGTCTCTATTACTAACCTAATTGTCAGGTAATATATTATAGAAAAAAAAAAAAAAAAAAAGACCAAGCTGTAGGCCATAGATCAAGTTGGGGAATCAAGAATCAAGCCAGAAGTCAAAATCTAGAGGTGGGGTCTCAATGTGTCAGATATATAACACTCCTCTTTCTTGCACAAGTTCCAAATCCATTGAGAGGTAAACAGAACACAAATCAAAATACCACTTTTATTATTGACACAAATATTTGGAGAATGTGGCTTAGGCCTAAGAACAGAAAGGGCTTGCAAAACACTCTCTACATGTTTAAAATTTGAGAAAGCCACTAGCAGAAAAGTGTAAGTGCACAGACCACAAAAGCCTGTTCTGGTGTAGAAAAAGAAAACAGAACCTCTAGTAACAGATTATCTCTGCCCCAAAGGAGAAATTTACAACAATTATGGTCAATCACTCATCAGGAACCTCCCTCCTGCTCCACGGGGCAAAAGGTCAGAAGACTTATTCTAGAGAAGTACTTCCACATGGAGACCTAAGAGGCTGAGAAGTATTTGTCCCTAAAATTCTGTAGCTGTTTGTTCTGTTAACTCATTAGGGCTATAGTTAATCAGGACAGTAATTATTCCTTTCTGACAGATCAGGAATTTATCATGATAGTTCTGTGCTAAATTCATGAGCCCTCTTTCCCAATACTAGCCATGATTGTTTTGTGGATCCTCTTAATAACACTGGTAAATAGCACAGAATTTGCCCCTAGAATGTTCTGAAAATTGTCACTAATTAAATTAACTCTAAGATCATATAATGTCTAAATTTCTCATTTCAAGTTATGTCTGGCCACATCCAACATAGGTCATCAAAGATTTTGCAAAGAGATTGAATAAAAACATCAAGATACGCCATTTAAAAATGCCAACACATATAAGAGCCATACATTTGAGTAAAAATTACCTTCCATTATAAATTTCCTAGAGAGACATTAATGTCCGCAAATTAAATTTCCTTAGGTTTTAAAGTCCAAAGCAATTCAGTCCAAAATCAAATTGCCTTGCTTCTGTGAGTTTAATGTCCAAAGTCATTATAGCACAAAATAAAACTTTCTTGTCCTTGCATGTAAAAGTTCAAAGAAACTAAAATCCAAAGTTCTCAAGCTAAAGTCCTATAATCATTTTTATCATTATTTCCAAGGTTTTTATTCTTCCCAGACATAGAGAGCTGTTGTCTTATTCTAAACCTGAATATATTTGAGTTTTTTCAGCAGCTACTGCCTGGGTTATTATCTTTCTTAGGAATGTGTATAGTTCCTCCATACCTCAGAATTAAAAATCAGTTTCTAAACTGTCCCACTATCTTAAAAATCCAAAAAGTTGGTACATATAATATTATATGTTCCATACTCAACACCCACCCACTAAGTTTAGAAAATACAGCAATCTCACCTTCTTAGGGCAGTTAATCCAGGCAAAATTATGTCCCTAGAACCCAACAACTGGTGTTGCAAATCCCACTGCAGACATTCATAGTACCTGAGAGCAGAAAGATAAATGAAAGATATTTTCTCCTTTCAGCCTAACCAAAATGCCAGAGTGTTCTAGAATTCATGAGCTGAGAACATGTTAGTTCACTTGGGAGTGGTGGCATACTTTCCTTATTTAGGAGGAACATCAACCTACGCCTGCCATCTCTTCTCTTGGGCCATTGTACTGAGAGACAACATGGCTATTTCTCAAACCAAGCAAATTTGTAGTATTAGCAGCCCAAATTTGTTCTTTATCCTAATATAGGCCTACCTCATTTTATCGCACTTTGTTTTATTGCACTTTACAGATTTTGCAGTATAAATTGAAGGTTTGTGGCAACCCTGCATTGAGTAAGTCTCTCAGTACAACTCTTCTAACAGCATTTGCTCACTTTGTGCCTCTGTGTCACATTTTGGTAATTTTTACAATACTTTGAACTTTTTCTTTTTATTACAATACTTTGAACTTTTTATTATATTTGTTATGGTGAATTGTGATCAGTGATCTTTGATATTACTACTGTAATTTTTTTGAGGTGCCATGAACTGTGCCCGTACTACATGATGAACTTAATTGATACCAACCAGCTGTTCCACCATCTCTCCCTCCCATCAGGCCTCCCTATTCCCTAAAACACAACAATATTGAAATTAGCCAATTAATAATATTACAATATAGCCTGTAAGTGTTCAAGTGAAATGAAAAGTTGTATCTCTCATTTTAAATCAAAAGCTAGAAATAATTAAGCTTAGTGAGAAATGCATGTCGAAAGCCAAGAGAGGCTGAAAGCTAGGCCCCTTGTACCATACAGTTAGCCAAGTAATGAATGCAAAGCAAAAATTTGTGAAGGAAATTAAAAGTGCTAGTCCAGTGAACCCACAAATGATAAGAGAACAAACAGTCTTATTGCTGATATAGAGAAAGTCTGAGTGGTCTACATAAAAGATCAAATCAACCACAAAATTCCCTTAAACCAAAGTATAATTCAGAGCAAGGCCCTGACTCTCTTCAGTTCTGTGAAGGCTGAGAGAGGTGAATAAGCTGTAGTAGAAAAGTTGGAAGCTAGAAGGGATTTGATGATGAAGTATAAGAAAAGAAGTCATCTCCCTAACATCAAAGTGCAAGGTGAAGTAGCAAGTGCTGACATAGAAGCTGCACGAGTGATCCAGATAATGTAGCTAAGATCATTATTGAAGGTGCCTACACTAAACAACAGATCTTCAATGTAGATGGAAAAAGAGGCCATTGGAAAAAGAGGCCATCTAGGACTATTCTATTGGAAAAAGAGGCCATCTAGGACTCTCATAGCTAGATTGGAGAATGCCTGACTTCAAAGTTTCAAAGGACAGGTTGGCTCTCTTGTTAGGGGCTAATGCAATTGGAGACTTTAAGTTTAAGCTAATGCTCATCTACCATTCTAAAATTCTAGGGCCCCTAAGAAGTATACTAAATCTACTTTTCTTGTACTCTAGAAATGGAACAACAAAGCTCGGATAACAGTGTATCTATTGACAACATGGTTTATGGCATATTTTGACCCCGCTGTTGGGATCTGCGACTCAGAAAAAAAATTCTTTTCAAAATATTTCTGCTCATTGACCACGTATCTGGTCACTCAAGAGCTCCAATGGGGATATACAATGAGATTATATGCCCAGCAGAACAACATCCATTCTGTACCCATGAATCAAGGAGTAATTTTAGCTTTGAAATTCTACTGTGCTGCTACCTGGATTCTTCTGTGGGTAAAGTGCTATAGAGAAATCATTCATGAATGGAAGAGTCAATGCATTAGGCAAATTTCATTGTCTATTTTGAGAAATTGCCACAGCCAATTTTTTGGAACATATTTTTAAACTAAAATATGCACATTGTTTTTAAAGACATAATGTTATTACACACTTAATAGACTATAGTATAGTGTAAATGTAACTTTTATGTGCACTGGGATGCCAAAAAATTAATTTGACTCACTTTATTGCAATATTTACTTTATTATGGTGGTCTGGAACCAAACCTACAATATCTCCAAGGTATGCCTGCACTCAAGAAGCCAGAAATATTCTTTTGCCCTTTAGTTGAAACCTCACTTCAACCAAAGTAGAGAAATAATGGATCATAAAGTGAGGGCCCAGGAGGATCTGTTAAAAGCCTATGTTAAATGATCTAGAATAGATTGGGACTAACAAACTCTCTTAAAGGGCCAGATAGTAAGTATTTTAGGCTTGCAGGTCATGTGGTCTCTGTTTACTCAACTCCTGGTGTAGCCTGAAAACAGCCACAGATAATACCTAAATAAATGGGCATGGCCATGTACCTCAAGCTTTATTTATAGAAACAAGTGGCAACTAAAGCTGTGGTTTGTTGGCCCTGTAAAGGTTCTGGATGTTACCTCAGAGTTCGTGTAGAAGGCATCAAACATTTTCTCATTAAGAACACAAATAGGGGATCCCTGGGTGGCTCGGCGGTTTGGTGCCTGCCTTTGCCCAGGACCCGATCCTGAGTTCTGGGATCGAGTCCTGCGTCGGGCTCCCGGCATGGAGCCTGCTTATCCCTCTGCCTGTGTCTCTGCCTTTCTCTCTCTATGTCTATCATAAATTTAAAAAAGAAAAAAAAAAGAACACAAATAGCAGTAGACCATGCATTTGGAATTTAAAGCCAAGATAAGAAATATTGGACAAGATTGGAAATTTAACCTAATGGGGAGATTTGAAAACACACTTTATAGTCCGTGGCCAGAGGTCGTTAAGAATGATTTTCAATTAGTGTAAGTTTTGTGAGAATGGGGAGTTTCGTCTGTTTGGTTTACTCCTATGACTCCAATGTATTACCAGTACCTAGATATATGTCCGGCACATAGCAAATGCACAATCTGTATTGCACCAATGAATTAGGAATAATTTCAAAGAGCCACATGTGAAGAAGATAAAGCATCTAGGAAAAATAAAAACATGCACCTAAATGGCCAATCAGATAAGCATATGCAAAAAAAAAAAAAAAAAAAGAAAGAAAGAAAGAAAGAAAAGAAAAGAAAAGAAAAGAAAAGAAAAGAAAAGAAAATTAGCCCAAACTGACTCACTCATAATTCAGATAGATGATAAAAATCTAGAAATATATAAATAGCAGAGAACAAGTGAGATATATAAAGCCAATGAAATCAGAAAACATAACTCGTCAAGTGGCAAATGACTGAAAGGGAGGAAAAATATGTGGCCATGGGAACGTGTGGTTCCTTAAGTGTGCCTTGTATTTTTTTTGCCTCAAGAATTTGCCTACATTGTTCCCTTTACCTGTGTCATTTGCTCCTCTTTCTACTTTACTTCCTGCCTGAATTACTCCATCTTCTTTATCATGTCCCCTCTGGAAGCCTATCATCCCCTAAGACTTGCTCAGGTGACTCACACTGTGCTTATTCCTTTCACAGGACTTCTCACACTGAATTCACTGTTTATCAGTCCATCTCTACCCACTAGATTGTAAGCTACTTAAAGGAAAGAAGATCTTGTTTAATATATATTACACTCTTGTAACATAGTGCTGGCAAAGAAGAGGTGCTAAGTAAATATCTGTGGAATAAATTGGGTTGGCAAAACCCCCAAAATAAAACAAAGCCAATAGAAGAACTTTAAGGACACATAACAAAGAATATTTTGACAGGTGATTGTGTAATCTATTTCACATGACTCCACAGAAACCAATCCCAACACAGTAATTATGGAAGTCCAGGGCAGCAGCACTCAACCTTGACTGTACTTTGGTTTACCTGGAGAACTTTAAAAATTTTTGTTGCTGAGGTTCCCACCTCAAGATATTCTAATTGGTCTTGGGAGTAACCCCGGCATGGGTAATTTTAAAAGCTTCCCATTTGATTAAAAAGTACTATCAAGGCTTACAGCAGGTCATTGGAAACACCTAAAGTGGCAAGGCATGGGAAGAAATAGGAAGGAGCTTCTGATAAACAAATCCCTATTAAGGTAAGATCCATTTGATCTCTCATCTTTTTGTAGAATTCGATGTCATTTAAAAGACCTTTAACAAATATACCAATTATTGAGTCTGGTCATCTAAATTCTGGGAATGAGGGGAAAACAACAACAAAACTCCAGCCAAGTCTTTAGTTAGTTTAATCCCTGATTGCATTGAGGTGATTATCTGCCACCACTTTTCCAGCCTACTGGATGATAAAAAGAATCCTCAAGAGGAAGATAACATTATCTGGAGCCTCTACCATGTATCAAACATAATGTCCAATATTCAATAAAAAGCACCAGGCACACCAAGAAACAGGATTCAAAGAAAAAATAAGCAATAAAAACAGACTCAAAGAAAAGATATCTATTGGAATTATCACTGATGGAATTTTACAAATCTATAACTAATAACTGATGATAATAAATGACAAAATGTAGAATCTTTCAAGATAACTGGAAAAATAAACAAGAGTTCTAGACTTGAAAAAACTTAACAACCAAACTTAAGAACTAAGTGGATAGGATTACCAACAATCAGACATGTAAAAGAAAGAATTATTAAAACTGGAAGGCAGGTCAGTTGAAAACATATAAGCACAAAGAAAGAAATAAAAGGCAATGAAAAATGCAGGAGGGATCCCTGGGTGGCTCAGCGGTTTCGCGCCTGCCTTTGGCCCAGGGTGCCGTCCTGGAGTCCTGGGATCGAGTCCTGCATCGGGCTCCTGGCATGGAGCCTGCTTCTCCCTCTGCCTGTCTGTCTCTCTGTCTATCATAAAATAAAAATAAATCTTTAAAAAAAAAAGAAAAAAGAAAAATGCAGGAAATAGTATAAGTGACATATGGGACAAAGTGAAAAAATGCCATCTTATCTATAACTGAAGGCCCAAAGGGGAAAGAAATCAGGGCAGAAGCAATATTTGAAGTAATAATGACCACAGATTGCCAAGAAAAGATTTTGATAGCATTAGAGTGGCAATGTTTTTTTTAAAGGTTGAAGACGGTCAGAAAGGTACAAGTTAAACGGCACATCTCAGGGAATAGAGGGAAATGAAAATTTCTGGGAGCTCTATGGAGCTGATACCGGAATGGCAAAATCAAACCTACTTGGAGTCCCCAAAGTAAGGCCATGATAAAATATTCACAAATATGGCCCTCACATCTCTACATGGAAATCTTAGTGTTTTGCTGTCTTTTATCACTCCACTGACTTAGAGTGAAAGAAGCTCACTTTTGATCACAACAGGGAACTGGTTAGCAAAGATTTCTAGTCCCTTTTTAAGATTCTTCCCCAGCATCTGAGATGTACCATGCAGATTCCACTCCCTTTAACCACTAAAAAGTCCTACTTCATTTCTGGCCCCTAGAAATCTCCCTATCTTGCTTTGAAACTTCACTACATTTTTAAAATATATTTTTATGGTTTTCATGCATGTGCTAAGATGTTTTACCCAGTATTTCTGTTTTAGTGGACTCATATGAGATCAATCTGCTATATTGATCAGAAGTCTAATTAGTGCTATAGCAATCTGATGTATGTAATGTTCTAAATGGCTCCAACATGGTAAAGGATTGCTTAAGCAGATAGGACAATACCAATGGGTCAGACATCTTTTTTTGAGTAGAAGAGAGAATGGTAGGGAACATGGAAGAATGATTGAGGTAATTTAGTATTTCTCCAGCTAAAATGGAGCATTAAAGTGGCAAATCTTTAGGAAGAATTTGTGTGTACAACAACAGGAGAAGGCTGGGTTTCATTTCACTTAATTTCAGGAAGGGCTACAAACATGTCATACTTTCTCCCCCACTAGAACTACAAATCATGGTTGGTTTCCAGACTGATTCAAGATTTTTGCAATCATAAGGGGCAATATGCTGTTTGGAAAGACAAAATAAGGCTCTTTACTCTTCTATTCCTTTCTGCAGATTAGAAGGGATGTTAATTTTGAGTGGCTAATGGATTTTATAGGGTTTGTCACCTCTCAGCCCAGGTTTAACAGGTACATTTTGTGATTAAAATACTTAGTTATTAGCTGCCATCCTCTTTCCACTATTACCACTATCTATTGCCCAGTCACCAGTCTTAAAGGTAAAAATCAGCTTTTTGCTCATCAGGAGCTATGATATATTTCGTGTCACTGTCCTCAGTAAAAGATTTTTACTTCCAGGGACTGAACATTAGCTGTGGTGTTTTCTACAAAGCTGGGTCTTATTTCCTGGAAGAAGAGAAAAATTGGTCTGAGAGCATTTTAAATACAATCTCTAGTTCTAGGTGAAGCCAAAGTGTGAAAATGTTATATTTATTGATTAGACTCTCAGGTCCTCACAGAGGTGGAACTTCCAATTTCTGATCTTTCCACACTGCAAGGCCAATTTATGAGACCCTAACAAAAGTTTAACTTTGCATGATATTCTTTTGCTATCTGGTATCTTTATTTCATTATTATTTTAAAATGATACTTTCCAAGTTTTCATAAGCTATCATAAAGTATTAAAAGTAGATAGAAGCATGAAGTTTGGAATTACACTTAGCCTCAGTGCAAATAATTTACTATAATGGACATGAATAATATTATATCAATGCTGTTATTCCTGTCAAATTCCCTGAAATTGAAATCACATTTAGGATAGCAGGCACACTGAATTTGTAAGAGCAACATTTTGATCTGTTTGCATAGGGCTAAGTACATAGTGACAATTTTCAATTAGCAATGCTTCCGTACAAAAAACATATATAAGGGAATTCTAGAGTTTAATCTCACTAATTACTTGTGCACAATCATCCCTTGGATTTTTTTTTCTTATATGCTTATAAAATCTGGTAGTGTTGAAAGATCTATCATCTCCATGTTCTCCTTTCATTTCTCACCAAGAACAGGGTAATTTAGGATAGCATTGCTTTTCTCTCAAGACAGCATTTCCTAATTTTTTGTATTATGAACACTTTCACATTCCTAAGTAACTTTTGTCTATCCCCCATAGGAAATTTTTTTTTGAGAGAAAAAGTGTGAGTGAGCAAGGGGGGAGGGGCAAAGGGAGAGGGAGAGATAAAGAATCCCAAGCAGGCTCCATGCCCAGTGTGGAGTCTGCTGCCGGGTTCGATTTCATGGCCCTGAAATCATGACCTGATCCAAAATCAAGAGTCTGACGCTTAATTGACTGATCCACCCAGGTAGTCCACATAGGAACTTTAAATAATAACAAAAATACATATTTCCATTTTAAGTAAATATATTTTTAAGTCTAATGGACTTAAAATTTCAAAATATGAATACAAATCTTAACACTTAAAAAATGACACACACCTCTAAATTTAATTTTTTTAAGAGAAAGCATGATTCAACCCAAAACTTTTTATTTTTTTTTAAGTAAACAGGGCTAGAATTCACCACCCCAAGATCAAGAGTTGCATGCTCTACTGACTGAGTCAGCCAGGCATCCTCAACCCAAATGTCTTTAAATGACATTATAATGCTCAACCACTCTGTGGATCATGTTGATAGTAAACTAAAACTCACAGAAAGGCTAGACCCAGCCACTACATGGATAAGTCAAACATGGTTTCTATAGCAAAGGATATTTAAGGAAACTAGGGCAGTCAAAACCCATAGTAGAGTAATTAGCAACATCCCATAGGACTGTGTTCTCACCTGGGAGCCCAGGTTTGCTGATAATATTTAATTGAGCAAGAGTCACATCAAACCTTTTGAAAGATCACCATCACTCTCCAGGAGGATCAAGATTGGAAACACAGTGCTACTCCAGGTAGGCCAACTGGATATTAACATGGCCCACAGTTCCTCCATATCTTTCAGGACATAGGAACACAGAATCCAGGACATAAACTACACTCAGGTATAAACCTAGTCTACTGCAGCCAGGTCCAAGGGCATTTCTGAACTCAGCTCATGGGAACCAAATCAAAAGGGAGTTCCTTATTCATTTCTAGGAGTCCTGCTAACATTTAGGTTGAAGGCATATGTTAAAATATGCATTTAATAAAATATGCATGTTTCAATATTAAAAATAAATTTTAAAATTATTTCATTATTTGAAATTCTTGCCTTCAGAAAATTCAACAGGACTATTTTTGCATTTTTAAATTTTGATTGTAAATAAAAAGATGAAACATAAAGTCTCAGGATACAGCTGGCAGGTAACACACTGAGGCTGAAAACAGGCTTTATTACCAATCAATGAAATCATAAAAAGAATATGATCATTTTTGTGCATTTCTTTGTTTTTCCTTTTTAAAAAAATGATTTATTTATTTGAGAGAGAAAGAGAAAGCACGAGTGGGAGGGGCAGAGGGAGAAGGAAAGAGAACTTCAAGCAGACTCCACACTGCACTCACTCAGGGCCCAATCTCATGACCCTGAGATCACAACCCAAGCCAAAACCAAGAGTTATATGCTTAACTGACTGTGCCACCCAGGCACTCCTGTACATTTCTTGGCAAGATTTTGCTTCACTTATATAAGAATTTTTATTACATTTGCCAAATTACAGATTTGTTACAAATTATTTTAAAATAAATTTGAATATTTATCAGAATTTCATGCTCTTCATGATATTCTTATGTATCAATGTCAACAGTCCTAATGCTTCATCACTACAGCCAATGGGTCTGTTATATGTATAAAATAAACAGCATATGGTTAACTATATACTGATTTAAAATCAGGTGATTCTCCTCTGTGCCTTTGCTCTATTGCTGGATTTTCCATTTGTAATATTTTTTTCTGGTCATGTTTGCATTTTGAACACCATCTTCTAAGGTACAGAGGCAAGAAACAAGAGGTACTTATGGGGACCTGCCAGGTAGCTTAATCTGCAGGCATAGTGTGTGCTTATGAAAAGGTACAGTGACTGCAGACAGGGGTGAGAATGGAGGAGCCTTGACATCATTCTGAGGACTTTCACCAAAAAAATAGCAAGGGAAGATATTAAAGCAGAGGGGTGACATCGCCAGATTTGTGTTTTAGAAAAATCATTTTGGCTGCATTTGGCAAATCAGGCTAGAATTAGGAAAAACACTTAGGGAGATCGGTTACAATAGAGCAAGAAATAATAGCAAGTGTGTGAACCCCTGAAAAATGGCAGTATGGATGGAGGGAAAGGTAGAGTCCAGAGGTATCTGAAAGATGGAATCCCCGACATCCCCTAGCAGCCGTGACCTGTAGACTAGAAATGAGTAGAATCTTGGGGTGGATAGCAAGTTCATTTGGATGCACTGCATAGAATACATGAATATTTAAAGAGACAATGTGAGGTAAGCGGTAGAACAGGAGGTATCAAAAAAGATAGGGGAAAATATAAAATAAAATGAAACAGGAGACATTTTATACACTGATGATGACAATGATGACAAATATGGAGCATAATTAACACTTAACTCTCTGATCTCAGGGGTTAAAAAGGAAAGAAACACTAATATAATAGAACAAGTTGTTTTGTAGCTTTTGAGTAAATAATAAGCAAACCAGGTGCTATTGAGGAAGTAAGAATTGTGTCTATGGAACACTTTGGAAATACTTTGGAAAAGCAAAACATATAAACCTTTCTCACAAAGCTGTGGGATTACAAATAGCATTATAAAGAATGCTACACATCAGCACACCCACTACAAGTACTATGTTACCTCTTAATACCACTTTTGGCCTTAGCATGGATTTCTATCATCCTAGGTATATTTCAAAGACATAATTTCTACATCTAACAATCTGCACATTCAGAATTAGTACCTAACTTTATATTTGAGGTGAGTTTTTGACCTCCCAATTAATCTCTGTGTAATATGTGGATAAGAGCAGAAGGTGCTAAGATGGTGGAGTAGTAGGAGGACCCTAGGCTTGCCTTATCCTTCAAACACAGCTAGATAAATTTTATATCATTCTGAATAGCCAAAAAATCGATCTGAGGCCTGACAGAACAAACGGCACGACTAGAGGGAGAGAAGAAGCCACTCTGTGGAAAGTAGGAGGTGCAGAGACAGGGTTTGGGGGAGAAACAGAGAGCAGATCCTGTGGAGGGGAAGGATCCCTGGTTATGGAGAGAGGTGAGAGAGAGACACAAGACAGAGGAGCACACAGGGGATTGGACAATGAAAACACTGCCCCAAGCCATTGACTGGGAAAATGAAAGGGGCTGACTTTTGTGAGCTTTTACAATTCAGGGAGGCTTAAAGAAGAGTTTTTGAGGTCTACAGCATGGTGGATGTGGAGCCCTGAGAGCACTGTAGTGCTTCCGTGGAGAAGGAGGGCAGAGAGCCCAGGGCACAGATGGCATGATCTGCAGATCCTCTGGGACACACTGGAAGAGATGGTTCCCCCTTCTTGGAGCATCTGGGAGAGGTGGCATTGCCTCTCTGGGGACAAAAGAGTTGGCAGGCACCATTTCCCTCTCCTGACCCCCAGCATAGGCACAGAGACACCTCCTAAGAGCAGCTAACCCAGACACTGACTTTTTCCTGTGTCTTACCACAAACCCATGACACTGTGCTTTGGTCAGCTGCCCTTCTAGGAAAAACTTGCATCACCTCCAGTGCAGCGAGACCCTCCCTCACAGGACAGTGCAGGTCCCTGCCATGCTAGGTCCCCTAAAGTTTGGAGTTTCAAAACTCAGCTGGCCTGCCATAGGATATACCCCAAGGTGTACTGCACTGCCAGACAGGCAGATGGCTCAGACAACGAGTGAAAGCAGCAATCTGAGGGACACCTGGGACACACAAGGGGAGATTGTTTGCACTTCTGGAAGTCTTGCTGGACAGCCGCAAACACAAACTCTCCTCTCAGGGGAACTGGGACCTAGCTGGTCCCACTTTGTTTTGACCCAGCCCTTTAGCACAAACTAACTTCAGTAAGCAACACTTGCAGCCTAAACCACTTATACCAACCCCCATTCCCTTGCACTCTTGAGGTGCTGCTTTGCTTGGGCAAGTATACCTGAGAACCAGAACAGTGATCCCCTGCCCCAGAAAATGTGCATAAACCCCCTGCAAGCACCAAGTCTGACCACAGAGTGCTACAGAGCTTCAGCTCTAGGAAATAGCATCTGGTCTTTATTAACAAGCTGACCAGAGTATACCTAGTTAAAACTCACCAAACTCTGGCTGAGGTCCAAACACTCCACACTGCAGGCAAAGAGAAACTCTAAAGAGGACTGACCTAAGGGAAAGAACAGCTAAAAGACAAATTAAGAGTGCATACACTATATACAAGTGACAATTCCAGCACTAGGCCCTGGATAGTATATAACCTCTTCTCCATAAAGCCATTACTCTCAGGAGCAGGAAACATTAGGCTTTCCTAACACAGAGAGAAAGATAGAGACCTACACAAAATTGCAAGATGGAGGAATTTCATCCCAATAGAAAGAACAATAAAAGGTCATGGCCAGGGATATAATTAAAAGAGATATAAGTAATATGACTGACCCAGAATTTAAAGCAAGAATCATAAGGACACTAGCTGGGCTTGAGAAAACCATAGAAGACATGGGGGAGTCACCTACCACAGAGATGAAAGATCTAAAAACTAATCAGGCTGAAATGAAAAATGCAATAACCAAGATTCAAAACTGACTGGATGTAATGACCATAGGGATAGAAGAAGCAGAGGAACAAATAAGTGATATAGAACATAAAACTATGGAAAATAATTAAGTTGAGAAGAAAAGGGGAAGAAAAACATTGGAACACAAGTTAGACTTAGGGAACTCAGTGACTCTATAAAGCATAACATTCATATCATAGGAGTCCCAGAAAAAGAAAAGAAAAGGGGGCATAAAGTTTATTTGAGCAAATTATAGCTGAAAACTTCCCTAATCTGGGGAAACAGACATCCAAATAGAGGAGGCACAGAGAATTCCTAACAAAATCAACAAAAGCATACAAACACCAAGACATATTGTTGTTAAATTTTCAAAATATAGATATAAATAAAAAGTCATAAAAACCACAAGACAAAAAAAAAAGTCCCTAACTTACAAGGGAAGACAAATAAGGTTAGCAAAAGATCTCTCTATAGAAACTTTGCAGGCAAGAAGAGAGCAGCATGATGTATTCAGCCTGTGGGATGGGAAAAACATGCAGTTGAGAACACTTGTATTCATCTGGACTATCATTCAGAATAGAAGGAAAGCTAAAGAGTTCCCCAGACAAGCAAAAACCAAAGGAGTTCATGACCACTAAACTGGCCTGCAAGAAATATTAAAAAAGACTCTGAGTAGTAAAGAAAGACCAAAGTGGCAAAAACTAGAAAGGAACAGAGACAATCCCCAGAAACAATGACAAAATAAGTAATAAAATGGCACTGAATTCATATCTAGCAATAATCACTCTGAATGTAAATCGACTCAATGCTCCAATCAAAAGACATAGGGTGTCAGAATGACTATAAAAAAAGACCCATTGACATGCTGTCTATAAGAGACTCATTTTAGACCTAAAAACACCTGTAGATTGAAAGTGAGGGAATGAAGAAATATTTACTACGCAAATGGATGTCAAAAGAAAGCCTGAATAACCACATTACATCAAACAAACTAGAATGTAGACCAAAGACTGTAATAAGAGATGAAGAAGGGCATTATATCATAATAAAAGAGTCTATCCAACAAGAAGATCTAACAATTGTAAATATTTATGCCCCCAACTTGGGAGCAACCAACTATATAAAACAATAACAAACAGAAAAGACTATTAATAATGATACAATAATAGTAGGGGACTTTAACACTCCCACTTCCAGCGATGGACAGACCTTCTAAGCAGAAAATCAATAAGGAAACAATGACTTTGAATGACACACTGGATCAAATGGACTTATCAGGTATATTCAGAACATTTCATCCTAAAGTAGCAGAATATAGTCTTTTCAAGTGCACATGGGACATTCTCCAGAATAGAACATATGCTGGGTCACAAATCAGCCCCCAACAAGAACAAAATGATGGTGATCATATCATGCATATTTTCATACCACAACACTATGAAACATGAAGTCAACCACAAGAAAAAAATTGGAAAGACCAGAAATACATGGAGGCTAAAGAACATCCTACAAAATAATGACTGGGTCAACCACAAAATTAAAGAAGAATTAAAAAAATATACATGAAAACAAATGAAAATGAAAACAAAATGGTCCACAACATTTGGGATGCAGAAAAGCAGTCATAAGAGGAAAGTACACAGCAATACCAGCCTACCTCAAGAAACAAGAAAAATCTCAAATATGCAATCTAACTTTACACCTTAAGCAGACAGAAAAAGAACCACAAATGAAGTCTAAAGCCAGAAGAAGAATGGAAATAATAAAGACTAGAGCAGAAATAAATGATATAGAAAGAACATAACAACAACAACAACAAAACAAACAGTAGAACAGACAAATGAAACCATAAGCTGGTTCTACGAAAAATTTTTAAAAATTGATAAACCCCTAGCCAGGGATCCCTGGGTGGCGCAGCGGTTTAGCGCCTGCCTTTGGCCCAGGGCGCGATCCTGGAGACCCGGGATCGAATCCCACATCAGGCTCCCGGTGCATGGAGCCTGCTTCTCCCTCTGCCTGTGTCTCTGCCTCTCTCTCTCTCTCTCTCTCTCTCTCTCTCTCTCTGTGACTATCATAAATAAATAAAAATTAAAAAAAAAAAAAACCCCTAGCCAGACTTATCAAAAACAAAAGATAAAGGACCCAAATAAATAAAACCATGAATGAAAGAGGAGAGATTATAACCAACACTGCAGAAATACAAACAATTATAAGAGAATATTAAGAAAAATTAAATGCCAACCGATTGGGCAACCGGGAAGAAATGGATAAATTCCTAGAAACATATAAATAATAAGACATCTAGGAATATAACCAAAGAGGCAAAAGACCTGTACTCTGAAAACTATACAACACTTATTAAAGAAATTGAAGAAGAGACAAAGAAAGGGAAAAACATTCCATGCTCATAGATTGGAAGAACAAATATTGTTAAAAATGTCTATACTACCAAAAGCGATATACACATTCTTTTTTTTTTAAGATTTTATGTATTTATTCATGAGAGACATGGACAGAGAGAGGCAGAGATCCAAGCAGAGGGAAAAGCAGGCTCCACACAGGAAGCCTGATACAGGACTTGATCCCAGGACCCCGGGATCACACCCTGAGCCAAAGGCAGATGCTCAACTGCTGAGCCACCCAGGCATCCCTGATCTACACATTCAATATAACTCTTAACAAAATAACACCAGCATTTCTCACAGAGCTAAAACAAAGAATCCTAAAATTTGTATAGAATGACAAAAGACCCTGACTAGCCAACGCAATCTTGAAAAAGAAAAGCAAAGCACGAGGCATCACAATCCCAGATTTCAAGCTATATTATGAAGCTGTAATCACCAAGACACCATGATACTGGCACAAAACAGACACATAGGTCAATAGAACAGAATAGAGAACCCAAAAATGGACCCACAATTTTATAGTCAATTAATCTTCGACAAAGAGGGAAAGAATATCCAAAGGAAAAAGAGATAGTTTCTTCAATAAATGCTGCTGGGAAAATTTTACAGCAACCAGCAGAAGAATGAAACTAGACCACTTACACCATACACAAAAATAAATTTAAAATGAATGAAAGACCTAAATGTGAGATAAGAAACCATCAAAATTCTAGAGAAGAACATAGGCAGTAATCTCTTTGACATTGCCCATAGCAACCTCTCACTAGATATATCTCCAGAGGCAAGGGAAATAAAGCAAAAATGAACCATTGGAAATTTATCAAGATGAAAGGCTTTTGCACATCAAAGAAAACAATCACAAAAAGCAACCTCTAGGATGGAAGAAGATATTTGTAAATTATACATCTGATAAAGTGTTAGTATCCAGTATATATAAAGAACTTACAAAGTCAACACCTAAAATACAAATAACTGAGATAAGAAACTGGCAGAAGATAGCAATAGACATTTTCCTATGTCCACTGGGACATACATAAGGCTAACAAACATACAAAAAAGATGCTCAACATCACTCATCATCAGGGAAATACAATCAAAACAAAATGAGATATCACCTCACACCTGCCAGAATGGCTAAAATTAATAACATAGGAAATAACAGATATTGGTGAGAATATGGAGAAAGGGGACCCTCTTACACTATTGGTGGAAATGCAAACCAGTTCAATCAATATGGAAAACAATATGGAGTTTCCTCAAAAAAGTTAAAAATAGAGCTATCCTATGATGCAGCATTGTACCACTAGGTATTTACCCAAAGGATACAAAAATACTGATTTAAAGTCATTCATGGACCTTAGTGTTTATGCTAGTGCATTTTTGCTTTATTTCCCCTTGCCTTTGGAGATATATCTAGTGAGAAGTTGCTATGGGCAATGTCAAAGAGATTACTGCCTATGTTCTTCTCTAGGACTTTGATGGTTTCCTATCTTACATTTAGGTCTTACATTCATTTTGAATTTATTTTTATGTATGGTGTAAGTGGTCTAGGGTCTAGGGTCATGCACCCTGTTGCATTATTTACAACAGCCAAATTACAGAAGGTGCCCAAATGTCCATAAACTGATGAATGGATAAAAAAATACTTGGTATATAGAGACAAAGGAATATTACTTAGCCATCAAAAAGAATGAAATATTGCCATTTGCAATGACATGGAGAGCTAGAGACTATTATGCTAAGCCTAATAAGTAAGTCAGAGAAAGACAAATACCATAGGATTTCATTCATGTGGAATTTAAGAAACAAAACAGATGAACATGAGAGAAGAAAAAGAGAGACAAACCATAAAACAGACTTCTTAACTACAGAGAACAAACTGAGGGTTGCTAGAGGGTAGATAGGTGGGGTGGGGGATGGATTAAATGTGTGATGGGTATTAAGAAGGGCACTGATTGTGATGAGTACTGGATGTTGTATGTAAGTGATGGATCACTGAATTCTACGCACAAAATTAATATTACACTGTATGTAAACTAACTGGAATTTAAATAAAAACTTGAAACTAAAAGAATGTAGATAAGGGCTTTTGAGAATGTCTTCCTCCTCTTTGCTATTCATTCATTATTTCCTCAGGGAAGCCTTTATGAACTCCAACTAGGTCAGTACCCCACTGATAAACTCCAGAAAAAGTGCTCTTCTTCTTTAGTACTTGACACAGACATCATTGACTTTATTTTGGTATATTTCATTAATACTGTTTCCTCACTAATCTGTAAGCTCCAGAAATGCAAAGACCATATTAATATTGCTTGTTTTATCCCCCAGTGCCTAGAACAGTGTCCAGCACATAGTAGGTATTCAGTAAAGAGTTGTAGAATTAATGTATAAGGTAAAGAAAGAATGAATGAATGAACTGAATGATTTTAAACTAGGCCTTTGGCTAAGTTTCACCTTCCTTTCAATAACAGAAAATGCAGGTAGGACCTCCAATTTTGATAAGGGCATTACTTACTAAAGCTCACCAGAGAATACTAGCTCTATGCAATGGCAAAGCAAAGAAAATATTGAATAATTATTTAAATTTAAAATATACTTAGCTATCATGCATATTGTGTTTTGCCTGGAGGTCCACATTGTGAGATTTTCATAAAGAAAAATGAAGAAATGAATATAATAAACTGACACAGAGGCATGAACTCTGCACATTTACCAGGCTATAGCAGGACTTAAAGTGAGTATAGAGAGGTGGGGGATACGTCTATAGGTTTACACTTGAAATAAAGTTGGAGACAGCCTTGAAGTCCACAAATATGGCTTTTTTAAAGATCTTATTTATTATTTGAGAGAGAGAGAAAAAGAAAGCATGCAGGGTGCAAAGACACAGGGAGAAGCAGGCTCCCTGATGAGCAGGAGCCCAATGCAGAGATTTAACCAAGAGCATGGCTTGAGTCCAGGACCCTGGGATCATGACCTGAGCCACAAGCAGATACTTAACCAACTAAGCCACCCAAGCACCCCTCACAAATCTGCGTTTTAATCAGAACTTGCTGACAGGGAGAAGGACAGAGCACAAAGGATTTTTAATGCAAAATTTGCACTCATTACAGCCAGGCTTTAGAAAGCTGATTCTAGGAGCAAAGAAAGGCTAAAAATCACAGAGAGGAATATCTGCTACGAAATTACTATTATAGCTCATATGAGAAGCAGTTAGGACCTGAAATAAGGTAGTAGCCAAGACAAAGCAAGAGAAAGAGGTTTGATTATTCTTCTGAATGCTGGAGTCATTAACTGCAATGCTGATTAAGGAGGCAGAAGATGTTTAAAGAGTTTGGTAATGAATTCAGTCTCATTACTAAACCTCAAGGTTGTCTGTCTGAAAGAAGTCTAGCCTGCACCTAGAAATGAGAGCCAGAGCCCTGAAGAAGATTTAACCAGGATATGAAGATGAAGAAGTCATGGGAGTGGATGAGTTGGTCAGGGAAGGTAGTACAGAAAGCAAGAAAGGAGAAATTAAGGAGAGAATATTCAGGAAAACTTACATTTAGAAGTGAGAGGAAGAGAAGGACATAACATGGTTGTCAGAGAAACAGGAGTATTGACACAGAAGCCAGACATAGGGGTGCTTCAAGAAGCCAGAGACACTGTTAAATGCTACACAGAAGCAGAAAAGAAAAGGATGAGTAATGCCATCAGGTTTGTGATTAGAAATCTGATGAACTGATTTCTTGGAAGGTGTGGTAGGCTGAATAATGGCCCTTTCAAATTCCAGATGTGATTAAATTAAGAATTTTGAAGTGAGATTACCCTAGGTTATGTGGGTGGACCCTAAATGTAATCACAAGTATCTTTAGAGAAGGGATGCAGAAGGAGAGTTAATAGAGAAGAGCAAAAATGATTCGATGACAGCAGCAGAGAGAGAGATGTAAAGATGCTACACTATGGGCTTTGAAGACAGAGGAAGAGTCCACGAGCCAAAGAATACAGATGGCTACTAGCTGCTGAAAAGGCAAATACAGTTCTAGAGGCTGGAAAAAGCAATGAAACAGATTTTTCTCCTAAAGTCTCCAGAGAGAATAAGGTCCTGCCAACACCTTGGTTTCAGCCCAGTGAACCTGATTTTGGAACACCATCTTCAAGATCTGTAAGAGAAGACATTTGTGTTGTGTTAAGCCACCAAGTATGTGGTGATTTGTTATAGTAGCCATAGGAAACTAAGATAGAAGTAAAGGCAAAAACAATATTTAAATGCTTGGAAAGAGTAAAATATGAAGAAGTAAAGGTAGATAGTATATATCATGATCTCAAAAGGGTTGGCAGTTAAAGAAATGAGAGAGTTGAGACAACTTAAAGAGAAATCAGATTTAAAAGAACTAGTGTGTGTAATGTTTTAGATTCTGGGATATTGGTGTGTTTATATTCATAGGCTTAAAAGAAACGATCAATGGAAAGAAAAACCGAGCGATGAGAGAATGGTTGATGGTGCAAGTCTTAGGGGAAAGGTGGGGAAATGGTAAGGGACTAGACCAGGGAAAAAGTAGGGGACCTTGTGAGTTAGGAACACAAAACACCTATACATCATCTACTTTAGCACTCATTAGTATAAGTTCAAGGATTGTAAAAAATTTTTTAAGATTTTATTTATTTATTTATTTGAGAGAGAGCACACAAGCAGGGTTGGGGAGGGGAGATAGAGAGAGAAGCAGACTCCCTGTTGAGCTGGGAGCCTGATGCAGGACTCGATCACAGGACCCCTGAAATCATGACCTGAGCCAAAGGCAGATGCTTAACTGACGGAGCCACCCAGGCACCCCGGATTGTAAATTGTGTTTTGGAAAGATCCACATCAGTAGTTGCTGCCTAGGAGAAAATAAAAGACAATACCAGGAGATATAATTTAGCTTTAGGGATCAGAGAAGACAAATAAATACTATTTAAACTAAAGGATGGAAAGAAGTTAGTGAAGTGAAGAGAAGAGCTTTTCAAAGACAGTGAACAGCCTGTGTAAGGGCCTGATAATGAAAAGAACTTGGCATGTTCAAGAACTTGAACAATAACCAGTGGGTCTGTAGCATAGTCAGCAAAGACAGAAATGACATGATGCCAGGCTGGAGGGATGTGCATGGGTATCACAAGATAACACTGGTGGACACAGACACACCATCAGACACAAGTGAAGCAGCTCCTTGAGAAGTTAACTTTGATCCCTTCTCAGACGGTCTTCTTTCCTCCACTCAGTTGTTATGGCTATTTGCTGGCCTCTGGCCTGAAGTAGCTACATAGAAGTAAACAATCCACCACCCAACAGATGTCAACCTAACCGGAGTGAATAAAGGTAGAATGGGGAAGACTGGTGGAAAGATCAGGCTTGGAAAATGAATATAAGTTCAGTTTTTGATACATTAGTGTGAGATGACTCTAATGTAAGACATCTAAGTGAAAACTTTAAGTTGGCATTTGGATTTGAAGTTTAGAAAAGAAGTTTGGGCTAAAATTATGAATCCGGGCATCATGGCAATCAACAAACAATAAGAACCAACTCAGGGTAATGTGAATAGAAAAGAAATTTATTGAAAAGATATTAGATAGCTCATGGAATTTCCAAGGAGTTTGGAAAAAAACACACCAAGAAAATAAACAAAAATCCCAAAATGCTGGTCAGCCAAGATAAGTAAAAATCATGCCGTTGTTCCTCTACTGAGGCCTTGGCAGCTGCCACTGCTGGCTCCGGATGCTGAATATGGCTACTGGCACCACAGTTCAGACTGTTCTCAGGATATACACTTGGAAGCTTGCTTTCCCATCCAGATAAACTTCTACTGTCCTTGCTTCTTTGAGTCACTGACCTCTAATTCAAATCCAGGCATTAGCAGCTGATTTGCCAAGCCCACCTTCTCATACTCCCATTGTGAATAGTAGGGATAAAATCAAGTACCAGGAATATTTATTTTGGGTGGAGGGAAGGAGGATGTTGATAGGAATGGATAAGATCACTTACAGAGCAAGTGAGAAAGAAAAGAAGGAAAGGAAAAGATAGGGACAAAACAGGATAGAAAGGAATGTGTACAGAAAGGAAAGAATGGAGGAGGAATCCTGGCAAAGGGAAGCCTAGGACCGTGGTTTGAGACTCTCCAGCATTGAGTTTTGCCTGAATTACGATTGTCAAGGCCTATTCTGTGATAATATATTCCATGTCAAATCTAAATAGCATTTTAACTTGAAAATAAGTCAGAAATAAGATGATATCCCTAATTTGGGAGTACACACTTGATTCTAACACATTATTCTCGAAGTGAATTCTAAGAATCACAATATAAATCTGACTCCTCAAGATAGCATTTTCCACATGGCCTTGCCCACTCTAAAGCCAACTATAATTATGTATGTTCATATGGCTTTTAAACTGTTCAACAATGACAACTGCACAAAGAAAAGAACTGATAGAAAATTAATTAAAATAGCATATGTATTGTCTGGATGTACTTCAGTATTCTTAAGTGACCTATAACTCTTTTAGTAATTATCTACAGATCTTCAAAATGGGTGAGACTTTAATCAAAAGCAAATAAAAATGCATGCTACATCTTTTGTGCTAGGAATAAAATAGAGTCTAATTCTTTATGAAGAAAAATAATGTGGGCATTATAATGAAAGAGATAATGGCCAAAAAAAAGTGTAGGTGGTAGAAAGATGGAGCTTCCCTCCCTGCCAAACTAATATATTTTCCCCAGACATTCTCACCATTAGAAAAACATTGCATTTACATTTCTTTTCTTTAGAAAAAAAAAAATGTCTCATTCCTTTAGATTCCCTTATTCCCACTCAAGTATTTAGAATGCTTGATCCCAAACACAGTAGAAATGAAGTTTTCAAAAATGACTGATGATCTTTTTAGCCAATTCTTGATGCTAAAGCAATGGTTTTCCAAGTAAATACCATGGAGTCCCAGGTTTTCACAGACATGTTTTAGGAGCCATCACAGAAGATAAAGGGGAAACCCATTAGGTATGGCTCAGGATTCCTAGTACCACTCTGATTTTATATTTCCTACATAAGTTCTATGCTGTTAAAAGTTTAAATGCTGCTCTAGAGGAATACAATTCATCACCAGCCATTATATATACCACTGCTATAAACAGTAGAATTTTCTAAAAAGATCACTGTAAGTATCCATTTTAAGTCCTCAGATTTGGAGGATGCTAATACCTCTAAGAACCAAAATACTACTAAAGAGGAAGGAGGTCTTGGCTTCCAACACATACCTCAAAGTTTGGCCCACCAAGATCTGGACGTCCAAATGATCTTCAGATCTAGGGCTACCAGATTAACAAAGAAAATATGCCCAATTAAGTTTGAATTTCAGAAAAACAACAAATTTTGAGTGTATACATACTTACCATAGTATATCTCATGTAATATTTGGAGCATATATAATAAAAATTTTTTCATTGTTTATCTAAAATCCAAATTTATCTAGGTATCCTATACCTTATCTGGCAACCCTACCCAAGTCAGACTCGAGCATGTGGATCTGCTCGATCTGCTATAAATGGCAAAAATCACCATAAGTTTATATTTTATATTCCAGAAAGCTCTACCAGGAGTGGGGGCTACAGATCAACCTGGATGGTATGTATCAAGTTTAGCACAGTAAGCTCTTCCTGAAGATTCCCTGTTACCCATTTTGCTTCTAGACTTTCTGATTTAGCCATTCTCTCATCCTAGTTACTGACTTAAATCTTACTAATTTTTGTAACCATTCTCTAGGTCCCTCATTTCTTAGGGATACCAGGTGCCAACCGGACCAGGAGCAGATGTTCAAATGGATTCTTAAGTCCTTTCACCTCTTAATGGTTATTGTATAAATAAGACTTCTCAACTCCATGAACCAGAGTTCCTAATCTTCAAAGCTTGGGACCACTTAAGAACCACAAGATTCCATCACTACCCCAGACCCTGAGACTATTCCTACCTATACTCAAGTAATTATTAAAAACCCCAAAAGAAGCTTATCACAATTGCCTCAAGGCTGGTCACTCTAATCTTGTACCCTTCTCAAATATCACCTTCTCAGTGAGGACTTCCCTAACCACACAAAAGTTGCGTACATATTTCGTCCATGGCACTCTATCTCCTTCTCTGTTGTGGGTTTTTTTTCCCCCCTAATGCACTATTTAGAAAATGCCAAATATTTCACAAGTTCATCTTGTTTAATTTCTGTCTCTCCACTAAAGGTCAGCTCTACAAAGGTAGTCACTTTGCCTATTTTCTTTAGTAAAGCAGTATCTGGTACAGGATAGACATCCAAAAATATATTTTGGGGGGATGCCTGGGTGACTCAGTGGTTGAGCATTTGCCTTTGGCTCAGGGCGTGGTCCCAGAGTCCCAGTATCAAGTCTCACATCGGGCTCCCTGCATGGAGCCTGCTTTTCCCTCTGCATATGTCTCTGCCTCTCTCTCTCTCTCTCTCTCTCATGAATAAATAAACAAAATCTTTAAAAAAAACCAAAAATATATTTTTGGAATATCATACCCTTTTTCTAGTAGCTAGATTACTAGAACTTAATATCTTGTTATTCTGTCCTAGGTCTGTCCCTTGATTTCTTGCCCAATACCTCTAGAAGTCTAACACCAGAGTTCTAACTTACTTTGCCAGCCAAAGAATTTCCAAAAGTGTGCATCCTAGCCTAGTCCTCAAAACGACACAGCCACCTTACTGGTATTTGCCATCAAAGCTTCTTGACCTGAATGTCCTATCTGCTTGGACCTCCCTCTAAAGTCAAAGTCCAGATTCACCTGTTCATTTTTTTTTCCTTTTAATGTACCCCTTATAAAAGAGGGGTACACAGCCTCCTTGTCATCTTAAGATCAAAGGGGCAGCCTAGCAATGAGGAAACCATCTTCATTCCCACATGATGATGTAATACCATCTCCCAATTCTCTAACCTCTCAGGGCTCTTCTCTGTGTACACATATCAGTAACTTATCTTCCATGTCAGGATTTAGTGAAGTAAGCAAACTTTTAGAACTTCACATGATTCACTACTTTTCATACCAGAGGAATAAATGGACTTTAAAACATAGACATCCTGAAAGAACACTATATTGCATTTACATTTTTAGGGGCAGTTAGTGTTGTGCCCAAGATTGCGAATCCGAGAAACCACCAAGGAGCCGACACCAATGCAAACACACGAGGGTTTATTTACAAGCTCGAGCTTGGGTCCAAGTGTACCCGACACAGCGGAGCAGGGACTTGGACCCCAAGGTGGGTTTCAGCTTAGTTTTTTATAGGCTGGTCTAGGGGATTTTCAGAAGGGGTAGAGGAATTTCTCAAGTTCTGTTTACATTTTGATATGGGGCTTTCAAGGGCATTGAGCTCTGTTCTTATTCTAATAGGGGCTTCCTGCCCTTGGCTTGGGCTCTGTTCTTATTCTAATATGGGGCTTTCTAGGACTTTAAGCTGTAAACTGTCTTCTTCCTGTAACTGAAGTAATGTAAATTTCAGCTCTTATTCACAGGGGCCTAAGATGGCTGTACTTGTGTTAATGCTAAACTTTAGGTGGGATGCCTTAATTTTTCTTGGCTTCCACATTAGTGTCCTAAAAACCTAGAGATAATTACCATAAGTTAGTGTGATTTTGTGATTTATAATTAGAAATATATATTTGGTTTTTGTCCGTTTCTAGCACATAGCTTCTAAAACACTTGGAATTTTTAAGTGTGGAGACTGATAAAAGTATGTTTCTTCATGTTAATGAGGTGACTTTTGGAATGCCCATAGGTCACCTAAAGATGGGAGCTGGTTGCCTGGGGAATCAAGCCTGCCATCTGAAAGTTGGAACTTTCAGCCTTCCCCTCTAACCCCCGTGATCTCTAGGGAGAACAGAGGTCTGGAGATTGAGTTGACGGCCAACAGCCAACAATTTAGCCTATCATGCCTATGTAATGAAGCCTGTATAAAAATCTAAAAGGGCAGCATTTGAAGAGCTTCCAGGTTGGTGAACACATGGAGATTTTGGGAGAGTGGTACACTCAAAGAGCATGGAAGTTTCTCACCCTTTCCCCATACATTGCCTTATGCTTCTCTTCCATCTGGTTGTCCCTGGGTTATATTCTTTTATAATTAATCTAATGCTCTAGTAAGTAAAATGTTTCTCTGAGTTGTGAGCCACTCTGACAAATTAATCAAACTCCAGGAAGAGGTGACTGGCTATATATAGCCAGTCAAGTCAGAAATATAGCTGACAACCTGGTCTTGCAACTGGCAAGACCTCTAAATTGGGGGAGGGGGGAGCAGTGGAGGGAGAACAGTTTTGTGAAAGTGACCCCTCAACCTGTGAAATCTGATACTGTCTTGAATAGATAGTGTCAGAATTGACTTGACTTACAGCACACTCGCATGTGTCCAAAGAACTGGTGGATGTGTGGTGAAATACACCCCCATCCCCCTCACATTGTAAATTAGGGTCACAAACACTCTTTAGATGAATATAAGCAAAAATTATTATAGTTTATTTTATCTGACTTTCTCATCTTCCTGCATCTCTTATTTCTCAGGACCAACTTATATTGAGTAATAGTACCTCCCTTGTTATATCTGTGTATTTATACACATACTACTTGTATAGTAGTAAGCAAAAAAGAAAAATCTTATGTATGGGTTTTCATGAGGTCCTTCAGTATCAGAAAGATCTGTGGCTATGAGATTAAAGGGTCATTTTGTAAAAGGACCTGTATGTACTAAAATAAAACAAAATATATTCAAGAACATCTATATTGAGACTATCTAGAACATGTAGTAAGAAACATGTTCTTAATCTCCAGAGTTGTGATATACAAATGTGGGCAGCAATTTTTCCCAGATTATTAGTACTTATGGTACCCAGTTCAATCAGGTTCAACAATCAATCTTGGGATGCCTTAGTGGCTCAGCCGTTGAGCATCTGCCTTCGGCTCAGGTCGTATTCCTGGAGTCCCAGGATCAAGTCCCACATTAGGCTCCCTGCATGGAGGTCTGCTTCTCCTTCTGCCTATGTCTCTGCCACTCTCTTTCTGTGTCTCTCATGAATAAATAAATAAAATCTTAAAAGAAAAAAAATCAATCTCAAATTACCCAAAGGCATAAATTGCAGAGAAACTAGAGTGTAAATTTCATGAAAATAAAATTTTGTCAAATTTTGTAGTCAGTCAACAAATACTTACAAAGGAGAAGAATAGTAGTGCTCCTGGAAAATGGGCATATTTTGGTAATTTCATGTTTCAAGAGCTTGAAAATTTGGAGACTTCCTTAAACATTCCCAAGAAAAAATCTTTGAGTGTGACTTGTGATGCACAGGGCAAGCTTTTGGCTCCACACAATCATTCCCTTTGTGTATTACTTAGTTTTCATAATTGTCAAGGCAACTTATACATTACTATAAAATTAATTTTGATTAATGTAGAAATACTGAGAAGTAAGGTTTTGTCTGAGGTTTTCTGCTTTCTTATTACTTCTACCAAACTATATAAAACTAAATAGGAGAAATGAAAACGAAAATAGGGACATATTTTCAATATCAAAATGAAAACAATTGAATATCTAGGAGACAAGATCTATTCTTCCTAAGATTTACCTAAATCATTGACAGTGGAAATTGATATTTAATCATCATTGGATTTATTTTTTTTTAAAGATTTCATTTATTTGACAGAGAGAGAGAGAGAGACACACACACAAGCAGGAGGACTGGCAGGCAGAGAGAGAAACAGGCTGCCCACTGAGCAGGGAGCCTGATATGGGGCTCCATCCCAGGACCCTGGGATCATGATCTGAGAGCCAAAGGCAGCCGCTCAACCAACTGAGCTACCCAGGCACACCCATCACTGGCTTTATTTTTTTTTTTTTAAGATTTTATTTTTTATTCATGAGACACGCACAGAGAGAGGCAGAGACATAGGCAAAGAGAGAGGCAGGCTCTCTGCAAGGATCCTGATGTGGGGCTTGATCCCAAGAACACAGGATCATGACCTGAGCCAAAGGCAGATGCTCAACCACTGAACCACCCAGGCACACACACACCCCCATCACTGGCTTTAAATATACATTTGATTCCATTTAAACAACAGGAAAATAAATATAATAGGACATGTCAATAGTTAAGGGATATACAATCATAAATATAATACTAAAACTGTCCCAGAATGCCTGAATTTATGGCCCAGAATTCAGTATAAGGGAGTTGACCACCAATTCCTTGGGGGGCTAACAACTAAAAGTATATAACAGTCATTACAGTATATAACAGTCATTACAGAACAGTTCCTCAGTTTTATTCTTCAACACAACATTGTAGCAGGGTGCAATATTTTTTTAAAAAGCATTTTAGCAGCATCCTAAAAATAAAGTGAATTCTATCATCTATCATGTTTTATGGTCACCTTGCAACTTGTTAAGGAAAAAATATTTTATAGGGAATATAGGTTTAAGAACCAAAATTATAAAAGTATCTGCACTTAATCACCAATTCTCTTTGTAACTAAAATTTCTACATAAAACAAAATTTAAGTTTAAAATTAGGGCACATACGACCCATTGCCTATTTTTTTATATATATTTGCTGATTTATGTTACAGATGAAACGACTAGGAAACTACTGTAATATCATCAAATAAAATACTGGATGGTTTCTTCTGCTCAGAGTTACATCAAAATCAAGTCATTTAGATGACTGCCTTATTACCAAATTGTTATCTGGTAATGCAAATGAATAATTCAAATTCTCCTGTTTTCTCTATACTTTATGTACTCTTAACAGTGATTTTTATGTTTCTAGTTATAAATTTGATATTATAAAAATCATGAGCTTGTTTCATGCTTTTAAATCTTTCATCTTTGTTTTAGAAATGATTTCCATGGTGTCCTGACAGAATTTGATTCATAATTTGATCACTAGGCATTTTCCAGTTCTCCCAGAGAACTCAAATGGTAGATTCTAATGAATCTAGGAAATTCATAATTGTTTTTATATTAGTCATTCCAGAACTGTGCCATGCAATATGGTAGCCATTAGCCACAGTGGCTATTTAAATTTAAATTAATTAAATTTAAATAAAATGGTTGTGGGTTGTGGTTAAATATGTAAAGGAGTAATCATGCTTCACTCTTTCTTTCATGCTACATACAACATCTACCAAACCCAGAAAAAATATATTGGATAACTATCTGAAGACTATAAAAGTAAATAGGTGCAGGCACATCAAGGAAGAACACCATAATTTGAAATATCACAGAATCAGTGGTGAATTTGCCATTCTTCTTCTCCAGTAGCCTGTGACTCGAATTCAGTGAAGCCTGAAACTCACAAGTAAGCACTATGGCACAGAAAGACTGAACTCCAGAAGAAGAACTCTAGACTGGCTAAGGAGTAGGAAAGACAACTGTTAATGCTCAAGGTGGGGAAAATTTTTTTTCTTTTTGCCATGTTCCAGCCCCCCAAAAATTCCACAGCAGAATTGCAGTATTTATGAGATCCTGCAAGAGCCCATATTCCTAAAGCAGGAAATCTTATTCCCTGCTTTGCAAACCTGCAGTTAAAAGAGGGTAGGACAAAATCATGTTGCTTTTTTTTCTTTCTCTCTGCCCTCCCTCTTACTAGGTCAGAATGTGAGCCCAATCACAAAAGTACATGACAGAGAGGGGTCCAGATAGAGGACCAAAAATGGGGCTCAGGGAATCAAAAAGCACTTGGGAAATGATGAAGAGGGAAGAGCTTAGGAAAGCAACTTCATAAAGTTGTTTATGAACTCCTGAGCTCACTCCTGACCTACACCTGTGTGACTCTGATTCTAATTAGCCCACCAAAGACTTTGAGAACTGAAGTTACTATATTCCACCGCTTAAGCCCCAGACTGACTACTGGGTGGCACACACCCAGAACATATCTGAAGAGCATTACAAAGGCTTTGAAAACTAAAATGACATTGAAACCATAGCCCACAGAAGATAGGTAGATATTTGTACCCTGAATCTAACTAAATCAACTGCCTGATAAGACAGAAAAAGCTACATTCTCCATAAATTTTACTAAGCCTCAGTCTCAAAATGTAATGTTCAAAATTTCCATAATATAATTCAAATAACTTGATATATGATAAACCAAGAAAATTTCAACTTACATTAAAAAAAATCAAGACATCAATGCCAAGATAACACAATTATTGGATTAATTGACAAAGACTAAAATCTTCAAACTAGCGATTGTGAACACTCTTGCAATAAATGTTAAAATAAAAATCTTGGCAAATAAACACAAGATACAGAGAAGATTGAACTGAAAAGCAAAATTATTGAGATAAAAATACATTGGATGGTTCAATAGCAGAAAGAAGATGACAGAGCAGAATCAGTGAACTTGAAGATGGCATAATAGAAATGACTGATCTGAGCAATAGAAAGAATAAACTAAAAAATGGACAGAGCCACAGGGACCAATGGGAAAGTAGCATAAAGTCTCATGCCATGTCATTAGAGTATCAGAGAGAGGAGAAAAAGTGTAATGATGAAAATATATTTGAAAAAATAATGGTTGAAATTTTTTGGAAATTTGGCTAAATAAATCTACAAATAGAAGAGCAAACACCAAGCAGGATAAATCCAAACACCCATGCCCATAGACAGCAATGATTCTACTGACTGTGTATTTTTCATAAGAAATCATAGAGGCCAGAAAGAACTGGTGCAATAATCTTACAGTACTTAATGACTATTTCTTTTAAGATTTTATTTATTTATTCATGAGAGACACAGAAAGAGAGCTCAAGACATAGGCAGAGGGAGAAGCAGGTTTTCTGCAGGGATCCTGGGGCAGGACTCCATCCCAAGAACCTGGAATCACACCCGGAGCCACCCAGCTGCCTCACTTAATGACTATCAACAATGAACTCTATCATTAGCAAAAACATTTTTCAGAAATGAAGGTGAAATAAAGACATTTTCAGATAAAGAAATACTAAGACAATTCTTAGCAGATCTTCTCTAAAAGAAATGCTAAAGGAAACTCTCAGACAGAATGAAAATGATACTAGAAGAAAACCTGAAACAACATGGGAAAAAAAGAATAGAAAACAAACAAACAAAAAAAACACAAAAATGTAAATATCTTGGTAAACATAATAGACCACTCTTGTCTTGAATTTTTTAAAAATATTCTTGACTATTGAAAACAAAATCATAACTGATTGATGGTGTTTACAATGTATATATATATATACATATATTGTACATACATTGTATATATATATATATATATATATATATATATATATATATATGACAATTATAGCATAAAGGGAGAGGGCAAGGGGACCTAAAAGGTGGTAAGATTGTTACATCCCAATTGAAGTGGCAAAACATCTGCTAAATTATAATGTGAAAAGTTAATTAGGTATTTTGGAATCCCTAGAGTCACTATTAAAAAAAAAAGTAATGCAAAATGATGGAGCATAAAGTCACAATAGATCAATTAAAACAGAATACAAAAAGTATTCAAAGAATGCAAAGAAGTCCAGAAAGGGGGAAAGAAGAAACAAAACAAAATGGGAACAAGGAAAAGCAACCAACAAACTAATAGAGTTATATCCAAAAGTATCAATAAATGCATTAAATATAAATGGTCTAAACATACCAGCTAAAAGACATAGATTGTCAGTATTAAAAAAATGACTCAACTCTAGGTTTTCTACAGTAAACTCACTTCAAATATAATGACATAATTATGCTGCAACACTAATAAACAGAAAGCTGAAGTGACTATGTTAATATCAAACTAAACTTCAGAGAAAAGAAAATTTTCAGGAATAAAGAAGGATATTATCTACTGATACAGGAATTAATTCACAAGAAGGCATAAACATTCTAGATGTTTACTGATCTTACACTAGAGTTTGGAAATACATGATGCAAAAACTGAAGGAACTAAAAGGAGATATACATAAATCTATGACTATCGTTAGATATTTTGGTGCTCCTCTCTTAGTAACCACATAACTACAAGACAGAAACAAGATAAAGATATAAAATAACTGAACAATGCCAGTTGTAATAGACATTAATTGAAAATTCAACCCCAAAACATAATCTTTTCCAGGGTACTTAGAACTTCCACCAAGATGTGGCCTGAAACACAAAGCAAATCACAGGATATTCTAAAAAATTGAAGGTATAGAAAGTATATCTTCAGACCACATTGTAATTATACTGAAAATTGGTAACAGAAAGATAACTGGAAAAGTTGGAAATTAAGCAGCACTTCTAAATAATCCATGGGTCAATAAAAGAATTCTCAAGAAAATTTTAAAATATTTTATACTGAATGAAAATGAAAAAATTGCATAATAAAAGTTGTGGGATGCATCAAATATCTCTTACAGGGTTATTTACAGTATTACATGCTATAAGAGAAAAGGATAAAAGTCTCAAGTCAACCTAAGTTTCAACCTTAAAAGTTAAAAAAGGAAAAGAAAAATATAACCAAATTTAAAAGTAAATAATTAAGATAAGAGCAGAGATCAATGAAATTGAAAACAGTAAAGGAATACAGAAAATTAATGAAGCAACAAGCTGGTCCTCTGAAATTCAGGTCAGTAAGATTGATAAAACTTTAGCAAGAAGAATTTAAAAAGAGAACACAATACCAACATAAGAAATGAAATAAAAATGAAAGGAATACGACAACTATACACCAAATGTGATTTCCTCTTCCATTTGTTTAATTTAATTAACTCCAGCTAATTTTTATTTTATTTTTTACATTTTTATTTAAATTCCACTTAGTTAACATACAGTGTACTACTAGTTTCAGCTGTACAATACTGTGACTGAACACTTGCATAAAACACCCACTGCTCATCAAAACAAGTGTACTCCTTAATCCTCATCACCTATGTAACCCATTTCCCCATCCACCTCTATCCTCATAACCATTAGTTTGTTCTCTGTAATGAGGAGTCTATTTATTGCTTTTCTTCTCTCTCTCTCTCTCTTATTTTCCCATTTGCTCGTTTGTTTTGTTTCTTATATTCCACGAGTAAAACCATATGTATTTTTCCTTTTTTTTTTAAAGATTTTATTTCTTTATTCATGACAGACAGAGAGAGAGAGCCAGAGACACAGGCAGAGGGAGAAACAGGCTCCATGCAGGGAGTCTGAGGTGGGACTCAATCCAGGATCTCCAGGATCACACCCTGGACTGAAGGTGGCGCTAAACTACTGGGCCACCAGGGCTGCCCTGTATTTTTCTTTTCTGACTTCTTTCACTTAGTATAATACTCTCTAGCTCCATCAATATCATTGCAAATGGCAAGATTTTGTTCCTTTTATGGCTGAGTAATATTCCTGTGTGGTGTGTGTGTGTGTGTGTGTGTGTGTGTGTGTGTGTGTCACATCTTCTTTGTCCATTCATCAGTCAATGGACACTTGGGCTGTTCACATAATTTGGCTATTGTAGATAATGCTGCTATAGACATCGGGGTGCATGTATCCTTTTGAATTAGTATTTTTGTATTCTTTGAGCAAGTATATTGTATTGCAATTGCTGGACCATAGGGTACTTTTATTTTTAACTTTTTGAGGAACCTACAGACTGTTTTCCACACTGGCTTCCCCAGCCTGCATTCCTAGCAACTGTGTAAGATGGTTTATCTTTTTCCACACCCTTACTAACATCTGTTGTTTCTTGTATTGTTGGTTTTAATCATTCTGACAGCTGTGAGGTGATATCTCATTGTAGTTTTGATTTGTATGTCCCTGATGATCAATGACATTGAGCAACTTTTTATGGATATGATTCTTTGGAAAAATGTTTATTCATGTCTTCTATCCATTTTTAAATTGGATTATTTGGTTTTTGAAGGCTGAGCTTCATAAGTTGTTTATAGATTTTGGATACTAACCCTTTATCAGATATGTCATTTCCAAATACCTTCCCCCATTCAGTAGGTTATTGCTTAGTTTTGTTGATTGTTTCTTTTGCTGTGCAGAAGCTTTTCATTTTGATGAAGTCCCAATAGTTTATTTTTGCTTTTGTTTCTCTTGCCTCGGGAGACATAATTAGAAACAAGTTGCTACAGCCAGTATCAAAGAGATTACTGCCTATGTTTAGTTTAGTATTTTGATGGTTTCTGGCCTCACACATAGGCCTTTCATCCATTTTAAATTTATTTTTGTGTATGGTGTAATGAAATGGTCCAGTTTCATTCTTTTGCATGTTGCCACCAAGTTTTTCCAAAAGAATTTGTTGATGAGACTTTTTTCCATTGAATATACTTCCCTGCTTTGTCAAAGATTAGTTGACCATATAACTGTGGGTTCATTTCTGAGTTTTCTATTCTGTTCCATTAATTTATGTGTCTATTTTTGTGCCAGCACCACACTGTCTTGATCACTACAGCTTCATAATATAACTTGAAGTCAAGAATTGTTATGCTTCTAGCTTTGCTTTTCTTTTTCAATGTTACTTTAGCTGTTCAGGGTCTTTTCTGTTTCCATACAAATTTTAGGATTGTTTGTTCTAGCTGTGGAAAATGCTGGTGGTATTTTGATCAGAATTGCATTTCATGCATAGATTGCTTTGGATAGTATAGAGATTTTAACAATATTTGTTCTTCCAATCCATGACTATGGAATGTCTTTTCATTTCTTTGTGTTATCTCCAATATCTGACATAAGTGTTTTACAGTTTTTGGAGTAGGAGTACAGGTCTTTCACTTCTTTGGTTAAGGTAATTCCTAGATATCTTATTGTTTTTGGTGCAACTGTAAATTGATTGATTCTTTAATTTCTCTTTCTAATGATTCATTTCTGGTGTACAGAAATGCAACAGATTTCTATGTGTTGACTATGTTTCCTGCACCTTTACTAAATTTATCAGTGGTAGCAATTTTTTGGTGGAGTCTTTCAAATTTGCTATATAGAGTATGAAGTCATCTGCAAATAGTGAAAGTTTTACTTCTCCCTTACTCATCTGGATGCCTTTCACTTCTTTTTGTTGTCTGAACACCAGATTGATTTTTAGTTTTTTCCACAGACCTATGTTCCTCATTCAAGGAAAGGGATAAAGATGCAAATGTTAGGAAGATTGATTGCTATGATGTATGGTTGTACATGTTAAATAGAATTTACCTATATCAACAATTTTAATGTCAGAAACTTTTCCCAGGATATTGACTGAAATTTTAAATCAAACATTAGCCAAAATTCACCTATTCAACTGGAACAACTCATTTTGGCTATTTCAGACCTTCACAAAGAAATGAAGAAAGTTATATAGTTATGTATAATTTAAAGATTATGAAAGATTTTTCTTTCTCTACAATGCCTCTCATTCCATGATTTACCAAAAACTACTGAAATGATTTATTTGGGTTAAAATATTTTATCCATAATTCTCCAATTAAAATATAAACATTTTGCTAAGGAATTCACATAGCCCTACCACTTTTGCAAAAAAGCAAAGAAAGAAGAGGACTCTGAGAAAACAAAACACAGAAAAAATCATTTGAGTCTGACAACGTAAAGTACCACAGTGAGATGCCCTAAGAATCTAACATGAGCATGAGGCTTTCCAATATATGATTTGAAAGGCCATCAGAGTAGTAGATCAAAGTACATTAAGAACAAGTAAATCTGCTTCACAATATTACTGGAGCTTGTTTTGCTAATAGGTCTATGCTGACCATTTTGCCATGTGGAAAAAAATAGTCAACATGATCCTCATGTACAATTTGAAGTTTATGAACAATCTATATATGACTGACATAGACTATCTCAGATTCCAGTTTTGTATCTGTGATACTGTGACTTACAATAAAAAATATATATTTGATCTTCATTCCCATTTCTAGCACAGAACTCCTAAAATCCTTAGAATTTCCTAAGTGATTAGAGCAATAAAGGTATCTTTGGTTGTGTTAACAAGGTGACTTTTGGAAAGCACCTAAGGATGGGAATTAGCTGGAAGACAGGATGGAACCAGTCCCACTGCCTGAACTTCAGGGAGAGGAGAGGACTGGAAATTGAGTTCAATCACCAGTTGCCTATAATTTAACTAATCATGCCTATGTAATGAGAGCTCAATAAAAACCCAAAAGAACAGAGTTTGGAAAACTTCTAGGTTGGTGAACACATGGAGATTTGAGGGGAGTGGCACATGTGGAAGAGCATGGAAGCTCCAGGACATTTCCCCACCCTTACCTATGCATCTCTTCCATCTGGCTATTCCTGAGTTATAATAAACTTTTATAATAAACTGATAATCTAGTAAAAAAAAATTTATTTCACTGAGTTTTGTGAGCCACTCTCACAATCAAGCCCAACAAGGAGGTTGTGGGAACATCTAGTTTATAGACAGTTGGTCAGAAGTACAGGTAAAAAGGAAGTTGACTCATCACATACAATGGAAATCCCTTAAGATTAACAGCAGATTTCTCAGGAGAAATCTTTAAGGTTGAGAGAGTAATAGATTTATAATTCTGATGATATATTTCATTCAACATGCTAAAAGAAAAAAATGGTCAAGAACATTATACTTGGCAAAACTGTCCTTCATTAATGAAGGAGAAATAAAAACATTTTGAGACAAACAGAAGCTGAGGGAGTTCATCACTAGTAGAACTGCCTCAAAGAAATATTAAAGGCAATTCTTCAAGTAGAAATGAACAGATCTTAATTAATAAGAAAACATTTAAGAGTATAAAACTCAACAGAAAAAGTAAATATGTACTCAAATTCAAAATACTCCAATATTGTGATGGAGTTCTATAAATCACTTTTAACTCGTGCTTAACAGTTAAGTCAAAAGTATTAAAAACAATGGCTATAATAATTTGTCAACAAGCAATATAAAAAACATAAATTGTGACATAAATAACAAACTGTGGAGGGCAATAAAATGTTGAAGTTTTGTATATGATTGAAGTTGATTTCTTAAAAAGCTTAGAATAAACTTATACCTATAAATTTTTATGTAAGCCTTGTAACCACAAAGAAAGGGCATCACAATGATACACAAAAGATAAAGTGAAAGGAAAGAAAGCATACCACTACAAAAAATCATCATCACAAAGAAAGAAGCAAAGATGAAAAGAACAAGGTACTATAAAACTGAAAAAAATTAACAAATGGAATAGTTAAGTCCTTACCTTTCAATAATTACTTTAATGGATGCAATTCTCTGATCAAAGACAAAGAAAGACTGAATAGATTTAAAACTTTTAAAAATTCTATAATATTAAAAAGATTCTATAATATGCTGCCTACAAGACACTTTAATCTCTAGGGACACATAGGCTGAAAAAAAGAGATGGCAAAAGATACTCCATGTAAATGGTAATAAAAAGAAGAGGTGGCTATAATTATATCAGAAAAAATAGACTTCAGTCAAAAACTGTCACAAGAGAAAAACTAGATCATTACATCATAATAAAGTATCACTTCATTCAGAGGATCTAACAATGCCCCCAACATTGGAACACCTAAATATATAAAGCAAATATTAACAGAGCAGAGCAGAGAAATGGATTCATCAATGGACAGATCATAGAGACACAAAAATAATACACTGCAGACATAAATAACACAATAGACCAAAGAGATCTAAGAGATATATGTAGAACATTTCATCCAACAGCATCAGAATACACATCTTCTCATTGCCCATGGAACATTCTCCAAGATAGATCATATATATGTTAAGCCACAAAGTAAGTCTTAATAAAGTTAATAAAATCAAAATAATATCAAGAATCATTTCCAAGGGATTCCTGGGTGGTGCAGCGGTTTAGCGCCTGCCTTTGGCCCAGGGTGCGATCCTGGAGACCCGGGATCAAGTCCCATGTTGGGCTCCCGGTGCATGGAGCCTGCTTCTCCCTCTGCCTGTGTCTCTGCCTCTGTGTGTGTGTGTGTGACTATCATAAAAAAAAAAAAAAAAAATCATTTCCAACCATGATGATATGAAAGTAGAAGTTGATTACAAGAATACTAGAAAATTCACAAACATGGAGACTAAACAATGAGAAGTCAAAAATATTTTAAGGGATCCCTGGGTGGCGCAGCGGTTTGGCGCCTGCCTTTGGCCCAGGGCGCAATCCTGGAGACCCGGGATCGAATCCCACGTCGGGCTCCCGGTGCATGGAGCCTGCTTCTCCCTCTGCCTGTGTCTCTGCCTCATTCTCTCTCCATCTCTCTCTGTGAGTATCACAAATAAATAAAAAAAATTAAAAAAAAATATTTTAAGACAAATGAAAATGGAAAAGCAATACACCTAAATTCATGAAATAAAACAAAAGCAGTTCTAAAGGGGAAGTTCACAGCAATAAACATCTACATTAAAAAACAAGAAAAATCTCAATAAATTGCCTAACTGTATAACTCAAAGAACTAGGAAAAAAACTAAGCTCACAATTATGTAAAGAAAGGAAATAATAAAGAGCAGAGTGGAAATAATAGAGACCAAAAAAGACAATTAGAAAGATCAATGAAACTAAGAACTCATTATCTGAAGATAGACAAATCTTTATCTAGACTCACTAAGAATAAAGAGGACTCAAATAAATAAATTACAAATGAAAAATTAGAAATTTCAACTGATATCACAAAAATAAAAAGAATCAGAAGAGACTACTATGACTAACTTAATGCCAACCAATTGGGTGACCTATTTTTAAAAAGAATTAATTCGTAGAAGCATACAATCTATCAAGACTGACTACTAAAGAAATAGAAAATCTGAACAGACCAATAATCAGTAAGGACATTTAATCAGTAACCAAAAACCTCCTAAGGAACAAAAATGCAGGACTACACAACTTTACTAGTCAATTTTACCAAATATTCAATGAAGAATTCACACCAATCCTTCTCAAATTCCTCCCCCGCAAAAATAAATAAATAACAGGAGCGAATACTTCCAAACTCATTTTACTAAGCCAACATGACCCTGATACCAACACTAAAAAAAAAAAAAAAAACACTACAAGAAAACTAAAAGTTAGTAATACTGATGGAGGTAGATGTAGAATCCTTAACATAGTATTAGCAAAATTAATTCAACATTAAATTTAATATACATTAATTACATTTAATATACATTAAAATGATATATATCATAATCAAGCAGAATTTGTTCCAAGGATGCAAGGATGATTTAACATCAGCAGATCAATGTGATAAACCACATTAACAAAACGAAGGATAAAAATCATATATTTCAATAGATGCAAAAAGAGCAAGTGATAAAATTCTATATCCATTTATGATAAAAGCTTTCAACAAAATGAATATCGAGGAAACTTCCCTCAAAAGTTTATATATGACAAGCCCACAGCTAACATCAATCAAAATCACCGTTTCATCAAAATGGTAAAAAGCTAAAGGCTTTCCTCTAAGATCAAGATCAAGACAAGGATACTCCCTCTCACCACTTTTATTCAACAGAGTATTGGACATCCTAGCCACAGCAATTAGGTAAGAAAAATAAATTAAAGTCATCCAAATTGGAAAGGAAGAAGTAAAACTGTCACCATTTGCAAATGACATAATGTCATATTCAGAAAACCCTAAATACTCCTTCTAAAAAAAGTATTAGAATTAATAAACTAATTCAATAAAATTGCAGAATACAAAATCAATAGATAAAAATCTGTCACTTTTCTATACACTAACAATGAGTTATCACAAAGAGAAATTATGAACAGTCATATTTGCAATTTCATTAAAAACAATAAAATACTTAGGAATAAAATTAATAAAGAATGTAAAATTTCTATGCACTGAAAACTATAAGATATTGAAGAAAAGACAAATAAATGGAAAAATATCCCATGCTCATGGATTGGAAGAATTAACATTGTTTATACTTCCCAAAACAATCTCTAGATTCCAAGCAATTCCCACCAAAATGTCAATAACACTTTTCACAAAAATAGAACAACAATCCTAAAATTTTTACAGAAACACAAAAGAACCTTCACAGCCAAAATAATCTTGAGAAAGAACACTGGAGGCATCACACTTTTTTATTTCAAGCTATATTACAAAGATATAGTAACCCAAACCATATGCTATTGGTGTAAAAACAGACAATACATCAATAGAACAAAATAGACCAGAATAAACCCATGAATATATGGTCAATTTATTCACAACAAAGGAACCAAGAATATACAATGGGGAAAGAATAGTCTCTTCAATAAATGGTGTTGGGAAAACTGTACAGTGACATGCAAAAGAATGGAGTAGGACTCATCCTACACTATACATAAAAATCAATTCAAAATAGATTTAAGTCAAATGTAAGTTCTGAAACTCTAAGACTCTTAAAAGAAAACAAAAATGGGACTACATCAAACTATAAAGCTTCTGCATAGCAAAGGAAACAATCAACAAAATTCAAATAAAACCTATGGAATTGGAGAAAATATTTGCAAATCGTGTATCTGATAAGAACTGAGTAGACATTATTCCAAAGAAGACATACAAATAACCAACATGTACATGAAAAGATACTCAACATCACTAATCACCAGGAAAATTCAAATCAAAACCACAGTAAGATATCACCTCATATCTACTAGAAAGGCTATCATCAAAAAGACAAAAAATAAGTGCTGGGGAGAATGTGGAGAGAAGGGAACCCTTTTGCACTGCTGTGGGAATGTAAATTGTAGCCACTACAGACAACAATATGGGGATTGCTCAAAAAAATGAAAAATAGAGTTACTATATGACCCAGGTTCCCATCTCTGAGTATATATCCAATGGAAATAAAACTCGGTATCAAATCAATGTGTGCACTCCCATATTTATTTAGCATTATTCACAAAAACCAAGATATGGAAACAACCTAAGTGTCCATCAAAGGATAAATGTATAAAAAATATGCGGTTTATATATACAATGGAATATTATGAAGTCGAGGAAAAAAATCCTATCATTTACAATAAAATGGACTGACCTTGAAGGCATTATGTAAGTGAAAAAAATTAGACAGATAAAGAATCTGTGGAATTAAAAATGTTAACCTCATAGAAACACGGAGCAGAAAAGTGGTGCCAGGGGCTGGGGACTGGTGGAAATGAGGAGACTGGTAAGAGTATACACACTTTCAGCTATAGATGGTAAGGTCTGAGGATTTAATGTAAAATATGGTTACTATAGTTGATAGCACTCTATTATACAGATGAAATAAGAGAGTAGAACTTAAATGTTCTTACCAAAAAAAAAACAAAAAAAGGTAAGTATGTGAGGTGTTGAGTTAATTAACTAGATTGGGGATGGGGGAAGGATTCCTTTCTTAATATATGTCAAACTGCCATGATGTACATTTTAAATATCTTACAATTTTATATGTCAATTAACCTCAATAAAGATGAAAAAAAGAAAATTTAAAACATAAAAGACTCCAGAACTGGATAATAGTTTAGCTCTAAAAGCACAATTGCTGATTTTTTAATTCTGGTATACACTTTGAGATTTTATTGATCTATTCATTAGAGACACAAAGAGAGATGCAGAGACATAGGCAGAGGGAGAAGCAGGCCCCTCGCAGGGAAGCCCATGCAGGGCTCAATCCCAGACCCCAGGATCACACCCTGAGCCAAAGCAGACACTCAACCACTAAGCCACCTAGGCATCCCCTGGGATATACTTCAAATATACTTATGAATTTTTTTTAATTATTATTTTCTGAAAAAGTAAACAATATTTTTACCTGATTATTTTTAAAAAGAATAGAATATCATCTATAGTTGCATCTATTACAATGGTTTTAAACTTTTAGAAGTCAAAAATTTGATTTTTAAAATTTTTTTAAAGAATTTTATTTATTTATTCATGAGAGACACACACACAGAGAGAGGCAGAGACACAGGCAGAGGGAGAGGGAGAAGCAGGCTCCATGCAGGGAGCCTGACGTGGTACTCGATCCCGGCTCTCCAGGATCACACCCCGGGCTTCAGGTGGTGCTACACCGCTGCGCCACCGAGGTTGCCTGATTTTTAAAATTTTATTTAATTTTAACATTTTGATAAAATTTTATTTTAAAAGTAACAACTGCATAATATATAAATCTCATCAAGCCTAGACACTACCCACCAATTTACAATTGGGTTACAGTATATAGGAAATATAAGGACAGAGGAATTAGAAGTTAAATGACAATACCAGATGGCAGTCATTCAAGTCCAGGCTATAGGATGTTGTATAGAACAAATAATTCAGTTTCTCCAACAATTTAATAGCAAAATAATGGGGAAAGGTGATTATTACAAAATAAAGAGACTTGATATATTTATCAGACAAGTGGTGAACTATGTTTAAATTCTAATTTAAGCAACTGGACTATAAAATTGAATAGTCTGCCTTACTATAGAAGTTATACAGATGGTAAATAAGTATTTGCAAAGATGCTCCACTTCGTCATCAGGAAAATGCAAATTAAAATAGCAGTGAAATAACCACTGCACAGCTTTTAGAATGGCCAAAATCTGGAACATGACAACGTGAAGTACTGACAAAGTTGTGGAGCCACAGGAAGTCTCATATGTCAGTGGTGGGAATGGGAAATGGCACAGTGACTTTGGAAGACAGTTTGGCAGTTTCTTACAAAACTAAATATACTCTTATCATATGATCCAGCAACTGTACTCCTTGGTACGTACCCCATGGAGTTGAAAACTTAAGTCCATACTAATACCTGCACACAGATTAGTTTATAGCACCTTGTTTTCATAATTGCCAAAACCTGCAAGCAGCCAGATGTCCTTCAGTAGGTGAATGGATAAAACTGTGGAATATCCAGACAATGGAAAATCATTCAGCACTAAAAAGAAATGAGCTATTGAGCCATGAAAACACATTGAGGTGCAATATATGCCTATTACTAAGTGAAAGAAGCTAATCTGGAAAGGCTATATACTTGTATGATGCCAACTATATAACATTCTGGAAAAGGGAAAACTATGGAAGAGTAAAAGGACAGTGGTTGCCAGAGTCATGTGGGAGACAGAGGGAGATAAATGAATAAGCAGAAGGCAGAAAATTTTTATGGCAGTGAAAATACTCTGTATGATACCATTGTGATGTATACATATCATCATATATTTGTCAAAACCCACAGAATGTATATAACACCAAGAGAGAACCCTAATGTAAACTATGGACTCTTGGTCATTATGATATGTCAATGTAGGTCCACCAACTATAACTAACAGTAATTCTGGTAGGGATGTTGATAAAGCAGACATAGGAGACATATGGGAAATCTCTGTACAACTTTACTTGTGCACTTTAATCTTAACTAAAAAAAATGGTCTTTATAATGATTTTTGAAATTATTTCACTCAAAAAAAAAAAAAAAGCCAAATAGTCCAACTACAAAATGGTACAAATGAAACAAAGAGATCAGAATATTGGCTAGAATTAGGTGAGTTTAAGGAATCAGTGTCCATTTTGCTATGTATGTAAGGTCATGTAAGAAAAAAAACTAACAGTTGAAGATGCATACTTGTTTCTGTGGAAGAAATGATTATGCCAGAGATTTCCTTTAAAATACTCCAAGGAACCAAAATAGTGAGAGATAGGTGAAATAAGAGTGGCAATGTCAGCCTGAAGCACTTGTAAATCTGTGACATTAATAATCTGTGTACAAAAGTATATATAATTATAAAAAAGAAGTTAAACTTTAAAAAAGAAAGAAGAGTGGCAACATGATCATAACAGTACGTGGAAACTTATTATATTCTGCTTCATGTTTGTTCAAATTTTCCATAATAAAAAATGTTCTTTAAAATATATCACTTCTAGGAAAATTAATATATTCAAAAAGAAGTCATATTTTGCACAAAATTTTAGGAGGTTCACATAAATTGGCAAGCTGATTCCAGATTGAGAAGCCTTGATATAGTGGGAGAAAGAAACATTAGAGTATAATTTCAGGGAAAATGCCGTTAGTAAGAAAGAAACTGCGTTGGACCTTGACAAGCGTCAGCTCTTCACAACCACCAACACCAGGACCTAGGTATCCACAAAAATTGAGAAATGGGAAAGCAAAGAGAATTATCCAGGGACTTTTGCAGACTTGACTTGGAGACTGGCAAAAAGTTTAAAGGGATGAATGACAGTAGATACTACGGAAGTCTGAAAACTTTAAAATTAAGAAGAAAATGACAGCAAGTGAAATGGCAAGGCTGAAAGAGGAAATCACAGTCAACAAACCATACTTCTCCAAAAGGCATAGCAATGAGGACCTCCCAGCTCAAGCACATTCCAGTTATAATATTAGAATTACTAGAATGGTGTTTCTAAATAGTCCTAAGAGGTGTGTGTGTGTGTGTGTGTGTGTGTGTGTATCTATTTTGAAATTCTAAAGCATTGTAAAACATCTTATTATGAATTATATTATAAAGGGAAGTGTCACTGCAAAATCAAGGTATACTATGTATTTTAACATATTGTCTAATATTTATCTTTGTGGAATTTTCACCTACCTTGAGGTTCTCTGACTCTTGAACATAGAAATAGACAGGAGGCCAAGGATGATATGGATAGTGTTTATTGTAAGCTCCTGCCCCGGCATGAAGCAAGAGAGGTAACATGCTGCTCCCTACAGAAAGTTTTTGAAAGCTGAGGCAAGAAAGGAGGGATATCTGAGCGTGTAGGGGTGGAGAAATACTAGAAGTTGGGCACACATGTGCAGTTGACAGAACATGTTTCTTTACACACTGTTTCATTTGCATATTAAGTCTCCACCTGGGACATGATTTTTAGCATTATAATGACGAGGAAGTGGTGAAAGGTCAGGGATGGGGTCCATGGTTGTTCTGATTGGTCTGGTCTGGTCTTTGCAGGAACAACCACTTATAATTTGGGCCCTGGATTCTGTTTCATGCTTGTTGTGGCTTTTGACTTCTTGATTATATGCAGCACCTGCAAGGTATGCTAGAGAAACGGGTTATCTGAAGAGGCCCAACGTTTTCTGCATGTTCCTGTTCTGTAAAAGGAACGCTTTAGAGAAGAGGCCTAGAAATGGGCAAATATTTAAAGAGCTTCCATTTTGAAACAGATTGAAATTGTAAGGAGATTAGAGCCTAGGGGCAACTTTATCCCAAGATATGCTTCTCTAGGCAGGCATCTCAGAATCCCTATCTCAATATGATTTATTTGATGTCACTTCATAGCTGTGCAGAAGAACTCTGAAGATCAGTGTTGTAATGTTTACTTGCATGAACAGCCCAGGTGGACTACAACTCCCACCTAGAACAGGAAGTGCATGTAACTCATTCCCAGTTATATCCCAAGCTCTTAGAATAGCACCTGGGTGCAGGCACTTAGTAAATATTTGTTGAATTAAAAAAATAAATGAGGTTCCATTTCCCAGAATGTTTGACTGGGTAGTACAAACTGACCCTTCAACTAAAAACAACTAGAAAATGTAAATGTTTCAAAAATAATCTGCTTAGAGATACTGGATAGCAACAAGAGTGTGAAGAATTACAGGACAATGATCCCTGGAAGGCACGCTTAGGAGGTTAAGCAAGAAAGAAGAGCAAGGAAGTGATTGACAGGGTATTAGTTACATTTAGTGAAGAAGGAAGAGTTAGTGATTTGAAAGATATATGAGGAAGACTTTCAGGAAACAGTAATGTCCTTTATTTTTAAACTTGGTTGTGTCCTCTGTGATTAACTATTATGCTGTATATATTTTTATTATGTATTTATTTGCACATCTCTTATATTTCACAACAAAAATGATGTGTTTTTTTTTAAAGATTTATTTGAGAGAGAGTGCACAGTGGGGAGGGGCAGAGGGTGAAAGAGTCTCAAGCAGAATCCATGCTGAGCATAGAGCCCCACATAGGGACTCAGTCTCATGACCCTGAGATCACAGTCTGAGCCAAAACCAAGTCAGATGCTTAACTGACTGTACCATGCAGACACCCTAAAGAAAGGTTTAAAAAAAAATACTCTTAACCTATAAACAAATGAGTCCTGATGGTGTTAATCATTTGAAGTTAGTCATACTTCAGAAAGTACATAGGAATTGGAGTAAGAGACAGCATTTCATTTCTGTAAATGTCTTATTTTTCCTGTACCAGAAAATAAAATTAATGGACTCCAAATGGGCAGTTCTGGCCAATGTGAACCATCGTAATAAGGCATTGTGAGAAGGGAATATGAGGACACAAAGGTACCTGGTACTGCCTACATAAGGCCCATTTTTCTTTTTGCCTCATGCCTAAAAAACTGAAAGAGAAAATATATTTGTCTTAGACAAAGGCAAAAAACCCCAAACTTTCCAGACTAATCATTAGAGCTTCCCACACATACTCAGAATAGCCCTGGCTATAGTGATAGTGCTCAGAAAAGCAAAAGTTCCCAAGTTAATGCAACAGAGAGTTACTTTTCTGCCCACATTCCAATCAAAGAAGTAAGGTAAAGACAAGCACATGTGCAGAGAACTGTATGTTTCTAATAAGCAAATCATGACTATGGAGAATGCCTAAAAATCCATTAGCTACTCTTAAAGCTGATCTTTGGAGAGACTTCATTACCTCTGTTTTGACTGCATTAAGAAAGAGGCTTGGGAAAGCCTATTAGCTTTACAAAATAATCTTTTGACAATCAGCCCTTGTACTGGACTGTGTAAAATCTGACAAAACTCTGATTTTTCATTTTGATCCCTTTTTGGTTTTGTTCATAAGTGAGTTGCCATTTCAAAGCTGGTAAAGTCATCAGCAGCCTATTGCAGCCTTTCTTCTCATCACTGTAGGGCATTTTTCACTTAAACTAACTTTTCTTCCTTGAATTTAGACTCCATTTGAGACTGAAAGGCACACACTGCCCCCATCAGGTCAAATTACCCTGCAAAATTAGATTATTCAAAAGAAAAACTTGAGTGTAGCAAGTATGCACAAAAAAGCAGATATATTACAAACCTCTGGATCCCATATAAGGTTATTTCTATTTAGTGAATCTCAGCTCTAAAGAAATTTATTTTAAATTAATCACTCTTTAAATAGATCATTATTTAAGCTAACACTTTAATTCTAACACTATGAACCTGGTTGTCTTATACCCTTACTTCCAACCAAGAAAAGCAACTTGAGAAAAAACACTCTCCATTCCTACAGAATTAATTCTGTAATTATTAATTCTGTAATTATTAATAAAATAAAGTTAATGCAAAACCATTAATAGGTTCCATAATAGGATCTATTCTATTACATGATGTTAATGTTCCTCTGCAATTTTTAAACAAGAGCTATGTGCTTTATTACTTTACTTCCTTAAAACTGTCTTTGGGAAAATCTAGATTTTATTAATAAGCCACTGCAAGTGAAGTAAACATTGATATGGTGCTAATGGTAAAATTTACTCATTAGGAATATTTTAAGACCCGTTTGGAGAGAAAGCTAAGGATATTAAATGCTTTTTACTATATTTTAGTATTTGAAATGCCTATTTATGTATGGCAACATGTCAGCCACAGTGGAATTCATCCTTGATGTGAGCTAAGCTGGCCATGCCCTGTATGGTGTTATTTTAAAGAGGTATTGTACAAATAACAATAATAATAAATAAATAAACCCCCAGCTGTATGCCTACACATCAGAAATTTACATATCAATTAATTTTTAGAATATGTCTTTTTTTAGTTTTATTTTTGTTTTGTTTTGATTATATGTATATTTTTTATGGGAGTTCGATTTGCCAACATATAACACCCAGTGCTCATCCCATCAAGTCCCTCCCTCAGTGCCCATCACCCAGTCACCCCATCCCTCCACCGACCTCCCCTTCCCTTTGTTCGTTTCCCAGAGTTAGGAATCTCTCATGTTTTGTCACCCTCTATGATTTTTCCCAAACATTTTCTCTCCTTTCTCCTTTATTCCCTTTCACTATTTTTTTTAAAGATTTATTTATTTATTTATGATAGACATAGAGAGAGAGAGAGAGAAACAGAGAGAGAGAGAGAGAGGCAGAGACACAGGAAGAGGGAAGAGCAGGCTCCATGCCAGGAGCCCGACGCTGGACTCAATCCCGTGACTCCAGGATTGCGCCCTGGGCCAAAGGCAGGCACTAAACCGCTGAGCCACCCAGGGATCCCCCCTTTCACTATTTTTTATATCTCTCATATGAGTGAAACCATATAACGATTGTCCTTCTCCGACTGACTTACTTCACTTAGCATAACACCCTCTAGTTCCATCCATGTTGAAGCAAATGGTGAGTATTCATCGTTTCTAATGGCTGAGTAATATTCCATTATATATATATATATATATCCTTTATCCACTCATCTCTTGATGGACACCAAGGCTCCTCTCACAGTTTAGCTATTGTGGACATTGCTGCTATAAATATTGGGGTGCAGGTGTCTCAGTCTTTCACTTCATCTATATCTTTGGGGTAAATCCCCAGCAGTGCAATTGCTGGGTCATAGGGTAGCTCTATTTTTTTTTTTTTAAACTCTTATTTTTTTTTTTAATTTTTATTTATTTATGATAGTCACAGAGAGAGAGAGAGAGAGAGGCAGAGACACAGGCAGAGGGAGAAGCAGGCTCCATGCACCGGGAGCCCGACATGGGACTCGATCCCTGGTCTCCAGGATCACGCCCTGGGCCAAAGGCAGGCGCCAAACCGCTGCGCCACCCAGGGATCCCGGGTAGCTCTATTTTTAACTCTTTGAGGAACCTCCACACAGTTGTCCAGAGTGGCTGCACCAGTTCACATTCCCACCAACAGTGAAAGAGGGTTCCCCTTTCTCCACATCCTCTCCAACATTTGTTGTTTCCTGTCTTGTTAATCTTCCCCATTCTCATTGGTGTGAGGTGGTATCTCATTGTGGTTTTGATTTGTATTTCCCTGATGGCAAGTGATGTGGAGCATTTTCTCATGTGCTTCTTGGCCATGTCTACGTTTTCCTCTGTGAGATTTCTGTTCATGTCTTTTACCCATTTCATGATTGGATTGTTTGTTTCTTTGCTGTTGAGTTTAATAAGTTCTTTATAGATCTTGGATACTAGCCCTTTATCTGAGGGGTCATTTGCAAATATCTTCTCCCATTCTCCCATTCTTTGTTGACTGTTTCTTTCGCTGTGCAGAAGCTTTTTATCTTGATGAAGTCCCAATAGTTCATTTTTGCTTTTCTTTCCCTTGCCTTCATAGATGTATCTTGCAAGAAGTTACTGTGGCTGAGTTCAAAAAGGGTGTTGCCTGTGTTCTCCTCTAGGGTTTTAATGGATTCTTGTCCCACATTTAGATCTTTCATCCATTTTGAGTTTATCTTTGTGTATGGTGTAAGAGAATGGTCTAGTTTCATTCTTCTGCATGTGGATGTCCAATTTTCCCAGCACCATTTATTGAAGAGACTGTCTTTTTTCCAGTGGATAGTCTTTCCTGCTTTGTCGAATATTAGTTGACCATAGAGTTGAGGGCCCATTTCTGGGTTCTCTATTCTGTTCCATTGATCTATGTGTCGGTTTTTGTGCCAGTACCACACTGTCTTGATGACCACAGCTTTGTAGTACAACCTGAAATCTGGCATTGTGATGCCCCCAGCTATGGTTTTCTTTTTTAAAATTCCCCTGGCTATTCGGGATCTTTTCTGATTCCACACAAATCTTAAAATAATTTGTTCTAACTCTCTGAAGAAAGTCCATGGTATTTTGATAGGGATTGCATTGAATGTGTAAATTGCCCTGGGTAACTTTGACATTTTCACAATATTAATTGTGCCAATCCATGAGCATGTAATATTTTTCCATCTCTTTGTGTCTTCCTCAATTTCTTTCAGAAGTGCTCTGTAGTTTTCAGAGTGTAGATCCTTTATCTCTTTAGTTAGGTTTATTCCTAGGTATCTTATGCTTTTGGGTGCAAATGTAAATGGGATTGACTCCTTAATTTCTCTTTCTTCAGTCTCATTGTTGGTGTATAGAAATGCCACTGACTTCTGGGCATTGATTTTGTATCCTGCCATACGGCCAAATTGCTGTGAGTTCTAGCAACCTTGGGGTGGAGTCTTTTGGGTTTTCTATGTACAGTATCATGTCGTCTCTGAATAAGGAGTATTTGACTTTTTCTTTGCCAATTTGAATATCTTTTATTTCTTTTTGTTGTCTGTATCTTGCAAGAAGTCTGATTCCTAAGGCTAGGACTTCTAATACTATGTTGAATAACAGTGGTGAGAGTGGACATCCCTGTCATGTTCCTGATCTTAGGAGAAAGGCACTCAGTTTTTCCTCTTTGAGAATGATATTTGCTGTGGGCTTTTCAAAAATGGCTTTTAAGATATTGAGGAATGTTCCCTCTATCCCTACACTTTGAGGAGTTTTACTCAGGAATGGATGCTGTATTTTGTCAAATGCTTTCTCTGCATCTATTGAGAGGATCATATGGTTCTTGTTTTTTCTCTTGTTGATATGATCTATCACATTGATTGCTTTACAAATGTTGAACAAGCCTTCCATCCTGGGGATAAATCCCTTTTGGTCATGGTGAATAATTTTAATGTACTGTTGGATCCTATTGGCTAGTATCTTGTTGAGAATTTTTGCATCTGTGTTCATCAGGGATATTGGTCTATAATTCTTTTTGGTGGGTCTTTATCTGGTTTTGGAATTAAGGTGATGCTGGCCTCATCAAACGAGTTTGGAAGTATTCTGTCCCTTTCTATCCTTTTGAACAGCTTTAGTAGAATAGGTATTATTTCTTCTGAAACGTTTGATAGGATTTCCCTGGGAAGCCATCTGGCCCTGGACTTTTGTGTCTTGGGAGGTTTATGGTGACTGCTTCAATTTCCTCCCTGGTTATTGCCCTGTTCAGGTTTTCTATTTCTTCCAGTTCCAGTTTTGGTAGTTTGTGGTTTTCCAGAAATGTGTCCATTTCTTCTAGATTGCCTAATTTATTGGTGTATAGCTACTCATAATACATTTTTAAAATCATTTGTATTTCTTTGGTATTGGTTGTAATCTCTCCTCTTTCATTCATGATTTTATTAATTTGAGTCTTTTCTCTTTTTAATAATTTCGGCTAATGTTTTATCTCTTATTAATTCTTTCAAAGAACTAACTCTTGTTTTGTTGATCTGTTCTACAGTTCTTCTGGTCTCTATTTCATTGAGCTCTGCTCGAATCTTTAACTCTCTTCTTCTTCTTGGTGTAGGTTTTATTTGCTGTTCTTTCTCCAATCCTTTAGTTGTAAGGGTAGCTTGTGTATTTGAGTGTTTTCTAATTTTTTGAGGGATGCTTGTATTGCTATGTATTTCCCTCTTAGGACTGCTTTTGCTGTATCCCAAAGATTTTGAACAGTTGTATCTTCATTTTCATTAGTTTCTATGAATCTTTTTAATTCTTCTCTTATTTCCTGGTTGACCTATTCATCTTTTAGTAGGATGCTCTTTAACCTCCACATGTTTGAGTTTATTCTAAATTTCTTCCTGTGATTTAGTTCTAGTTTCAAAGCATTGTGGTCTGAAAATATGCAGGGGAAAATCCCAAACTTTTGGTATCAGCTGAAACCTGATTTGTGACCCAGAATGTGGTCTATTCTGGAGAAAGTTCCATGTGTACTTAAGAAGAATGTGTATTTAGTTGTGTTCGGATGAAAAGTTCTATATATATCTGTGAAATCCATCTGGTCTAGTGTATCATTTAAAGCCTTTGTTTCTTTGGTGATGTTGTGCTTAGAAGATCGGTCATTTGCAGAAACCTCCATGCTGAAGTCTCCTACTATTCGTGTATTATTATCTAAGTATGTTTTTACTTTGGTTATTTATTGATTGATATACTGGCAGCTCCCACGTTAGGGGCATAAATATTCATGACTGTTAGGTCTTCTTTTTCTTAAGATTATTTATTTATTTATTTATTCATGACAGACAAAGAGAGAGAGAGAGAAGCAGAGACACAGACAGAGAGAGAAGCAGGCTCCATTCAGGGAACCCGATGTGGGACTCGATCCTGGGTCCCCAGGATCAGACTCTGGGCTGAAGGTGGCGCTAAACCACTGAGCCACCTGGGCTGCCCCTGTTAGGTCTTCTTGTTGGATACACCCTTTAAGTATGATATAGTGTCCCTCTTCACCTCTTACTACAGTCTTAGGGATAAACTTTAATTTATCTGATATGAGGAGTGCTACCCCAGCTTTCTTTTGAAGACCATTTGAATGGTAAATGGTTCTCCACCCTTTCATTTCAGGTTGTATGTGTCCCTAAATGAGTCTCTTGTACACAGTAAATAGATGGGTCTTACTTTTTTATCCAGTCTGAAACCCTGCATCTTGTGATGGAATCATTTAGCCCATTAACATTCAGGGTTACTATTGAAAGATATGAATTTAGTGTCATTGTATTACTGATTCAGTTCCTGTTTTTGTGGATTATTTCTTTGGGCTCCCTCTTTCTTTTACAGGGTCCCCCTTAATATTTCTTGCTGAGCTGGTTTGGAGGTCACATATTCTTTCAGTTTCTGCCTATCTTGGAAGCTCTTTATCTCTCCTATTCTGAATGAAAACCTTACTGGATATGGTATTCTTGGCTGCATGTTCTTCTCATTTAGAACCATGAATATATCATGCCAGCCCTTTCTGCCCTGCCAGCTCTCTGTGGAGAGGTCTGCTGTTAATCTGATATTCCTCCCCATATAAGTTAAGAATCTCTTATCTCTCACTGCTTAAGGATTTTCTCTTTATCTTTGGAATTTGCAAGTTTCATTATTAAATGTCAAGGTGTTGAATGGTTTTTATTGATTTTAGGGGGGGGAACCTCTCTATCTCCTGTATCTGAATGCCTGTTTCCCTCCCCAAATTAGGGAAGTTCTCAGCTATGATTTGTTCAAATTTGCTTTCTGGCCCTCTGGCCCTCTTGGTGTTTTCTGGAACCCTAATTATATGTAGATTTTTCCTTCTGAGTCTATCATTTATTTCCCTTATCCTTTCCTCATGGTCTCTTAATTGTTTTTCTCTTTTTTCCTCAGCTTCCTTCCTTGCCATCAACTTGTCTTCTATGTCACTCTTTCTTCCACCTCATTAGCCCTTGTCTTTAGGATATCCAGTTTGGATTGCATCTCATTTAATTGATTTTTAATTTCAGCCTGATTAGATCTAAATTCTGCAGTCATGAAGTCTCTAGAATCCTTTATGCTTTTTTTCCAGAGCCACCAGTAGCTTTATAATTGTGCTTTGTCCCCATATAAGTTAAGACTTTGGATTAATTGGCTTTCTGACATCAAATTGCAATCCATATGTAACTCTGTGGCAGAGAGTACTGTTTCTGCTTCTTTCTTTTGTGGTGAATTCTTCCTTCTAGTCATTTTGCTCAGTGCAGAGTGGCTGTATGAGTGGGCTGAGTCCAGAATATCAACCACAACCTAAGTAAATTTCACCCTAAATGATTCTGACTAGGTCAGAGACCAGAAAATGAAAACAAAGATCAGAACAAAATAAAACCAAAGGACTAATTAAGTGAAAAACAAATTTTAAAACAAAGTAGTAAAAAATAAAAGGCCATGAATCCCAAAGAAGAAGAAGAAAAAAGAAAAAAAGAAGAGGAAAAAAGCAAAAGTAAAGTGGAAAAAAAGAAAAAAAAAAGAGGAAAAACGGGAGCGGGGGGGGGGGGGGACTGGGATGTGGTGGTGGTGAAGTTGTAGTAGAGGGAGAATGTAGTCTACCTGAGGGGTGCTAGAGGGTGATCCTATTGGTTCTGAGTGTATTAAGTTCTGTATGTTAGAAGATGCTCAGTCCAAATTTATATAAAACAGCAATACTTGTAGATACCCCCAACATTGACCACAAAAACATAAACAAGATAAAAGAGCAGGGAAGAATGGGAATGAAGAGAGAATATAATCTCATGGAATGAACCAGCACAGTATTCCACTTGGTTCTGGGTACATGCTGGTCATGTTTTAGAAAGCATTAACTTCCACCATTGTAGAATAACATGAGGCAGAGAAAACAAGACAAAACGAAGAACCGTATCTTGTGTATCTCCCAAAATTAAATTGAGTATGTTGAAGGGAATCTAGAAGTGGAAAATATATCTAAGACCTGTAATTGTAGAAATATGAAAAACCAAAAAAGAAGAAATTTAAAAATGAAGAGGTGGTAAAATATTGTAGTTAAGGTGGGAAAAGAGAAAAATATTGTAAATTTTTAGTCTGATATAAAAATGAGTTGTACTGGAAAAGGGGGGAAAAAAGGAGGGGTACTCTCTGGTTCTATACTATAAATTCCTGGACTTCCCCTAGAACTTTCCAGCACCGCTGGGTCAAGAATTTGCTCTTCCTCTGTCCTTCCAGCTGGTCTTCTGGGGGAGGAGCTGCTGTGCTGACTCTCAGGAGTTCAGTGGGAGCTGTTTACTCCGTGAGGCCCCTGTTCCCTGGCAGCCCCGCCCCATCCCAGGCACAGGGTGACACCAGGAGGAACAACCCCACTGGCGGCGGCCAGGCCTCCAGTTCTGGAGTCAGTTCCTGCAGTAACTACAGCAGTCTCCCAGTCCACACTGGCCTAGGTGCTCCCAGGGCAGGGCCTGCTCTACAGAGCTGGGGGGCGCCAAGCAGCAGGAGAGTCCCGGCTGTCCTGGGCCCTCCCCACCTCTGCCTGTCTCGGCAGGAGTGCAGGACCGGGGGTTGTGTCCCTGGGTGCCCTGGAATCTGGGGCCTGTGCTGCTGGAATCGCGCTCTGGGTCGGGCCACTACTCCTGAAGGCAGCAGGGTGCAGCCCCCTCCGCCTGGAGCCCCTGCCTGACCCACCGGCTTCTCCCTGAGCACCCTCCCCCCACCCCGGTGCCCGCGCCAGCCCTTTATCGAGCTCGGCCCACTGTCTGTGGTGCGCTCTCCCGGCGGGCACATTTCTCCTATTAGTGACTCCGGGAGACTGGAGGCTTCACTGCCCCTCCTGCGGTTCTGCTCGATTTAGAATATGTCTATAACCCAACTGTGAGTGCTAACATATTAAACTATCAAGGGGTAAGTAGTCTCTAAAGAGAAATATGCAAAATAGGAAAGTTGTAATGGTTGGATGGAATACAGAAAAAGGGGAGAGAAAGAAGAGTAATATGGTAGGGCAGTACTACAATGATGTTTCCTTTTGCCTGAAATGATCTGCCTGGAGAACTCAAAAGTATTCTTCATACTGCAACTCAAGTGTCAAATCTTTATTGAAACTTCACTGAAATTATTTTTTCTGTTAAAATGGCATTTATTTACAATCTATGCTTGAATGGACTTTCTTGAAGTATAACAAATTACACAGTTTTAAAGTTAACTACCCAATGATTTTTCACAAAGCGAAGACACTCATAACCAGCACCCAGATCAAGACAATTATCAGTAGCCAATGTCCCCTCCAAAACACTATACCCAAAGGTAACCACTATTCTGACTTCTAATACAATAGTTAGTTTTACCTATTTTTTATATTATTTAAATGAGATCCAGCTTTAGGAGATGCTACCAGTTTTTGCAAGTGATTTTAGCAGAGTTCAAGAATTCCAGTTGCTCCATACCTTTTTCAATACCCGATGTTCTCCATCTTTTTCTTTTTATTGATCCTCTTGAGTGCACGGTTCATCATAGTTTTAATTTGGATTTTTGGGGTGACTAGTGAGGCAAAGCACTTCTCATATGTTTATTGGCAATTTGGTTATCCTCTTTTGTGAAGTTATTCATTGTATTTCTTCTTTCTTTTATTGATTTGTATGATTTCTTTACATTCAAGATACAAGTCTCATTATAAACATCCATTTGTATCCATTACAAATACAATCTCCTTTTTGGTATATTTCACTGTTTGTAAGAGGTTTTATGATTTTTTTTTTATCATTTAGGCTTTTGATGCTCTGCTTAAGAAATTGTTGCCTACACCAAGATCATGAAGAAATTTTTACACATCTTATTCAAGAAGTTTTAGGGATGCCTGTGTGGCTCAGTCAGTCAAGAGTCTGCCTCCAGCTCAAGTCATGATCCCATCAAGCCCCAGGGTGGGCTCCCCACTCAGCAAGGAGCTTCTGTCCCTCTCCTCCCTTCCTCCCCCATCCCTGCTAGTGCACTCTTTCTCAAATAAATAAAATCTTTTTTAAAAAAAGAATTTTTACAGTTATACCTATAAAAATTATGTATACTCTCTAATATTGAGTTTTGTGTGTGATGTAAAATAACCATCAACATTTTTTTCATTTCATCCAATTAACACAGCATCTTTTATAGAAGAAATCATCCTTTCCCAAATGTACTTTTACAATACCATTGCCAGAAATCCATTAACTGTTTTTATGAGTCTGTGTCTGTACTCTATCTTGTTCCACTGTACTATCTTTCTAACCTTCTGCCAATATTATACTGTCTTATTTATTATAGATTTGCCTTTGCATTTCTACAATATAACTCTGTTACAGAAAACATTTGAGGTAGCTTACAAGGACAGATAAAGGGCACAGACAAAAGACAGCGAAGTTCTAGTAGCATGTAAATCCATCAAGAACAACTTCACACACGCGCATGCACACACACACACACACACACATTTGAAACCCTCATAAAGTCACCAAAACAGCCAGAAGCCAAGATCCAAGAAGAAAAGAAAAACATTAAAGTTAACCGCAAGCATTTTACTGTTGCTTTTCTCTTTAAAGTGTTTGTTTATTTCTAAGCAACATGGCTATGTGCTGGAAATGCCCTTCCAAAATAACTTAGCTAAGAAGTTGAAAAACTAAATAAAACATTTGACAGTCTCATGGAACTGGGAAGGTAAGAATTGGAATCCAGGGCCCATTAAGGTGAATAGGTCCTGGTTTATTATCTCAGGTTTTCAGTTGGGACCCCTAAAAGACTACACCATGGGAATAAGGGCAAACCAGAATATACCATACCTTAAAAGGACTGAAGCACAGACTTGGATCAATTTTTCCCTGGTTAGAATAAAATGCTCTTCTTCTGTTTAAATTATCTGACAAAAAGTAAAGTTTCAAAGAAGTATATGATGAAGAATGCATAGAAATATGAAACTGGAATTTTAGTTATTTTATTTTTTCATTTTTATTTTATTTATGATAGTCACAGAGAGAGAGAGAGAGAGGCAGAGACACAGGCAGAGGGAGAAGCAGGCTCCATGCACTGGGAGCCCGATGTGGGATTCGATCCCGGGTCTCCGGGATCGCGCCCCGGGCCAAAGGCAGGCGCCAAACCGCTGCGCCACCCAGGGATCCCGAAACTGGAATTTTAAAAGTGAAAAACTAAGTTTTAGACAAAATAAAAATTATAACATCAGCCAGAACACAGTGGAATACTGAACTAATGAATTGGAAAATAGGTCAGTGTAAAATATCCTTACTGAGGCACAGAGAAAAATAAAATATAATAGATAAAAGAACATTACAGATATAAAGGACACTGTGGGAAATTCTAGCATATATGTAAAGGAGTCCCAAATAGGAAACAGTGATAAATAATGTGACTGAGGGAATATATGAGATGATAAACTCAAATTATCCCAAAATAATGAAATACATCAAGGATAATATTCAACAGGTGTGATGATCTACAATCGGGATAAACCATAAAATAAACATGCCTGCCCACATTAAAGTAAAACTGCTACAAAGACAAACTAATTTTATAGGAAGCCTGAAAAATAAATGCACATTACTTCAAAAGGAGGAAAAATATGACTTATAGTTGACTGTTCAAAAGAAATGATGGAGGTGAATACACAATGGAAAAAAATCTCTTTAAAATAATGGGAGAATATAACTGCCAACCTATAATTATATACCTGGCAAAATAAGATGTTTCCAGACACAACAGAGAGATAAGCAATACACTCTAGAACAGAAATCTCACCAAGAAGAATGTGGTTGTAAATGATAACATTTAAAGAATGAGGGTCACAACAGACTTTTTGGAAAAGTTAACTAATTCCTCTAGAGGAAAAAAAAGGCTTTAAAAAAGAACATGCCTATACACTAACTGGATATGTGACAGGGACCATTGGTCTAGTCATGGACATATCATCAGCCTCTGTATTATGAATATATTGCATATAACTTCCAACCCCTAAAGAATAAAGTACACTCAGAAATATAGCTGTCCCACACCAACAGATACTGAACCAAGTGCATTTTATGCACAGCACAACTCTCAGAACTTTGTACTTATTCTACTGAATAAGTTAGGAAATATAATTACCAACAGGTCCTCTGATAAAGTTTACAGTCAATTCTTCATAATCATATTTAGTTTGGGAATGAATTATACATTAAAATATGCATTGAAATTTACTATGTGGTATAATATCAGTAATAGGTTTTAAAATACTTCCTGATACACATTTGTAAATTCATAATTCTTATATTTTATTTATATATAGTAATAGGAGAAATATGTTTTCAGCATCCTGTTTGTAAGAACTTCTCCACAAATAAGATGTTAAGGCAGTGAATAGTCATTATTCCCAATAACTGACATGATAAATGAAATAAAATTATCACTATATTTCTATCTTTAATATTATTTAGTGACATGTTTGGTAAGGTTTTGGCGTCCTTTGTAAGATCTTTGATTAGCTGTAGATTTGTGAAATTACAGATTTGTAAAAAATCACGTTGCAATGACTTTGCATATTATAATGTATGCCTTTATATTAAACTATTGTATTTCAATGTAAACATTCTCTATGTCCTGACTTAAAGCAATGCTCAACTATGGGTATGAATTAAACAACATATGATTAAGAATAAAACCAAATGAAAATCTGAGTAACTGAGTCATAAGCATGTTCATCTGCTTTCCATTAATTTCTTCACATGTTCAGTGGATAGAAACTAGGAGGCTTTCAAATTGATCCACATAAAATAAAAAATTCAAATAATTAGCTTTTCCATTAATATATATAAATAGACTCCAATACTGCCTTTAGAATGAACCCCCTAGTGAATTATTAACCGTTACTGGGCAACACTGATTACCACAATAGGCTCCAAAACACTTGTTCTGCTTCTCTCTCTTCTATGCAATCCACATTGCATGATACAACCAGCCACATTAAGATTCTTAAAGCTCAGCTCTGCTTATAATCACCCTGTCACTAAAAATATCCAATAACATTTTTATTCTCCCAAACTTTTCCTCCACATTCCACTCATGTGAACTCTACACAATGGCTTACCTGCATTACTTGTTTTTTTTTTATTATAGGAAAATGTTCTCTTTTCTTTTCTTTTTTTAAAAAGATTTTATTTATTTATTTGACAGATAAATAAATTGATATTTATTTATTTATTTGAATAAACCAAGAAAGAGAGAACACAAGCAGGAAAAGTGGCAAGGAGAGAGAGAGGGAGAAGCAGACTCTTGCTGAGCAGGGAGCCCAATGTGGGACTTGATCCCAGGACCCTGATCATGACCTGACCTAAACGTAGATGTTTAACTGACTGAGCCACCCAGGTGCCCCTGGAAATCTTTTCTCTAAGGGTATACTATCTTAAAGACAAAGTTTTGATCCATTGGTAAAATTATAAATTGTGTATATCCAATGTATCCTGAAAATTATTAAAACAAAACTGATAGAATAAAAAAGGCGAACAGACAAATCTATAATCATTGTAGGATATTTTAATACACCACTATCAGTATCCAATAGAAAAAGGAGACAAGAGTTCATAAGCATATAGAGGATTTAATAACATAGTTTAAAAACTAATCTAATTGTGGAATGCCTGGATGGCTCAGTGGTTGAGCATCTGCCTTTGGCTCAAGTCCTGATTCTGGGGTCCTGGGATCGAGTCCCACATTGGGCTCCTTGCAGGAAGCCTGCTTCTCCCTCTATGTCCCTGCATCTCTGTGTGTCTCTCACGAATAAATAAATAAAATCTTTTTTAAAAATTAACCTAATTGACATATATAGAGCATATTTCCAACAACTGCAGAATACACTCTTTTCAAGTACACAAAGACTATTTACCAAAATCAACCATAAGCTATTTTTAAAGTAATATTAAAACTCAGAAATTTGAAACCATACAAAATATTTTCTCTGACCAAAATAAATTTAAACTAAAAATCAACAACACTTAACCAGAAAATTCCTAAATATTTTTAAATTAAGCACTCTGAATAACTCATGTGTCAAAGAAGAGTTTGCAATAAAATTTTAAAATATTTTGAAATTATGATATTGAAAATACTATATATCAAAATTTAAGAAATTCTGCTAAAGTTTATTTAATAATAAATTCATAAGATTTAAATAGATTTGTTAGAAAAGACTGAAGAAGCAATGATCTAATATCCATCTCAAGAAAAAAGAAAAATAGTATCAAATTTATATCCCCTCCCAAAAAAATAAGGGAAATAAAAAAGAGCAGAAATCAATTAAATGCAAAAAAAACAAAAAAACAAAAAACAAAAAAACAAAAACAAAACCAGAGAACATTTAACAAAGTAAAAACTTGTTTCTTTGGAACGAATAAGTAAAATTTATAAGTTCCTAACAGCACTAGTTAAAAACAAAAATTAGAATTCTAGACATAAATAACCAATTATGGAAAAGGAATCTAAATACAATGAAAATATATGAAAAGGATTAGGTCAATATATGCGCTATGGTCAGAAGGTTTACCTCCTTTTAAAATTTATATGTTGAAATACTAATCCCCAAAGATTATATTAGGAGGTTGGGGGCCTTGGGAGGTGCTTAAGTCATGAGGATAAAACCTTCCTAAATGGGACTAGTGCCTTACAAAAAAGATGCCACAGAGATCTCTTGCCCTTCTTCCATATAAGGATACAAAAAGTGCCTGGCTCAGAAAAGGACCATAACCTGCCCATGCTGGCACCCTGATCTCAGACTTCCAGCCTCTAAAACTGTAAGAAATAAATATTTGCTGTTTATAAGCTACCCAGTCTGCAGTATTTTAACAACCTGAACAGATTATAATAATATATAAAATTGTAGATATAATAGGCAAATTCCTAGAAAAGTATAACATAATAGATTCAAGAAAAGGTAGAAAATTTGAATAATTTCATACCCAATAAAGAAATCATTTTTGTAATTGAAGCTTTCTCAAGATGAAAAATCTAGGTTCAAAAATTAATATTTCATTATTCATGGGCAGTGCTATTTTGTATGTTGACAACTAAAATAATCCATGAATGATTAAACAATCTGTTAGAACTAAAAAGCAAGTTTACCAAGATTCCTTGATCAAAGTTTATATAAAACTAAACCTTATTTCTATGTACCTGCAACAAACAATTCAACATTAAAGTATCTAAATAATATCATTTTAATACTATCAAAAATTTCACATATCTAAGAATAAAACTAACACAAAATATGCAGAAATTCTACATAGACCACTTTGAATGTTATTGAGAGAAATAGAAGAAATAAACCAAGTTTATGGGTTGGGAGACAATATTAGAAAGATGTCATTTTTTTCTTCCAACTTGATCCATAGATTTAATTCAATCTCAATTTTTGTGGAAATTGACAAACTCATTCTAATTTTCTATGGAAATGCAAAGAACCCAAGAACAAACATGACAATATTGAAGAATAATACATTTTGGGTACTTATACTATCAGATACCAAATTGACATTTAAAAAGCTGCAGTAAAAAAAAAAAAAAAAAAAAAAAAAAGGCTGCAGTAATAAGAACAATATGATATTGGCAGAATGACAAATAAATAACAATCAGAACTAGTCCATAAAAAGACCATACACACTCAGTGACTTAATTTCTGACAAAAGTGTCAGGATAAGTCATTGAGGAAAATATGACTAAGAGTGCTGGGCTAATTAGACAAATATATGTAAAAAAGAATGAATGCTGACCCTACCCCCACCATAGATAAAAATCAATACTAAATAGATTGAGGTTTTATAGGTTTAAATATAAAGGTCCCATAACAAAGAGTAAATTATATTCACAACCTTGGACTAGGCAAAGGTTTCTCATTCTGGACAAATATAAAACTGCTAAGTTGGATTTTATAAAATTAAAAACTCCTGCTCATGAAAAGGCATCAATAAGAGAATAAAAGGGCAAGCCATAGAGTAAGAGAAGCTATTTTCAGTATATATTCTGGACAAAGATTCTACATACGCAATGCAAAAGGAACTCCTACAAGCCAATAAAAGAAAGTCAGAATGTCCAATTTTAAATGTGGGCATAAACAATTAGTGGAAAACAGGAGCATCATAGAAAAAATATATATCTAATTAACCAGTAAATATATGAGAAGATGCTCAAAATCATTTGTCATCTGGCAATGCAAACTCAAACCAGTTAGATGCCATCTCTATCCATCAGGATAACCTAAATGACAAAGATAGACAATACTAAATGATGGTGGTGAGGTAGATGGAACACATCAATATGAGAGAAAACTGTTACAAAAACATTAAAAATGTTTGATAATATCTACCTTATGATCTTGCAGTTGTGCTCCTCAGACACTCAACAAGAATATGTATTTTCATCAAGATACATACAAGAATGTTTATTGAAATACCATTCATAAAGCCCCAAACAGAAAATATTCTAATGTCTATTAACAGTATAATGGATACCGCAGAGCAAAGAAAATGAACCAACTACCACATGAAAAAGCATAAATGGATCTCACAGATACAATGTTAAATGAAAGAAGTCAGACATAAAAAAGCACATGATGTATCATTTCATTTATATAAAATTCAAAAACTCTAATCTACAGTAATAGAAGTCAAGATGATGGTTCATTTTGAGGAGGGGCCAGGTGACGACTATGAGGAAGAACAAGGGAGGCTTCTACTGTGCTGGTAATGTTTTATTTCCTGATCTGGATGTGATTACATAGCGTGAAATCACTGTGTGAAAATCCATTGACATTTATTCTCAACACATGTACGTCTCTACATATATATTATACTTTAAGTGAGAATAAAAGACAAACAAATATGAAGATATTCAGTGAATCAAGATTGAGATAGAGAAGAGATGATAGATAGGCAGACACACAAAATACATCTTTAGCTTTTGCTAAATAGAAATGGAAGCTTGTCAGTTACAGTATTCACACTGTCCATTAAATAAAGTTTTACCAATTATTCAGGAGAAGTATAATTGTTCTTGGTATTAAGTGCTGATGGGAATATCTTCTAGGGATCCTCATAAAAAATACAATGAGAGAGTTATTTAGCAGCATCCCCAACAGTTTGCATTTTGTCTCATTTTGTTAGTTTTTTCCTGTCAATTATCAGAAGTGAATAAAATTACATCAAAGTGCAAATGAAAATCAATTTTATGAGAACCATAAGCAAGTTAGTTTCTTCCTTCTTCATGCTTTCTTGTGATTGCTGTATACATCCATCATATCATTTACGTCACTTAATTTGCATCTTCCTTAACAATCAACAGTGTCTTGCACATAGCCATAATCAATAAAAGTTTTATGACTGAACAAATAAATGAATGAATGAAGCACCTGGCACCCAAAAAATGGTGAAGAAATGGCAACAAAATAAGACTGTGTCTGCTTCACAGTTTGGCAGCAGGCAAATCTCTAACATGCAGCTTTCAATCTAAGACAGGTATTATTGATAAAGGCAGGTATAAATGATCTACAGTGACACTGAATTGCTATAGAGATTAAATGTCATGTAGTAATCCTTTGCAGAAGCAGGCAATATAACTTCACAACATTTTTTCTAATTTTTTTCGTCCTTTTAAAAACCAGCTACTTGACAAGTTGGTATAAAATACAAAATGCTATTATGTGCTACACCAATGTTAGAAACAATTAAGGGAGAAACTATTAGTCCAAGACTTTACAACTTGAGCTAACTTCACATTTTGTTCTGCAAACCCCTTTTTTTCCCCTCTGCTAGAGTTTTCATTTCAATTCTTTACTCTTTCCAATATTTTAGCCAACTTGCTGGCTCAGTTGGCAGATGACAGAGCTTTCTTGTAGCTGAAATTGCACTTGTCACTTTGGTATCAATGTGCCCTGTCTCTTAGGATTGGTGTAGTCTTATCTCTAAGTGAAACTATCTGTCTTGTATTTCCTTGCTGAGTGAGATTTATGAGGGAAAGCATTTGAATTGCTCATCTCTCTCTAATTCAGTCATCATTCTGACACTAAAATGTCTCAGAATTCTCTTTATTGCAAAAGAAATACTGTCTCCTTTTTGCTCTTCAGCTAGCCTGTCCTGTCTTTTGTCTATGAAATAGGCAACACAAGATAGAGAGGCAAGGGGCACAACCATGCCCTCTTGGGGCAAGCATCTTCTCAGCTCCCCAGGTATATCGAGAATATTTACTTACTTCATAGCTGATTCATACTCTTTCTCTTTTCTCAGTCTTAAATTTCATTTAGCCATCTGACTAAACTGTGAATGCTTTTCAGAATAGTATGGTTAGTCCAATATCTTGTAAAAAGTAAGTAGTAATCAAATATTAGGTTAAACAATTGTTTAGGGAAAACTGGTTCAAATATATTGGCTTTTGGGGGGCAGACTCAACATATAATGGCTAAAAATATATAGTTAACAAGTAAAAGATGTGTCACATATTCTTATTTCCTTTTTCTTCATTTCCAATTCTGGGAATGGTCCCTTGAAGAGGGAAGAAACTACCCTGGAAGTAAGAATATTCCTATCTACTGCCTTATTACATCATCTCTTAACACCTAAACTACTTCTTGCTGTCTATGCTTTTGAATAGTGATTGAAATGCTTACTAGAAGTTAATCTGGTATATGGGGAGAGAATGTGTCCACTAAAATTTATAATTAAAAAAAATTAAGTCCTATATTAAGATCTCGATATCAGACAACCAAGGTCATAATCATAGCAATGCTAGCTATACTTACTGAGGCCTGCACTAATCTGAATGCAGATAAAATGAACTATATGCCTTTTTAAGGTTCTGAAATTTAGTTATTCTCTGTACCTTCTGAATTCCCTAAACCATAAAGAACTAGCACAAGTTGTCATATCAAAGACGAACTTTCTGCTTGACATTTCCACAAAGAAGTCATATAGGCCTCTCAGAATTATCATAACCAAAATAGAATTCTTGATTCTTCTCATGCTCTCCAAAACTCACACCTTTCCCATCTTAGTACATCACCAGCATCTATCCAATTATCCAAGCAAAGAAACTAGGAATTATTCTTTTTTTCCATCGGAGTAATTATTCTTTTTTTTCCATCGGAGTATAGGTGACATGCAATGTTGTTTCCTAGGAGTTATTCTTGCTTCCCCTTTCCCACTCATCGTCTATATCCAACCCATCTCAAGTTTAATGCAGAGGAGCATTAACAATCTCATTTTTCTGGAAATATAAACCACTTTCTCCAACCCAGGTGTTGTCAATAATAAATCTGGTGCTTTGATCTACATGTACTTGGTTCCAAATTTGCACTGGAAGGGGAGGGGTGACAGAAGCCATTTATTTATTCACAACTGACATCACCACCAACCCACATCCCAACAGTATCATCACCAGCCTACTTTCCTGCTCTGTGTTTCTTCAACCTCCATGGTAGGATCTACCTGATTCTACCTGTAGACTAGAACTGGTCCAGATTCTGGAGCCTATTCAGCCAAAAAGAAGGGGAAAATACAAAGTGCTATGGCATAAGCCATCCTTAATGTTGTTTATCACCTGATCTAGCATGGTGGTTCCAAAGTCCATTTTCTTCTTACACAGTCCTAGAAACAAACCCTCACCCTGAGTCTAGTAGAGACTAAGGACAACACAGGTTTCTTGTGGAACCTAGAAGGCTAGAATATCATACAAATTATTTTAAGTCATACATAGAGTTAGCCCCATCCTTTTGTATGCTTTGTCTTATTTTTATAAAAATTCAGCTTTACTCATTTCCAGATGATGAATAAAATAATTTCCTCTTTGTTGAAATGTATCAAGTATACAAGGATTTGTGATTTGACAAGCTTTGTCTAAAACGGGGGATCCAGGTCAGAATACATGTAAATTACACTTGATGAGCCAATTCTTAGAGAAAGTTCTGATACTGTATCCATTAAGCATACGGAGTGAGGTTTTCTATTTTCTATGAATATTCTCAATGAGCTCATGTAATTCTGGGGGCATCTGCTACAAAAAGAAACTATACAATTCAAATATGGGACACTGTAGTAGAAATCCCTCCCATATAACAAAGTAGGCAATCATAGAGAAAAACAAAACTCAATGCATTATTCATCATTATAAGTCTGGATCATATCCAACCATCAGAAAAGCCAAGGATGCTTTCAGTTTATATTACAAGTAATCTAGATATCATATACTTATTTATAAAATGCCATATTAGCTCTCAGATGCATATGGGGAGTTCCAAAGTTTCATTTTCCAAAAAGATGCTTTAAAATATTTATTGTTCTAAATCTTGAAAGCACAGATGACAAAGTCATTATAATAATCCTCACATTAAAAATAACAACTGAAACTACTTCCCTCAAAGCTGGCCATCTCTCTTGTTCATCAACTGTTGATTCCAAATGGAATGCCCCAAAAGAAATGCACCATATGTCCACTTATGATATAGTCCTTCGAAGCCTCAAAAGAACTAGATGTACAATGTCTAATGAATAGATATTTTTTTAATTTCCAAGTAATAGTTCTAGTTCTAAAAAAGGAGAGGAAATCAGAGAATCTGAAATGTGTTTCATGCTGACAGCATTGTGGAACTTGAGACTGGCAATATAAAAATGGTAGAGTGAATTGAAAATGAGAAACAGGGGCCACAAAAAGCATTATCTTAGGGAAAACTGAAACTTAAGGTCATTTAAAAAGAAAAATAACTGGCCCCTGGCCTTTGGCCCTTTAAATGTTTTGAATGATATACACTATCATTGAGAGCTTGCAAAACCATATATTCTTATGTCCTTGGTTAAATTTCTCCATCAATATTAGAGAAATGCGTGTGCAAATATTTGGATTTTAGCTTCCATGGAGAGTCACCTCTGAAAGAAAGCATAGATTGAATGACCTAGCACCCATGCTATTTTTTTTTTTTGCACCCATGCTATTATAACAGGAAGAGATATCGTTTCTACTTGTATAAGGTTTGAGTATTGGGAGGTGGGAAGGAAAGGTATAAAGACAAAAAACACATTGGCCTATTTTTCTATATATATTGTTTCCTGGAAGCTGGGAATTAATTCTATTTGTTTACAAATAGCTACAAAGGAAGCTCAAACTATGACTCAGTCATCTCAGCTGAAGTAAATATATTTACCTGTGGTAAAGAAAGGATACAAAAAGCCAGAATTGCATCTGGTTTTCCCTTTTCCTTTGTTTAAATTGTAAGCCTAATAATTAAAAGACAAAACAAAACAAGAATATAAACAAGAGAGCTGGTCTACTTTCCACATCCCTCAGTCTCTATACCCCATCTTCAACTAAATAAAACCCAATTATTTTCTTACAGTAATCCACCATTGTCTCTCCATTTTAAAGCTTTTCTGATCTTTCAAATGAAAGTTATTTCCCATAAACCAGACTCCAACTGACAGCCAGTCCATGCTTACTGTATTGCCTGCATTATGTTGCCTACAACTCATCCATTCTGATCCCTTAAAGATACCTGAAAAAATGAAACTATGCCCTTTGCCAATACCATAATCTGTTCCTGCAATAAGTCTATAACCAACAAGAAAAATAAACAGAAACCGTCCTAAATTATAGGAGTCTAATAATACACACAAACCAAGCATTTTCCTAAGCCTCAGAAATAAAGGCAAATACGCTATGATAGAAAGGAAAGGAATGCACACCATTATACTTATGCCCACAACTGGACATACACTCAATAGAGTGTTCCAGCCGAAACTCATCTGATCTGTGGCTACTTCTCATTCTCCAGGCTTTCTGTTTGGGTTTTCCCCGCCCCTTCTATTTTTCTCCCCAGTGTTACTTGCAGAGGACTCCATCAGCATCATTAGAATGGAATTTAAGTCTCTAGGAAATTCATTGTTTGCAATTTGTTCACTATTACCTGTACCCTGATTTTAGCTCTCCATCATTGGAAATGTGCCAGCTAAAAACCAAGGCTCATTTGACTAAAAATATAGATATTGGGAGGCACATACCACTTCCTGTCACATGCTTCTCCCATTATTTTTTAACTGAGCATTGTCTATGCAATCATCTTGCATCATCATATATAGCATATACTATTTTCTCTGTGCTAAGTCTTTCAAATGCATTATTTTATTTAATCCTCCCAACAAATCCTTTATAAAGCTGGTACCATTGTTAATTACATTTTATTATTTTTTGTTTTTTTATTTTTTTAATAATAAGTTTATTTTTTATTGGTGTTCAATTTGCAAACATACAGAATAACACCCAGTGCTCATCCCGTCAAGTGCCCACTGAGTGCCACTCAGTCACACCCACTCCCACCCTCCTCCCCTTCCACCATCCCTAGTTCGTTTCCCAGAGTTAGGAGTCTTCCAAGTTCTGTCTCCCTTTCTGATATTTCCCACTCATTTTTTCTCCTTTCCCCTTTATTCCCTTTCACTATTTTTTATATTTCCCAAATGAATGAGACCATATAACGTTTGTCCTTCTCCGATTGACTTATTTCACTAAGCATAATACCCTCCAGTTCCATCCACATCGAAGCAAATGGTGGGTATTTGTCATTTCTAATGGCTAAGTAATATTCCCTTGTATACATAGACCACATCTTCTTATTCCATTCATCCTTCGATGGACAACGAGGCTCTTTCCACAGTTTGGCTACTGTAGACATTGCTGCTAGAAACATCGGGGTGCAGGTGTCCCGGCGTTTCATTACATCTGTATCTTTGGGGTAAATCCCCAACAGTGCAATTGCTGGGTCCTGGGCAGGTCTATTTTTAACTCTTTGAGGAACCTCCACACAGTTTTCCAGAGTGGCTGCACCAGTTCACATTCCCACCAACAGTGCAAGAGTATTCCCCTTTCTCCACATCCTCTCCAACATTTGTGGTTTCCTGCCTTGTTAATTTTCCACATTCTCACTGGTGTGAGGTGGGATCTCATTGCAGTTTTGATTTGTATTTCCCTGATGACAAGTGATGCAGAGCATTTTCTCATGTGCATGTTGGCTATGTCTATGTCTATGTCTTCCTCTGTGAGATTTCTCTTCATGTGTTTTGCCCATTTCATGATTGGATTGTTTGTTTCTTTGCTGTTGAGTTTAATAAGTTCTATATAGATCTTGGAAACTAGCCCTTTATCTGATATGTCATTTGCAAATATCTTCTCCCATTCTGTAGGTTGTCTTTGAGTTTTGTTGACTGTTTCTTTTGCTGTGCGAAAGCTTCTTATCTTGATGAAGTCCCAATAATTCATTTTTGCTTTTGTTTCTTTTGCCTTCCTGCGTGTATCTTGCAAGAAGTTACTGTGGCCGAGTTCAAAAAGGGTGTTGCCTGTGTTCTTCTCTAAGATTTTGATGGAATCTTGTCTCACATTTAGATCTTTCATCCATTTTGAGTTTATCTTTGTGTATGGTGCAAGAGAGTGGTCTAGTTTCATTCTTCTGCATGTGGATGTCCAATTTTCCCAGCACCATTTATTGAAGAGACTGTCTTTCTTCCGATGGAGAGTCTTTCCTCCTTTGTTGAATATTAGTTGACCATAAAGTTGAGGGTCCACTTCTGGATTCTCTATTCTGTTCCATTGATCTATGTGTCTGTTTTTGTGCCGGTACCACACTGTCTTGATGACCACAGCTTTGTAGTACAACCTGAAATCGCATTGTGATGCCCCCAGCTATGGTTTTCTTTTTTAAAATACCCCTGGCTATTCGGGGTCTTTTCTGATTCCACACAAATCTTAAGATGATTTGTTCCAACTCTCTGAAGAAAGTCCATGGTATTTTGATAGGGATTGCATTAAACATGTAAATTGCCCTGGATAACATTGACATTTTCACTATATGAATTCTTCCAATCCATGAGCATGGAATACTTTTCCATCTCTTTGTGTCTTCCTCAATTTCTTTCAGAAGTGTTCTATAGTTTTTAGGGTATAGATCCTTTACCTCTTTGGTTAGGTTTATTCCTAGGTATCTTATGCTTTTGGGTGCCATTGTAAATGGGATTGACTCCTTAATTTCTCTTTCTTCAGTCTCGTTGATCGTGTATAGAAGTGCCACTGACTTCTGGGCATTGATTTTGTATTCTGCCACACTACCAAAGTGCTGTATGAGTTCTAGCAATCATGGGCTGGAGTCTTTTGGGTTTTCTACGTAGAGTATCATGTTGTTGGCGAAGAAGGAGAGTTTGACTTCTTCTTTGCCAATTTGAATGCCTTTTATGTCTTTTTGTTGTCTGATTGCTGAGGCTAGGACTTCTAGTACTATGTTGAATAGCAGTGGTGAGAGTGGACAGCCCTGTCTTGTTCCTGATCTTAGGGGAAAGGCTTCTAGTGCTTCCCCATCGAGAATGATATTTGCTGTGGGTTTTTCGTAGATGGCTTTTATGATGTTGAGGAATGTTCCCTCTATCCCTACACTTTGAAGAGTTTTGATCAGGAATGGATGCTGTATTTTGTCAAATGCTTTCTCTGCATCTATTGAGAGGATCATATGGTTCTTGTTTTTTCTCTTGCTGATATGATGAATCACATTGATTGTTTTACAAGTGTTGAACCAGGCTTGCATCCCGGGGATAAATCCTACTTGGTTATGGTGAATAATCTTTTTAATGTACTGTTGGATCCTATTGGCTAGTATCTTGTTGAGAATTTTTGCATCTGTGTTCATCAGGGATATTGGTCTATAATTCTCCTTTTTGGTGGGGTCTTTGTCTGGTTTTGGAATTAAGGTGATGCTGGCCTCATAGAACGAGTTTGGAAGTACTCCATCGCTTTCTATCTTTCCAAACAGCTTTAGTAGAATAGGTATTATTTCTTCTTTAAACGTTTCATAGAATTCCCCAGGGAAGCCACCTGGCCCTGGACTTTTGTGTCTTGGGAGGTTTTTGACGACTGCTTCAATTTCCTCCCTGGTTATTGGCCTGTTCAGGTTTTCTATTTCTTCCTGTTCCAGTTTTGGTAGTTTGTGGTTTTCCAGAAATGGAAATGTCCATTTCTTCTAGATTGCCTAATTTATTGGCATATAGCTGTTCATAATATGTTTTTAAAATCGTTTGTATTTCGTTGGTGTTGGTAGTAATCTCTCCTTTCTCATTCATGATTTTATTAATTTGAGTCTTTTCTCTCTTCTTTTTAATAAGGCTGGCTAGTGGTTTATCTCTCTTATTAATTCTTTCAAAGAACCAACTCCTGTTTTTGTTGATCTTTTCCACAGTTCTTCAGGTCTCCATTTCATTCAGTTCTGCTCAAATCTTTATTAACTCTCTTCTTCTGCTGGGTGTAGGATCTATTTGCTGTTTTTTTCTCTAGCTCCTTTAGGTGTAAGGTTAGCTTTTGTATTTGAGTTCTTTCCCGATTTTGGATGGATGCTTGTATTGCAATGTATTTCCTCCTCAAGACTGCTTTTGCTGCATCCCAAGGATTTTGAACGGTTGTATCTTCATTCTCATTAGTTTCCATGAATCTTTTTAATTCTTCCTTAATTTCCTGGTTGACCCTTTCATCTTTTAGCAAGATGGTCCTTAACCTCCACATGTTTGAAGTCTTTCCAAGCTTCTTGTTGTGATTTAGTTCTAATTTCAAGGCATTATGGTCTGAGAATATGCAGGGGACGAACCCAGTCTTTTGGTATTGATTCAGACCTGACTTGTGACCCAGTATGTGGTCTATTCTGGAGAAAGTTCCATGTGCACTTGAGAAGAATGTGTATTCAGTTGTGTTTGGACGTAAAGTTCTGTAGATATCTGTGAAATCCATCTGGTCCAGTGTATCATTTAAAGCTCTCGTTTCTTTGGAGATGTGTGCTTAGAAGGCCTATGGAGTGTAGAAAGCGCTAGATTGAAGTCACCAAGTAAAAGTGTATTATTATCTAGTTATGTCTTAACTTTGGTTATTAATTGATTGATATATTTGGCAGCTCCCACATTCGGGGCATATATATTGATGATTGTTAAGTCCTCTTGTTGGATAGATCCTTTAAGTTTGAAATAGTGTCCCTCTTCATCTCTTACTACAGTCTTCGGGGTAAATTGTAGTTTATCTGATATAAGGATGGCTACCCCTGCTTTCTTTTGAGGACCATTTGCATGGTAAATGGTTCTCCTACCTTTCATTTTCAGGCTGTAGGTGTCCTTATGTCTAAAATGAATCTCTTGTAGACAGCAAATAGATGGGTCCTGCTTTTTTATCCAGTCTGACACCCTGCGCCTTTTGATGGGGTCATTAAGTCCATTCACATTTAGAGTTACTATTGAAAGACATGAGTTTAGTGTCATCATGATACCTATTCAGTCCCTGTTTTTGTGGATTGTTCCATTGGACTTCTTCGTAAAGGGGAATTTTAAGAGTCCCCCTTAAAATTTCTTTCAGAGCTGGTTTGGAGGTCACATATTCTTTCAGTTCCTGTCTGTCTTGGAAGCTCTTCATCTCTCCTTCTATTCTGAATGAGAGCCTTGCTGGGTAAAGTATTCTTGGCTGCATGTTTTTCTCATTTAGGACCCTGAATATATCCTTCCAGCCCTTTCTGGCCTGCCAGGTCTCTGTGGAGAGGTCTGCTGTTAACCTAATACTTCTGCCCATATAAGTTAGGGATTTCTTGTCTCTTGCTGCTTTAAGGATCTTCTCTTTATCTTTGGAATTTGCAAGCTTCACTATTAAGTGTCGAGGTGTTGAATGGTTTTTTTTGATTTTAGGGGGGGATCTCTCTATTTCCTGGATCTGAATGCCTGTTTCCCTTCCCAGATTAGGAAAGTTTTCAGCTATGATTTGTTCAAATACATATTCTGGACCTCTGTCCCTTTCGGTGCCCTCGGGAACCCCAAGTAAACGTAGATTTTTCTTCCTCAGGCTGTCACTTATTTTCTTTAGTCTATCCTCATGATATTTTTTTAAATTTTTTTTAAATTTATTTATGATAGTCACAGAGAGAGAGAGAGAGAGAGAGAGAGGCAGAGACATAGGCAGAGGGAGAAGCAGGCTCCATGCACCAGGAGCCCGACATGGGATTAGATCCCAGGTCTCCAGGATCGCGCCCTGGGCCAAAGGCAGAAGCTAAACCGCTGCGCCACCCAGGGATCCCTATCCTCATGATCTTTTAATTTTTTGTCTCTCTTTTCCTCAGTTTCCCTCTTTGCCATCAACTTGTCTTTTATGTCACTCACTCGTTCTTCCACCTCATTAACCATCCTCGTTAGGACCTCTAGTTTGGTTTGCATCTCATTCAATTGATTTTTGATTTCTGCCCGATTAGATCTAAATTCTGCAGTCATGAAGTCTCTTGAGTCTTTTATGCTTTTTTCTAGAGCCACCAGTAGCTGTATAATAGTGCTTCTGAATTGGCTTTCCGACATTGAATTGTAATCCAAATTTTGTAACTCTGGGAGAGAGGGCTGTTTCTGATTCTCTCTTTTGAGGTGAGGTTTTCCTTCTAGTCATTTTGCTCAGTGCAGAGTGGCTGAAAACAAGTTGTATTGGGAAACGGAGAGAAAGAAAGAAGAGAAAGAAGGAAAGAAAGAGAAGAAAAGAAAAAAAGAGAAAAAAAACAAAAGAGAAGAAAAAAAAGAAAAAATATGGGGGAAGCAAACAGAAATCAAAAAAACAAACAACAACAACAAAAAAAAGGTGGGGGGGAGTATCCTCTGATCTTTATACTGTAAGTCCCTCGACTTCCCCTGGAACTTTCCAGTGCTGCTTGGTCAATAATTTGTTTTTCTCCTGTCCATCTAGCTGGTCTTCTGGGGGAGGGGCCTGCTGTGCTGATTTTCAGGTGTCAGCACTTGGGGGAGCTGCTCAGCCCCCTGCGTGGTGCAGGGCTCAGTGAAAGATGTTTAAGCTGTTTATCTGGTGAGGCCACTGTGAGGCTCAGTGGGGGTTGTTTATCCTGTGACGCCCCAGGAGGAACAACCATAGTGGTGGCGGCCAGCTCCGGAGCCCTGGAGTCAGCTCCCGCAGTAACTAGGGAGCTTTCAGTCTGCAGGGCCTGGATGCTCCGGGAGCCGGGCCGCTGATCTGCTCAGCTCGGGGCAGGAGCGTCCTTGCTGTCCTGTGCCCTCCCGACCTCTGCCTGTCCGGGGAGGCTGGATCCTGGGCTGTGTGCCCGGCGCCCAGTGCTCCCTGGCCTGCGCTGTTGGATTTGCGCTCCGCCCCGCAGCCACCTCCGCGGAGCCGCCACCCGAGCCCCTCCGAGCTGCTCTGGGTACAGCCGTGAGCGCTGCAGCCCTTAGGGAGCTCAGGGCACTCTCCTGGGGCGCAGATGACTGTTAGTGTCCCAGGAAGCCTGAGGGCATCCCCGCCCTCCTGGGGTCCTTCTCCAACTCCCTGTGAGCCCCTTTCCGCCTGGAGAAGATTGGTGCAGCTCCTGCTTCTCCGGGATGGGGCTCTCCAGTCCTGGAGACACTTGGCCCAGCCTCAGCCCGGCTCCTCCAGGGGCCCCTCCCCCTTGGATGCCTTTTGTTTCTTTATTTCTTTTTTCCCCATCTTCCTACCTTGACAGAAGCATGAACTCTTCTCACTGTAGCATTCCAGGTGTTTTCTCTTTAAATCTCAGGCCAAATTCATAGATTTTCAGGATGATTTGAAGGTTATCTAGGTAATTTAGTGGGGACAGGTGACTTGGGGAACCTACTCTTTTGCCATCTTGCCCCGCCCCCTGTTAATTACATTTTAAAAAGCATAGAGAGGTGAAGTAAGTTTCCCAAACTCATATAGCTTATAAATGGCAATATAGAATTAAACCCTAGGTCTATGTAATTCTAGACCCTGACTCCTTGAAATGCAATGCCATTATTTCTTAAATAAGTATGCTTTATAAATCACAGTCATATTCAAGTCAGGTAAGATTGAGGTCAGTAGCCACTCTCCTACAGTTTGTCCAAAGTAAGTAAATATTAACCTATCATATTAGCCAGTAACTATGATGCTTTGTAATTAAGCAGAAACCATGCTACATGTACAACATGACTGAAAACAAATAGAGTTTAGTGTCAAAATTAACTGACAAAATTAACATTTAAAATCAGTAATCAAAAAAAAAAAAAAAAATAAAAAAATAAAATCAGTAATCATACATATGAAAATATGCTCAACATCACTAATCATCAGGGAAATGTAAATCAAAACCATGATGAGACATCACCTTACAGAATGGCTAGAATCAAAAAATAAAAAAAGAAAGAAAGAAAGAAATAACAAGTGTTGGTGAGAATGTGGAGAAAAAGTAACTCTTGTACACAGTTGTTGGGAATGCAAACTAGTATGTCCACTGTGGAAAAAAGTATAAAGGTTGCTCAAAAAACTAAAAATGTATTACTATGTGACCCCAGTAATTCCACAACTGGCTATTTATCTAAAGACTATAAAAACACTAATACACTTTTTTGTGTATTACAGCATTATGTATAAGAGTCAAGATATTTAAGCAACCTAAGTGTTCATCAATACATGAATGGAAAAAGAAGATGTAGCATATATGCAATAGCATATTACTCAGCCATAAAAAAGGATGAGATCTTGCCATTTGCAACAACGTGGATGGACTTGAAGGATATTATGTTGAGTGAAATAAGTCAGTGAAAGACAAATACTATATGATTTCACTTATATTAGAATCTAAAAGACAAAACAAATGAATAAACAAACAAAAAGTAGAAACAAACCCATAAATAGAGAGGAGGGGAGTAGGAAAGATGGGCAAACTCAGTGAAGGGGAATGGACACAAGGAGCCTGGTGAAAATCTGCTTTCTGGTTCATAGATGGCCATCTTTTCACTGTGTCCTCACATAACAGAAGGGTGAAGAAGCTCTCTGGAGTCTCTTTTATAAGGACACTAATCTCACTCATGAGAGCTCTATCCTTGTGATCTAATTACTTCCCCAAAGAGCCACTTCCTAATACCATAATATTGGTAGTTAGGACTTCAACATGTGAGTTTTGAGGAAACAAACATTCAGTCTATAGAATTAGGATGCGGGCATTTTGGAGAACCATAATTCTGCCTACTAGAGGCACTACTGTCAACAGTTCGGGATGGCTTACATAATTAAGGTTCTCTTCCACATGAAAAAGAAAACAATGAAAGCTTTTTTCAGCTTTTTGGCTGTGATCAGCCAAGAAGTGAATTGCCTCAGCAGTGCCTATAGCCTTCGGTGTCAACCTAGTGCTCAGCCCTATTGGTCCTAGTACCTTTGCCACCTGCTTGCATTATAACATCTTTTACTCTGCTACTGAGAGGGAGTAGCAGAACATGTCAGCCATATTGGCCTGAATCAGTCATTATAGAAAGAAGATTAAACTATATACTTCAATGAAGTAATCTCCAGGAGGGAAATTATAGTGATACAAAAGAGTAAAAATAAAGTTATGTCTCTGATTTCAGCTTTATTACATTTTCCATTCTTGCTCCTGCACTTGTAAAAGAGGTTTTTAATCAACCTGAGTCTACTGGCTTCCTTGCAAACCAAACACAACTGTTTTCCCTTTTGTAAAATCAAATCTAATAAAATTTCTTCATGAATCTGCTCTATGGGGAAAAAGTACTCTAGAGGCTTGAGAGAGTAAATGACTATAACAGCCTAAGTAGAAGCTTGCAGTAGAAAATTATAGATCATCTTTTGAGCATAAACTTTTGAAACATTTCAATCAAGATATAATGTAGTAGCTGGCCAAAGGAGATGTTCCAGAGTGTGGCAGTAGATGACAAAAAAGAGAAGAAGGTGAGTTAGAGATCTCAGAAAGATCTCAGACAGAAAATAGGAGATTAGAATTACAAGTCTAAATGATGCGACATAAATGGCCAGTAATAAAAGTCCTATTTCATTCATTTCACTCAAATTAATGTTTTTACCTACTATGTGGCAGCCTTGGTACTAGCCATTGGGGATATGATGGCATTCAACATTAGGTTTAATGAGGTCACAGTATACTAATGGAGAGAGGTATACATCAAATAATTGAAGAAAGTATAATATAAATGGGAGAGATCTATGAAGGAAAGACACAGGCTGCTATGATAGTAAGAGAACCAAGCCTTATCTGGGAGAAAGAGTAATTTGAGCTTAGATCCAAAGGAAGAGCTGGTATTAATGAAAGAAGTGGCTGGACAAGCATGCTAGCAAAGGAATCAAGAAATGCAAAGGCTTTGCATCTAATAACATGACCCATCCCAGGACTGTTGACAGTGAGATGAGGCAGAATGTAAGAGCCTACAACCTAGAAAGAGATACATTCATAGGACTGAAGCAAGGGCTGCAAAGTGGGCCCTACTGCACGAAACAGTAGATCGTTATCTCTGATGACCACAATATTCATGGAGTTGGAGTGACCAAGTTGCTTAAGTGAATGGAGCTCAAAACCAGAGGGTGGGAGTGTTCAACACTGAGACAGGCACGAGCATTAGGAAAACAGCAGCTGTTAGCAGAAGCTTCCACTCCCAGACTTCAAAAAGGACTTGATACTAACTCCTTTCAGTATTTGTTAAATTCTATCACCTTTGGTCATGGAGACAAAATAATAATGGGTATGGGTACTGACTGCAGTGCTGGGAAATGTAAGCCAGGAAAGGAGCATCAGGGAGCAGGTGAGTCCTTACAAGGAAGATATTATGTCCTCCTTGGAAAATGAAGCATGATGACTACTGTCTTAGAAATCATCATCAGCTCACCAAAGTATTAGTTTGCCAGGGCTGCCATAGGTGGCTTAACAGAAATTTGTTTTCTCACGGTTCTAGAGGCTGGAAGCCTGAGATAAAGATGATGGCAGGGTTGGCTACTGAGGCCTCTCTCCTTGGCTTGCAGAAAACACCTCCTTCACTGTCCTCATATAGTCTTTCCTCTGTGTTTGGACATCCCTGGTGTCTGTATGCCTGTGAGAATGGAGTAGGGCCTACCCTAACAGCCTCATTTTAACTTAATCACCTCTTTGAAGGCCCTAGTTCCAAACAGAATCACATTTTGAGGTTTGGAGTTGGGGGTTCATCATATGAATTTTGGGAAACACAATCCAGGTCATAATAGTCATAATCAGGAGACAATGTGACGAATGGTACACAGAAAAGCTAAGGTGATTGGAGAGTGTTTACCCTTTCAATTTCACGTTATTATAACATATACGCCTGAACTTTGTTAGGTGATAATGAAGTTCTTCATATGGTAGATAGTAGTTTTTACCAATCTACCTGCCTCATTACTCAGATAAGAACAGTATGCCCAGACAGAGCCTAGGTATTCTAATTCCCACTATATTCTCCCACAAATGGCATGCATACTCAGTGAAAAAAGATGAACTAACATATTGCAATGTTGCTAATGGACAACATCAAAAGGTGAATCAGGAAGGCAAGTTTGCTTCTATAGTACAATAAACAAATCCACTCACCTCTGGCTTCCGGGTTTTTCAGAAACTTAAAAGCTTCTATCGCTATAAGATGTTCTAAATATTCTTCTATGGGCAGCCCCGGTGGCGCAGCAGTTTAGTGCTGCCTGCAGCCCAGGGTGTGATCCTGGGGACCCGGGATTGAGTCCCACATTGGGGCCTGCATGGGGCCTGCTTCTCCCTCTGCCTGTGTCTCTGCCTCTCTCTCTCTCGCTCTGTGTCTCTTATGAATAAATAAAAAATAAAATCTTTAAAAAATATATTCTTCCATATTTTTACTTCTTTAATAGTTTTGTTGTTTACATTATGACCTTAAAAAATGTGGGAGGAGTTTTAGGCAAAGAAGTCACATGACCAGATATGCATAGTAGAGGACCATCCTGGCAAGGCAGGATTAAGGAAGACTAATTATGGCAGTGGTCTAGGCACAAAAGTAAGGATACCTACTGCACTGGGACCAGTCAGAATAGAGAGAAATAAATATATTTCAGAGTCAATAACAAGTAGAATCAATTATACTTAGTGATCAACAGGGGCAGAAGTGAGGGAAAAATAAGATTTAATGATGAAACCTATATTTTTCTTATTATTATTTTAGACAACAAAAGACCTTCACTCATTGAGAGAATAAAGGCTAATACATGGTTTTGGGAGATTATACTGTGGGTTCAAGCTTAGACAAAGTTTGAAAGGTGGGAAAATGGAAAAGTATATTAGGCAGTCGGGTGTGTAATTCTGGAAATAATCCAAAGAGTATGGCATAAATTAATTACCATACAGATGATAATTGAAGATAGAAATAAATTAAATTATCCTGGAGAAGAGAGTAGAATGAAAAGCAAAACTATCCTAGGACAGAACTCTACAGAACACTAACATAGATGGTAAAAGAATCAATAGAAATGGTCCTCTCAAGGAGTGTGCATCACAAAAAAAGAAGGAGTCACAAAAATACTGTAAAATTCAGAAGTGCAATAATGGCATGTGATGCTAAATATAAGACTTTTATATTTACCTGCCATTATTTGAATCCAGCCTTTAAAGTCTAAATACTGCCTCCAGCATTGGCAGTTTAGTAATCTCATCTAAGTCCACTAAGATATCAAAGACTTATGAACTGAGAAAACATCATTTTAATCAGACGATAACTCTAAATGAAAATGCACAATTCTATACATTTTCTGCAATGTTTTTCAGTTTTAAATTTTTTCCAGGTTTATTGAGAAGTAATTGACATATATAACTGTATAATTTTAAGGTATATAGCATAATAGTTTGATCTACGTATATTGTGAAATAATTACCACAATAGGTTCAGCTAGCATCCATCTTCTCATATAGATACAATTTAAAAAAGAAGAAAAAAGAAAATTCTTTTCTCCTTGTGAAAAGAACTCAAGATTTAACAACTTTTAACTCTTTTAACAACTTTCTTATATATCATCCAGGAGCTTTAAAGCACATCCCTAATATTTATTTATCTAATAATTGGAAGTTTGTACTTTTGACCACCTACTTCCTATTCCCTCTTCCCCTACCCCCTGCTTCTATTAGCCACAAGTTTAATCTCTTTTCCTATGAGCTTGTTTTTTGGTAAGATCATATAGTATTTGTCTTTCTCTGACTTCTTTAACATAGCATAATGCCTTCAAGGTCCATCCATGTTGCTGCAAATGATAAAGTTGTCTCGGTTTTTATGGCCAAATAATATTCTATTGTATTTATATATACCATGACTTCTTTATTGACTCATTTGCTAATGGACATTTAGGTTTTTTCCATGTTTTCCTGGCTATTGCAAATAATATTGCTATAAATATAGGCATGCAGATATCTTTTTGAAATAGTGTTTTTGTGACCGTTGGATATATTCTCAGAAGTGGAATTGCTTGATCATATGATTCTATTTTAAATTTTTTGAGGCCCCTCCACACTGTTTTCCATGGTGACTGTATTAATTTATGTCCCCACCCACAGTGCACAAGAGTTCGTTTTGACTGCTGGAGTGGAAGATGGCAGTTAGGTGGGAGGACCCTAGGCTTGCCTTGTCCCACAAATACAACTAAATAGCTACCAAAACATCCTAAATACCCCAAAAATTGACCCGGAGACTGGCAGAACAATGTCCACAACTAAAGGCAGAGAAGAGGCCACATCAAAGAAGACAGGAAGTGCAGAGAGATTTTGGAGAAAAACAAATCATAGATGCTCTGGTGGGGAGGGAGCCTTGGTCTCAGAAAAGGGCAAGAGGTAGACTAGCACACAGGTGGGTTCACATGGGGAAAATGAATCCCCATAGCAATTGGCTTAGAAAGCAAGAAGGGCAAATTTTTTGAGTTCATGCAGTCAGGTGGTTAAAGCATGGGGTTTTAAATGTCAGCATATTTGGCTATGGGACAGCTCAGAGGACATTGGGGCTGCTCTTAAAGAGAAGGCAGGGAAGATAGCCTATACACATATAGCATGGAAATAGCAATCTTAAAAGTTCCTGGGGCATACAGTGGAGGTTATTTGCTCATCTTGGAGTTTGTTCAAGAAAGGCAGCATTCATGGAGAGATACAACTAGGAACAAAGAAATTGACAGGCATCAGTCAACTCTCCCAGTGTAAACATAGAGCCACCTTCAGGAACAAGCGCAGGACTGATATTCACTACATAACTTGCTTACACCAAGCCCTGCCCACCCTGCATTGTGGTGTAACCACCCATCCCAGTTACACTTGCTTCAGTCCCAGCCTGGCAGGACCCCTCCCCCAGAAAACTGGTCCAAATCCCTGCCTACACTGTCTCCCAACCCAATAGTTTTGCACGGCCTCAGTTTTATAAGCAGTGGTGACTGGTCTCATTTCACAAACAGATCAGAGCATATCTCATTAAAATGTACCACATTCAGGCCCGGGACCAGATACTGCCTATAATAGGCAAAAAGAGCCTCTGTGGACAATGAACCTAAAGAATAAAGTAGCCAGTACATAACAGCAGAGTGAACACAGCATACTTTGAAGAAACCCCCTGAAATGTCAGGCCTGGAGAACAGGGGATACTACATTGCAGGGCACTATAGGACCTCTTCTTCATATGGCCATTACTCTCAAGAACAGAAGACATATCTGGCTTTCCTAACTCACAGAAGCAGACACAGAGACTAGGCAAAATTAGAAGGAATTACTACCAAATTAAGGAACAGGACAAGGCCATGGCCAGAGATCTAAGTCAAACAGATATAAGTAACATGCATACCTGATAAAGGATTTAAAGTGATGATCATAAAGATATTCATTGGACTTGAGAAAAGAGTGGAAAACATCAGTAAGACCTGTAACATAGAGATAAGGAATAACATAACAGAAATAAAAGGCTTAATAAACAAAATGAGAGACACAATGATGGAAAGAGCAGCAGATTCGAAGAACCAGAAGAACAAATTAATGACCCAGAAGACAAAATAATGGAATATAATCAAGCTGAACAAAAGAGAGAGAAAAGAACTGTGTAAAACAAGAATAGATATAGGGAACTCAGAGACTCCATCAAATATAATAATATTTACATTATAGGAGTCCCAAAAGAAGAGAGAAAAAGGTACAGAAAATTTATTTGAAAAGATAATTACTGAAAAAAATCCCTCATTTGGAGAAGGAAGGAGCTATCCAGAATCAAAAGGTACAGAGAACCCCCAACAAATCAAGAAAGCAGAGCCACACCAGACATATATTAATTAAAATAACAAAAGATAGTGCTAAAGAAAAAAATTTTAAAGCACCCAGACAAAAATAGTTACATACAAAGGAAACACCATAAGGTTATCAGTGGATATTTCAGCAGAAACTTCCCAAACGAGAAGGGACTAGAAGGATATATTCAAAGTGCTGAATAGGAACAATCTGTAGTCTAGAATACTCTATCTAGTAAGGGTATCACTCAAAACAAGAGAAGAGATAAAGAGTTTCTTAGACAAAAACTAAAGGAGTTCATAACCACTAAACCAGCCCTGCAAGAAATATTAAAGGGGACTCTGAGTGGAAAGACAAAAAAAAAAATGACAGTAAGAAGGTGAGAAACACAAAGGCAATAAAAGTAAATATTTCCATAAAAAATCAGTCAAGAATCTCACAAAATAAAAGGATATAAAATATGTCACCATATACCTAAAATGTAGGGAGGAGAGGAATAAAGAAAGGACTCAAACTTTAAAAATCATCAACTTATTATAGACTGCTTTATGCAGAAGATGCTATATACAAACCTAATGGTAACGACAAATTAAAAACTATAATAAATATGCAAAGAATAAAGAGAAAGAAATCCAAATACAACAGTAAAGAAAACCAGCAAACTATGAAAGAGAAATAGACAAGTAAGGACCAGAAGAAAACTTCAGAAATAACTACAAAAGAGGTAATAAAATGGTAATAAATACATATCTATCAATTACTACTTTGAATATAAAAGGAATAAATACTTTAATAAAAAGATATAGGGTAACAGAATGGATTTTTAAAAAAGAACAATATCTAACTATATGCTGCTTACAAGAGACTCATTTTAGGGATGCCTGCATGGCTCAGCAGTTGAGCGGCTGCCTTTGGCTCAGGGCATGGTCGTCCTGTGGTCCTGGGATCAAGTCCCATGTCAGGCTCTCTGCATGGAGCCTGCTTCTCCCTCTGCCTCTGTCTCTGCCCCCCCCCCTCTCTCTCTGTCTCTCATGAATACATAAATAAAATCATAAAAAAGAGAGAGAGAGAGAGACTCATTTTAGAGCTAAAGATACCTGCAGATTGAAAGTGAGGGATGGAGAAACACTTATCATGCAAATGATGTTAAAAGAAAACCAGAGTGGCAATTTCTATATCAAACAAAATACATGTTAAAACAAAGATTGTAACAAGAGAGAAAGGACACTATTAATAATAAAGGGGGCAATCCAATAAGAAGATATAACAATTGTAATATTAATGCAACTACATAGGAGCTCCTAAGTACATAAAACAGTTAATAATAAACATAAAGTAGCTAACTTATAATAATATGCTTATAGTAGGGGACTTTAACACCCTGCTTACATCAATGGACAGATAATCTAAACAGAACATCAACAAGAAAACAAGCTTTGAATGACACACTGAAACAGATGGATTTAATATATATATATCAGATATATTCAGAACATGCCAACCTAAAACAGCAGAACACATATTCTTTTCAAGTGAATATGATATATTCTCTAGAATAGACCACATATTAGACCATAAAACAAGCCTTGACAAATTCAAAAAGACTGAAGTCATGCCATGCATCTTTTCTGACCACAACACTATGACACTAGAATTTAACCACAAGAAAAAAATCTTGAAAGACCACTAATACATGAAGGTTAAGAAACATGCTACTAAACAATGAATGGGGCAACCAGGGAATAAAAGTGAAATTTAAAAGCACGTGGACACAAATGAAAATGAAAGCACAACAGTTCAAGACCTCTGGGATGGAGCAAAAGCAGTTCTAAGAGGGAAGTTTATAGCAACAATGAATGGGGCAACCAGGGAATAAAAGTGAAATTTAAAAGCACGTGGACACAAATGAAAATGAAAGCACAACAGTTCAAGACCTCTGGGATAGAGCAAAAGCAGTTCTAAGAGGGAAGTTTATAGCAATACAGGACTACCTCAAGAAGCAAGAAAAATCTGAACTAAACAACCTGACCTCACTCCTAAAGGAGCTAGAAAAATAAAATCAAGAAAAACCTAAATACAGTAGAAAAAAATAAAAATGACAGCAAAGATAAGTGATATATGAAGTTAAAAAAAATAGATCAATGAAATCAGGAGCTTGTTCTCTGGAAAAAAAATCAATAAAATTGATCAACGTTTAGCCAGACTTATCAAGGAAAAAAAGATACATGACTTAAATAAATAAAGTCACAAATGAGAGAGAAGAAATAACAACTAGTATCACATAAATACAAACAGATATGAAAATATTATGAAAAATTATATGCCAACAAACTGGACAACCTAGAAGAAATGGATAAATTCATAGAAACATAACCCACCAAAATTGAATCAGAAAGAAATAGAAAATTTGAACAGACCAATCACCAGGAAAGAAATGGAGTCAATAATCAAAAAACTCCCCAGAACTAAGTCCAGAATCAGATGGCTTCACAGGAGAATTCTACCAAACATTTATTTATCTTTTTATAATATATGTTTTTTTTTTTTATTGAAGTTCGATTTGCCAACATATAACATCCAGTGCTCATCCTGTCAAGTGCCCCCCTCAGTGGCCATCACCCAGTCACTCTATCCCCCAACCCAGCTACCGAATATTTAAAGAAGAGATAATACCTATTCTTCTCAAACTATTAAAAAAATAAAAAAGAAAAAACCTCCAAACTCATATCTGCAAAGCCAGATTACCCTGATACCAAAACCAGATAAAGACAAAGCAAAAAAGGTAACTATAGGCCAATATCTGTGATGAACATAGATGTAAAAATCCTCAACAAAATCCTAGCAAACCAAATCCAATGACACATGAAAAAAAAATCATTTACCATAATCAAGTGGGATTTATTCCTATTTTGCAAGGGTGGTTTAATATTCACAAATCAATCAATGTGACACAAGACATCATCAATAAGAAAAAGAATAAGAACTATATAATCATTTTAACAGATATAGAAAAAGCATTTGACAAAGTACAACATCCATTCATGATAAACCCTCAACAAGTAGGTTTAGAAGGAACACCTATCAACATAATAAGGTCATATATGAAAAACCAATAGCAAGCATCATCCTTAAGGGGTAAAAACAAAAACAAAAACAAAAAACAATTGAGAGCTTTCCCCATAAGGTCAGGAACAAGACAAAGATCTCCACTCTCACTAGTTTTATTCAACATAGCACTGGAAATCCTAGCCACAGCAATTTGGCGACAAGAGGAAATAAAATGTATCCAAATCAGCAAGGAAGAAATCAAACTTCCACTATTTGCAGATGACAGGATACTATAGAGAAAACCTGAAAGACTCCACCAAAAAACTGCTAGAACTGATAAATTCAGTAAAGTTTTAGGATACAAAATGAATGTACAGAAATCTGTTGCTTTTCGAAACAATAATGAATCAGCAGAAAGAGAAATTAAGGAATCAGTCCATTTACAATTGCACCAAAAACAATAAGGTATGTAGGAATTAACCTAACCAAAAAGGTAAAAGACCCATACTCTGAAAACTATAAAGCACTTAAGAAAAAAATTGAAGATGACACATAGAAATGGAAAGACATTTCATGGTCATGGATTGGAAGAACAAATATTGTTAAAATGTCTATACTACCCAAAGCAATCTACACATTTAATGCAATCCCTATCAAAATATCACCAGCATTTTTCACAGAGCTAGAACAAACAATTCTAAAATTCTAAGGAACCAAAAAAGATCCCAAATAGCCAAAGCAGGGATCCCTGGGTGGCGCAGCGGTTTGGCGCCTGCCTTTGGCCCGGGGCGCGATCCTGGAGACCCGGGATCGAATCCCACGTGGGGCTCCCGGTGCATGGAGCCTGCTTCTTCCTCTGCCTGTGTCTCTGCCTCTCTCTCTCTCTCTCATTCTGTGACTATCATAAATAAATAAAAATTTAAAAAAAAATAGCCAAAGCAATCTTGAAGAAGAAAAGTACAGGGAAGGCATCACAATTCCAGACTTCAGGTTATATTACAAGTCTGTAGTGATCAAAACAGTATGGTATTTGCACATAATAGACCCATAGATCAACAGAACAGAATAGAAAACCCCCCAAAAAACCATGATTACACGGTCAATTAATCTTTGGCAAACCAGGAAAGAACATCTAATGGGAAAAAGTCTTTAGAACAAATGGTGCTGGGAAAACTGGAGAGCAACATGCAGAATAATGAAATTGGGCCACTTTCTTACACTATATACAAAAGTAAATTCAAAATGATTAAAGACCTAAATTTGAGAACTGAAACTATCAAAATCCTAGGAGACAACATAGACTAACTTCTCTGACATCGGTTGTAGAAACTTTCTAGATAGTGAGGCAAGGAAAATAAAAGCAAAAATAAACATTGGGACTACATCAAAATAGAAAGCTTCTGCACAGTGAAGGAAACAATCAGCAAAACTAAAAGGTAACCAACAGAATGGAAGAAGGTATTTGCAAATGATATATCAGATAAAAAGTTAGTACCTAGAATATATAAAGAACTTATAAAAACCTAGCCCATTTTGAGTCCATTTTTGTGAATGGTATAAGATATGGATCCAGTTTTGTTCTTTTACATGTGAATAACCAATTATTCCAGCACCATGTATGGAAGAAACTGTCTTTTCTCCCATGGATTATTGCTGTTGGCTCCTTTGTCAAATGAGTTGACTATGCAAATACTTTAATCGTAAAATAATAGCTAGCTGCTCAGATGTCAAGCTAAGAAAAATTTAAAAGTTCAGAATATTTTTTTCTTTAGAAAAAATCTGTAATAGATTGCAATACCTGGGTAGAATTACCTTTTTTTTTTTCAATTTTTCATTTGCTTTCTAGACTTGATGGCTTTTTGTATACATTCCAAATTGAACATTTTAATTATCATTTGTAATTGGCTTTAACACTAAGCACATGCAAATTGGGCTTAATATATTTAAGAATGTTGACAAGCTGAATTGTTCACCTGAAAACTCAACCATTACAAAATGCAAAAAAAGTTCACTAAATTTTTTTGAAGCAACTTACAGGTATTTTCTCATTAGAAAAACTATCGGGGGATCCCTGGGTGGCAGCGGTTTAGCGCCTGCCTTTGGCCCAGGGCGCGATCCTGTAGACCTGGGATCGAGTCCCACGTCGGGCTCCCGGTGCATGGAGCCTGCTTCTCCCTCTGCCTGTGTCTCTGCCTCTCTCTCTCTCACTGTGTGCCTATCATAAATAAATTTAAAAAAATTTAAAAAAAAAAGAAAAACTATCGATCCAGCATTGTGGCCCTTCATCCTTTTCCAAAGTTCACTTATTCATTATTCCTTGACTCTATGTCCTTAGATTTTGTTTTGTTTTTAATTCTGTCTACTCACAGTGTGATTATATATCTCAGGAATTCCAGAAGCATTTGAGATACTGTAAAAGAAAATATCATAACATTTCAGGTCAATTTGTTTGGGCCCAGGCAGTTTAGTAGATCTCTAAAATCCTTCAGAACTTTTCAAATGTACCCTAATCTTTTCAAGTTTTCTCATCCCTAAAGTTTGTAAAATGTAAATGTAAATCCCCAAATTGTAAATCTGCTCTGCTTGTATATGTTGTTGCCATTTTCTCTTTTACTTTTCTTTCAGAGAATACTAGTTCAAAATCCTTCTGCTTTTTCTTCTCCCTTGCTGAAGATTGACATAAAACAATGACTATGCTGTCTTCTGCCAGAGGGTTCAATATATAACAAATAAAAGTAGGCATCACTTTATTTTTTATAAAAAGCCAGCAATATAAGTTTTCCTTATACTTAACACTCAATAAAAGAAAGAATGATTTTGACACAGATCTATAAACAAGAAAAAACAAGCTGCCTTGGTGCACAAAAGTATATAATATTTTTCAATGTTTTTTTACGTTTTATATTTGGTTAAGATGCTAATGAATATTTGGGGAAGACTGACCTCTGTTTTATTACCTCTGCTTAATTTGCTTTTTATATGCCTAGGAATTCATGAACCCTCTAAGGAGAAAAGAGTGAGCAGAGATTCTAAAATAGAAGGAGGCCATACTCAGGTATATATTTATCCTCTAAATACTTGAAGTTCCCCGTGGATCAGCCCTCCACTGTTCTAATTTTCATACTCTCCCTAGGTGATCTCATCCAGTTCCATAGGTTAAATGGAATCTGTAAACTTCGGGTCCTGGGAAATAGAATCTAAAAACCCTCCATTTCAAACCTCTAGAATTACTGGATAAAATGTACAAAATTATGTAGAATATATGAACCAATGTTTTAAGAGGAAAAAAATGGTAGAAGAAATGAAGAGGAAGTGGAACAGTGGAGGTAAGCAAGTGAGTTAATGATGCAGCTGCCTTGAGGTATAATTATAAAGAATGTCCAGAAGGAGACCTAAGAAGAAAGCCTCAAATAAATGAATGAAAACATGGCAGAAAAAAGAAAAGATATTAACATATCCACAATCATATAGTGAAATATTAATATGTGTCTCTATGCAGCTGATAGATCAAGCAGACAAAAATTAGTACAAGTATAAAAATTTGAGCACTAGATTGAAAAGCTTTACATATATATAATTCTACACCTAACAATTAAGAAAATATATTTTTAAGTGAATAATTACATTTTTATAAAAAGTGACAGCATACTAGCCTTAAACCAAGTTTCCATGAGTTCCAAAGGGACTATTTGATACAACCAAATTATACTATCACAAGCAATAAAAATGGAATGCAATAAAAAAGGGGGGGGGAAATGTTCACATGCTGAAAAGCAGTCATACAGTGAAATACACTAAAGAAGAAGTCATAATGAAAATAATAAAATATTTAGAACTGAAAGACAGTATATATTAAATATACTGGGATAGATTGAAGTTTCTGGAAGTAGAGCAGAAGAGAATTATTGAAATCTTCCTACTACATAACACTTTCAAGTGTTCAAAAAAATATTGAAAATAAAATAACTTTTTTATTTTTATTTATTTATGATAGTCACAGAGAGAGAGAGAGAGAGAGGCAGAGACACAGGCAGAGGAAGAAGCAGGCTCCATGCACCGGGAGCCCGACGTGGGACTCGATTCCAGGTCTCCAGGATCGCACCCTGGGCCAAAGGCAGGCGCTAAACCGCTGCGCCACCTAGGGATCCCTGAAAATAAAATAACTTTTTAAATAAATGGATGAGATTGCAAGGAATGAAAGAAAAAAATATGAGGCCAGGTACAAAGCCAGAACATCAGTCCAGGGAAATAAAGAACCACCGAATTCATCAGCTATCTTAAGAGTGTATACATATATATGCCCCTCAATGATCTAGTTTTCAATGTGTGAGGCCCTAGGTAGGTCCCCAGCCTGGTTAGAGACCACATCAGATAAAGTTGGGATTTGGATGAACTGTACTCTCAGAGGAAAGGTAAGATGGAAAAATTAATAAGATATGGTCCAGAGGAAGACAGCAAGGAGAATTTGCTACATAGTCCTAAATCTCCATAGAGGCTTAAGCAAACAAATAAATCAAATAAAGGCTTCCCTTAGAATCTATGGCAAGTGACAGGCCCACCTACAAATGCATTAGGCCTAAACCTTTGATATCTTGTGGGTCTAAAATCCACAAGCTAGTAACTAATAAAAACATTTAAGGGTATACATTTTCCACAAAGTATTCATATAACCACATTGTACAAATGTTGATGTGTAGTACTGTCATTTCTATTCTGTTCTAAGTATTTTTCTAATTTTCATTTAAATTATTTGTAAGCATTTCTTAATCTTCAAACCAAAGTGGAGTTTACTATTAACATTTTGTTGTTTTTTTTTTTCCAAATTCAATTGCACTGCCATCACAAAACGTATAACAGCCATTCTTTAAAATTATGATCTAAAACAAGGTCAATTTTCCTAAATGAGTTCTGTGTATGTTCAAATGCATATCCTCCAATTATTTGTACAGCATGCTGTTATATATCATGACTGAGAGGGTTTATCACAAAATGCAGTGTTGATTCAATATTATAAAATTGTTCAAGGTCATAAAATTTGTCTCAACTAAAGAAGAGAAAATCACTTGTTTATGAAGTTCATAAGAAACATTTAATAAACTTCAACAATTATTTATAATTCTTAAAATATCACTCAAAAATAAAATGAAAGAAATTTCAGTAATTTGATAAAGACCATATTATAAAACTTACTACAAACATATTTAATAGAAAAACATTACATGAATTTCTGTTAATTTTAGGCCTAATGCCCTAACAACTAAGCAGTATCTTTCCTGCCTTCCCTACCTCAGTTAATAACCACTATTCATTTACCCACTTACTCAAGCTGAAACTCTAGCAGTCATCTTTTTTTTTTAAAGATTTTATTTATTTATTCATGAGAGACAGAGACACAGGCAGAGGGAGAAGCAGGCTCCATGCAGGGAGCCTGATGTGGGATTCGATCCCGGGACTCCAAGATCGAATGGGCTGAAGGCAGGCGCTAAACCACTGAGCCACCCAGGGATCCCTCTAGCAGTCATCTTTGATTTCTACTTCTCCTTCACATCCAATATCTAATCCTTCAGTGGGTCTCATCCTTTCTCTTTCCAAACTACATCCAGAATCTGTCAACTTCTATTCATCTTCACATCTACTGCCCAAGAGAAGCCTTCTCCATCACTCATATGAACTTCTGTAATAACCTCATAACTGATCTGCTTTTCTCCATACAATCCATTTGCCACATTAATATAGAGTAATTTGCTTTATTTTTTCAGCTTTCTGGAGGTATAACTGACAACTAAATTTGTAAGATATTTAAAGTGTACATCATGATATTTTTATAATATGCATACATTGTGAAAGGATTTCTCCCATCTAGTTAATTAACACATCCATTAAATCACATATTTAATTAATTAATTTATCTGTATGTGAGAGAATATTTAAATTCTACTCTCTTAGCAAATTTTAATCATACAGTACAGTGTTATCAACTACAGTTGCTATGTTATACATTAAATTCCCAGGCCTTATTCATGTTGTAGCTAAAGGTTTGTACCCTTTTTACCAACCACTCGCTACTTCCCCAGCCCCAGTCCTGGCACCCACTTTTTTACTCTATTTCTATGAGTTTGACGTCTTTTAAGATTCCACATATAAGTGATACCATATGATATCTGTCTGGCTTATGTCACTTAGCATAATGTCCTCAAGGTCCATCCATGTTGTCACAAATGGCAAGTTCCTTCTTTCTCCTGGTTGAAATAATATTCCATTGTATATATGTACCACATCTTTAGCCATTCATCCATTGCCTGACACTTATGTTGTTTGTATACCTTAGCTATTATCAATAATGCTACAATGAATATTGGGGTGCAGATATATTTTCAAGATTCTGATTTAATTTCTTTTGGACATATATCCAGAAGTAAGATGGCTAGATGACAAGGTAGTTGTATTAAATTTTTTTAAGACCCTCTATACTGTTTTCCATTGTGGCTGAACTAATTTACATTCCCAGCAACAGTGCACAGGAAGAAAAGGCTCCCTTTTCTTCCCATTCTTGCCAACACTTGTTTTCTCTTGTCTTTTTGCTGATAGCCATTCTAACAGGTGTGACATGAAATCTCTGTGGTTTTGATTTGATTTCTCCGATGGTTAGTGATGTTGAGAGGAATAATTTCCTTGAGAAGTAAACCACACCATGATGCATCTCTGCTCAAAATCCTTCAATGGCTTCCATAACACTTTTAATCAAATCAGAATATCTGACTACGGTCTGCAAAGTCCTGTGTGATCTGGCCTTGGCTTGACTCTCAGATTCCATCTCTGACATAATCCTCCATGTTTATTCAACATCAGTTACACTGCTCTTCTGTCAGTTCCTTGGCTGCTCCAAGCTTGTTCCTCCTTCAGGACCCTAACATTGCTCCCTTTGCCTAGAATTCTCAGCTGTCTGCTCAAATGCCACCTTCTTAGAGAAAGTTCTGGCCACTCGTAAAAGCCCCCTCTATCCAATCACTCTCTATTTCATTACCTTCTTTTGTTTCCCTCATAGCACTAATCATTCAATTATTTATTAAACTGTCGGCTAGCTTACTGCCCACTTCTCCTACTAGCTGACGGGCTCTTTAGAACAGGATATTTGTCTGTCTTGGTTACTGCTGAATGTCCTTCACTCAAACACTGCCTGGCACACAAGGGAATTCAGTAAATACTTTTGAATGAAAAAAATAATCTAACAGTACTACAGTGCTATCCAAAACAGCGTCTACAGACCACAAAGTGTTTGTTACTGGTCTTTAAGGAGATAAATACAGAAACTAAGAGTAAGCATTTGGAAACTTTGATAGCAATCTAACGTGCACTTGGTCATTTTTCCAGTTTTTTATTTTTACTGTGTTTACAATAGTATTGATTTGCATAAAATTAAGCATTTTAAACATGGTCCTTCTGTCACAGATAGCCTGAGAGCACTAGCATAAATGAACTGGGGTGGAAATTTTCTTTCTATATCTGTTTTTGTATTATTTCATGTATTTATTTGTTTATTTAATATTCAATAAAATGCTGAGTACCAAGTGCATGTCAGGTTCTGAGCTAAGTGCTAGAGATGAGAAGTAAATAAGACATATATCCTGTCCTCAAGAACCTCACAGTCTGAGAAAAAAGAGGTCATTATGGTTAAAAAGCAGTAGGACAAAATTGGGTACCAGGAGCCATGAGGGAGAGGAAAGAGTACTTCATACTCCTTGACAGGATTAGGAGAGACTTCCCAGGAGAGCTCACATAAAAGAAAATAAAGATACCAGACAAATAAGGGAAGAGTAATCCTAGGCAGTGGAGAGGCAAATGGAAAGTCATGATGAGTACACGGTGCATTCACAAAGTGAAAATAGCTATGTAGGACTAGAATCCTTCATATATGAAAGTGAGGTAGGAGATAAAATTAGAGAAAGCCTGTGGTAGTTTGTTTTAGTGTGTGAATAACTGCTGTACTATCAGCCCTTCTGTACAAGACGACTATAAATCTTCCCATGTTGACTAAGTCCTATGAAATGAGAGAGTAACATGAGTCACATCTCAGCACTTTAAAGGCCATCATGGATTTACCCCAGTCTCCTTCCCTATGTCAAGACACTGCTGTGTCCCAGAAGCAGGCTGTCTGTCCTGGGATGGGAACTTGGGCAGCAAAGCTGAAACCAATGCTCAATGAAATGAGAGTGGGAAATAAACCTTGGATATTGTAAGCCACTGAAATTTGCCATCAGAGGGAAATACAGCTGTAGCTGATTGGTCCCAGGGTCCAGTGTGCACCCCATCCTGGCAGATGGATTAAAAAACACAGAGCAGGGATATTCTATCCAGGTATATATATTAGTCCCCAAGAACCAGCTCCTAACCCCCACAAAAATAGCCTCTTTAATAGTAACAAGTTCCCCAAATGACAGCCCCATTTGAGCAGAGAATTAGGAAGATGTTGACCACCAGGTTTTTATAGGGTGCTGTGCGAGGTCACGCCAAGTCAGACTGGAAGGATGCCATCTATTGGCTGTGACATTCTGAATCAATCTATAGTACACCATTCAGGGATAATGCTATAACTGAAAAAAATAGAAGACAACATATTATAAAAGGAAAAAAGACCTTGTTCTGCAGTTACAAGGCTTTTAGCACATAAAATTCAAGCCAACATGTTGAAAAAGTCAATGAAGGAAAACCGTGTTCTGAAAGATTGGTGGTATACCCAGGGGAAGTCTTGGTACACCCAAATCTGAGAATTTCTAAATGGCATGTAAAATTTCATGTCATTTCTCCACATCCTGGAAATGTGTTTGATGTTAATTTCCTAATTGACCATCAACATCATCATTCTCCTGTTATGAGTCTAAGGTGGGAAAAATCCATGTTTCGATTTACAAACTCAAAACCCATGATTTTGTGAATCATTAAGATCATTCTCAGGTTCCCTCCAGGGTAGTTACCCCTTGATGCTGCCTCCATCCACTTCTGAACCCCAGTGTTAGTGTTCAAATTCACCTCTGTTTACTGTTCCTCTCCCTATTGGAGGGATAGTGTGGTGCCATCAGAGGAGTAAGGATTTCCTCCAAACACTCAATCCTGCAGATTGATGAGGAAATCCTTGAGATTTTATTACCCAGATCCACAGATGGCACCAATTACTATAGCCTACTGAACATTAACCCTTTGGATATCAGTGTCCCTATCAATAGTTCTGAAAGGAATATTGATATGGGTGGAAAAGAAAATCTGGTCAAGTCAAGCAATTCAAGTTTCATTCAAAGATGGTAGCATCTTAATGGCTAAAGATTATATGTTTCTACACTCTCCTATTCTTTGTATTCCTTCCCTGAGCTAGCTCCTGTGTTTTTGTGACTGTCAGAAGGTAAACTACCTTTCTCTGAGCCAGGAAATAATAAGGATCCTCTCACAAGTTTAAAGTTGAAGGCAGAAAGATAACATCAAAGACACATAGAGGGAAAAACATTTAATCTAGGTAATGAGTGGGATTGGGTTCCCAGACACTGCTTATCAATTTCTTCACTGAAGAAATATTTACGTAAACTATTATTTGTACACAGAAGACAAGATCATTACCTCTAAACAAAACCAAGAATCCCAATTGTTTCTAGATTTTTGAACCATTAACTGGAACTATTTAGAACCAGGGCCTAGACACTAATTCTAATACACGAAGAATTAAATTCATAGTAATTATTTAGTGGTATTCAGTGCTCAGTGGGAGGGCATCTACTGATAACAATAGCCATCCCTGTTCAAAGCTGTTATTTGCATAAAAATCTATTTGAACCCATTTTAGGATATTGGCATTAATACTATTTTTTACTATTGTGTTCAGATATTTTTAAATAATCTCTAAATAAAAATTAGTAAATACAAGCCAGAACCAATAATTCTTTTCTGTCTCTTTTCTATCGTCCTATAAAAAGAAAAAGGAGAGAGAGAAGAGAAGGGAAGAGAAAGAAAGGGGTAAAAGCATTTTCAATGATAAAAGCCCATACTTTCATCTTTCTGTACATCTAAATAGCTCCTCAAGTGATGCACTCACAGTGTCATTCAACATTTATTGAGTTTAGGGTAGCCATCTGGTGGGAAGGAGAAGTAGGGAATTTGTCTTGACGCTGTATTAACATAGTGAGCACACTGTTTCTGCTCAGATCTTACGATCACTTGGAATGGCTAGATCATAGTGGTTTTAATACCCCTCCCCTAGCTAGCCTTAATGTCGCTATGCCTACATTCAGATACTTTGCATGTCTGTGATGTACTATACAGTATGTTAGTTCCTGATATTATAACAGGGCCCAGGGACATTTTTCCTCTTCCAACAAGCTAGCAGGGTATATAGGAAAATAAGTAAAATAATTATAATAGGATGTAAAGGAGCACCTGGGTGGCTCACTGGTTGAGCATCTGCCTTTGGTTTAGGTTGTGGATCCTGGAGTCCTGGGATCAAGTCCCACGTCGCTTCTAAACTAAATTATATCTAAACTAGGATCTGAAGAATAAGTAGGAGTTAGTCTGCCAGAGAAGGGAGAATAGAAAAATGGTATTCCAGGGCTGGGGTGATAAAGCCAGGAGGAAAAGCAAGAAGATGGCATAACAAGTTTGTTTGTACCAATCATAGCAATTCAGATATCGAGTACCATACCAGAGGAGCCTTCTCTATCATATAAGAGACCGTATGTTTGGTGATAATATCTTGACAATCTGTATAAGTGGAAGACCCTCTGCCTAAGAGGAAATCCAGTCTTCAAACCTGAAAAGTATCACAGTGTTAGAGAAGGATAATTCTTAAGCTTCCTTAAAGCAGTGACACAAGAAGACTAGGACTTTGAAGTCAGAATCTAGTACTGTCATTTACTACATGTGTGACCATGAACAAGTTACCTAACCACCCTGAGTTTCAACTCCCTCACCAGCAAAAAAAAATCATTTACCAGGGTTATAATGAGAATTAAGTGAAATTGTGCATTTAAAACACTCTTAGTAAGTACTCAATGCAAATGACCTCTGAGAGCAAATGTTTAACTCCTGACTCACTTCACACACATACACACACACACACACACACACACACTTACCCTCAGATTCACCCCCAGCTCAATTTCTGTCTAAGAAGAGTTCCTAAATCCTCCCTACTGTTACTCTCAGTCATTTCTACTGGGGCCACAGGTTCAGGAATGGGACTCCTTCGCTGTTTCTGTGCCACTCTTCTCTGTTTAGAGTCCTGATGCAGGAAGTAGATATAGGTTTGGGCATACACTCTGCCAGGAGATGTAATCAGTTGCCTCGCTAATCTCCACTAAAAGACAAAAAAAGCCAGAGCAATAAGCTCCCACTTTTCATCTTGTTTTAGTGTTTTTGAAATGAAAAATACTTATATGGTTCTCATCTAAAAATACCTAAGCAAATTGATTGAGCTTGCAAATCTAAAAGAACATTTATGCAGTTGCATCCTAAAAATGTGAGTTTTTCAAACACATTAAAATCTTTCAGTCCCAGAGATGGTTTCACCAACCCCTCCTTGATATAAATTATATATGTTATGCTGCTTCAAAGTCTCTTTACCTTTAACACAATGTTTCTTTCCTTTAAAAATACAACAGATCAGAAGAGAATTAGAAATATCATTTGAGGCTATGTAAAACAAAAGAAATGTTGCTAAAGAAATAAAAATGTACTCAACCAAAAGAGAGAATGTAAACCTTCAGGGAATGAGCTAGGACAACACTACGAATCTCACCAGGAAACCAAATAATAAGCAAGGGAAGTTAATAACGAATGAACAAATATCTTGGAATTGGACACTCTAAACCTACAGAAGCTAAGCCCTGCTTCTCTTTGTTCTGATTTTGGCTCTCTCATTCATTTAAATCAAGGGCAGTGTATACCAGGAGCTAACCCTAAAAAAATATATGGTATTCAGAAATGTCACTCTATGAGAACTGAAGAGGCAAGTTAAATGTATAGGGGTTAGATTTTTAATAAAGCAAAAATTAAGTTTAACCAAAAGTATACTTCAGTTTAGGACTTGGGTTTTCTGGAAGCAAAATGACATCTCAGAGAACAAAGCAGAACAGAGCATGCTATCAGACAAAAGAGTTAAGTTAACCATTTGCTATCTGTACCTAAATGCATAATTATTATACCTGCTGCTGCTGAAGTCCCTTATTAACTCTGGCAATTGATCACTCACCTGTGTTTAGGGAAATTTGGATAAACATCATTCTACCAGAGATGGATGGGGAACATCATTCTACCAGAGATGGATAGGGAACATTTCCTTGGGAAATCCATCTTGGGAAAGCCCATCAACAATCCTCCAAAGTAGGAACACCTGGGTAGCTCAGTAGTTGAGCATTTGCCTTTGGGTCAGGTTGTGATCCCGGGGTCCTGGGATCGAGTCCCACATCGGGTTTTCTGCAGGGAACCTGCTTCTCCCTCTGCCTCTTCCTCTGTGTCTCTCATGAATAAATAATAAAATCTAAAAATAATCCTCCAAAGCATATAAAATGTTTATAATTATTCTTATTTTTAAGTGCTTGCTTTGTCAGCACATATATCATTAGCTTATTTTCAGATGAAGAAAATTCAATCTTAGAGGTTAAACAACTTAGTTAATGCCATACACCTCAACCTAGTAAGTGACAGAGCTAGAACTTAAACCCTGATCTTTGACCTTTTGGACCTTGTCCTCACATGCAGCACTCTCCTATAAAGCAAATTTTTCTTTAATTTACATTTGATTAAGTAGCAATCAGACAGAACTTGAATAAAAATGTATATCAAATAAATAAAGCCTCTGGTCACTAAAATCCAAAGTGCAGGTATTGTACACTACTATTAACATACTACTATAAAACATTTCAGCCTAGGGACACCAAGGTGGCTCAGTGGTTGAGCATGTGCCTTCTGCTCAGGGAATGATCCCAGTCCTGGGATCAAGTCCCACATTGGGCTCCAGAACCACATCAAGCTCCCTGAGAGAAGCCTGCCTCTCCCTCTGCCTGTGTCTCTGCCTCTCTCCCTCTGTGTCTCTCATGAATAAATAAATAAAATCTTTAAAAAAAATTTTCGGCGTATACTGCCTTCCAATATATTATGTGAGTATAACATATTAATATCCCCAATTTGAATACTGGACAACTGAGACTCAAGAGTTCACCTTCTCAAAAAAAAAAAAAAAAAAAAGAGTTCACCTTCTCCAAGTCATACAGCTGGTGTGTGGCAGATGCAGGACCAGATCTAGGCTATCCAATGTCAGGACAAACTGTCTTCTCACCATGCTTCTTTTTCAGAGTGCCCTACTAGGCTGCCTGCTGCAGTAGAGTCTTAAACTCTATAGCTCCTCTATTTACAATGGCCATCTTCCAATGCTCAGTTATATTCTGAGAGCACTTATGCTCTCTCTCAAATCAGCACAGTGTGTAGAAGCCTCTGGCTAGATCAGAAACCTGTCAAGACCAGAATATACGGTGACAACTCCAAGGTCGATTACTTTCTGCAACTCTTTGGCCTGCCGTGAATTTGTGATCTGTCCATCCTAGGGAACAACACTTGTCATCCCTTTCATCACTGCCCTGCTGTCTACCATGGGCTTTAAAATATGCTCTCTCCCAGTGATGTGCTTTTCCTGCTCTGATTCCTAACTTGCTCCTCCACTTTAAGCTCCCATACTCACTTCTCAGTCTCCCAAGGCTGCAGAGACACTGCTGCAGCCCCCAGCACCTCCTGCTCTTTCTTCTACCTAACAGAGGGAAAACAAACAAACAAACAAACAAACAAAAAAACATGTCTACAGACACGGTGGCTCAGGCTGCTGAAACTTCTTCAGGCTTTTCCTCCATTAAACAGAGTTAATCTTCCATTTGAATCTCAGGAAACCTAGCGTATCCCCCACTAGATATCGAAAGTTGTTATTTATGCCATAAACAAGTTCACCTACAGATGCCCAGTGAAGCTGCCCTAATGAATATTCAGCGATATAAAACTTTCACACAGCACCTCAGTAAACTTTTTCCAGATTGGTAATACATTCCTTAAGGTACAGACTAGAACATTTCAGACATGGGGCACCTGGATGGCTCAGTGGTTGAGCATCTGCCTTTGGCTCAGGTCTTGATACTGGAAAGTCCTGTGATCAAGTCCGCATTGGGCTCCCAGCAGGGAGCCTGCTTCTCCCTCTGCCTATGTCTCTGCCGCTTTCTGTGTGTGTCTCTCATGAATAAATAAAATTTTTAAAAAAATTTTTGACAAAATTTCCACAAGATTTGATATAGCAATTTGACATTGCCATTCTACAAATCTGCAATACTCCCTATTCATTTTTTCTCACCTTTTTCTGGAATGCATAATATAGAAGACAGTTGTTGGCTTCCTCCTCTCCTTCTTTCCCTCCTTCTTTCCTTTTGTCTTGGTTCAGTGTCAACAATAGTTAGTCTGCAAGACTGCTTTTACCTTCCAAACATTCACTTTAAAAAGGTAGCATGTCTTTTCTCTATGTTCTGATGCCCAGAGGAGGTTTTTATTAAAAAAAAAAAAAAAAAAAAAAAAAGTTCTACGTTCTTCCTGTTATCCTGTCTGTAGGCTCAGTTGTAGCCCACTAGTCTACATTATTCCTAAACAGCTATCTAATTCCACTACCAAATACTGTGATTTATTCCCTCATGGAATCTTTGGTTTTAAATTGCTCAGTTGGAAAAAAAAAAAGGGGAGGTGGGGAGGCATGCAAAACACAATAATACAATAGAAGCACAAATTCATGGAAGAAGTAAAAGGTACATATAAAAATCAAGATAAAATAACTTTGACTTGTTCATTTTCTCACATTTCCAAGTCTTTTCTTCTAAATCTCTGGAAGTTTTTTCTTCAATCTGAAAGACTTATTAAGGTTCAAACTACCAAGAGTTCCTGTAAACATTATTACACAAATACTTGGTTAGAAAGACATGATTTGCTTTCAACTTTCTTGTAAATAAGATTTCTAGAATTCTTTTGCACTCCATACCCCTATTAAGAAACTGACCTTCAAGAACTCACAAGGGGTTTCATCTTAAGTTAAAGGAGATCTTTATTTCAGTGAAACTCACAAGTTTTAGGAATGTCTAGGACCTAGCCATTTTCATTTTCTCCAAAGTGATGTTTGAAAAAAAAGTCTTAATGGAAAAAAATAATTTCTTAAACTGTAAATCAAAAACAGAACCATTTTATTTTTTAAAAATGGGGTTTTTAAGCAAAATTCAGTGAAAATTCAATGAAATTCATATCTTCATATATTATTGGTGCAAGGCCAAGAATTTTCTAAGTACTTTTCATATGTTAATATATTTCATCCTCACAAGTCTAGAACACAGATGAGGAAATTGAGGCAAGGTTAATTAACTTGCCTCAGGTCATGCAACTAGAAAGTTGGTGAAACAATTTAAATCTAGGCTATCTGGTCCCAGAATCTTTTAACCATACTGATGTTTTCACTTCCTTTAGGAAAGTGACTGGACAAAATAAATCAAGAGGAATAAAAATACCCAGGCACTTTGAACTGACAATTTTACTTGTAGGCAATTACATTTAGACAAGAATAAAAAATTGTCAATATCAATATTCATGAAGATGTTTATCTCAGCACCATATATAATAGTAAAAATAGAAATAATCTAAACATTACACAATGAAGCAATAAATTATTATTTTGACTACCAACAATATTAAGCAATCTTTGAAAATTATATTTTTAGAAGCAGAGTAGCAACCTTAAAAAAGTCATAGAAAATAGTTACAGACTTCTATTCCTACACTAGTAGGAATAATAAATTAAGTTCATAAAAAATAAGATTTGAAACTGACATAGTATGTGTTAAATGAAAATCCATTCTTCATTTCTATTGTTCTATAGGCAACTATAGCTTACTTCATAGAAAAATTGCATTTTCTTAAAGATTTTATTTATTTATTTGAGAGAAAGAGCAGAGTGAGAGAGAGCACATGAGTAGGGAGGACAGGTAGAGGGAGAGGGAGAAGCAGACACCCTACCTGAGCCCCAAGGGGCTTGATCTCAGGACCCCAGGATCATGACCTGAGCCAAAGGTAGATGCTTAACCCACTGAGCCACCCAAGTGCCCTGAAAATTGTACTTCTAAAAACATAAAACATGTATCTATATACTAAATTTTCTCATATACATACAAATGCAGCAAGAAGTGATTTCAATATTAAAGAAGAGACAAATGATCTAAAAAAATCTCAAGATCAAATATAACTTTCTTTTTTTTTAATAAATTTATTTTTTATTGGTGTTCAATTTGCAAACATACAGAATAACACCCAGTGCTCATCCCGTCAAGTGCCCCCCTCAATGCCTGTCACCCATTCACCCCCACCCCCTGCCCTCCTCCCTTTCCACCACCCCTAGTTCATTTCCCAGAGTTAGGAGTCTTTATGTTCTGTCTCCCTTTCTGATATTTCCCACACATTTCTTCTCCCTTCCCTTCTATTCCCTTTCACTATTATTTATATTCCCCAAATGAATGAGAACACAAATATAACTTTCTAAATCTTCCTAAAAATATATAAATATTGTTGAGTGTAGAGTTGTCACAGCATTTGACACTGTGTATCAATAGTCAATAAAGTATTCAAACTCTTAAACAGGCAAATGTTAAATCTAAACATTATCCTTAAAAGGTATTTAGAAAATAACTCTAAGTGTGAAATGGAAATTATAAGCTACTTTAGAGGATGTAGGAGAGGGAAGTAGCCTTGAATGAAAAACTTCCCTGAGGAGGTCAAGTTTATAACAGGACTTGAGACAGCTAGGCAAAGATACGCTAGAAGAAAGCTCAGATCAAGAGAACCACATGTGGATAGTGCATAGCTGGGGGAAAGTACAGATATTAGGTTTATGGCAATGACAAATATCTACTTTATTTTGAGTGAGACAAGTACAGAATAACATCTGCAAGTCAGGCAAAATAGACAAGGACAGACCCCAGAGCAGCTTGAAAACCATTTAAACAGTTTTACTTTGATCCTAAATGTAATGGGAAACCACCAGAGATTCAAGGTAAGTTTTCATTTCTAAAAGACTGTCCTTGCAGCAGTAAGAGCAAGGGGAAAGAAGAGAAAAGATCTGAAGGAGAGCAAGAGTGAACATAAGAATCCACCTAGAAGGTTTCTTACCAAAACCTTCCAAGAGAGGATGATGACTTAGGAACAAGTAATGGTAATAAGACAGATCCAAGAGAAGTAAGAAGACACATGCACACTCTATAAGGTCAAGGCTCTGTGTCTTATCCAAAATTTTCTCCCCAAGCCTAGTATACCACCTGTCTATGCATAAGAGAGAGGAAAACAAAGAAAGGCTGAATTCTATTGTACAAGAAAGTAAGACAAATTTAGAGTTTTCTTGGACATCTGTCTGGGAACAGGGACAAGCAGAGAAGTGAATGGGGGCTTAAAAGGAAAGTCTACTAGTGGGAAATACCCAAGGCAGGTAAGGCCACATCACAGTAAACAAAGATGTCTAAATATTTAATTTTAAGTATTTATTGTGCTATAAAATCTGCTATGTATGTGTGATAACAGTCTTCTAGTGTGGCACTGAGTAAAGAGGGAGAGAAGGAAGTAAATTAAGTAAGGGATAGGAGATGAAAGAACTGGGAACCACACAAGACAAATGGCCTGCTTTCTGGTAGATTTAGGAAAAATACGGGTACTACCTCCACTCACCCACCCCCTAAAAAATAAACCTCAGAAAGATTCTGAACTCTGCATAGGGACTTACATGGGGATATAGATATTCCATTCCACTGTAATACATTAATGCACTGATAAAGGAATAGTTAAAGCAGAAATAGTGAAAACTTCAGTTTGGGGCTGTTGCGGTTCCTGCTATATATCCAGGTGTGCAAAGTTTTATGTATGTTATACAAACTGAAAAACAGAACTGCTTAACAATAGTAAAATGAAAACATTTAAGTAGATCACAATATAGTAACTTGGTAGAATATTATGAGGCCCAAAACATACATTTACAAGGAAATTTCAATGACATGAGATATTCTTATATGACTTTTAATAGGAAAAAGTTACAAAATGTCTATATTGTTTTATCTACATTAGCACTGCAAAACAGGGTACTGTAGTCCAAATCAGCCCAGTCATATATTGTATTTGGTTATTGTCAAGCAAAGTTTGAAATCAAGCACCTTAGATGGAGGGTGCTTTCTCAAGTATGAGGCCATCCCCACCACTCCTGGTCATTGTAAAATCTGCTGCACTGAGTTTGCAAGCCCTAAAAAGTTTGTTCTAGGGGCACCTGGGTGGCGGGGTTAATCATTTGCCTTCTGCTCAAATCGTGATCCTGGGATCCTGGGGTCCTGGGATGGAGCCCCAGGGCTGGTTCCCTGCTTCCCTGCCAGGAATCTGCTTCTCCCTCTGCCTCTAACCCGTCCCCCCTGTTCATGCTCTCTCTCTCTCTTTCAAATAAAATCTTTAAAATAAAATAAAAAGTTTGTTCTAAGATGGTTAATACCAGTCTAGGACTATCAGTGTAGTTATTATAGGAAATTTTTACTTTCTATGTATTATTTATGTAATAGGTTTTTATAGTAAGTGTATAGTATTACTTTTATTACCAGAAAAAAATACATATTTTAGAAGAAAATATAGCAGAAAAAAATGTGCCAAAATGTTAAACAGTAGAAATTAGGAGGTATTTACATGTTTTTTATGATTCTCAACATTTTATAGTTTATAATGAACACAAATCACTTTTATAATCAGTTAAAAATATACTAAAAAGCACGCAACACATTTATTTTCAAATATTTTTAAATCACACTTGAGAGAAATTATAATTTGCTAATAGAATAATGCCAAAATTTGGTCATAAAATTTTGATAAAGGTTTATAATATCTTTATGCTGGTAGTAAAAGCCTTTGTCTAATGAAAACCCAACAGTTAAATCAGTCTCCATGTCTCCTCTTAATTTATCTGGAACGCAACTACACTTCAAGTTAATTCAAATTCTTCCTCTTCAAGAAGATTCTCAGGGTAAAGTCTAACCCTATATCACTCTTGTTTTCTCTCACACATTTGGAAATTTGTCATAATTATCCAATTCTTTTAACATTTCTTGCCTTAAAAAATCTCTTACTACACAGTCATATTTTTAGTAAATATACATCTTGTCCCTCCAGCTAGATCAAAGTTCATGAGGTCAATAAACGTGTTTTATTCATCTTTTATTGCTATAGTAGCCAGCACAATGGATTGCATACAATAGGCCCTCAGCTTCTTTTTTTTTTTTTTTTAAGATTTTATTTATTTATTCATGATAGTCACAAACAGAGAGGCAGAGACACAGGCAGAGGGAGAAGCAGGCTCCATGCACCGGGAGCCCGACGTGGGACTCAATCCCGGGTACCCAGAATCGCGCCCTGGGCCAAAGGCAGGCACCAAACCACTGCGCCACCCAGGGATCCCAGGCCATCAGCTTCTATGTGTAATCTAGTTGAAAATTCCACCAACTTATATTAAACTAATGGTGTATATGTATATATACATATATATATGTATGTGTATAAATATGTATATATACATATATAGCCATATATATGTGTGTATATATATATGTAATTTCTTTTATTTTTTAGATACTCCTCTTTCCTATTTTACCTGGTAGACTTTTCCAGCAATTGGTATAATTACTGTGGGTTTAAAGAGAGAAGAGATAAAGAAAGGTGCCTAATAATACATTTTAAACTGAAATAGTCAGATCACATGGGTAAATATTTCCTGAAATTCAGTCAGAAAAAACTTAAAAGGGTAAATATATCTTCTGAAACAAAGGAATTTATGAAGGATTAAAATATGTGCAAAGTGAGTCTTTGAGTTTTGCATATAGAACTTATTTCCTGATTTATAAATTTTATAATAAAGAATTGGTTTTGTATTGATTTTCTGTATGATGATTATTTTGTATGATGATGTAGTTATCTGACAAGCTTATTGTCTGAACACTGGAGTCTTTATTGTTTCATGCAATTTTAAAGATCTGCCTCCCAAGTCACCAAGTAAGATTTTCAGCCAGCACAGATTCAATTTTAGATATTTATTAAATTTCCTTTGAGAAACAATTACACTAGTATCTGGCATAACCAGAAAATCTTTTCTGTAGCCCATTGAATATTGATTTATAATCTTTATTTGGGAAAAAGTCATTATCCCTTCCTAAATGTATACATAAAATACAAAGACGTAGCATTCTGTCTCAATTTATGACACTCAACTGGTTTTCTATTCAGTTGACCCTAGGCTCTCTAAGGAAATGCCAAAGAAATACTGAACTCAGACACAGGGCACAAATAGTAAACAGGAAGTTAACTTCTGTAATGCTTCTATTAGAAAACAATGGATTAGTTGACCACTATGTGCAGAAAATAGACTTACATCATTTAAATGATAATTAAAAAACATAAAGTCCTACAAGAGCACCATAATACAAAGAGCTGCTTTCATCTATAATATCCTCTAAGATAAATAGCGCATGAATATAAACATCATGATTTCTGCAAAGCATTTTCATTCAGCAGGGCCACACAAATTAAATGCTCTATTAACAAGATAGTGGTATCTCTAAGACCTCAGTCTCTCTTTCAGCTTTAGAGCTAGATACACTTGGGTTTGAATATTAGATCTTTTACTTAGTGGCTGGGTGACCTTAAGAGTCCCAATTATTATCTAGTATACATCGGCCCTTGCATTTATTATTCCTAATCTTCACAATAATCCTGCTTCAGCCATAAAATGTGTACATGAAAAAAACCTTTGGGGCAGCCCAGGTGGCTCAGCGGTTTAGTGCCGCCTTCAAACCAGGGCCTGATCCTGATCCTGGAGACCCAGGATCGAGTCCCACATTGGGCTCCCTGCATGGAGCCTGCTTCTCCCTCTGCCTGTGTCTCTACCTCTCTCTCTGTGTGTCTCTCATGAATAAATAAATAAAATCTTAAAAAAAAAAAGAAAAGAAAAGAAAAGACCTTGAAGTAATGTGAGGACTAAGATTGAGCATCAACTCTATGTTAGGCACTGTACAAGACCCTGGGAATCAGTGTTAAAATGAAGGATTACAATAGTCCCTAACCTTAGCTATTAATTCTCTCCAACAACAGGTGCATAGACACCTCCTCATCCCTCCACACTTCTAGATCATTTCTCAGTCTTGTAATCTCTATCAGAATGCATAAAGATGAGAACCACGATAAAATTAAAAAGGTCATTCTGAAATTGGGTTCAGTAGTAAGTTAGCAAGAAATTATAAAAAGTATTTTTTTGTGTGTGTTAAAAGAATATTCTCAGGGATCCCTGGATGGCTCAGCAGTTTAGTGCCTGCCTTCAACCCAGGGCGAGATCCTGGACCAGGGATCAAGTCCCACATCAGGCTCCCTGCATGGAGCCTGCTTCTTCCTCTGCCTGTGTCTCTGCCTCTCTCTCTGTCTCTGCCTCTCTCTCTGTCTCTGCCTCTCTCTCTCTCTCTCTCTCTGTCTCTTATGAATAAATAAGTAAAATCTTTAAGAAAAAAAAAAAAGAATATTCTCTGGGAGCACCTGGGTAGCTCAATCAGTTAAAAAGCCAACTCTTGGTTTCAGCTCAGGTCATGATTTCATGGGTCATAGGATGGAGCCCCTCAGGCTCTTAGCACAGCCGGGAGTCTGTCTAAGATTCTCTCCCTCTGCCTCTTCTCCTACTTGCACACACAGAAGTGCTAGCCCGTGTGCTCTCTCTACCTAAAATAAACAAATAAATCTTTTAAAAAATATATCCCTTTTTCATTTGTTCTTTTCTTAAAATTTCAAAGAAATTTAATCTGTGATGTGGATAAAAAAGTAGAAGTCACAAAAAGACTTTATCTTCAGTTTAATTAGCAATATGGGAGGCAGTATATGGATATCAGCAAATTCCAAGGGTTGGGAGATAATGAGGCTGGAATTTAGAGTTGGACATGGGTGGGAAGGAAGGTCAGGACACTCTCCCCACCTGGGAGAGCAGGCACTGAGTGAACACCAGCAATTTGGCCAACAATGCTGGCTCGGATAAGCCAAGCCTCCAAGTCCAGTGGTTGTGGCCCTTTCAGTCAATCAGAAACAGAAGAAAGAGAATGTTAGAGTGGGTCTTTTCTTAAGCAATGTGGTTGTCTCTAAAGTGAGACTCTAGCAAAAATGCCAATTCCGGGGCAGCCCAGGTGGCTCAGTGGATTAGCGCCACCTTCAGCCCAGGGTGTGATCCTGGAGACCCAGGATCGAGTCCCATGTCGGGCTCCCTACATGGAGCCTGCTTCTCCCTCTGCCTGTGTCACTGCCTCTCTCTCTTTTTCTCTCTCTCTCTGTATCTCTCATGAATAAATAAATAAAATCTTTTTTTAAAAATGCCAATTCAAATGAGCAATGTAAAGGACATTGCAGGAAGACATGGAGAAAATATGAGAAAAGAAATATAGGGAGGGAGACTTAAGTGCCCCTACAGACTGAATCTGTAGGGGCACTACAAGATTCATTCTCTAATTTACAAGATTCATTCCCTAAATATTTATGTGGTGTCAGTTCTGGACCAAGTGCCAAACTAGATACCATGAATATACATATGAATGGATAACATAGTCCTGCCCTCAGGAGCTACCAGTTCTCTCTGCCTGTCCTTCAGATTGGCCCTAGGACCAATGACTATTGCAAGAAACAGGGATACTTTGATTGGCCAAAGCTTGTCCTGTATTTTTCCCTGTGGATGAAATAAGGGAGAAGGTGATAATTGTTAGGAATAAAGGCAAAGTTACTAGTTTTAAATTCTCACAAGAAGCACAAAAAATAGGTAAAAGATGATTTGTCAAAGAAAGACATGTTGAGAAAGCAGAGCATATATCCACTATATTTTTAGCAATTCCACTATTCCTTTATTCCTATAAGATACAATCTTTGCCCTCAGGGAGCTATCCTCTTAAAAGAGAGACATAATATATTTTTTAAAAATTTAATCAAAAACCAAAAAACTCTTCAACAGCTAAAAGTACCAACCACATTTTCACTATCAAGAGTACAGAATAATAGTCTATTTTAGCTTTTTAAATTCCTCTGGCAAATGTTTTCCAGTTTTTAAATTCTTCTAGCAAAAGCTTTTCAGAATTGTCATCATTAGGTCAAGTGGAATAGCCTATTGCACAGACTGACCCTTTTTAACATAGATTTCTGATACAACATTTGCATATGATGAAATTATGAGAGAGGCAAAAAGGACTTATGGGAACAGGGACCAGAGGGTAAAGGAAGAAAAGAGGGGAAGATGAAAAGGTAAAAACGTGAGAAAGATAAGGATCAGATAAGCCCATATTATAATCCACAAAGAGTGGACATTTAAAGAGGTTTTTTTTTTTTAAGATTTTATTTATTTATTCATGAGAGAGAGAGAAAGAGGCAGAGACACAGGCAGAGGGAGAAGCAGGCTCCACGCAGGGAGCACGACACAGGACTTGATTCTGGGAGACCAGGATCACGCCCTGGGCAGAAGGCAGGCGCTAGACCGCTGAGCCACCCAGGGATCCCTAAAGATTTTTTTTATCCCAAAATTCTACAGCCAGTTAACAGGGCCAGAGAATAAATAATTATCAGTTATGTCTGAATAGTGGGGAAACCACTTTTTAAGTAAAGTAAACAATAAGGTTTTTTTTTTTTTTTTTTATGATAGTCACAGAGAGAGAGAGAGAGAGGCAGAGACACAGGCAGAGGGAGAAGCAGGCTCCATGCACCGGGAGCCCGACGTGGGATTCGATCCCGGGTCTCCAGGATCGCGCCCTGGGCCAAAGGCAGGCGCTAAACTGCTGCGCCACCCAGGGATCCCAACAATAAGGTTTTTGATGTTGATTTTTCCTTTTCTATATATAACCCCACCATTATTACCATGAGTCACAGAAAGAACCCATAAGGCAGGGGAACAGCATTTGCCAGAGACCACCTAAGGAGAGAAGATGCAGTATAAGGTAGCCAGGAAGTCCAGCCTGAGAACACAGAGCAGATTAAAGACAGAAGAGAAAAAAACATAACGGCACAAATTTAGCAATCCTCCAATCCCCTAGTGAAATAAGGGTTAAAACCATATATACCGTATCTTCATTTCAGTTAGTTTCATATTCACCTATATGTATTTTTTTACCTGCTTGATTGACACATGTAGTTTTACTTCAGAATATGAATTCAATCTTATTTATTCTTTTTTGTTGTGATCATAAAACTGTTTGAATAGCTTTCTAGGCCCAAGATGGAGCTGCTCCTGCTGAAGTATCACATTAGCAAACTATAACTTAGATAAATTTTGTGTCCCTGTAAAGGGGCAGTACAGTTTACTCTTGAACAACACAGTGGTTAGGTACACCAACCCTCTGTGCAGTCAAAAATCTGTATAACTTTTGGCTCCCCCTAAATTTAACTATTAATAATCTATTGTTGACTGGATGCCTTACCAAGAATATAGTCAAATAACACATATTTTGTATGTTTTATAAATTATATACAGTATTCTTACAATAAGATAAGCTACAGGGGAAAAGATGTTTCTAAAAAAAATCAAAGGAAGAAAAAATGCATTTACAGTATTAAAAAATCCACATGTTACTGGACTCATGAAGTTCAACCCCATGTTCAAGGGTCAACTGTATATCCAGTCAGCCAAACACCAAGCCATCTCTGGGCCTTCTCACTCCAAAGAAAGTTGACTGTTTGACCCCAGCCAATCAGATATTTTCTATTTCTCTCTTCTTTGTTCTTTATTTTTTATCTTGCAAAAGCTTCCTGTCTTCTGCCTCATTTTGCAGTTTTCTGAAAGGAGACTGTATGCTTCATGAAGTATGAAAGTCTGTTTGTATCACCCTAAATTGTCTTTCTTTAATCATTTTGTAACAAAACCTAAATTTAAAGAACCCCTTAAAGTACTTGTAAAAGATACTGTAACCAGGGAGACTGCAGGAAAGATTTCTGTGCCCAGAACCACCCACCTAAGTCAGCAAATATCCCTTTACTGAAGGAGCCTTTATTTTATGGAAATAAACAAAGACCACCCAAATCAGAAGGAGTAAAGACTATTTATTCAGTCTTGATAAAGGAATGGAGAGAGCTACCATCATTTACATTTTGGCAGAGACTCAAAGGCAGGCAGAGGAGTGGAAGAACATAGAAAAAGGGAAGGCTTCAGGTACTCCCAGAGTAGAAGCTGTTGGCATGGAGAAGCTCAGAGCAGGCTTACTTCGATCTGAGGCATCCTATGAGATTGGATAGAAGAACAGATATTTGCCTTTCTCCAGTTATTTATTACATTGAAAATGGGAGCAAAATTAGAGAATGTGTCAACTATTGATCAAATCCTGGCCATTTAGGGCTGATTGCTATAGAAGCTGTGATTTGGCATCTTGGACTGGTTGCTACAGGTTGTAAGCCAGAGTCCTATTTTAATATAGGTCTGACCATTGTCCATTTGTATATTTAGCTTCTGAAGCTTTTGAGTATGCTACAAATCCCCTGCACAACTGGACTCATCAACTATTCACATTTATTTCCAATGGTAGGAATTCATTTTCACTGAGACAATGATTTCTTACTTTTTTTGATGCCAAAATGATCCATCATTGCCAGGGTGAATTCAAATGAAGTCAACAAAACAAAACAAAAAAAATGCCAAAGGAAATTAAAATTGACTACAAAAGAGAACTATGGTATTAGAAAATGAATTTGAGGCATAAGCATAAGTCTGCATAAGCAGACTTGAAACTGAATACCAAGAGAGGTTGAGAGAGTTTAACAGAGACCACACAGTGGAAATCTAAAAAGACCATTGGGCATTGCTGTAATGATCTTTAAATTGTATCTTCTGTACTTTTTCTAAGTCAAATGTGGTAAGCTTTAGTAAATTCATTTTGTAAGAATTAATAGGGGAAATGTAATCAACTCCCTCCAATAATACTTATTAAAATGCATAACTGCAATGACCTTTTCCCCTAACAACTGGAGAGAAATCCCTGTTAGCTCCCCAACCCCAACAGGGTCCATTCCCAAGTTCTTAATTTGACTTACAAGGCTATTCTTCATCTAGCCCCTCCCTGCTTCTCGAGCTTCATCCCTTATAACTCCTTGTACTTCTAAGCCACTCCCCTCACACATACACAGAACATGAGCACAAATCATACTAAATTGCTGGCAATCCCTTGAGTACAACATGACCTCTCATAAGTCTTTGAATGTGCAACTTTTTTTCTTTCTCTTTAAATTCTCTCTCATCCTCTGTTGCCTTGGTAACATATTCATTCTTCAAGCCTCAGTCTACTTTAACAAGGTTTTTTTGACCCTGCACATATTAAAAGGAAGGAAGGGAAGATGGAAGGGATATTTCTCTTGAATATATTCCAAGAAAAGATAATTCATGAAAGTATAAATTATCAAATGGTGTTAAAAGAACATACATACTTCAGAGTCAGATATATTTACAAACTGTAATCCCAAAAAGATTACTTCATCTCTTAATTTCTTCAAATATAACATAAAGAAAATAATTCCACAGATAGTGCTTATTTTTTTTCCTTCTCTCTTCCTCACCCAAAAGAACAGCATTATTAAGGTTGACATTTGTATGATATAACATAAATTTCAGAATTAAAGTACTTTTTTATACAATTGTCTTATTTAATCTTTAAGTCAATCCTAAGAAATAGGCGGTACTTATTATCCTCACAGACAGAAACTGAAGGTCAAAGAGAAGCTAAGTGGCAAAGTCTGGAATCTATTCCAAGACCTCTGTTTCTAGATCCTATGTTGTCATTTTAAACTGACCCCCATGATTTGAAAGGCCCTTATGTTACTATAAATTACTTTAACCTTGCCTTTATCTAAGTACTTAAATATCATTGAAAATTTACTATTAATTATCCTTTATTTTTACATTTCAACTAAGCATCAAGGTAACTGGAAGCAAAATCTCAGAAATGAATTATATTTCATTTCATATTACCAAAATTTTTTAGGTCAGGATGTTATACTTCTTGTTAATTTTCAGTTAAAGATCTGGTGAGATATCTGAAGTTTCTGGGTAAAATTTCATAAAATCTGTTTGTTTGGTAAGTAGGTATGTGTTGTGTTAAGAATAATAAGCAGTAAGCCATTGAACTAGAATAAAACCATGCACATACATTTATGTAGCTTTTAACAGATGGTTGCATGTGTTGGATTATTAAGTGATGTGAATTTTTAAGCTACTTTAATGCAGTAGGACAGCTAAAAACTAGCATAGTCATGTTGCTAAAATAAAAGAGCCATCTTTTGAAAAATAGCCAAAACACACTCAAAAGTCACTTTGAACCTCCTGAAGTGAATAATAGCATTCTTTATTGTAGCGCCCCTCACTCTAGACCCCTTCTTCCCACATTCCCAGTGAAAATATGGCAGACACATACTGATTGGACCACTTTCAAAGCACATTAAAATCTTATTTTATAAAATCCTCTGGGACGCCTGCAAGGCCCAGTGGTTGAGCATCTGCCTTCAGCTCAGGATGTGATCCTGGGGTCCTGGGATCAAGGCCTGCATTGGGCTCTCACAGGGAGTCTGCTTCTCCCTCTACCTATGTCTCTGCTTCTCCCTGTGAGTTTCTCATGAAGAAATAAATTGAAAAATCTTTTTAAAAAAAAATCTTAGAGAAAAGCTAAGAGAAAGGTTATCACTCACTAAATTTGACTATATTCAGGATTATTGGTCTGGCTATTTACATCCATCCCTTATTAACAGCAAGATGGGGAAGAGCACTATAGGATCCATCTATCTTCCTTTCTGAAATCTTTTATTGAAATAAGGCTCTGAAAATTTGATTTTTATTGTAGGAGGACCACATCTAACCTTTATGGAGCCCAATGCAAGGGTACAAATAAAGACCTACTTCTTTAAGTCCGAACATCTTAGCATTATAACTAACAGAATTTTATTTATTTTTAAGATTTTATTTATTTATTTGAGAGAGAGAGGCAAGGATACCAACAGAGATAGTGAGAGAGAGCATAAGTAAGAGTAAAGGGAGAAGCAAGCTCCCCACTGAGGAGGGAGCCCATTCGGGACTCAATGCCAGGACCCCAGGATCATGACTTGAGCCAAGGTAGATGCTTGACCAACTGAGCCACCTGGTACCCCTATCACTAAACAGAATTTTAAATAAAATAGCTTTCATTACCCTATCTTTAAAAACATACTTTCATAACATGGCAGTCTAGGTTTAAATTTAGAATTCACAGACTCTCATGGTAGAACATGGTGGTGTGGGAAGAGAAGACTTTCATCTGTTCTATTCTTCCTCTATACATCAAGCACTGTGAGCCACTCCATTGTATGCACATGCTAGGCCTCAAGTTCAAACTCTGTTAGGCTTTTGGTGTTCCCTCAGGCCTAGCAATGTGCACACCAGGGCTATGGTCTATCCTTAGGAGGTAAATAGAGGTAGGAAGCCTACATAGGCCCTAGAATCTCAGAGCCATTGGATCAAGGATGCTAGGGTCCTGATTACCTTAGGTATGGTCTAGTTAGGAGGTGTGGGAGGTTGCAGGCTGCCTGGCCCCACAGATTCCTTCTCTTCAAAGAGGAAGGTATAAGAGAGGGGCCCTCAGAACCACAAGAATCAAGGTAGGACCCTCTCAAATTTATGTCTCTTTATTATAAAAATAAATAAATATTTTCCTCTCCTAAAGGCCATATAACATTTAAAGATTCTCCAAATTTCAACACCAAGACTTGTCATTCTAAGCATTCCTCTATTACACTTTTTAAAAAGTGAATTCAAGAAAGAATAAGAGGCATGAATTATTGTTTTACCTCAAATGTTCTAAGATGTTCAGATTGAAAAATCAACAACTCTTCCTTGATCTGTGAAACAGGGAAGGACACAGGGCAAACCACTGCCCCAAAGACTAGAGAGACAGACAAATTCAAGTTGTGGATTACCACAGCAGAGACTCACAAGTGGAAACCACCACAGGAACCAAGGCCAAGGTAGAAAATCTGAACCAAAACTGATGAATTGTTGGAGGCTGAGTTTTAGAGTTAAAAGAAGTTTTGGGGTACATGGGTGGCTCAGTCAGTTAAGCGTCTGCCTTCAGCTCAAGTCGTGATCTTGGGGTCCTGGGATCAAGTCCCACATTAGGCTCTCTGCTCAGCAGGGAGTCTACTTCTCCCTTTCCCTCTCTTCTCTCTCTCTCTCTCTCTCTCTCACTCTCTCTCAAATAAGTAAATAAAATGTTTTTAAAAAAAGAGGGATGCCTGGGTGGCTCAGCAGTTGAGCACCTGCCTGCTTCTCCCTCTGCCTACTTCTCTCCCTTTTTCTGTGTCTTTCATGAATAAATAAATAAAATCTTAAAAAAAAAGAGTTAAAAGAAGTTTAAGTTTAAGGGTTAAGTTTAAGAGTTAAAAACTTCAGGGCACCTGGGTGGCTTAATCAGTTAAATGTCCACTTCTTGATCTCTGCTCAGATCATGATCTCAGTCGTGAGGTCAAGCCCCATTGGGCCCCATGCTCAGCAAGGAGTCTGCTTGAATTTCTCTCTCCTCCTTCTCCTTTTGCCCCTCGCTCCACTCATGTGATCTCTCTTTTTCTATCTCTCTAAAGATAAATAAACAAATCTTTTTTAAAAAGTGAATTAAAAACTTCTGGGGGATCTAGTCATAAGAAGGACACCAAAATATTATGAGATTTATTTCCAGGGACTTGACCAGGTTCTCAGAGTAGATATCAGAGAAAAAAAAAAAAAAAAAAAAACACCTCATGCTTCCAGAAGGAGAGGGGAAAAGAAATAATTTTGATATATCCAGAGATATCTGCTCTTCCCAAAAGGGCCTGACCTCAGAAGAAAACAGTTAAAACCCTGCTAGGGAATTATCAGAGCATAACTGGCATAGAGGAAGGGAAATACTCAAATCTAGACAACTCTAACTATCCTGTTCCATGTACAGGGAGTGAAAAATACTGAGAAATGCTTGAGAAGTTCAACATCCAGAAGCACAGGCTCACTAAAAGACTGAGATCATCAAACTATAGGCTGCTTCCCCTCCCCCAACACCTCACCATCACTTTATAAAAGCCTATTTACAACAGTTCCTTTTACTCAGTACACAATGTCTGGCTGTCAAGAAAAAATTACAAGGCATACCAAAAAGCAAAAAATTCAATTTGAAGAAGCATGGCAAGGATGTTGAAATTACCAGACCAATAATTTAGAACAACTATTGGTAATATGATAAGGACTCTAAGGGATAAAATGCACAGCATGCAAGAACAGATAGGCAATGAGACAGATGGATATCCTAATAAAGATCCAAAAGGAAATTCTAGAGACCAAAAACACTTTAAAAGAAATTGAGAATGTGTTTGATGGGCTTATTGGTACACTAAATATGGCTGAGTAAAGAATCTCTGAGCTAAAGGATATATCAAAAGAATCCTCAAAAACTGAAAGACAAAAAGAAGAAAAAAAACAGAATATCCAAGGACTGTGAGACAACTATAAAAGGTATAACATGTGTAATACAAATGCCAGAAGGAAAAGAAAGAGGAAAAAACAGAAGAAATATTTTAAATAATACTGAGTGAGAATTTCCCTAAATTAATGTCATACATCAAACCACAGATGCAGGAAGCTCATAAGATACCAAGAGGATGCATGCCTAAAACACTATACCCACACATATCATTTTCAAACTACAGAAAATTAAAGATAAAGAATAAAATTCTGAAAGAGTCAAATGAATAAAACACTTTATATAGAAAGGAACAAAGAGAGGATTATATCTGTTCTCAGAAACCATGCAAGCAAGCAAGCAAGTGGAAGAAATAATTAAAGTATATATAGAGAAACCACCAATCTACAATTTTGTACTCTGTGAAATTATCCTTCAAAAGAGAAAAAGAAATAGAGACTTTAAAAAAATGATAGAATTTGCTTCCAGTAGATTTGCCTTGCAAGATATATGAAGACTTCTTTAGAGACAAAATACTATAGATCAGAGAGCACATAGACCAAGTACAGTTCCTACATAAAATGAGAAAGAACAATGAAGAATAAATAAATAAAGGCAAAAGAAAAACTTATTTTTCTTGCTAAGGTAAATAAGTCAAAGAAAGACAAATACCATATGATCTCACTCATATGTGGAACTTAAGTAACAAAACAGATGAACAGAGGGGAAGGAAAGGAAAAATAAGACAAAAACAGAGAGGGAAGCAAACTATAAGAGAGTCTTAACTATAGGAAACAGACAGGGTTGCTGGAGGGTAGGTAGATGGGGGGATGGCATAATTGGGTAATGGGCATTAAGGAGGGCACCTGAAGTAATGAGCACTGGGTGTTGTATGCAACTGATGAATCTAATAATACAGTATATGTTAATTAAACTGAATTTAAACAAAAAAAATTTTAAACTCTTATTTTTCTTAACAGATAGCAGTTTGTTTAAAAGACAATACTAACAAGTATTTGATTATGATGCATTGTACATATTTTATGGATATTTACATATGTTTACATATAAATGAAATAAATGACAACAATGATACAAGAGAAGAGAAGGAGAAACTAGGATGGTTTTAGTAATATAAGGTACTCATGCTACCTGTGAAGATAGTATTATTTGAAAGTAGACTTGGAGAGCTATAAATATATGCAAAGAAACTTAAGAAAAGAAGTATAACCAATATGCTAAGAAGAGAAAATGGAATGATATAAAATGGTCAATTACAATAACAAAAGGAGGATGCCTGGGTGGCTCAGTGGTTGAGCGGCTGTCTGCCTTTGGCTTGGGGTATGACACAGGGGTCCCAGGATAGAGTC